>NW_026991709.1:70267900-70892900 GCF_029215605.1 Mirounga angustirostris | reverse complement strand
CTGATTCTTCTGTGATCCTCAGTCATCTGTCAAATCTATACACTGAGTTCTCAATTTTTAGTACTATATTTTCAGGTTTTTGATTTTTTAATAAATTTTAAATTCCAGTTATTTGTTGAAAGTCTCCATTTGTTCACTTTGTTAATCATTTCTTCTGTTTTATCATAGTTTTGGGGGGGGTTGTTTGTTTGTTTTCCCCTCAGTCCTTGTTTGCTAACCTCAACATTTTGGTCATCTGTTGGTCTGATTCAGTGGTTCATTATTCTCTCTTGCTTATCTGTCACATTTTCCTGCCACTCCACATGTTTGGTAATGTCTTCTTATGTGCCAGACAGTGTGTATAAAAGAATTATAGAGCCACCACATTATCATCTACCAGCGAGGATTCCCCCCTTCCCTCTGTTAGGTTGATAGAGGGGCTGGTCATCACACTCTAATCAGGGAGAGAGATGAGTCTTGGCAAGGTTGCCCTCTTAGACTCATCCTACCTCTAGTTCTTCCCTCAGGGGCAGCCCAAGCTTTTGATAGAAAATCTGTCTCCTCAGCCCTGAAAGACTACAGTGTTTCCAGTTCATTCCTCTAAGGCTTTGAGCTTAGCTCTTCACTTCCAACCAATTCTGCTTCAAAATATGAGAAATGTCGGGGCACCTAGGTGCCTTGATTTCAGCTCAGGTCATGATCTCGGGGTCATGGGATCGAGCTCCCTGCTGGGCGTGGAGACTGCTTAAGATTCTCTTGGGGCGCCTGGGTGGCTCAGTTGGTTAAATGTCTACCTTCAGCTCAGGTCATGATCTCAGGGTCCTGGGATCGAGCCCCACATCGGGGTCTCTTCTCAGTGGGGAGCCTGCTTCTCCCTCTCCCTCTGCCTGCCTCTCCGCCTACTTGTGCACTCATTCTAAAAAAAAAAAAAATTAAATTAAATTAAAGTTTTTAAAAAGATGAGAAATGTCTTGAGGGAGAGATTAGCCATGTAATTGAGGAGACCATGTCCCTGTAACAGGGTATGGTTTCCTAAGCACCATGATTTTTTAAAAGTTTTGACTCAGGGACAGTTGGGTGGCTCAGTCGGTGAGCATCCAACTCTTGGTTACAGCTCAGGTCATGATCTCAGGGTCGTGGGATCCCGCCCTGTGTCAGGCTCCGTGCTCAGCATGGGGTCTGCTTGGGATTCTCTCCCTCTCCCCTCTACCCCTCTCCACACTTATGCGCCCGTGCTCTCTCTCTCTCTAAAAAGTAAATTAATTAATTAATTAAAATAAAAATCTTTAAAGTTTTGGCTCACTTCCACAGAGTTCCAAACAGGTCTCAATCTCAGAAAATGCCCCACATGGAAAACCAGTCATGCACTGGTGCTCTTCTGCTTTCCAGTCAGTCCTGGTAGCCTGCTGAAAGTTCCTCTGGGTTTTCTTTGCCCCCATAGATTCCCTCTGCCTAGGTTAAGACTGATCCTCAGCCTGTACCTTAAATCAGCAAATGTTTCCAGGAAAAACAAAAAACAAACCAACTAGTGATTATCAATTCACCTTAGAAGGGCTTTCCCCTCCCTGGAATTTTTGTTTACCTAAAATTAAGTAACAAGTCCTTACTTCACAGCTCTCTGATATATTTTAAACTATGATGTTTTTAACTTATTATGCATTTTTTTAGGTTGTTGAAGCAGGAACATTGTCCTCCTACTACATCCTATTCAGAAGGAAAAGTCACTTGTAAAACTCCATTATATTGTGTGGATTAAATGATACCTTCTGTTTATAACCATAATTCTCACATCTCTTTAGACCTAGACATTTATTTAAATTCATTCCTCACTACAAAACCTTTTCTCCATAGTTTTTCCATCTATGAATTGTTGACTTAAATTTGTCCTCTAGGAGATTTTTTTAGGAGTTTTTATTTTTTTATTTAAATTCAATTTAGTTAACATATACAGTATTTTAATTTTAGGGGTAGAATTTAGTGATTCATCAGTTGCATATAACACCCAGTGCTCATTACATCAAGTGCCCTCCCTAATGCCCATCACCCAATTATCCCTTCCCCCCACCCACTTCCCCTCCAGCAACCTTAAGTTTGTTCCCTGTAGTTAAGAGTCTCTTACGGTTTGCCTTCCTCTCTGTTTTCATCTTATTTTTCCTTCCCTTCCCTTATGTTCATCTATTTTGTTTCATAAATTCCACATGAGTGAAATCATATGTTGTTAGTCTTTATCTGACAGATTTTTTTTTTTTAAATAAATAACCATAATTTAGGCGTCTGCCTTCGGCTCAGGTCATGATCTCAGGGTCATGGAATCAAGCCCTGCCTTAGGATCCCTGCTCAGCAGGGAGTCTGCCCCTCCTTCTCCCTCTCCTGCTCCCCGCTGCTCATGCCCTCTATCTCTCTAATAAATAAATAAAATCTTAAAAAAAATAAAGTGCTGTTTTTTTATCTCTTACATGTGCATCTATGATCGAATTGGAATTGATATTTGCATACAGTGTAAGGGTGTCCATCTTCATTCTTTTGCATGTGGATATTCAGTTGTTTCAGTGCCATGTGTTGACAAGAGTGTTCTTTCCCTTATTCAATTGTCTTGGCTCCCTTGTCAAAAATCAACTGGCCACAAATGTGAGGATTGGTTTTTGGCCTCTAAATTTTATCCCATTGATCTTATGTCTATTTTTATGCCATTACCACACTTTATTGATTACTGTTCCTTTTGTATATTGTTCTTGCATCCTGAAACTTTGCTGAACTGATTTATTCTAATATTTTTCTATTTGTGTGAATTCCTCACGATTTTCTTCTTATAAGATCATGTCATCTGAGAATGGACATGGTTTTACTTCTATCCATAGATGCATTTTACTTCTTTTTCTTTCATAATAACCGTGGCTAGAACATCTAGTACAAAGTTGAATAGAAGTGGCAAGAATGAGCATTGGCTTGTTCCTGATCTTAAAGGGAAAATATTCAGTCTTTCACCATTAAGTTTGATGTAAGTTGTGGGTTTTGTAAATGGTTTTATCAGGCTGAGGAAGTTCCTTTTTCTGTTCCTAGTTTTTTTAGTGTTTTTGGCATGAAGGGGGATGTTGAATTTTGTCAAAGGTTTTTTTCTGCATCTCTTGCAATGATTATGTGGTTTTGTTACATTGTTCTATTAATATTTATGCATTTGATTGATTTCTATGTTAGACCAACCTGATGTTTTTCTAGGAATTTGCCCATTTCATCTAGGTTATATAATTTGTTGGCATACAATTGTTCATGGTATTCCCTTATAATTTGTATTTCTGTAAGGACAGTAGTATGTCCCTTCTTTAATTTCTGATTCTACTAGTTTTAATCTTTCTTTCTTTCCCTTGGTCATTCTACAAAGAGATTTGTCAATTTTGTTAATCTTTTCAAGGAACCAACTTTTAGTTTTGTTGATTTTCTCTATTGTTCTATTCACTAGTTCATTTATTTCTGTTCTCATCTTTATTGTTTATTTTCTCCTTGCTTAGGGTTTAGTTGGCTCTTCTTTTTCTACTTTCTTAAGATGGAAGTTTAGGTTATTGATTTGAGATCTTTTAAAACAAAATATGGGTGTTGGGTGGCTCAGTCGGTTAAGTGTCAGACTCATGATTTCGGCTCAGGTCATGACCTCAGGGTCATGAGATCAAGCCCTGCGACAGGCTCAGTGTGGAGCCTTCTTAAGATTCTCTCTCTCCCTTTCCCTCTGCCCCTCCCCCCACTCTCTCACAGGTGCATGTGCACTCTCTAAAAAAATTTTAAATAAATAAATAAATATAAAATATAGCCATTGAGGCATTTCACTGGCTGAGTTGGAAGAGCATGTAACTCTTAATCTTAGGGTTGTGAAATCGAGCCCCACTCTGGGGATAGTGATTATTAAAAAAAATAATAATAAATGAACTTAAAAAATATATATATATATATGGGCACTGGGTGGCTCAGTCAGCTAAGTGTCTGCCTTCAGCTCAGGTCATGATCCCAGAGACCCAGGATCAAGCCCCTCTTCAGGCTTCCTGCTTGGCGGGGAGTCTGCTTTTCCCTCTCCCTCTGCTCCTCTCCCTGCTCATGCTCTCTCTCTCAATCTCCCTCTCAAATAAATAAATAGATAAAATATTTTTTTAAATTATATATATATAAATATATATATAGGCGCCTAGGTGGCTCAGTCTGTTAAGTGTCTGCCTTTGGCTCAGGTCATGATCCCAGGGTCTTGGGATCCAGCCCCATGTCAGGCTCTCTGCTCAGCTAGGAGCCTGCTTTTCCCTCTCCCCCTGCCTGCCGCTCCCCCTGCTTGTGCATGCTGTCTGTCAAATAAATAAAATCTTAATATATATATATATATATATATATATATATAGCCATTTACAGCTAATATATTTCCCTCTAAACATGGTGTTAGTTATGTACTGTAAGTTTTGATATACTCTGTTTTTGTTTTCATTTATCTCAAAGTATTTTCTGATTTCTCTGTGACTTCTTTGACCCATTGGTTATTTAGGAGTGTGCTTTTTAATTTTCATGTATTTGTGTATTTCCCAAATTTCATTCTATTATTTATTTCTAATTTCATTCCATTGTGCTTTCAGAATGTATATTTGTGTGATTTCAATCTTTTAAAATTTATTAAGATTTGCTTTATCTATCCTTGAGAATGTTTTATGTGCACTTGAGAATAATATGTATTCTTCTGTTATTGGATGGTGTTCTCAACATGTCTATCAGGTCTAGTTGGTTTATAGTGTTCAAGTTTTCAACTTTTTTGTTGATCTTTTCCTCATTGTTCTATCCATTACTGAAAGTGAGGTATTGAAGTCTCTGTTTTTGTTGAATTATTTATTTCTCTCTTCAGTTCCATCAGTTTGTGCTTCATGTATTTTGGAGATCTATAGTTAGGTGCATATATGTTTAATAATTGCTAAATCTTCTTGATATAGTGACCTATATTATCATAAAATATCCTTCTGTGTCTATAACAATTTTTGTCTTAAAATCTATTTTGTCTAATATTGGCACAGCCACTAAAGGTTTGATTATTATTTGCATGCTATGTCTTTTCCCATGCTTTTACTTTCAACCTCTGTTTCTTTGAATCTAAAGGGGATCTTTTTTTTTTTTTAAAGATTTTATTTATTTATTTGACAGAGAGACACAGCGAGAGAGGGAACACAAGCAGGGGGAGTGGGAGAGGGAGAAGCAGGCTTCCCGCGGAGCAGGGAGTCCGATGCTGGGTTCGATCCCAGGACCCTGGGATCATGACCTGAGCCGAAGGCAGACGCTTAACGACTGAGCCACCCAGGCGCTGCAGGGGATCTCTTATAGGCAGCATATAATTGGATCATGTATTTTATTTATTTTGGTGTCTCTGTCTTTTAATTGGAGCATTTAATCCATATGCATTTAGTGTAATTACTGGTAAGGCAGAATTTATGTCTGCCATTTTGATATTTGTTTCAATATGCGTCATGTCTTTTTTTTTTTTCTTTCTTCCTACATTACTGCCTTCCTTTGTGTTAAATAGATCTCTTCTAGTGTGTTATTTAAATTCCCTTGTCATTTCTTTTACTATATAGTATGTATGTGTGTATACACATATACACACACTTCCATTTTGGGTTATTTTATTTCCCTGGAAATTACAATCAACATCTTTGTTTACAACAACCTAATTCATATTAATACCAACTTCATTTGAATAATATATGGTAACTTTCCTCTTTTACAGCTCAGTTCTCTTCCTCCTTTTGTGCAACTGTCATATAAGTTATACAGCATGTGCATATCAAGACTGATTTTCTTTTTAAAGATTTATTTGTCAGAGAGAGACAGAGAATGAGCACAAGCAGGGGGAGCGGCAGGCAGAGGGAGAAGCAAGCTCCCCACTGAGCAAGGAGCCTGATGCAGGACTGGATCCCAGGACCCTGGGATCATGATCTGAGCTGAAGGCAGCTGCTTAACCGACTGAGCTATAAAAGGGGTGTCTCAACACAAATTTTAAATGATTGCTCTACGCACTTTTCTTTAAATCAGAAGAAAAAAGAATTATGAAAAAATACACTTATGCTGTATTTTATATTTATGGGCGTAGTTATCTTTATTTCTTCATGTGCTTTCAAATTACTCTCTAGTGCCTTTCAATCATAAAGTCTCCCTTTAGTATTTAAGGCAGGTTTTCTAGTGAAAAACTCTCTTAGTTTTTATTTATCTGACAATGTCTTAATTTCTCCTTTATTATTTTTTTAATCTAAGTTTTTTTTAAAGATTTTATTTATTTATTTGAGAGAGTGGGAGAGAACAGCAGAGGGAGAAGGAGAAGCTCCCTGTTCAGCACGGAGCCCCAGTGGCTCAATATCAGGACCCTAGGATCATGACCTGAGCTGAAGGCTCCTTTATTTTTGAAGAAGAGTTTTGCTGGATATAGAATTCTTACTTGAGTCTGTTTCTTTCAGCAATTTGAAAATGTCATCCTACTTTCTTCCAACTTTCATGGTTTCTGATGGAAAATGAGCTGTTAATCTTATTGAGGCTCTTTTTTGCTTGGTGAGTTGCATCTCTCTTGTTGCTTTAGGAATCTTTGTTTTTGGCTTTTGACAGTTGGATTATGATGTGTCTAGATATCAATCTCTTTGAGGTTATTCTACTTGAAGTTTCTTGAGCTTCTTGGATTTGTAGAGTAACTGTTTTCATCAAATTTGGGAAGTTTTTAGCTATTATTCCTTTAAATATTCTTTTCTCACTTTCTCTCTTTCCTCTCCTTATCAGCTCCCATTGTGCATATTTTGGTACGCTTGATGCTTTCCCACAAGTCAAGGCTTCATTCATTTTTCTTCATTCTTTTTTCTTTCTGTTCCTCAGATTAGGTCATCTCAATGAACTTATCTTCCAGTTTGCTGATTCCTTTGCCAGCTCAAATCTGCTATTAAGCCTCTTCAGTGAATTTTTCATTTCAGTTATTAACCACCCCCCATTCTTTTTTTCTTATAAGTTATTGTACTTTCCAACTCTACAATTTCTATTTCTATTTTAAAATATTTTCTGTCTATATTGATATTCTTTATTTGGCGAGACACTTTCCTTTGGTTCTCTAACATGGCCTCCTTTAGTTTTTTGAATATATTTAAAATAGCTAATAGTCTGTCTAGTAAATCCAGTGTCTGGGCCCCCTCATGGATAGTTACTATTGATTGCTTTGTGTGTGTGTGTGTGTGTGTGTAATGGGCCAGTTTCCTGTTTCTTTGCTTGTCTTATAATTTTGTTGTTGTTGTTGAAAACTGAACGTTTTAAATAATATAGTGTGATAATTCTGGAAGTCAGACCTCCTCCCTAGGATTTATTTGTGCTACTACTTGTTGCAGTGGCTATTTGGTGATTTTTCTGAGCTAATTCTGTAAAGTGTGTGTTCTTTGTTGTGTATGGTCACTGAAGTCTCTACTCAGCTTAATGTACTTGTTAGCTAATGATTAGACAGTGATCTTCCTTTTTTTTTCTTTAAAGATTTATTTATTTGAGAGAGAGAGAGAGACCACAAGAGGGGTTGGGGCAAAGGGAGAAGCAGACTCCAGGGAGCCCGATGCGGGGCTCAATCCCAGGACCCTGAGATCATGACCTGAGCCAAAGGTAGAGGCTTAACCGACTGAGCCACCCAGGCGCCCCAGACAGAGATCTTCTTAAATTCTTGGAACCAGTTAAGTCTCTTTGCCAAGGGGCTCTATATGTATGTTGCGGTATGCCTTCACCATTGCACCATGCAATTTACAACTCTGCTTTACCTTTTACTCCCTGCTCTCTCAGAGCCTTAAAGTCGGCCAGAGGAGAGATCTTAGGGCCTTCTCAGGTGTTTCCTGAGTATGGGCACAGCATGAAGAGCCTTGGGCATGAACGTGGACTTCTAAGTTCCTGAGAATATGTTAAACTTTTCAAAGCCCTATGGATATCTCAATCCTCAGTTTTTCCTTGCAAGTCTTTTGCTTAGTCTATTGTTTCTCCAGCCCTGGCTTACTCACTCTGTTGGCTGCCAAGCTGATTTAACACTGATGCATACTAATGGCAGATCAATGAGCCTCATCTTGAGCATACGATCAGATGCAGCTCACAAAGTCCTTCTTCTTGTCTCAAAGTCAAATTCTCAGTCTATAAAGATCAGAAAATGTCCTTCATCTTGTCATGTACTTATGTGTTCCCTTCTATCTCATCTTGCATCCACAGCCACAGGAATTAGTTTAAAAGCTCTTAGTACTTGATACTTGGCTCATGAATTGTGCTAGGTGCTGCTCATCATCTTCAAATCATGCAGCTTAAAACTTCTTTGAACTATGTGTTTCTTCCTTGTACTTGGACCTCTTATCCACCATGGGCTAGTAACCCAGTTTTGCATTGGCTAATTGGCCCTAATACAACACTTCCGTGAGACACTCCTGCCCATGCTGCTCCCTTGGTTATAGATACCACAACTCCATGAGCAAGTAGCTACTCACCCCAACCCCCAGCTCATTCTGGAATTCTGCCCGTGTCCAGCCCTGAGCTTTTTCAGCATCTGAGACCATTTCCTCAAAAGCCCTCAAGAATCAAAGTGAGTAAAACAATTCCTCACATCTACCTAGTTTGTTTGGCTGGAAGAGATAGATTATGTGGATGAAGGCCCAAAAGAAGTCCCAGAAAATTAAGGTGAATATCTTGAATGCCTCCCAGGGGACTGATGGTGTTACAATGCTGAACACCTGGGAATCAGGATGGGTTGAGAAAATAGAATTCTGTTTCTTAAAAACATAATCTTAAATGCAATGTGGTACTCTAGATTGGATCCCGAATAGAAAAAGGACATTAATGGAAAAACTGGTAAAACCAAATAAAGCCTGTAGTTTAACATTATTGTACTTTTTTTTTTTAAATAAATGCACCATGGTTAGTAAGATGCTAATATTAGGGGAAGGTCTCTGTACTATATTTGCAACTGTTCTGCAAACCATAAGTTATCTTAAAGTTAAAAAAAAAAATAACATGTATTAAGGGATTTCTATGTGCTAGGCATTGTGCTAAGCACCTTAAGTGAACTATTTCAAATAATCCTCACAACAATCCATGAAGTGAGCACTACTGACCCCATTTTACAGGTATGGGAAGATTTAGGCCATTCTACTAACAATGTACCAGAATACTCTAATTAAGCAGGAAAAGAGCTGGGGTGGGGAGACAGTTTCTTGCAAAGTCCTTTCCCCATGCCCTGGAGAAAGTAGAATTTACCTGGTTAGTAACAAAAAGAAAGAGAAGATGTGGAACCTCTTTCCTCTATATCCTATGAGATTTAAGACTGGTATGTTGGATAGGTCCTATATTGGACATCCCAAGTATGGACTTGAAAGATGACATAACTAGGACACAACTATGGCAGAACTAAAAATTTCTAAAGAATCTTGTCGTTAGAAGATTATTGTCTTTGGAAAAGCTCTCATTGCCTTGTGGAACTTTTAATTGGGTTGTATTCCAAGCCTCCAAGAACTATCTATAAACATCTAAGGATCCATGAGGTGCCTGGGTGGCTCAGTCAGTTAAGCATTCAACTCTTGATTTCAGCTCAGGTCATGATCTCAGGGTCATGAGATCCAGCCCTGAGGTAGGCTTCCAGCTCTGTGGGGAGTCTGCTGGAGATTCTCTCTCTTCCTCTGAACCTCCCCACACCCCCGCAAAGAATAAATCTTTAAACATCTAAGGATCCTGAGATATGATTATATAGATTTAGCCATACTGAACTGGAATTTCAGACAGTGGAAACAACACCTCACTGGACCTCTGGGACTAATACTGGAGGCACAATCTGCCATAGGCAAAATTACATAGTGCAGTAAATCTCTGACATCCTGATATCATCATAAATTCCCAAACAGCACGAAATAACAATGTCCCTCAAAAAACAAACAAAAACACTAAAGTAGAACCGAAAATTTAAGTGGTCCCCTTTACCCATATATTAGTTAGTGCTTCCATGCCAGTTAGAAAAATGTGGATAAAGAGTGACCAGCTAACATCACTGACTGGCCAAGTGACCCTCTTTCCTGTGTCAGTCTTCTAGGTCATTTTACTTTAGTGAAATGATAAGCAACTATGGGTTAGTGCTAATAAGCACCTAAATCCACATTAAACTGTCTATCAAGAACTTCATCTGTATCACATCTGTAATTTAAAATGTTTTAGCAAGGATAGTGTGTGTTCTAATAGAAAATTCACACGCGAGATTCAGTCAGCTCCTAGTCAGAAAGGTCATACTCTATAGACAGCTACTAAAAGCACTTCTTTTTTTTTTTTTTTAAGATTTTATTTATTTATTTGACAGAGAGACACACAGCGAGAGAGGGAACACAAGCAGGGGGAATGGGAGAGGGAGAAGCAGGCTTCCTGTGGAGCAGGGAGCCCAGTGTGGGGCTCGATCCCAACCCTGGGATCATGACCTGAGCTGAAGGCAGACGCTTAACTGACTGAGCCACCCAGGTACCCCTACAAGCACTTCTGTATCCATATCTCAATCATCACCTGGGGCTTCTCCCTCTCCCACCCCCCTGCTTGTGTTTCCTCTCTCGCTGTCTGTCAAATACATAAATAAAATCTAAAAAAAAAAAAAAAAAACCAAACCCAAATCCTTATAAAAAATAAATTAAAAAAAATAAATATCTTTTTTTAAAGATTTTATTTATTTGACAGAGAGAGACACAGCGAGAGGGGGAACACAAGCAGGGGGAGTGGGAGAGGGAGAAGCAGGCTTCCCGAAGAGCAGGGAGCCCGATGCGGGGCTTGATCCCAGGACCCTGGGATCATGACCTGAGCTGAAGGCAGACGCTTAACGAGTGAGCCACCCAGATGCCCCAAAATAAATATATCTTTAAAAAAAAAAAAGATACTCATTTGGATTATAAGCTTCTCTTTGTTGCAAATATCCCCTGAAGGTTTAGACACCTCCCCTCCCCCCCTTTTCACTAATCCATTAATCTAAATTCTAGTTGAGCATTAATCTCTTAGAGAATGGATGAAAAAAATTTTGGAGTTTGAAGGTCTTCAAGATAAGGAGGACCTTGACAGTACTGGGTGTAAATTAGAAGATGAACACCAGGCAATTTTTTTTTTTTTAAGATTTTATTTGACACAGAGCACAGGCAGGGGGAGTGGGGAAAAAGCAGGCTCCCCACTTAGGAGGGAGCCTGATGAGGGGCTTGATCCCAGGACCCTGGGATCATGATCTGAGCCGAAGGCAGACGCTTAACTGACCGAGCCACCCAGGCACCCCATGGGCAATGTTCTTGAAAGAGATAATAGAACATTGACAAATTTTGCCTTCTCAAGTTTGCTTAGGTAAGATCTTGGCTTGGTGTCAACAGTTTTTTAAATGGGACTACTTTGTAAAGTTGTAAATTTCAACCCATCCTAATTCAGGTCTCGTCATGCTGTTGCTGAGAGAAAGAAAAAGAGGAATCAAGTAGAGATGACAGGATGTTCTAATTCATCCCCACACCCTGCCTTTCAGGATGATTTAGTGCAAACTTTAATATTTCTAGTTCAAAAGATCTTCAGTAATATAACTCTAAATGTGTTGAGGGTCTGTTGCAATACCCTAGTTAGCATTGGATTAGGATGGATTACCGGGTAGGGAAAGATAGAGCAAAAGGCCAATCTGAAGACTGACCCTGTTCAGGATTGCAGGGTACCATGGTCTTCCATAATGAGGATCTTTTGTGACTAAGTAGTCTCTGGATTTTTGGAGGGAGAAGAAGTAGAAAGGGATAAAGAAAAGCATGATTTGTGAATTGTTGCAAATTGACCTAAGCCAGTTTGTGCACTACTCTTAGGTTCTTTGGGTATTTACCACCCAAAAAATTTGAAGTGGTGAGGGGTAACCTTATGACAGTTGTATGGCTAAATTGTGAGCGAGTCTCAAACCAAGCTCTGCCACACATCTAGAAGCTAATTAATTGAACATTTATTAGCAAAAGCATTCATTTGGCCTGTTCTACAGCTCATTATCATCCTTGCTGTCTGTCCTGTTAAGTGCTCTGTCCACACTTTGCACAAAAAGGTTTCACTTCCGGCAGAGAAGGAGACATTCTAGAGGCCAGGATTCTGTCAGCCTTAAAGATGCCCTCATGGAACCAGACATCCTCCTAAACAGGGTTCATTTAGGGATAGAGCTTTGAGGGCCATCCTTTAAGGAGTCAGGTTGCAGGCCTCACTAGATTCTTTTTTTTTTTTTTTAATGGTTTTGTGTTGTTTTTTTTTTTAAAGATTTTATTTATTTATTTATTTATTTATTTGACAGAGAGAGACACAGCGAGAGAGGGAACACAAGCAGGAGGAGTGGGAGAGGGAGAAGTAGGCTTCCCGCAGAGCAGGGAGCCCGATGCGGGGCTCGATCCCAGGACCCTGAGATCATGACCTGAGCCGAAGGCAGACACTTAACCGACTTAGCCACCCAGGCGCCCCACTCACTAGATTCTTAAACCCTATTCATGCAACGCTGCAGTCTCTCTCAAATTATTTCAGCCAATCCAAGTAACTTGAACACCTTTAATTTCACTGATAAGAGCCCATTGTTAACTACTAAGCAATGAATTTCGTAAGGAAAACCCATTTCCCATCTTCATTTTGCTTGTAAGCAGAGCAACAGGATTGTATTTTTACCATTGAATATACAATATGCAAGAGTCTCTTGAAGTTATTTTAAAAATCTACCATTTATAATAGACCAAAGATAATAAGTACCTAGAAATAAGTAATACCAAAAAAAACCTTTATAAAGAGAATGTGAAATTTTATTTTAAAGATTTTATTTATTTATTAGAGCATAAGTGGGGGAAGGGGCAGAGGGAGAGGGACAAGCTGACTCCACGAGGAGCAGGGAGCCCAATGTGGGGCCCGATCCCAGGACCCTGGGATCATGACCTGAGCCAAAGGCAGATGTTATTGAAAGGCACCCAGGCACCCCTTATTGAAAGATTTTAAATTTGGGTTGGGAGCTGTTTTATGGATAGGACAGTTTCAACTGTGCACGTTGAAAAGAAAATTAAAAGTGTGAAACAATTTGATTCAGTTTAACCCAGATTAATGAAACATTGGTTCAAAGTCAGAGCTATATATTCTCCGGAGTTTTGGTATAAGGTGACACTTCCTAGAAGGCATGACGTGGCTTGTCTAGTAAACTAGCCCCTTTGGATCGTAGTTTTGTTGTATGTGCCATTCAGCCAAAGGAACGTACCCACCCATTTGCTGTCCCCAATTTTGGGGGGAAACTGGTTTCCACAGAGCCACATCTCCTTGTTGGCTGCTAAACACCCTACCAGTCAAAAAACGTGATTATATTCTGGAATTCTCTTCTCACTTGTAATTGGAGGCTCTGAGATCACTTTTAGCTAAAAAGAGATGAAGGAATGGTTGATGATTACAAAAAAACAATTTCGGGCATTTTCCTCTGGTGTATGAGTATTGAAATTACGTCCCTGTACATTCTATGAATAAGGTATTTATTTGGGGGGCACCTGGGTGGCTCAGTCGGTCAAGCCCCCGACTCCTGGTTTCTGCTCAGGCCATGATCTCTGGATCATGAAATTGAGCCCCGAGTCAGGCTCCCCCACTCAGTGCAGTATCTGCTTGAGATTCTCTTCCACTCCCTCTCCCTCTGCCCCTTCCCCCCACTTGCACACTCTCTCTCTAAAATAAATAGATCTTGGGGGCGCCTGGGTGGCTCAGTCGTTGGGTGTCTGCCTTCGGCTCAGGTCATGATCCCAGGGTCCTGGGATTGAGGCCCACGTCAGGCTCCCTGCTCAGTGGGGAGCCTGCTTCTCCCTCTGCCTGCTGCTCTCCCCCACTCTTTCTCTCTCAAATAAATAAAATCTTTCAAAAAAATAAATAAAAGCTAGGAATAAAAGTTCTCTATTCTGCAACAAGGAAGTCTGAAAACAGTAGAATCTCAGAATTCTGAGAAACTCCCAGTAAGCACACTAGCTACCAGTTGAAGGAACCTTCTTCTTGATGTTTTGAGAATGACCTTGACATTAGTGGTCAGTGGTGATGTTGGTAAGAGTAGTTTGGGGCGCCTGGGTGGCTCAGTCAGTTAAGCGACTGCCTTCGGCTCAGGTCATGATCCTGGAGTCCCGGGATCGAGTCCCGCATCGGGCTCCCTGCTCAGCAAGGAGCCTGCTTCTCCCTCTGACCCTCTTCCCTCTCATGCTATCTCTCATTCTCTCTCACTCAAATAAATAAATTTTTTTTTAAGATTTTATTTATTTGCGAGAGAGAATGAGAGACAGAGAACATGAGAGGGAGGAGGATCAGAGGGAGAAGCAGACTCCCTGCTGAGCGGGGAGCCTGATGCGGGACTCGATCCCAGGACTCCAGGATCATGACCTGAGCCGAAGGCAGTCGCTTAACCAACTGAGCCACCCAGTCGCCCTCAAATAAATAAATAAATAAAATCTTCAAAAAAAAAAAAAAAAGAGTAGTTTGAATGATATGTTGAGGGCAGATCAATAAGATAAAGAGAAAAACAGTCTTTCTAGAAGTTTAGCTGAGAAAAATCAAAGGAAATTTGTTTTAAAAGGAGGTTATGTGCACATGCTCATTTTGCTGAGGGTTATAGGTTGTAGGTAGAGGAAGGCTAAGGTAAGTCACAGCGACCTGGGGATCTGAGAGGTGGTGAAATATGGAAACAGGTTCTTGGTGAGGTTAGCTGCAGAGATGGAGAACATCTTCCACTGAGACCAAAAGGAAGAAGGTAAAGATAGAAACCATAACATTCCAGCTTTAGTGTAGAAGAAAGTGTTAAGATGATGGGATAAAGGGGTTGAGAATCATGAGATAGTTTGGAGTAAATGAGAAAAGAGAAAAAAAAAGATCTAGGACCAAAATGAATGGTTGGTGAACAACATCAAGAGCCCAGCTGAGAATTGAGAAAAATCAATGTGTAAACGAGTATTTGTTTAGTGCCCTGCCAGATGGTGCAACACTCTACTGTTGTTATGGTAACAGCAAGTAAGTACCAGACATCTGTAAAAAGTCTATGTGAAAGAATTGAAAGCAAAAAAGAACCCAGAAAAAACACACAATCCAGAGATAATATGGCATGAATGTTTGTGCCCCTCCCCGCAAATTAATATGTTGAAGTCCTAACTCCCACTGTATTGGTATTTTTGGAGATAGAGTCTTTGGAAGGTAATTACGGTTAAAGGACATAAGGGTGGGGCCTCATGATAGGATTAGTTCCCTGCTAAAAAGAGACACCAGAGATGGCTCTCTCCCCATGTGCACATACAAAGAAGAGGTCCTGTGAAAACACAGCCAGATGATGGCTACCTATAAGCCAAGGCCTCAGAATGAAACCTACCTTGCCCAACATCTCAATCTTGGACTCCAGAACTGTGAGAAATAAATTTTTGTTGTTTAAATCTTTCAGGCTAGGGCACCTGGGTGGCTCAGTCAGTTAAGCTTCTGCCTTCGACTCAGGTTATGATCCCAGGGTCCTGGGATCGAGTCCTGCGTTGGGCTTCCTGCTTGGCGGGGAGCCTGCTTCTCCCTCTCCCTCTGCCTCTCTCTCATGAATAAATAAAAAATCTTTAAAAAAAATAAATCTTGGGGCGCCTGGGTGGCTCAGTTGGTTAAGTGACTGCCTTCAGCTCAGGTCATGATCCTGGAGTCCCTGGATCGAGTCCCGCATCGGGCTCCCTGCTCAGCAAGGAGCCTGCTTCTCCCTCTGACCCTCCCGCCTCTCATGTGCTCTCTCTCTCTCTCATTCTCTCTGTCTCAAATAAATAAATAAAATCTTTAAAAAAAATAAAAATAAAAATAAAAATAATAAATCTTGGGGCGCCTGGGTGGCTCAGTCGGTAAGCATCTGCCTTCGGCTCAGGTCATGATCCCAGGGTCCTGGGATCGAGCCCCACATCGGGCTCCTTGCTCAGTGGGAAGCCTGCTTTTCCCTCTCCCACTCCCCCTGCTTGTGTTTCCTCTCTCGCTGTCTCTCTGTCAAAAAATAAATAAAATCTTTAAAAAAAAAAAACAAAAACCTTTCAGGCTATTGTATTTTGTTATGGTAGCCTGAACTAGAAAAAACACAATTAATACATCAGGAAAGATATTAAATTTATGAAATAAGAACAGAGGCTATAAAAATGAAGATCAGAAAAAAGAATGAGCTTTCGGAGATTAAAAATCTGATAGTTGAGGGGTGCCTGGGTGGTACATTTGGTTAAGCATCTGACTCTTGGTTTCGGCTCAGGTCATGATCTCAGGGTCATGAGATCAAGCCCCACTCCAGGCTCTGTCTTAGCGTGGAGTCTGCCTGAGAATCTCTCCCCTCACCCTCTGTCCCTTCCACTTGTGCTTTCTAAAATAAATAAATCTTAAAAAAACAACAAAAGGCAAAAAGGGGTGCCTGGGTGGCTCAGTTGGTTAGGTGTCTGACTCTTGATTTCAGATTGGGTCATGATCTTGGGGTTGTGAGATCAAGCTCCACGTTGGGCTCTGCACTGGGCATGGAGCCTGCTTAAGATTCTCTGCCCCTCCCACTCTCTCTCTCTGATAAAAAAATAAAATCTTAAAAAAAAGGGCAAAGAGATGGAAAAGCAGAAGGGAAAGGTAAGAAAAATATGATTAACGCTGGAATTCTAGAAAGAAATAATGGAGGAAAAAAGTGGCAATTTTTAAAGAAATAATAATATAAGAATTTCTCAGAAAAGGAGTCTGTTATCAAGATGGCTTGCCATATGCCCAAAGCTAATGAAAACATATATACCCTCACCAAGGCACGTAATGGTAAAATTTCAGAACAAGAGGCTGAAAAATGGTTACATATAAACATACTATCAGAAATGGCAGTTATAAGACAATGAAGTAGTGACTTTAAAATTCTCAAGGAAGATGATTTCCAACCTAAAATCCTGTATTATCAATGAAATTTAAATGAATTTTCAGACATGCAAGTTCTTAAAATCTTACCTCTATGTACTCTTTCTCAGGAAGTTAGTGGAAGATGTACTTCTTTGAAATGAGGGAATAAATCAAGCAAGAAAATATGGTAGCCAAGAAACGAAGGATCTAACTCAGAAGAAAAGTTGAGTTTCAGATGCCAGAGGGGCAGAAGGTCTGTAGAACAACAGTCCAAAACTGCAGACCCAGTCAAGTTCCAAGAAAGAAAAAGGAACTGTTATTATCTGAGACATTTGCTTGTTAGAAAATAGTCCTCAGAGGGCTTTTGCAATTTTGTGGCAAGCCTGGGATAACTTAGGTAATAGAGACATAGGAAACTTTCAAAGTAAACAGTAAGACAAGAAAATAACAACAGGAAAAGCAAAGAGTTGTACAAGAAATGATAGGCAATGATAATAAATTACTTAAGTGAACAACACTTCCACATAGTCATAAGTAAAAGCTGACTACTGGAGTGCCTGGGTGGCTCAGTCAGCTAAGCCTCGGACTCAGTTTCAGCTCAGGTCATGATCGCAGGGTGGTTAAGATCAACACCCCGCCCCCAACCCGCCACGGGCTGAGAGCTTAGCACAAGTCTGCCTAAGACTCTCTTTTCCTCTCCCTCTGCTCCCCCTGCCGCCTCTTTCTAAAATAAATAAATAAATCTTAAAAAAGAAATAAAAAATTGCTACTTTTAAAGTAGACTCCAGGGCGCCTGGGTGGTTCAGTTGTTAAGCGTCTGCCTTCAGCTTCAGGGTCCACGGATCGAGTCCCACATCGGGCTCCCTGCTCAGCGGGAAGCCTGCTTCTCCCTCTCCCACTCCCCCTGCTTGTGTTCCTGCTCTCGCTGTCAAATAAATAAATAAAATCTTTAAAAATAAATAAATTAAATAAACAAACAAACAAACAAATAAATAAATAAATAAAAAGGAAAAAAGAAACAAAATAAAGTAGACTCCACACCCAGTGTGGAGCCCAATGCAGGGCTTGAACACTTGACCCTGAGATCAAGACCTGAGCTGAGATCAAGAGTTGGGCACTCAACCAACTGAGCCACCTAGGCGCCCCCCAAATATTGTTACCTTACTTAAATGGGAGACTAGATTGAATGAAATGGGAGAATGGGATGGTATGACAGTACCCAAATTCTCAACTGCCATAACAAGAAATTACTAGATAAAAAGATAGAAATGTCAAGAAATACTTGTTTAAGTATATAATTCAGAAATGGGAAGATTGAGCTGTTCTTAGCAGGCATTAGAGTTAAAAGTAGAATCGTCTGTGGAGTTGGACTTGGCAGTGGGAAGTTTAAAGCTGGGGACTGGCACTGTTTATTAAGATTATTTGGATTTTTAATCTAAGTACATTGCTTTGTTAAAAACCTAAAATAACTAGGCCTGAAAAGACATTTCCCTTCATTGTTCTCCTTTTTGAAAGATAAAACTTGTTAAATAATTTGGCATAAAAAATATCTCCCTAATTAAAAAAAAGCCACAAATATCAAAGTATCAAAGAAGTAGTAAAGCATGCATTAAGCTCCTACAGATAGTGCTTTTCAAGTCATTCAAGCATTTCTGAACTTTTCTTAGGCAAATGTTTTAAACATTTGCTATAATTAATGATACACAAATGTTAGAATACCATAAACAACTTTATAGTGTAACAAATATACTTTAAGCAGTCCTTACTTATATCCCACTTCCTGCTTTTAAAGACGTGTAATTTTGGTTTTTGGTAGTGAACTCGGTATTGCAGCTGTTCTCCAGGTTAGGGTATCTAACATTCCATATGAAATGCAGGTAATAGGGTGTCTGGGTGGCATAGCTGGTTAAGCATAGGACTCTTGCTTTCAGCTCAGGTCATCATCTCAGGGTTGTGAGATTGAGCTCTGCATCGGGCTTGTGCTGGGCATGGAGCCTGCTTAAGATCCTCCCCGCTCCCCCTGCCCTCCCCCCACCCCCACCGCTAGTGTGCATGCACTCTCTCTCTCTGAAATAAATAAATCTCAAAAAAAAAAAAAAGAAAGAAAGAAATGCATATAATGACATGATGCCTTAAAGTGTTTACACTTTTAAAGATCTCTTGGTGTATTTAACACAGCAATGCTGGTAAGATTCTTATTATAGCAGTGAGGTAAGCATTAGAATTTCAAGTTATTGGAGGTATTCAAAGAGATCCAAAGTGCTTCCCTGGGTCTGACAGCCCATACATTTGTAAGAAATGTATTCTAAACCTGATTTAGAAGAGGGAAGGCTCATGCTACCCAGACATTTCTGTAAACTTCTCTAATTTGGAGCTCTGTAATACATTCAAAATAGTGCCATGTTTAACAAATATTTAACCTTAAAAATACTAGACTACTTCTTGAAACCTATTATATTTATTCTTTTAAACTATTCTGGTCTGAAGAAAGAACTGAAGTTTAGGAAAGGGGAAAATGAACATAAAAAAAAGTTTATTTCTAGCCCTGAAAGAACAAAATTATTGAACAAAGTCATCAAATACAGCAGTTAATGTCAATGTAACAATTAAATAATTGAACGGGATTAAATTAAAAATAAAAGTCAATATAAAATTTGAAGACAAAACAGAAAAGACAAACTACTTTCACTTAATTCCATTTCTATCTACCAAAATAAGGGGAAAAAGATGTCTAATTCCAAATATAATTCTTTGCTTTTCTTAATACAGAATGAAAATTTGTTTGACAGAATTACACATTTCTTTCTCCCTTTCGTTTGGCAACATTCTAGAATGGTGAGTGAAAAGGACTTCAGCTCTCTCAAGGCCAGGCCAGTGCTTGATTCTGCCTTGTAATTCCCACAATATCTACCACAGTGTCTTTGCCAAAGTGGTCAATAAATGTGTTGAGTGATTAAAAAACTGTATGTGTGTGTATGTGTGTGTGTATTTTTTCCCTTTCTTACACACCCACATAAACACACACTGTGGGAAAACTGATTTTAATTGTCTAGCTTATCTATTGTGGAAGCAATGGAAACAAAGAAGACAATCTTTATTTTATATAACTATGAAATTCCACTATAAAAAACCCAAAAGGAGTAAGAATCTGGATTTTAGCTCTAATTCTGCAATGGTTTTTTTTTTTACATTTCACTGGATATGGATCTCATTATATTTAAAATTTTTAGATTAAAAAACTGATGCAAGTTCTTTAAGCACCCATTTTTTCTAACTATACCTACAGCCCAATTAGATCTAAAATTGTTCTGGCTAGAATACAGTATATATAAACAGACATGTATTTATGTGAACCCTATAAAGAAATACTCATAGGTAGTTTTAAATTGCTTATTAAAGGCACAGGTTCATTTAGGACTGGTGGTAACTAGATACATTTTAAGCAGCTTAATATTTATGTGTGGAAGGGAAGAGAATTTATACTATGTGCCAGGCACTCAACACATGAAAACAGAGTTGTGTTAGCTTTGGTTTCTTACGCTATCACAACTACTCTACTTCTTAACTATTCTCAGGTAGGATAAAATATTCAGTATTTTCATGGTTTCCCAGTTTTAACTGTCCCTAAAAGCAGCAAAAGGAACAAGAGGAGAAGGAAACTTTAAGACTACCAGAGAGTCTGAAATTTAATAAATAAGTACTATAGTAATATTGTTCTAATTAACACAAGAGGACTAAGGTAACTTTTAGATTTAAATGGGAATTTTCATTCTAAAGTGATGACAAAAAGGGTGAATACAAAAGGTAGTTATTAAAAAAACATGAATCTTGATTCAGATATAATTTTTCTTTCAACAAGATCTGAACATTTTAATTTAAAATTAACTAATAAATCACAATTCCATATTGCTTTTAGGATTATTTTGTTTAAAAATGACACATTTCAGAATTAACCAAAGTATATTTCTATTACAAGTTAGTTTATCCAAGTAAGTAAAGAATAAACCACAGTGTAGCTCCCTTAACCTGGGAGTCAGGTTTTAATGACAAAGTCCGTTGCCAGCAATGGACATGCAGGTAACCCTCAAAGAAGTTGTAAATACAAATCCCAAACTGCTTCTATAAACTGAGAAGACCTTTGTTGAGTCACAGGCATAAAAATGGGGCATTGGCACTGTATTCAATGAACATGGTCTTTATGACATACATATGGAAGGGCCTTCTAGAGTGGTCATGACGATCGGTCTTAACATCTAGTTGGTCTTCTAGTTCATTGGTAGCGTCTTCTTTATCATAATCCATCCAAACAACTATTTACACAGAATGTTCAAATCTAGATTTTCATCAGAAATAAACCACCTTGTTTCTGTAATTTAGTAATAGCTGTAGGTGGCCAACATAATCCAGAGAAAAATGAAATCAAGAATCAAACTGAAAACAGAGATCATTAAGTGCTCTAGATGAAAGTTTCACTACTTATTTTACTCAGTTTCATGAAAACCTTGCATTATCAATAAAAAACAGCCATTTCTATCCTTATATCTTAACACAGATGTGAGGAAAATGATAGGACATAAAACTCAATTCGTTCCCCTAATGTAGTCCAAAATATCAAAATTATTTGTATTCATGACCTGTACTACTGCAAGATGGCAAGTAGGTATGAAGTTAATTAGGAGTGGTGATGGGGACCAAAATGCCTGAACCAAATCAGATTTTTTTCTTTTATGTGGCTTGTGGCATGTCAGAAGGGATGACACCGCTTCCACAAGTAAAACAATAAAAAAATAAGGAGAGAAAAGAAAACAGAAGGGGGGGTGGAGAAGAAAGGGCACTCTCATAATTAATGCTACAGGTCACAGACCCTCTTCAAATTTTTAAAATATAAAAAGTATTGCTACCAACAAGCACATTTCATTTTTCTTCTCCAGTTTTTTTCACACGATTACTTATTTTTGAAAAAAAATCTACTCAACATCTCAAATAATCCATGAATATATCAAATACTTTGTGACTTAAGTTCTCATAGATATTAAAATGTTGGCAATGGGTTGGAAACAATGTTTATAACAAATCTCTACAGTTTACTGGTCAGAAGTGGCATCTCTATGTAACTGTCATTTCTCTTTCATGAATATAATCTTATCTAATTATTTTAGAGCTCACCAAAGTTCTAGTCTCTTGCTTTGTTTCTGCTAGCCCCACGTATTTTTCTCCTTTAAGTGGAAAAAAAAAATTAAAACTTTTAAATTCTGAAAATTCAATGGTTATTATATTATTTACCAAAGGGGGAGGGGTGGAGTAGGGTGAGAGAGGGTTAATTAAAAAACAAACTAACTAAAATTACAACATATACAGAAACTTATTTCCAAAATGAAGGTAAAAGGAGGAAGGGCAAAGAAGCGGTACCAACCAGTCACAAAGCCCAAGTTGGAACAAGAACAAATCACTTTGGTTCCTGAAGCCCAATCTGAAGAGGATATAGTCAGAAAAGAAACAAAATTGTAAGGATGTATAATCAATGGGATTCTTTTTCTATGTCAATGATTTAGTTATAAATATAGATTATTAGTCTCTCTATACACGTAACAAATGCCAAACAACTCACTACCATGAAATTTCTAAAACTGACTCTTTCACATTTGTTAAAAAAGGTAAAAATCACATCTTTTTCTTCCCTTCCTTCAGCTCAAATTATGAACTGAAATACTACATGTAATAATAGCTGGTCCTAACTTCTATACAAAGCTAACCGATTTTGAGCTCCTTTGCCAATATAAGGAGCTACATCATTTTTATTACATTTGCCTTGAATTTAGGCACAAGAAAAATTTCTCAAAGCAACTCAAAGAAGCAAGGCAAGGAAAAAGAAGGCTATGAAGAAGAGAGAAAAGAAGACCAGCAGATGAAACAAATACTCTGAACAACTCGAATCTGCCATTCATGTATTGAAAATACTCCCCAAAAGGGACAATGAATGGCATCTATTACGATGAAGTCAGAAAAATAAAATGCAAATCTCAAGCACGATAAACAGCCCCGATGGGCTGTCTGCTGAAAGAAGTAAGGCTAGTGATTCAGTCCACAATTCCTTTTGGATCCTATAAAGAAGGGAGTCAATAGAAAGTTGTCGTTCTGTTTTGCAATTTTCTCTTGGTTGTCTTCAGGAAGTAGTACTTTGCTTTTTCCTCCATGTTATGCAGACCATTTCTTTAAACCTCAAAAGAGTAATAATTTTCATATATTAAAAGATTTCTTTTAGAAAATGGAAGAAAGAATACGAGGACATGGCAATGATGCTAACGGTTACTCTTCATTGCTTCTTTAGCTGCCATGATCAGTGGTGTCAGGCTGGACAAGGGCTTGGCCAGTTTCAGGAAGGGATGCTGCCAGAGAGAGGGGGGGAAATATGTATCAATGTCACCAGATCAGAAGCTTAAATATTTCTTTTCAATTAAGCCCCAAAGACTATTTTATGGATTATAATTTATTTAACAAGCACATATTTCAGGGCGTGTATAAAATCAACATAATCAATGTATCACTTTTATAGTTGAAAGCAGTCTTTTCAGTTTATCTAATATTATCAAATCTCACCTAAATGACCCAGATACCCATGCCAGCAAATGAACTTGTCTGATAATTGACAATATGCAAAAACTCATATACTTGATTTTAGTATTATAGCTATTTTATTCCCAGCAGATAAAATCCTAAACTACAGCAACTGCCATGCTGCTGGTGATAAATGAAGAGTGCAATGTTAATTATTAATCCTATGTAAACTTTGTTGGTTACTCAAAAAAAATCAACTTTATCCAAAAATAGTATTATTTCCAAATTCACCTGTAACAATTCTTTGGCCGAACCCCTTTTCTCTACATCCATCTCCAAACAACGGTTTAAGAAATCCCGAAATATTGGGGAAAGTTTCTCCGGATTCTGAAGTTCTGGAGTTCCATTAGTTGCTATCAGGTACAAGGCCTAAAAATAGAAGAACATCTTTGACATACTTAAGACAGCACAACAAAGTGAGACAGCACTTTATAAAGTTTATGGATCTTTTACTTCTTTAATTTTTTTTAAAGATTTTTTTTAAAGTTATCTCTACACCCAACGTGGGGCTGGAACTCACAACCCTGAGATCAAGAGTCGCACACTCCACTGACTGAGCCAGCCAGGCACCCCTGGATCTTCTACTTCCTTAAAGACAATCACCAGAGGGGCACCTGGGTGGCTCAGTCGTTGGGCGTCTGCCTTTGGCTCAGGTCGTGATCCCAGGGTCCTGGGATCGAGCCCCGCATCGGGCTCCTTCCTCGGTGGGAAGCCTACTTCTCCCTCTCCTACTCCCCCTGCTTGTGTTCCCGCTCTTGCTGTGTCTCTGTCAAATAAATAAATAAAATCTTAAAAAAAAAAAAAAGAATCACCAGAAATAATAAATTGAGGTGTAGTATTATTTCTGCCCATTTGTATCAGATATTCTCCCTTTACTTTTAGATGTTACATTCCCCTAAATTTTTTTTTCAGAAATTAGCTTTATCTTTTTGGGGAGGGGTTATAAATGTAGTACCTATTGATACAAGAACTATAATACATAAAGATATAAGGAAAAATGAGCACAATCCCACGACTGACACATAGCATCCATTTACCTTTCTCAAGCTTTTATTCCAAGTCACACCAGATTTCAAAACAATGGGATTTGCTGACATCTTTTTTTTTTCTTCAAGTTTTTATTTACATTCTAGTTAGTTAACATATAGTGTAATATTGGTTTCAGGAGTAGAATTTAGTGATTCAGAAACCCTCCGCCCTTTTTTTTCAACTAGCTCGATCTACATAGCTATAGATGAAATAGGCAGAACAGAGGATTTTTAGGGCAGTGAAAACACTATGATAATGGATGTATGTTACTCATTATACATTTGACCAAACCCACAGAACTGTACAATATCCAAGAGTGAACCCTAATGCAAACTGCGGACTCTGGGTGATAATGATGTGCCAATGTACGTTCTCCAAATGTAAGAAATGTACCCGCTGGTGAGGGATGCTGATAACGGGGGAGGCTTCTTACATTAATATGGTACACTTGTTGCAAGTGATGAACCACTACTGATACACTTATTTTTAAACCTTTTTTGTTTGTTTCAGGTTCTTATTTGAATTCTAGTTAGTTAACATATCATGTAATATTGGTTTCAGGAATAGAATTTAGTGATTCATCATTTACATTTAACACCTGATGCTCATCACAAGTGTCCTCCTTAATACCCATCAGCCATTTAACCCATCCCCCCACCCACCTCCCCTCTAGCAACCCTCAGTTTGTTCTCTACAGCTAAGGGTCTCTGATACACTTACATTAAACAAGTCTATAGTTTACATTGGGGTTCACTCTTTGTGTTGTATAGTCCTATGGATTCTGACAAATGCATACTGTCATGTTTCTGACACTATAGTATCATACAGAATAATTTCACCGCCCTAAAAATCCCTTGTGCTCCACCCATTCATCCTCCCCACCCCACCCCCACAAACACCTGATGACCACTGATATTTTCCCAAAGATTTACTTATTTATTTTAGAGAACAGAGAGTGTGAGTGGGGGAGGGCAGAGGGAGAGGGAATCTTAAACAGACTCCGTGCTGAGTGTGGAGCCCGACGCTGGGCTCGATCTCATGATCATAAGATCATGACCTGGGGCAAAACCAAGAGTCAGAGGCTTAACTGACTGTGCCACCCAGGCACCCCTCCAACTTTTTTTTTTAAAGATTTTTTATTTTAGAGAGAGTACAACTGATCTTTTTTACTCTCTATAGTTGGAATCATACAGTATATAACTGTGTTAGGCCAGATTTGTTCACTAAGCAATATGCATTTTAGGTTCTTCCATGTCTTTTTGCAGTTTGATAGCTCATTTCTTTTTGTTTTTTTATCTTTTTAATGTTATGGAATAATATTCCATCGTATGGATGTACCACAGTTTATTTATACACTCACCCGTGTTTTTTTTTTTTTTTAAAGATTTTATTTATTTGACAGAGACAGAGAGAGAGAGAGAGAGAGAGGGAACACAAGCAGGGGGAGTGGGAGAGGGGGAAGCAGGCTTCCCGCGGAGCAGGGAGCCTGATGTAGGGCTCGATCCCAGGACCCTGAGATCATGACCTGAGCCGAAGGCAGACGCTCAACGACTGAGCCACCCAGGTGCCCCTAGACTCCTCCCTCTTGTGCTTAGAACACTGGACAGCACTTTAGCACTACACCTGGGAGCCGTTTATTTTATTTATTTATTTATTTTTTTAAAAGATTTTATTTATTTGACAGAGAGACACAGCCAGAGAGGGAACGCAAGCAGAGGGAGTGGGAGAGGGAGAAGCAGGCTTCCTGCCGAGCAGGAAGCCTGATGCGGGGCTCGATCCCAGGACCCTGGGATCATGACCTGAGCCGAAGGTAGACGCATAACGACTGAGCCACCCAGGTGCCCCTATACACTCACCCTTTTTAAATAAAGTATATTTATGTACTTCACATCTTGGCTGGTTGCTTCTGATTTGGGGCAATTATGAATAAAGATGCTATAAACATTTGTGTGTAGGTTTTTGTGTGGACATAAATTTCCAACTCATTTGGGTAAATAATAAGGAGCACAACTGTGAATTGCATGTTAAGAGTATGTTTAGTTTTGTAGGAAACTGCCAAAAAGTCTTCTAAAGTGGCTATACAATTTTCCATTCCCACCAGCAATGAATGCGAGTTGCTATTGCTCCGCATTCTAACCAGCATTTGGTATTGCCATCAAAAAATTTTTAGGTCATTCTAATATGTGTGTATCTTATTGTTTTTTTAATTTTGCAATTCCCTAACAGCATGATGTTGAACATCTTATTATATGCTTATCTGCCATCTGTATCTTCTTCTTTTCTTTTAATACTTAAGTAATCTCCATGCCCAACATGGAGCTCGAACTCATGACCCCAGGATCAAGAGTTATGCTCTTATTCTAGCGACTGAGCCAACCAGGCGCCCCATTTGTGTATCTTCTTTATTGAGATCTTTTGTCCATTTTTATATTAGCTTGTTTATTTTCTCATTGTTGATGTTTGAAGAGTTTTTTTGTGTATTTTGGATAACATCTGATTATTAGATGGTTGTTTTACAAATATTTTCCCTCAGTCTGTGACTTGTCTTTCTATTCTCTTAGTAGTGTCTTTCTCAGATAGAAAGATTCCTTTTTTTTTTTTTAAGTTTTATTTATTTAAGTAATCTCTGTATGTGACATGGGGCTTGAACTCACGACCCGGAGATCAACATTTGCACACTCCTCCGAATGAGCCAGCCAGGATGATTCCAATTTTAACGAAGTCCAATTTATTCTTTAATGGATCATGTTTTTTTTTTTTTTAAAGATTTATTTTTTGACAGAGAGAGAGAGACAGCGAGAGAGGGAACACAAGCAGGGGGAGTGGGAGAGGGAGAAACAGGCTTCCCGCTGAGCAAGGAGCCCGATGTGGGGCTCGATCCCAGGACCCTGAGCTGAAGGCAGACGCTTAACAACTGAGCCACCCAGGTGCCCCTGGATCATGCTTTTTGATGTTTTATCTAAAAACCCTGCCAAACCCGAGGTCACCTAAATTTTCTCCTGAATTATTTCACATTTCTGCTCTATTACCAAAATGCCATAAAAAAAAGGATACTAACTGACACTCAAATCATCAGGACATGAGTATGCCCATTTCTTTGCTATCTGCACTCTAATGCCCATGTGGCCCTGAACACTCCCCTTTCTGCCTTCATTGTTCACATACCATTGCCCCACCCCTCCTCCAACGGTCTCCTTACCTCATCTACTGAGGCCTGGCTCTCCTCTGAGGAACAGCCTCATCCACAGTGCTCTCTAGGGGTCACTGTTCCCTCCCAGTCCTTTGTACCACTACGCTTAGAGAAGGAGTATCCTTGTGGCTCCTCATGGCCTCTCTGAGGTATCTACCTCCCTCCTATAGAACTCCCGGGCTTTCAGACTCTACCTACCACATGTACCAACCACTGCTGTTATCATCTCTAACGCTGCTCGTAACTTTCAGGGATTTCAATAGCTAGAGAGGCTTGCGACAGTTCCTTGACCTCATCTTCTCCCATGCTCTTGTCCTCTGGCCTCCCTCAGCCACACAAGCCCTGGTCACAGCCTCTGCCTCATCATCAGTACCCATGACCACAACTCTGAAACTGTAATTGCTCTCCACCTCCTACTTTTTTCACTCTGAGCACTCCCAACACCAGCAATCCTTTGATACTAAAGCTAAATAAATCCCATTGATCTTGCAGCGTTCATCATTCCTTTTATATAATCACTTCGCTACACATTAAAACTGCCTACCCCTCGCCTGTACCTATGCAGCTAAGGACAGGAGACGAAAAAGGTATATCCTTGCTGACTGGCATCATTCACCTCACACAGGCCCTTAGGACTTCCAGCTTTCCTACTACATATTTCCCCATTTCACTCCCTCTCCCACTCTCTGGTTTTGGTGTCAGGACACTCATGTCTCCTTAGCTTCTCTTGGCAGTGACAATCTCTTAGACGTCCCTTTGCTTTTGATGACCTTGACAGTGTGGAGGAGTACCGGTCAGGTTTTATACTGTAGAATGCCCTCTATTGGAATTTGATGTTTTCCTCATGATTACAGACTGAGAATATGGGCTTTGGGAAGATCACAAGTAGAGTGCCATTTTCACGGCTTCATATAAAAAATACATACTATCAACATAATTTATGACTGTTGATGGTGACCTTATCTGAGGTCTGTGCTTGTCAGGCTTCTCTATTGCAAAGTTACTGTTTTCTCCACTTTTTATACTCTGCTCTTCAGAAGAAAATCACTATGTGCAGTCTATACTTAAAGAGTGGGGAGTTAGGTTCCATCTCCCTTAGGGGGTAACATCCACATAAATTATTTGGCACTCTTCTGCATGAGACTTGTCTCTTCTGCCCCACTTATTTACTCAATTACTTATATCAGCATGGACACACAAACATTATTTTATACTTCGGGTTACTATCCCATACGACTTTATTTTGTTGTTCAAACTGTTCCATCTTTGGCCACTAGAGCTCTTTCAGTCGGTCCTTTGCCCCTTTGACAAACTCATCAGTGTGAGCTCTTCTCTTTAACTCAGTATGATTTATGATCCTATTTTATCTCCTTAGCTGAATTTTATCAGGTTTAATTCTTTCTTTCATTATTTTAGGGTTTGCTTAAGAGGTGAGAGCATACATCTTTCAATTTTCACAATTATCACAGTATTACATACACCACTTCCCACAGACTACAACAATCTTACAGTTCTCCCCCTTAGCTTTATACTCTTGTTGTCATTCTACTTGTACATATGTTCTTTTCCTCCCCCTCCATTATTATTTTCATGTAAACAGTTTTATCTTTTAAAGATATTTACTTAAGGAAAAAATCTTATATATTTACTCACATAGTTACTATTCCTAGCACTCTCCATTTCTTTTTGTAGAGTGATATTACCATTTTCTCTCCACTTGAAAGATTTCCTTTAATACTTCTTATAGTGTAGATCTGCTGGTAATAAATGCTTTTAATGTCTATGTCTAGAAAAATCTTTATTTCACCTCAGTTTTTAAAAGATATTCATTGGCTGCAGAAGTCTTGATTTTCTCCCCAAACTTAGTTACACATATATTAGAACTTGAAGTTGTCTCACTACTGCTATTTAATTTTTTTTTTTTTAAGATTTTATTTATTTATTTGACAGAGAGAGAGACAGCCAGAGAGGGAACACAAGCAGGGGGAGTGGGAGAGGGAGAAGCAGGCTTCCCGTTGAGCAGGGAGCCTGACGTGGGGCTCGATCCCAGGACCCTGAGATAATGACCCGAGCCAAGGGCAGATGCTTAATGACTGAGCCATCCAGGTGCACCGCTATTTCATTTTTTTAAAAAATTTCATTTCTGTCTCTATTCCTTCCAAACACCGCTACTCTTAACATATGAAATGTAGTTACAAAAACGGTTTTAATGACTTTCTGTGCTCTTCTATCTGTGTCAGTTCTGGTCTGCTGCAATGGATTGATTTTTCTCCTCATCATGGGTTGTACTTTCCTGCTCTTCTGCCTGCCTGATAAACCCTGACTTGGTATGTAAGTGCTTGTTGGCTGCTGGATATTTCTGTATTCCTGTAAATATTCTTGAGCTTTGTTCTGCAACACAAGTTACTTGGGGATCTCTTTGGGTTTTGTTTTTTAGACTGGTTAGGTGGGACTATAGCAGCATGTAGTCTAGGGGTAATTATTTCCCATCAGTGAAGCAAGACTCTTTTGAGTCTTCTTTTCAATATCCTGTGCATTACAAGGTTTTCCACTGTGGCTGACAGAAGCAGGCACTATTCCCAGCCTGTGTGTGAGTACCAAGCACTGTTTTCTTCAATCTAATATGGGTATACCCCTGACCTTGGGTAGATTCTTCACAAAGTTGCACCAGTCTCTGTTGAATGCTCAAGCGGACTCCACAGATTCCAGAATCTTCTATGAAGCTTTCTCCTCTCCTGTTCTCTGTCTTGTAAACTCTAGCCGACTTGGTCTCCTCAGACTCTCAACTCCTTCTCCTTAATTCAAGGAGGCCACTGTGTCCCACCTGGGTTCTTCCTCCCTGTACATGGCCTAAAACTCTCTCAGGACATAAAGCTGGGGCAATCACAGTGCTCACCTCAAGCCTTTCCCACCTTTGGAGATCACTGTTCTTCACTGTTTGATGTCCAGTGTCTTGCAAACCATTGTTTCACATATGCTAATTTTTGTTGTTGTTACTTTAGGCAAGGGTGGTGAATCTGCTACCTGTTATTCTATCTTGACAGGAAGCAGAATTTCCTGCTTGCCAAGTTTCCATCAATTACATTCACACTGCTAGTCCTCAGTGTGGTTTCTGACAAGCTGATGTCTCCCTCACTTTTTGCATGAAGATTCAAGGGCATGTGTTACTGGTTTTGTGTACCTCTCCAGCCATTCCTCCTCAGTCTCCTTTGCTGGTCTGCTACATCAACTGTTAACTACGGAATGAATGCCACAGGATGCAAGCTGAATCTTTTCTACTGTCTGTCTACGCCTACTTGACCTGGTGATCTTATCTAGATGCATAACTTTAATTTCTATTCTAAAAAGTCTCAATTTTACATCTTTGGCCTGATCCTAGATGGCCATACCCAACAGCCTATTCAACATACTCACTTGGATGTCTTCCCCCCACCCCATATTTATTTATTTATTTATTTGAGAGAGAGCGCATGAGCATGTGTGCAGAAGGGGAGAGGGGGAGGGAGAGGGAGACAGAATCTGAAGCAGACTCCATGCTGAGCATGGGGCCTGATGCGGGGCTAGATCTCAGGACCCTGAGGATCATGACCTGAGCCAAGAGTCGGAGGCTTAACTGACTGAATCACCCAGGCACCCTTCACTTGGATGTCTTAGTAGGCACTGCAAACTTAACATGTCTAAAACATACTAAAATGTTACCTCCTGATCTCCCACCTGCCACCCCCACACACCACTCTACTTGCAGTCTTCCCCATTTCAGGTAAGGTGAACTTGAATTTCATCATTCTAGTTGCTTATGCCAAAATCTTAGAGTCAACTCTCTCTCTCCCTCTCCCATATAGGCACTCCTTTTAAAATATATCCAGAATCCAACTACTTTTTCCCACCTCTACTGATACAGTTCTGGTCTAAGCTACCATTATGTCTGGCCTGGATTATTTCAACAGCCTTCTAAGTGGTTTTCCTCTGTCTGTCTTTGCCTCACTTGAAAATCTTTTCTCAACAAAGTAGCCAGAGTGATCCTATTAAAATACAAGTAAGACCATTTCACTTCTCTGCTCAAAACTCTCCTGTGGTTTGCCTGTCTCATCTATGTAAGAAAGCCAGAATTCTTATAAAGGCCTAATAAGGCACTATATAGTCTAGTCCCATTTCTTCACTGATCTACCTTTTTTTCTCCTGCTGTGTGCTCCCTGCACACTAGCTATGGGGGAATCCCCAAGTGCTCTTTGAATATACCAAAAATGCCTCTTCAGGGCCTTTCATGTGCTATTCTTTCTGACTGGAATGTTCTTCCCTTTGGTAACTCAGTATCACTCTCTTATCTTCTATGTTCAAATGTCACCTCAGTGAAGCCCTCTACAAGCACTGTTGTGAAATCAAACACTCTCCTGACTCCCTCCCTACCAGTCCCAGCACTTAAGACTCTATCATTTATTACATATTATTATTTTATTTTTTCTCTCTACCTTCTATGAGGGCAGGATTTTTTTTTTTTTTAAAGATTTTATTTATTTTTTTGACAGAGAGAGACACAGTCAGAGAGGGAACACAAGCAGGGGGAGTGGGAGAGGGAGAAGCAGACTTCCCGCGGAGCAAGGAGCCCGATGCGGGACTCGATCCCAGGACCCCGGGATCATGACCTGAGCCGAAGGCAGACGCTTAACCGACTGAGCCACTCAGGCGCCCCAAGGGCAGGATTTTTTTTTAAAGATTTTATTTATTTGAGAGAGAGACAGAGAAAGCACAAGCAGGGGGAGGGGCAGAGGGACAAGCAGACTCAATCCCAGGACCCTGAGATCATGACCTGAGCCAAAGACAATTAACCCAGTGAGCCACCCAGGCGCCCGAGGGCAGGAATTTTTGTCGGCAGACAGCACCTTGTGCCAGCACCTTGTATGGTGCCTACCACAGAGCAGGTATTTGAATCAACATTTGTTAAACAAATGAATGAAATTAGAGGGTTTTAAAAATTGTTTCAAAAGTGTTCCAAAATTAATCACCTCTATAAAAGTACTTAATTGCTCACCTGCACTGGAATCTTTGCAAGGAGATGAAAAACGTTCAGGAAAAAGAGCATCAAAATCCAATGCCACCCAGAAAGGGCCCCTACCTATGCATACCCATTATATTGGCCTCTGGAGCCCATTTTATAGCAAATCCAACTTATTTGGAAAAAAGTTAGGAAAAAAAAGTCCGGCAATAAGCCTGTAGTCATATATGGTAATTTAAAAACTTAAAAAGAATTGCTTCATGTACTATAAAAATCACCGTTTTAAAGTGTACAATTCAGTGTTCTTAGTGTATTCATAAAGCTGTACAACCATCATAACTGTCTAATTCCAGAACACTGTTATCCCTCCAAAAAGAATACCCACGTGTATTTTAGTTACTCCCTATTCCCTCTTCTCCTCAGTTCCTAAAAACCACTAATCTATCTTTATGGATCTGCCTGTTCTAGAGATTTCACATGCTGTTGATCCTCATTACCTGCAGATTCCTTAGTGTAAACTCACCTACTCATGCTAAAATTTGTAATCCCCAAATCAATAATCTTGGTGTTTCTGTGGTCATTCGTGGACATGTGCAGAGAGGCAAAAAGCCCAGGCTGATGTGCTGTCTAGTGTCCTAAGTGCAAGAAGGCTGTGACATGCCTTGCGGCGAGAACACGTCTGGTAAGCTTCGCTGAGGCATGAGTGTACTGGCTGGGCCTCCAACATCACTCAGTCAACAATATGCATGAAAATGGCTCTGAACACAAACACACATCAAGTAAGCTTAGGGACTGACCAGCTGACAAAAATGTGACCACAGGCTGGGGCGCCTGGGTGGCTCCGTCGGTTGAGAGCCGACTCTTGATTTTGGTTCAGGCTGTGATCTCAGGGTCATGGGACTGAACCCCGAGTTAGCTCTGCACTCAGCGCGGAGTCTGCTTGAGCTTCTCTCCCTCTGCTCCTCCCCCCCTGCAACATACTCTCTCTCAAATAAAATGAAATCTTAAAAAAACAATGTGACCACAGGCTTGCAGGAACCCAACCCTATATTTCCCCAAGAAGCAACATTTCAGCATTTGTTAATTCAGTATTTGTTGCTTTGCAAAACCTCATTACCATGAATGACAAAAACTGACTGCAAATGGAATCGTACAATATGTGATCTTTTGTGTAGGACTTCTTTAACGTAATGCTTTCAGGTTTAATGTTGTATGTATCTGTACTTCATTACTTTTATTATAACTAAATAATATTCCATTGCATTGATATACCACTTTCGTTCACTCATTCCTCAGATGATGGACATCTGGATTATTTCTACCTTTTGACTATTATGAATAATGCTGTTTTGAACATCTGTGTACAAGTTTTTGTGTGGATGTATGCTTTTAATTCTCCTGGGTATATATCTAGCAGTGAAATTACTAGGTTATGGTAACTCAACGTTAACTTTTAGAGGAATTGTCCAATTGTTTTCCATGTGCTGCATGCACCATTTTACATTTCCACTAGCAATGTATGAGGGTTCCAATTTCTTCACATTCTCACTAACACTTATTATTGTCCATCATTTTTTTAAAGATTTTATTTATTTATTTGACAGAGAGAGACACAGCGAGAGAGGGAACACAAGCAGGGGGAGTGGGAGAGGGAGAAGCAGGCCTCCTGCCGAGCAGGGAGCCCGACACGGGGCTCGATCCCAGGACCCTGGGATCATGACCTGAGTTGAAGGCAGCCACTTAACCGACTGAGCCACCCAGGCGCATCTATTGTCCATCTTTTTGATTATAGTCATTTTTGAAGGTGTGAAGTAGTATCTTTTTGGGGCTTTGATTTGCATTTCTTTAATAATGAATGATATTGAGCCATATGTGGTAATTTAAAAGAAGTAGAAGGAAAAAGAAAGAAAAAGACAGAAGGAAAAAGAACAAATGAACTCCTAAACTCTCCACCTCTGCTGCTGAAATATCTAATTGTTTAAAGTCTACTAACCCCACCTGTTAACTCAGGACCCTCACTCTTCTGTTTGAATGTGAGCTTTACCATTACCGTCTACACAGCTTTCTCAGATATATGATCTTGTTTTCCTCTCCTGTGTACCCAAGCAGTACAGAGGCCAAGGTTCAAAGCTGACAATCTGAAGAGTACATCTAGATATCCTTTGCAGAAAAGTGAGCAAAGTCTTACTCATGTGCAAAATTTAAAACCATATAGCTTACTAAAAATCTACAAACTCTTTACCTAACACATTCAACTCAGTAACCCAGGAGCAAATAATTTTTGCAGAGACTAGGTTATATCAACTTTGTATCCTAAATTTTTGCCTAGTGGCTGGCACAAGCAGATTCTAAATAAATGTTCTGAAGAAATGTATTTTTCTAAAAATAAGGCTGGTGGGGCGCCTGGGTGGCTCAGTTGGTTAAGCAACTGCCTTCGGCTCAGGTCATGATCCTGGAGTCCCGGGATCGAGTCCCGCATAGGGCTCCCTGCTCAGCAGGGAGTCTGCTTCTCCCTCTCCTTCTCCCCCCTCTTGTGCTCTCTCTCTCTCTCAAATAAATAAATAAATAAAATCTTAAAAAAATAAAAATAAAAATAAGGCTGGTGTTTAATTGTTCTTACCCTCAAGGGATTTTCATTGAGGTACGGAGGCTCTCCTTCTACCATCTCAATAGCCATGATACCCAGAGACCATATGTCCACTTTAGGGCCATAAGCTTTCCGTGTAACCACCTCTGGTGCCATCCAGTATGGCGTTCCAACCATGGTACTTCGCTTGCTCTGCTCAGGGGTGATCTGGGCGCAGAACCCAAAGTCGGCTATAAAACAAAACAAAACATATCTACAGTTAATGGTGTCCATGGATAGTTTCATCTTAGAGTTCATGATAAATGACTTAATTACATTTGACTATTCAGCCTCTTCCTTTTTAAGACTGAATTTAAGAAGTAATCCAGGGGCACCTGGCTATTGAAGAGTCCATAGAGCATGTGCCTCTTGATCTCAGGATCATGTTCTCCCACGTTGGGCATAGAGATTAAAAAAAAAAAAAGTAAACCAGAATGGGTTTGTAGAATGGGTTTACAATGTACAATGTAGAATGTAGAATGGGTTTACAAATATTTTGATGATGTTATATACTCTCACTTTGTTTACTTTTACTTCCCATAAGCAAAGGGCAAATTATCAGGTCTTTTATTCTAAATAATTATCCTAAAATTTTTAATAAAGTTGAAAAAGGTCTAAAAGAAAAAGTTACCAAAGGTGAGCACCAAAACTAAATTCTGTAAATCAGGTAAAAACGCCAGGAAGGGGAACTATTTCTGAAGAAAATAAACAGAAGCTAGAATCACTAAGTATCTGACTTAGTGGACAGCCCTTTTTGAAAAAGACCAGCCTTCACTGCAACTGTACCTAACAAGGTCCTCGCCAGCATTACTCTACCCCAACCACCTCATTTTGTAACCCAGCAGAAAGCCTGGGTTAGCACTCAGTGTTAATTTAGTGGGATCTTTGGGATGAGAATCTAGAATTTTTTCCTCCCTTCTACAGACCGACCCACTCTACTTCAAACATAACTTACTGTTAACATTTAGGTTTGTAAGCTTTGGACTTTTTGTTATGAATTTATATAGGTACAAATATTACCTGTGAACTGCATGGTTTATTTAGCCTAGTTAGGATACTCTGTAAACTGTTTTTTTAAAAAAAGTAAACTCTACCCCCAACATGGGGCTTGAACTCACCACTCTGAGATCAAGAGTCACATGCTCTACCAACTGAGCCAGCCAAGTGCTCCAGTAAATTGCTTCTTAAAATTTATTTTCAGAGATTTTTCCATAGTTGTAGATTGATCTACTTCATTACTATAACCACACAGTATTATAAAATAACAAAATTATAATTTATTTTACCATTCCCATACTGCTAGACATTTAAGGTACTTTTTGTTGTTGTTAACAATGTTGCAGAGAACAACTTTGTATTTATTGTTGTGCATATGTTCAGTAATTTTATCCAAGAGAATACTAAAAGAGCAATTGTTCAGTCAAATTATAATATTTATAGCTAAAATGGGTACTTGTAACAAACCAGGTTACTATTCCAAGTATCTTGTAGGAATTAACATACCTAAGCCTCATGAAAACTTTGAGATAGGTACATTTATTAATATTATTCTCATTTTACAAATTGGGAAACTAAGGCATACATATTTTTATATAACTTATCCAAGACCATTCATCTAGTATGTGGAAGAGCCAGGATAAAATATTATCCAAAAGTCCAATCAGCTTACATGTGTATCCACCAAAAAAGTATGAGAATGTCCATTTCTATTTTGCCTGCTGATTAAGATTAGTAATCATATTTTTGACCATCTGGTAGAACCCCTTCCTTGTGGTTGATTAATTCCTGGAAGAAATATCTTAAAAAAGAGATACTGAAAAAGGAGTCAAACACGCCAGCAGAACAGAAGGAAAAAATTTTGATCTCTTGATCCAAGAAATGCCTTGAATTTTGCATAGCTGGAGGAATCTCAATAGAAGTTCTTCTTGATTCCTCTAGAGGGCATGGTTGAAACTGACAGATTACAGCCAGCAGAGAAAAAGGAAGTCTATGACTTTTCCCCCCATGATTCTATCATGTCTGATAGAGAAGATAATTAGGAAAAGAAGTTTTGTTCCTTGTCATCTCTCAGGTCAGGGTCATAGAGCCCTCCCCTAATTAGGCCATGCTCTACCAAATCCTAAGAAAGCTGAACAGCATAATGGTTTACCCTAACAGACAACAGAGATAAATTCAAGTTTATCTTTGGAAGACAGCACCAAGATGATGACAGTCCCAGGCACTGTTCCTCAGTGCTTTACATTTTTAATCCTCAGAAGAACTCTCTGAGACAGTTACTATTATTTTCCTTACCGTCTAATTGAGAAAATAAATAGAGATTAAATAACTCACCCCAAATTATTCAGCAAGTAGTAGCTGATCTGCTATTTAAACCCAAGCTGTCCAGTTGAGAGTCCATATTCTTTACCATTTTCTCCCTCCCCCTCCATATATTAAGTCATAAAAATATTAATTGGTTTCTTTTTACTTAAACAAAAGCCAGAATTATAATAACAAATAAATGTTATTTCCTCATTTGTTACTTACTAAGTTTAACCGATCCTTCCATCCCCAAAAGCACGTTGTCACTTTTGATATCTCTGTGGATCACTTGATTGGCATGTAAAAACTCCAATGCCTGTAAACACTAAACAAGAAAAACACCTATTAATGAAACAGTCCCTGAAAAGTCTAAGGGAAGTTATAATCAGTACTTATGGCCTGAGCACTGCTTCAGAATTCTTATCTAGCCCTTGAAAAGTAGGTAAGAACCTGGGAGGTCCAGTTCCATCCAGCTGTTTACTGATGTGATGTTAAGATGTTTTCCTCATTTCTTTTAGAGTGGATTTTACATAAAGCTATATCCACAACCTAGACACCACTGATGAAAGAGTAACTCTCCTCTTATGCCATGTTTCAGAAAGCATGGAGTCAGAAGTGAGGAAAAACTCTGCCCCTTCCTTAAATACAAGAATAAGATTAGAGTTTTAAGATCTGCTTGTCCCTATGTTTTTGAATATAAATTGAATATAAAATGTAAACTTGGAAAAAGTTGTGTTTTTATTTCTTACCCCCACTAGAGGAAAACAACAAAATAAAGACCGTACATTATGAATAACAACTAAAAATCTCATTTAAAATATTCTACTATTCATTCAAGGAAAAAAACAGATAAACTGTGTATTACTGTACTACATTTACCAAGCATTTTTTTTAAAGATTTTATTTATTTGTCAGAGAGAGAGAGCACAAGCAAGGGGAGCGGCAGGCAGAGAGAAGCAGGGACTTCTCAATGTGGGACTCGGTCCCAGGACCTTGAGATCATGACCTGAGCTGAAGGCAGATGCTTAACCAACTGAGCCACCCAGGCATCCTGCATTTACCAAGCATTTAAGCAGATTCTTGAGAAGAACAAATCCTCCCCAAAACACTTGTACAATAGAAGCAAGTTTGTCATAATTCGAGGAACTCCTAAAATAATTTTTAAAATAATTACAAAAAGAAATTAGAGAAACAAATTAAGTATGGATACATTCTTAAGTTTTTGTCAGTTTTTAAGTGATCACTCTATGTTAGAGATATCATATTATTAAAATACCATATTCATAATTATTAAAGAGTTCTTATTTCCTCCCCTCCTGAAATAACCAAAGGGGCTACCCCTTCAGTGGAGCATAATTAACTCAGAATTAAAATTTTCAGTTTTAGCTTAGACTTAGGCAATTTGGCAGAATTCTACTGGCTTAAGCAACAGTATGTCTAAAAATTCAACAACCAGCTTTTCACCTTTGAGGAGCTTAATAAAGCCAGAAGCAGACTTAAGGTGAACATGTGTCCTGCTTGGTGTGAGATAGTCCTTGTTTCCACTGCTGAGTGGCACTCCCTTTAACTCTTAAAAGTACCCTGTTGGGATGATAAATTTTAATGATCACCTCACTGAAAGTTACCTGTGAGCTGGGCTCTTCAAAAATCCATGCTCCATTCCAGAATTATCTTACACATGAAGGAAAGGGTTTAAACTCTCATGTAGGATAAAATGGTATGGAGACAACTTGCAGAGAATATGTAGAGAAAGTATCTCACATAGTAAAAATCACCTGTGCTAACCCCCCCCCCCCTTTTTTTAACCTCCTGCTAACTACACATTGCTATAACTTACCGGAAAGGGAATAAACTCACCTCTCTGCAAACAGCAGCAATCTGTGCTTCATCCATGCAGGTTTCTGTTACAACATCAGTAAGGGATCCCCCAGCAAGGTACTCCATTACCACAAACAGTTCATCTCCCATCAGGTAACTAAAAAACCATGACAAACACACAAAATACACTCACATTTTTACTTTCACACCACTCCGCTGAAGAATTCAAATGTCAGACACCCTAATCGTGAAACTAGAAAGCTGGAAGCCACGAGGACCAGGAAGAAAACTGGCAAGCTGCAATGCAACAGCGCAGAAAAGTAACTGACGGTCATTAGGACTTTCCTGAGTGACTTCAAAGTTGCCCCACAATTGTAACTTGATGGTTTCAATTAAACTAACGCTGTAAGGTAGGAATCATTCGTCCTGTTTTACAGATGAAGAGATGGCTAGTAAGTGACAGGACCAGAATTGGAAGCCAAGTGTAACGGATTCCAAAGCCCACACACCATGCGAAACTGAAGTGACATAGTATTTTTAAAAGCAGGGAAATATACCTGGAAAGTTGATTTTTACGAACCTGGCCCCTATTACTAAAGCTAAAATCTTTTAAAAATGTGTTATCTTTTTCCTATTCTAAACACATTTAAATGTAGAAATAAGAAAGTCACCTATAATCTTCTATCTCCAATACAACCACTATTTTAATTTTCATTTATTTTTCTATTCTTCTTTCATTCGCACATATGTAATTGCTTAAGAATCCCCATATAATTGTAGAATATACAATTTTCTATTCTGCTCTTTGTTCTGTTACTTAACACCAATGCCTAAATTAAATGAGGTTTTGACAGACAAATTATTTTTGCCCATGAAAGACAGCATTTGAAATAGAAACTGATCTAAAAGTTTAAAAACCATGCAGCCAGGCACCGCTGTCAATCAACACATGAATCACAGTTCATTTCCTTAATGTTTCTGCGTCTGATCATTTATAATTAATATAAGCACCAGCAGCAATGTCCTTCATTTAACTGCTTTCCCTCACTTGCCAGGTGATACAGATGTAGAAAAAGGCCTGCTAAACTGCAATATGCCTTTTTTTTTTTAAAAAGATTTATTTATTTGCATGAGAGAGAACACGTGGGAGTTGGGGGGGTGGAGGGTGGAGCGTAGAGGGAGGGGCAGAAGGGGGAGGGAGAGAATCCCAAGCACACTCCCGCACTGAGCATGGAGCCCAAGGCCTGGCTCCACCTGGGCTTGTTCCCATGACCCTGAGATCATGACCTGAGCAGAAACCAAGAGTAGGACGCTTAACCAACTCAACCACTCAGGTACCCCTGCAATGCGCTATTTTTACTTTTATCTCTCCTCCTCCTTCAAGCTTACTTTTCAACATGACATCCTACTCTGGTCTAATGCAAGTGCTTGAGCTAGCCCCCAAAACACGAGACTTAAAATTTCTACATTTTTTCCTACTGTTTAAGAAATATTCATATTTACCTGTCCAAGAAGTTAACTATGTTGGGATTCTTTAATTCTTTCATCACCAGAATCTCATTAATGATTAATTCCTTCTTTGGCTGTTTCTGTAAATTAATCTGTTTGATAGCAACCTATGATGGAAACAGAAATAAAAAAAATCAGAACAAGTCTCCTAATTCTCTGAGAAAATTACCAACACCAATCAGGTAATAATTTAATTTATTGTATATCTATTGTATTATACAATGAGACTGTAACTTATAGGTAGTACTTTTACTTCCACACTGCCTATGCATAATGTTTTGTAATACACAGAGCCTAATTACTTTTAGATTTCTCCCGAAGCTGATTAACCAACCCAAGGTCATACCAATGCCAGGAATTAATCCTCTTTTCATTCCAAGCTGGGAAAATAATTTTTTAAATATTTGCTTATTTATGAAACTCAGTGCATAATTCTTTCTTTTTTTCCCCTATTAAGAAAAGTGCTATAAAATACAGAGTAATTCTTTTAACATATTCAACTGAAAAAAAGATTCCTCTTGATTATTCACAGGTTTATCTAGTTTCCTCCTATACTAAAAGCTAATGGTAACCCCCAGAAGTATGAAAAAGTAGCTACCTCCTGTCCCAATGCCACATCAGTAGCAGTGAAAACTGTACCAGAAGCCCTAGAGGGGGAAAAAAGACACAACCAGATTTAGGTTTCTAAATCACTATCATTTATATAGCTAAAGACTTTATAATTAGAACAACTGGACAAAGATTAAAGAACATTTATGACTTAACATTTTTAAACAGGAGTAAAAGCAAACATAAAAGGGGAAAAAATAAGAGAAAGGCAATACTTGTGGCCAAAACCTATGTTAGAAATTTATCATAAATATCATACCCACAAAAATGTAGGAAAAAGATAAAGGAAAGAAAAAAGTAATATATACTCATGGATCCACTTCCCTGCTTAAGAAACAAAAACCAACAAATAAATTTGAAGTCCTTGCATGAGCTTTCCAAAGGCATCTTTCTGTCCTCCCAAAAGTAACTGGTATTTGGTGTTTATTCTGTAGTTGATGTGCATCCTCTCCATGCATCTGTCTACACTTTATCAAGGGCATAGGTGTGTATCACTATAAACTATATTCAACATAAGTTTTAAACTTCTTATAAGTGGTTTTATTTTATGTATTTTTCTGCAATTTGCTTTTTAATTTTTTAAATTTATTTTTTATTTTATGTTTTGAGATTTGCTTTAATTCAACACTGGATTTAGGATAGGTCTTATACTTGTTCACTCATTATTATTATTGATATTATTCAATATATTATAATTTATCCATTACCTTGCTCAAGAATATTAAGAGGATTTTGAATTTTTGTTATTAAACCAGTTATGCAACAAAATTTAGATTTTTTTTTGAGAGGTAGAGGTGGAGGGAGAGGGAGAGAGAGAATCTTAAGCAGACTCCACACCCAGCGTGGAGCCCCATAAGGGGCTAATCTCACAACCCTGAGATCATGACCTGAGCGGAAATCAAGAGTCGGACACTTAACTGACTGAGCCACCCAGGAACCCTACTAAATTTAGTTTTTGGAACGAAATTCATAAAGAAGTTTTCAAAAAAGACTCAAGCTCTTCTTCTAAATTCACAGAATACTTTCCAGAGATTAATAACATTAAAAATTCAAGATGTTCATTTGCTCCCAGGCAGAAACAAAGTTAAGTGTAGTTTAAAAATACAAATTACTGGACAAAATCAGATTAGGAGACTCAAAACTCAATACTCAATGATGTGATTAAATACATACTTTTATTGCCTATCATTTTGTAGTAAATGTTCTTATTGTCTTTTAAATACATTTGGTGGTCAATTTTTCCATCTAATCTCTTAACCACCAGTGGGAAATAACATTTAAGAAAAAACAATGTACAGTCATTGCTCAACAGTACAGCTTTGTAACAGCATGTAGAAATAAATGCATTACTTATTTACACAAATCCAAGAATACCATGCATAGAATGCTCTAAGTGCTCAATGTCAACAGGCAGAAGAGAGATACCATACTATACACCCAGGAATTATCATATACTGTTTAACAGAGTCACAAATACTTACCCTTGCCCAATTTTTTCATATCTTGTGTATTTTTTCTTAGGGTCACCTATGCTCACAATAGTTCCTATTTTAAACAAAAAACAACAAAAAGTTGGAAGCTCAGTAAAGCATTTTAAAGTTGTAAACTAATCTCATTCCTTTTAATAAACTCTACTGATTTTAGAATGTTGGTTTTCAAACACAACTTTCAAAAATCATGTATGTTTCAAACACAGAACACTAATGAAACTTAATAGGAAAGTTATCAGAAACAAGAAGACATATTATTTCCATGAGGTTGGACCTCCTAGCTAATGTCTTAATTATCGTCTCACTTTCTCAAAAATAAACACATTTTAAAATGACCAACTGTGTTAGTCTGAGAATAAGGGGGTTCTCAGGATGTGGGATGTTCAGTCTTAATTGGGAAATTTCTGGGGAAGGATGGGCTGGTCATTCTACTTTTCATACTCCACTGAAATGTATTAAACTAATGGTAAGTTATGAAACTACTTATTATCAGAAATAATAATATAAATGATATCCAGATGAATAACCCTAAATGGCTTTTCTGACTCTTCCCATATACCTTCTATCTTCCAATATATTTAGGAAACCACTTATTTCTATAAAGATTACTCTACTTTAGTATGAACTAATCATACATCTGTTTTAGGAAAGTTCACAAAGTCATAACAAGAAACAGTTTTATAATTAGGATTTGGACATAAAACTATAACAATATATTCTTATTACCACTAAGTCAAAACATGAGAAAAACCACACTAACTTTTCACTTGCTCAAGGTAAAAGGAGATATCCACATTAAGGAAGCTCACATTTATATAAGTACCCAATCTCAGGTCTACGGCCACTTTAGCTATAGTATTTCTCCTTGATCCCTGATCCCTCTATGTCAGTGTTCTTTATAACTACAGTTGCTGTAGACTTGTAATAGACTGGTAATTAGACATTATTGCTCCCCTCTCCCTGGCACTGTGTACACTATTTCCAACGGTTGATTCAGGCCAATGACAGTTAACTGATGAAAAGGGAGAAGAGAAAAAAAAAATACATTTAATGTTTACACATATAGCTATATAGGAAGGCCATATTGTTTACTTATTTGGGAATATTTTATATTCTCATATTGAGAAACTATAAGTATGTATAAATATATACAAACTTCCTTTGACAAGGTTTCCAACCATGACCCTTAGATTTGGCCCTTTGGGAAAAAGTATTGTTCCCGAAGGTACCGATCACTGCAGACATTACTCAATAGTCAACACATAATAAACAAGCAAATCAGAGTATGATTTTGGCTTCACCAGAGTTTAACTGAAGCTATTGTTCCTAGAAGGAAACAATTTATTATTTATGTCTTAAGCCAAAACATAAGGTATAAATTAAAATCCACCTGAGCCAAATGTGTCAAGAGCTATTAGCAATTAAAGAATAATGTAAAATGTAGGTAACATACTTAATTTCTCCATAATCTCTTCATCTGTCATTTTGGTCTTCTTTTTCTGTTTGTCAGAAGACTTGGCACCGCTATCAACATTAGAATCACCAACTGGTGCAGGGATAGGGTCAATTACAGATCGTGTATAAATCTGCAGAGAGACAGTTAATTACTGAGATCCGAGGAAAAATATTTTTAGGTATTCTTACTGGTACACTATTCAGTTCTTTGATTTTTTTTTTTTTTAAGATTTTTATTTATTTATTTGACAGTGAGAGATACAGTGAGAGAGAGAACACAAGCAGGGGGAGTGGGAGAGGGAGAAGCAGACTTCCCACTGAGCAAGGAGCCCGACGCGGGGCTCGATCCCAGGACCCTGGGATCAAGACCTGAGCCGAAGGCAGATGCTTAACGACTGAGCCACCCAGGCACCCCAGTTCTTTGATTTTTAATCAAAACTAGTTTATTCCAGTGTTCTAAAGAATAATATTTTCAGACTTGTCTTAATAAAAGACTTTTAACTAAGACAAATAAATGTTGAACACTTTTGACACGTGATGTATAGATTTTAAAAGTCAGTCTAACAAAATAGCAGATCTATGAATGAAATTTAAGTGTAACCAGATCTAAAATGATATGCTAGCAATGAAGCAAAAAGGTACAAATTTAAAAATCATGTTCTTACTACAGAAGAGAAATAAAGAGAAAAAATTACGGAAACCAAGATGCTGAATTAACTATTAATTCTCATAAAAACTTCTACCCAAAGTTGATTTCTACCATTTCATTTTATTTTTTTAAATTTTTATTTAAATTCAATTAACATATAATGTATTATTGGTTTCAGAGGTAGAGGTTAGTGAATCATCAGTCTTATATAATCCCCCTTGTTCTACCGTTTCATTTTAAACAGCCAATTCTAGGAGGTAAAGCAAGAAAACAGAGCCCTCTCTCGTTAGATCAGGACCCGGCAGCAGTCCTCAGAGCCCTTCCTGCTGATTGTACCAGCACTTCACCGTGCAGCATCCCGCCCCGCCTTCCCCTGTACTAGTACAGGGAGAAAGGACTCTTTCTGTCTCTAAGGTCATTATTTTTTCAATTTTCCCCTATCTGCTTGGGAATTTCACTCTCAGCAGCCTCCTGCATGACACCAAGGCTTTAAGAGAAATGTAAAATGGGAGATTATATACACAATTTGTTAGGTAAGAAGTAAGATTTAAGTTTTAGATAATAGTAGTTGAGATTGAGATAGAGAAAGCCAGAGAAATAGATGGATTCTCTGGAAGACAAGGTGTAACACAGAAAGGAAAAACAATGAGGTAACTATTTTACCTTTTAAGGAAGTCATTTAATTTTAATTTTCAAAAAAAATAGTTTTTTGATGAATGATTTTTAGGTAGAGTTCTCCTCGTCAAATTTCCTCATACTGAGACCTTTTGAAAATTAATGGCAGTCAAATACAGACTGCTGTTTTTTAAAAACACACATGCCCAGACACCCAGAGTCCAATTACTCAGACACGCACTGATTTTGTATGATCCGGTCGTGGGGCAATAACAGGGGGAGCAGCCTCTTCATCATCATCATCTTCCTCTGTTACTACTGCTGATGTTTCTGATCCCTTGGTACTCAGCTGCATTAATCACATGAGCAAAGCAAGGAAGACAAGTCAGATACAACAATATGTTAAAATAGGACTCTCTTTTCTTGACATACTTGAAAAAATGTATTTCTTTAATAGCTCATTTCAAAACGATAAAACCTCAATGGTTCTAATCTAATCACTTAAAAAGTAAAGGCAATTCTATAACTTATACAAAAGTTTATGAAATAAATGTTTATAGCAAGTATCAAGTTTTCTTAATAGAAAATCTATACATTTTATATGGAGAATTTTATGTCCCTTAAACAAGCCCTAAAAGGAAACAATCACTTTATTTGTTAAAACCAAAAACAAAGATCCTCTAGGATTTGTATAAGTCAGAGTCATTTTCGGTCATTTAAGACAGCTAGATTCACCATCAAAAATGGTGGCTGATAAAATAAAAGAAGACGTTAACCTTTATAAAGAGCTTATTGCATGCCAGGTGTATGCTAGGTAGGTACTTTACATATTACCACCTTTTGTCTTCATATAACTCAAGAAGGCTATTTCTTCCTAATTGAGGAAACTGTTTACTTAATATGGCTTCCTTATTTGCTTAATCAAGTGGCCAACTTAAAATATATTAAGTAGTTATTTATTTTGATGGCTGTAATTTATTTTAGACAGTTAAATAAAAACTGAGATTTGTTTTGGGTAACTTAAGTTAGAACAAGAGCTGTAAGAAGTAATAAATTAACTTACTGCTGGTGTTCCAGAAGGGAAGCCATCTTTCTCTGAATACAAAACAGAAAATAATGCTAAGTCAACAACTCAAAAAATAAAACAACTTCTATATAGTAAAGGGAAGAAAAAAAATAATAAATGGAAGAAAATACAAAGCAGAGCAAGTAAAATATTCTTAGACTGATTTCGTTTTAAGATGAAGTAAACCTTGAGAAAAATGACAATATCAGTATTCAAATATGAATTTATAAAAGATGTGCTAACAAATCTCAAATCTTAATGGAACTCTGTAAATTTACTAAAAATCATTGACTTGTATGCTTCAAATGGGTGAATTTTATAGCATGTGAACTATAATAAAGCTATTAAAACAATTGTAACTATACTTCTCAATGTGTATTTATTAAAACAAAACAGAAGTTATTCATAGTAATACTTTCTCCAGAAAACTGTCTATTGAGAAATTTAAAGCAATTACTCAAACAATAGCAATTGTGCAAAGGAAAATTCTTGACATAAATTTTGATCAATAAGACAGCATATTCCTGAAGGCAAAACACAGTTCATGAAGACTAACTGTCAAAACATTCATTCTGGAGTTTAGAAGAGCAAGTTTTGTTTTTTTTTACTTTTCAAAAGGCCCAGAGACTTTTATATTTTTTATACATATATATAATATCTAACAATATGTGCTAAATAATATTAATATAATTATGTAATTACAATATACTATATTAATATTTAACATATATTATACATTAATATAACATAAAACATACTTATATTTGTTATTTGTGTAAGTATATAATATAAATGTAAGTATTTATATAAATAAATACATATTCACAAATATTATATTAAAGGTATATATTTAACATAACTTTAACATATATATAACATAAAAAATAGGGTGAAAAGAACATACCATTTTCTGGTCAAACACTGATTTAAAAAAATACTAATTTACACAAACTTACTGACACAAAAGTTCTAGGGACAAGTCTGACCTTTTGCTAAGGATGTAAAGGTCAGTATCTAAGTAAAAAAGTCAAGATCATTTGGCCAAGTGGTCTCTATTTTTTCCTTGAGCACAGCCCTTATTTCTTTGAAAACGTAATCAAATTAAATATAGTTAATTAAAACTACATGTATGATTTTAAGGGTCAGAGAAACATAAAGACACCCTGGGGATGTAATTAGCAAAATCCACTGAAGGAAACAGGACCCATGGTCCTGTTTCTTCAACAAATAAACTGCAAGGAAAAGAGTATGAGAATCCACGTGAGGGAGCCTAAACATCAAAAGAGATTCAAGAGATACAGCAATCAACTATAATGTATGGACTTTATTCTGATCCTGATTTGAACAAATAAACTATTTTAAAAAACCCACTATACTTCAATTCTGACCTAATGATACTCTAATTCCAAGGTGTAAAATCTTTTCATTCTAATGCTTATTTTATGTTTATATATTTGATAAGTTTCAATTTTTGAATGGACTTAACCATTTTTTACTTCAAAGTCTATGTATTTAATATAGCTAACAACCCTCCTCCTGTCCTACTAACAATAAATATATTTCTAGTATGAACATGCCTATAAATCAGCACCTTTCTCTTCTATTGCTGGGAGTCATTCCAAAGCAGTGACATGAAAAAAGAAACAAAAGGCCAAAACATCCACTTTTGGCAAAACTAAGAGATTAACATACTGCCCAGACTCCAAATTATGCATAAAAGCTGCCCCAATTAGTTTACAAAAGGCAGATCTACACAGGGGGCAACAAAAGAGACAAGAACCATAGCTTAGCTTTTTATTTTTCCAGAAGCAATCTTTTTATCTAGATGTGCTTCACAATTTTGTGATCCCATTTGAATCAGCCTTCTACCACAGTATGACGTCTTACCAGGAGAAGTAAAGCTCAGATATTTCTGCTTCACTGTGTTGGAGTCATAGAACTTTAAGACATCCAGCACAGCCTGAGGATTCTTCTTTTGCTCTAGTTTGGTGATATTGGAGGTCTGTAGTAATCGTGCCCACTGTTCTGGCATGCCCTAACAAAAAGATATTCAGAAATTAGTTGTTTTGAGTTGTCCAATAAAATCAATTTCCAGAGGTTAATGACAAAACACATAAAAACAAGCCAATCAATTGTAGCCTTGATTAAATTATAAAACGTCTTATTTTTCTAAATCTATTTTGCATAATTCTAACTAATGGGCTCAGCTCCCTAAGAAAAAAATACATTCAACCACAAACACTTTTATAAGAAGAGAAAAGCACTAAGAATCCACAGTCAACATGTGGATAGAAAAGTTAACTTGAAACTTAATCATGCAAAGAAAGGTCTGAGTGCTGATACCTAAATGAGTCCCAACTGGGTAAACTTACAGTGAATTCTCCAGTAACCGCATCAAAGCCAACATGGATGGTGTGCTCAAAATCAGATGGAGGAGAAATTTCTGGCCGTTCCTTTTCTTTCTTCTTACTTCCTAAAGGGCATTAAAAAAAGAACCAGCCTATTTAAACACAATGAATAAAGGTACTCATAATCATGTTTCTCCAAAGAACGGATTAGGAACAAAGTTATTCTAGAAGAGATCTCCCCTAAAGACACTGGCTGATAGGAAACTGATAAAAGTAAAGTAACCTATTCTGTCTTCAAGCAGGGGTGGGGACCACCACAGCTGTGTCCTGATTAAAGAGGTACCTGGACTGACTCAGCACCAGGCCTGAATAAAAGAGCACAGGGCAGAAGAAACAGCCCTTTAGAGCAATGGTTCTCGAAAATAGAGGCCTACACTTCAGATACTGAGCAACTTGGAAAACAAAGTCTATCAAGTCCTATTTCCATTCGGCTCTATTCATCCCAAAAGAAAAACTTACATTACTATGCCGTGTAGGTAATATAGACTGTATAAACGAAGAATTTACAATGAGCGTGCCACCTTTCTTGAGCAACTCTAGCCCTTCCTCTTTTTATTAAAGTTAGTAACTGCTACATCTTAATGCTTCCCGCTTTTTCCATGGTTCTACCAACTGTTTCTGCTACATTTCTGACACACATCAATAATATTCTCTGTAATTCAAACACATTCGTTCCTCTCCGCCCCCATGCCTCACCGCGCCCCCCTCCCCCCCTCCGCCTTGCTCTCAGATCCTCCTGCTCTGATCTGCAGTAGTATGCCTGGGCTTCTGGCAGAGTTGTTGTCCTAGGACATTCCTTCACTTTTACCCTTGCTAGAATCTATTTTCTGGTTACTTTGTTCTCTTCTTTTTTGGTTTACCCCTTTGATACTTCTTGACTATATACATATATATTTAGTTGAAAATGCTTTCCCCCCCCTCAGAACTTCTCATTTCCAGTGTTGCTATTTAGAAAGTCAATGCCATTTTGAACTACTGTTGAAAATCAATTGTCCATATATGCCTGGGTCTATTTCTAGATACATAACTCTGTTGCAATGATCTCTTTATCTTTATGCCAATACCAGCCTGCCTTCACAGTTGTACTTTATTTTTTTATTATTTTTTTTAAAGATATTTTGTATTTATTTATTTGACAGAGAGACAGAGAGCAAAAGTAGGCAGAGGGGCAGGCAGAGAGAAAGGGAGAAGCAGGCTCCCTGCTGAGCAGGGAGCCCAATGCGGGGCTCGATCCCAGGACCCTGGGAACATGACCTGAGCTGAAGGCAGACGCTTAACCAATTGAGCCACCCAGGCGCCCCACACAGTTGTACTTTAAAAATAAGCCTTGAGGGGCCCCTGGGTGGCTCAGTCGGTCGCTCTCCCTCTGCTGCTCCCCCTGCTTGTGCTCTCTGTCAAATAAATAAAATCTTAAAAATAAATAAATTGGGAAGTATTCCTTTCCATTCCATTTTCTGCAAGATTATGTAGAACTGTTGATACTTCTTCCTTAAATGTGGAACCATATGGGTCTGACACTTTCTTTGTGGATGGTTAATAACTACAAACTAAATTTTCCTAGAGAGACAGTGTTTCCAGGTTACCTATTTCTTCTTGAATGAACTTTGAAAATTTGTCTTTCAGGAAATTTTTGCACTTTTAACATGCTGAATTTGTTAATTTCTTTTTTTTTTTAAGGCTTTATTTATTTATTTGACAGAGAGAGCGAACACAAGCAGGCAGAGCACAAGCAGAGGGAGAGGGAGAAGCAGGCCTCCCGCAGAGCAGGGACCCTGATGCGGGGCTCGATCCCAGGACCCTGGGACCATGACCTGAGCCGAAGGCAGGCGCTTAACCGACTGAGCCACCCAGGGGCCCCATGTTACCTAATCATTTTTAGTATCTGTAAAAATGCCACCCTCTTTCATTCTCAATACTGGTAATTTGTGTCTCTCCCCCAACCCCCGCCTTCAGTCTATCTAGAGGTTTACCCATTTTATTGATATTCTCGATAAATCAGCTTATGGTTTCATTGATTTTTCTATTTTATTTTATTAATTTTTTTAAAAAGATTTTATTTATTTATTTGACAGAGAGAGACACAGCGAGAGAGGGAACACAAGGGAGAAGCAGGCCTCCCAAGGAGCAGGGAGCCCAATGTGGGGCTCGATCCCAGGACCCTGGGATCACGACCTGAGCTGAAGGCAGATGCTTAACCGACTGAGCCAGCCAGGTGCCCCGATTTTTCTATTTTATTGATGTCCACTTTGAATTTTATTATTTCTTTTCTTCTACTACTTTGGATCTTACTCATTCTTCCTTTCTAGTTTATTAAGATGGCTTTGCTTAAGTCATTGACATAAAAAATCTTCTTCTTTTCTCATATGGGTGCTTAATACTATACATTTTCTTCTAAGTATTGCCTTAGCAGCATTTTCATTCTGTTTAACATACTTCCTAAGTATCCTTTTGATTTCTTCATTGATTTGGAAGTGGGGTTTTTTTTTTTCGAAATATTTCCAGAGATTTTTCTGTTATTGATTTCTAATTTAATTACATTGTGGTCATGGAATATACTTTGTGTGATTTGCATCTTCCCACATTTATTAGGCTTTAAAAAATCTCCCTAGAATGTGATCTCAGTAAATGTTCCATGTTCACTTAGAAAGAATGTGTATTCTGCTAGATAGAGTGTTCTATAAATGTCAACTGGTCAAAGTTGATTGATAGTTTTAGCAATCTTCTGTCTACTTGCTCTACCAATTATTGAGAGAAGTATACTGGAATCTCCAACTATAGCTGGAATTGTCTATTTCTCCTTAAAATTATATCTGTTTTTGCTTCATGTATTTCAAAGCTCTATTATTAAGTGCATAAATGTTTACTTCTATTATATCCTCTTGATGAACTGACTTTAGAACTGACCTTATTACCATTATAAAAAAAACCTATTCCCTATCCTTATCCCTTAAATATTTAGAGCAGTATTTTTTGCTCTAAAATCTACTTTATCTGATTTTAGCCAGTCCAGGTTTCTTTTCAATGTTAGCTTAAAAAAAAAAAAAAATCCTTTTATTTTAACCTATTTTGTGGCTTTATATTTTTTAAGTGGATTTCTTGTGGACAGTATATAGTTAGTAATCTAATAACCTGCGCTTTTTTTTTTTTAAGGTTTTATTTATTTGACAGAGAGAGAGAGAGACAGCTGGAGAGGGAACACAAGCAGGGGGAGTGGGAGAGGGAAAAGCAGGCTCCCAGTCTAGCAGAGAGCCCAATGTGGGGCTCGATCCCAGGACCCCAGGATCATGACCTGAGCCGAAGGCAGACGCTTACGACTGAGCCACCCAGGCACCCCTAACCTCTGCTTTTTAATTGGGGTATCTAGATCAGTTACATTTAATGTGATTATTGATATAGCTGGGTTTACTTTTTCTTTTCTATCATCTATTTTTTTTTTTTTAAGATTTTATTTATTTGAGACAGAATGAGAGAGAGAGAGCACATGAGAGGCGGGAGGGTCAGAGGAAGAAGCAGGCTCGCCGCCGAGCAGGGAGCCCGATGCGGGACTCGATCCAGGGACTCCAGGATCATGACCTGAGCCGAAGGCAGTCGCTTAACCAACTGAGCCACCCAGGCGCCCCTCTATTGTCTATTTTTAAGTCTACAGTCTGTCTATGTATCTATCTATCTATGTATCTATCTATCTATCATCTATCTATCTTTAAGTAGGCTCCACGCCCAGTGTGGAGCCCAATGCAGGGCTTGAACTCACAACCCTGAGATCAAGACCTGAGCTGAGATCAAGAGTCAGACACTCAACCAACTGAGCCACCAGGCACCCTGATATAGCTAGGTTTAAACCCACCATTCCATAATTTGTTTTCTCTATTCTTGGCTCTCTACTCTTTGTTTACATTTCCTCTTTTTGATTTACTAAGTATTTTTTATAATTCCCTTTTATCTCCTTTGTTGTTTTTTTAAATAGTAACTCTTTAATAAAGTTCATCTGGGTTTTAGTATATATAGAGAGAGTTGTGCAACCATCACCATAATCTAACTGTGGACATTGTCTTCATCCCTAAAAGAAGCCTAGTACTCATTAGCAATCACTTCTCGTTGTTCCCTCTTCTCCTCCCAAGCTCGAGGTAACCATTAATCTTTCTGTCACCACACATTTGCCTATTCTGGCCATTTCATATAAATAGGACCACACAATGTGCAGTCTTTTGTTAAATGGCTTTTTTTACTTAGTTTTTGAGGTTTATCTATGTGACAGAATGTATCAGGACTTCATTTCTTAAAAACTCAGTTCAGAGACTTAGATAAAAAACATTTGCCATTTTCAGTGATTTTCATTCCTTTATGCAGATCCACATTTCCATCTGACAACATTTTCCTTCTGCCTGAATGATTTGGTTTAACAATTCTTACAGGGCAGGCCTGCTGGTGATATATTCTTTCAGCCTTTATACATTACAAGAAGTCTTTTGTTTCCCCTTCATTTTTGAAAGATATGTTCACAAGATACAGAATTCTAAGTTGACAGATTTTTTTTTCTTTCAGTACTTTAAAGATGTTCCTTCTTGTCTTCTGAGATGCACTGTTACTTCCATGAAATTCACTGTCATATTTTGTTCCTCTGTATGTAATGTGTCTTTTCTTTCTGGCAGCTTATTTTTTGGCTTACAACAATGTGTTTTTTTTTGTTGTTGGTTCACAGAAATTGAGCCAAAGGTCTGAAAGCTTTTAAAATTTTCTCTTTGGGGCGCCTGGGTGGCTCAGTCATTAAGCGTCTGCCTTCGGCTCGGGTCATGATCCCAGGGTCCTGGGATCAAGTCCCACATCGGGCTCCTTGCTCAGCGGGGAGCCTGCTTCTCCCTCTGCTTGTGTTCCCCCCTGCTCTCTAGCAAATAAATAAACAATAAAAAATATTAAGGGGCGCCTGGGTGGCTCAGTCATTAAGCGTCTGCCTTCGGCTCAGGTCAGGATCCCAGGGTCCTGGGATCGAGCCCCACATCGGGCTCCCTGCTCCGCGGAAGCCTGCTTCTTCCTCTCCCACTCTCCCTGCTTGTGTTCCCTCTCTTGCTGTCTGTCTCTCTCTCTCTCTGTGTCAAATAAATAAATAATCTTAAAAAATATATATATTAAAAAAAAATTTTATCTTTATCACTAGTTTTAAACAATTTGATTATGTGTTGTGGTGTAGTTTTCATCATATTTCTTGTGCTTGGAATTGACTGAACTTCTTGAATCTATGGGTTTATAGCTTTCATTAAATGTGTAAAGTTTTCAGCCACTTTTTAAAAACTTTTTTTTTTTAATGCTTCCCCTTTCCATTTTTTGGAGACTTCATTTACGCTTATATTAGCTCTGCATGCAGTTTGTCCCACGGCTATTCACTCGTTTCACTTTTTTTCTTCTAAGTTTCATTTTAGATGGTTTCTATTGCCATGGTCTTCAAATTCACTTATCTTTCCTTCTGAAATGCCTGATCTACTGTTAATCTGTCCATTGTATTTTCAATCTCTAGAATTTGATTTGTTCTTTTTTCTATTTTCCACTGCTACCTCTAAATATGCCCAATCTTTCCTTCGGGTTTTTCAACATATGGAATACAATTATTTCACCGTTTTAATATCCTTGTCTATTAATTCATCATCTGTGTCATTTCTGGATTGATTCCAATTGGTGGATTTTATTCATTATGGGTCTTTGCATGCCTGGAAAATACTGAATGGATGCCAGACATTGAAAACTTTCCCCTGGTAGGTGCTAGATATTTTTGTATTCCTATAAATACTGGTGAGCTTGTTATTCTTAGCTGTTTACTCATACAAGGGAGAAACATATTTATAAACAGTGATCCTTTTAGGTATTAAAGTTTTGTTAGGCAAAATTGGAGCAACATTTAATCTAGAGCTAATTCTGCCCCATTACTTAGGCAAGACCTCTACTCAATGTTTCTTATTCTGACCGGTGGGAATAGGAAATATTCTAGGCCCTGTGTGAGCATCAAGGATAGTTTCCTCTCATCATTTCCAGCGGTTCCTTTTCCAGCTCTGGGTAGTTATTCTCACATACATGTGCTACTGAAGACTCAAGGGGGACTTCTACAGATCCTTCTCTCTTTCTCTGGTATGCGTATAAAAACTAGCTGCCTTGACATCTCTCAACTCCCAGCTCTCTTTCTTAGCTCTAGGAGACCACCTAATTGTTCCTCCCTTTGCTGCAGCCTGCCAACTCACTCCAGGCAGTAAGCTGGGTCAATTGCAGGATTCACCCCCATTGTTTCCCATCTCTCAATGACTGATTTCCTTTATTATCTGATGTACAACATCATGAAAACCATTATTTTGTGTGTTTTTTCCCCAGTGTTTTAGTTCTTTCACATGGAGGGATAAATCTGGTCCCTGTTACTCCATCTTGACTGGAAGTATAACAGGTTTTGCTGTCTTATCTGTGGTATTATGAAATTTCAGGATATGATTTGATATGGTCTTTATTCTTTCATTGAGCTGAGTACTCAGCAAGTCCCTTCCATCTGGAAATCATATTCTTCAGATCTGGGAAATTTTTCCTATTATTTCTTGGATTATTTTCTTTGTTTACTATTAGATCAGTACATCATATTATTTCCTCTCATATTTTCCATCTTTGTATTTTTGTCCAAGAATTGGGAGAATTTTCTTGACTGTCTTCCAATCTTCCACCTATTGATACCTTTTGTTTGCTTTGGTAATCTTAAATGTTCATTTCCCAATAATTACTTCTCATTTTTTTCTGATCGTTCTTTCTCTGAGAATATTTTCCTTGTTTCATGGATGCCATTGATTTTCTCTTTGAAGATTATAGTGTGTATAGGTTGGTTTTCTTCACCTCCATTGTCTGTTTCTTCTATATTTCTTTTTTATCCCCTGTTGTTTTATCCTCTCTTATATTAAGGGTTTTTCTCAAATGTCTGGAAATCCTTTGCTGTCTACTCATACAACAAAGTATTAAAAAGTTAACTGGAAGATAAGTCAGCCTTTTCATTGAAGATGGGGGTGGGGGTGGGGTACCTAAAGTATTTTTTTCTAGGACATTTGTTTATCCAGAGAAAAATCTTCCAATCTCTAGTCTGAGGGCTTTGAGTCAAGCTACAAGTATTGTGAAAGCAGGGCAGAGGAAACAAGTTTTACATGTTAACTTGCTTCGAATTGGCCTTTCTTCTTCTTTTTTTTCTAAGTTTTAGAGATAGAGTTTAGTGATTCATCAGTTGCATATAACACCCAGTGCTCATTATATCAAGTGCCCTCCTTAAGGCCCATCACCCAGTTACCCCATTCCCCCCCCCACCTCCCCTCCAGCAATCCTGTTTGTTTCCTATAGTTAAGGAATCTGCCTTTCTTATTCTTGTGCTACACCTTTCACTGACTCCTCTGACAAAAATGAGGGTTTAATTTCTCCTCGAATACATATAAACATCAGTTTGTTCTTTTGTTCTACTGGAGGATGGGATTTAAAACATTTCATTGGCTATATGGGGTAAAGAAGGGATCTTAAGGGGCCTCTGAGACTACCTACATAGATTTTCAATTAAGTCCCCCCCTTTTTCAGCCTGTGTATTATAGCTCCCCCCCCCCCCACACATCATGTTGTATGTCTCTAAATCCTAAGCCTCTGAGATTTTTACAAGGAAACCGGTTCACTTCTCACAGACATTGCCATCTGCAAATGCTTAGGATAGGTCCTTGTCTGTTCAGTTTAGTCAGATACCACTTTTCCATCCTTCCATCTTTCAAATATGTATACTACGTCTCTTCCTCTATTCCCTTTGCCCTTGTGATATAAAAAAAATTTTTTTTAACTGTCATTTTACTTGGGTCTGGGGAGGGATAGCAAATAGAGGCATGTGGTTAACCTGCTATATTGTCAATCTGCTTTGTTAACCAGAAAAGTCTTCTAATATAAACGAGCTAAAAGTCATGTTGTTTGATAGGTCTGCATATCTACAGTTGGAATGTCACTGTACACTATTTTTTGTTTACAAGATGCTACTGACCTAGCATTAGCAGAAAACATACCATTTTTTTTTTGACTAGTGATGATAGATTTGTGCTCAAATGTCCACCTACTTTTTAGGTCTCTTTGACACCTATTTATTTATAAGAGATCTGACTATGGTAAGCGGGCAGGGCACATTAGGTGTGGCAAGGAGCAGAGGGAACTGTAACTATTAAGTCTAGTACAAATTTTGCTATCTCTACTGAAATGCACAGTTCCATCTATCATAAACAACCTCTCATTTTCACCTACACTGTGAGTATTCTGAGGTCATGCCCTCTACTTCTCTTTAGAAGTCCCTAGACTTCTAACTCCGTATCCTGCATATAGGAGGAAATATTTATTAACCAACTATAAACTAATAGTTTACTTTTTATATGGCTCTGAATTGATGACAGAAAAACAATTTCATGTACTATAAAAGTACTTGTTTCCTCTTCTTTTAAAATATCTGCTCAGAATCCCACTTTTGATATGCATGTGGTTGGCAAAGATACTATTCTCTTAAATGACCCTGACTACAGATGATTGGTCCAAGGTAGGCATGAAATTCAAGCCAGGTTAGCCATTGTTCCCTGCACACTCCCAGCCAATAAGCGTGGGTCAGCAGTGAATACCTAAACTAAGCCAGACTTAACACCCTGAAAATCAGTCCCTCACTAGTGAATGAAGTTCTAAGAAATAAATGCCAAAAACTGTTGAGGGCTGTTTCCTAACACAGAGAGAAAAAACAGCCTGAAATTAAAAAACTAAAGCCAGGTAACATGGAAAAAGACAAGACATATAGCAAGATAATTCCTGGTTCCATCTGTGTCTAAGGCCCAGCCATATTTTTCAACTTGGGAATGTTGAGTTTAGAGACATATATTAAAGAAAGTTTCACATATATTAGGAGTACAGAATAAAAAGTTAAAGGAAAGAAGTAAAAACAAGCAGAACTTGAGACATTTAAATACATTAGTTCACTATAAAGGAAGTGACCCAGTATCCTAAAAATCTATTTAATTTCATTTGTTTTTTATATAACACACACACACACACACACACACACAAATATTCCCTGTATTTCAGTTGTCTTAGGAAGGGAAAGGGATATTTTAAAAAAATATCTAAAACAAAAAGATAGTGAAGCATGTCTCAAATCAAACAATCCGTGGGAAGGCTACTGTTACATAAAAAGAATCATTCCTTTATAACTCTGGAAACCAAGAACTATAAGGACCGCCACCAACAAAAAACCCCACAATCATCTATCAACAGATGTCCACCAGGCAACTGGATCACTTGCTGGGAAGTAATGAATCAGGGAAAGAAAATTCTTTCAATAAAACCCACAACTTGTTAGGGTAGGAGGGGGAAACAAGATTCTTAGAACCACTTTCCAACTTTATCAGACGATAAAACAAGCAGGCAGGCAGCAACTTTCTGCTAAGAGGTGGGGCCCTATGTCATGTGTTACACAGAAGGTGCTTAACAAGAATCCTAAGGACGTCACTGCCACATTTTTTAAGACCACCACCTTTTAGGCTACATTGGAGCTAAAGTCTAAGGCTAAAAAAATCCCCATCTCTCTAAAAAGAAGACTCCTCTATTTCTACTCTAACAGAATCAGTGATTACCCCTTTGTTCTTTGACCCAGAACAGCTTCAAATTAGTAAACCTTTGTGTTTCGTCACAAAGAAGGGTATTCTCTAAAAAATAGGAAGATGGGTATGGGCTACTCTTATTAATCTTAGAATTCAATTTTTAGACCAGAAGGGGATTTACAGTTCCGTCATCTTCATCACTAACCACAAGTGAAAGTGCATACAGACTGAATTAGAAAATTGCCTTGGTTAGTAAGTACTGTATCATTCAACGCTGACTGAATAGAGCTTTTTAAAAATAAGCCAAGACAGTGGCTCATTACCATTTTTATTAACGAAACTACTGGACTTGTTAAGCCATTTCTCACCTGGATTACTGCAAAATCCTCCTAACTAGTTTCCAACTTCAGTCTTAGGCCTCCAACATACCTACTTTCTATACAGCTACTAGTCTCTCCTCTTTAAGACAAAAATGTGTCCAGGTCCCTCCCCTATTTAAAATTCTGTAATGGTTCCCTAGGAAACAGGATAAAATCTGAGCTCTGTAGCATGGAATACAAGGCCCTTTATGACCTGCTCCCTGCCCACCTGTTTAGCTTCCTCTCCTGTCTGCAGTTTCCTCCACACATCATGCTATTATTCTTTCCTCCTGTCTGCTTTCAAGTCACACTGGACTGTACTCAGCCCCATGAATGTGCTATGATCCCTCCTGGAGATGGGCCACTGAAACTCTTTTCTAGGCATTTTAACTACTAAAATCCTCCTACTTATTTTCAGTTATTCATTCTTTAGTCCTCAGCTCTACTGTCACTTCTTTAGGAAGCCTTCCCAGAAAGGACAGACATCTTACACTAGCCCTATTACCACTTTTCATAATTCGTAACTTTATGCTGTAGTTTTGGTTAGTGTTATGAGAGCAGGGACACCATCTGCTTCATCACTTTATCTCTGATCACACACAGGGTTCATATGATACATATGTATCAAGATGTGAAAAGATTTGTTCAATCAAGTTGTCATAAAACATGTAATTTCTAATTTTCTTAACTCTTACAGTGACACTGATTAACCAAAAATGAATAACTGAAGATAGTCCAGCTTTTCTTTCTTTTTTTTTTTTTCATGAAAACAGCTGTCTGTTAGTAAGGACAGCAATAGGGATGTAAATTTGAGTAGCATAAAATGAGTATCCCCAGATCAGGCTTTATATTAGAGATAGCAAAAATCTTAGGGTAACTATGGTTTTTTTAAAATAAAAATACAGTTTTTCCCTTCTAGACTCCTGTTTCAAGATGATAGACTAATGATATACTGTAGCCCTCCCCCTTTATAACAAATCTCTTTATCATGGAACAAAATGAATGAGGAATGCCTAAAGATGAGAAGAATTCAGATAAAACTAAGGAGAGAAATAGCTGCTCAGAATGTAGGCAGGAGAATGCCAGTTCAGAAATGCTGGGGATGGTTAAGCAGGTAGATCTCTGTGTTCATGTAAGCATGAATATGAGTACACACACACAGGGCTCTCTCTTCCTCCTAATCATCAAAGTTTCAGGTCATAGCTTCATCAGAAATGTCAGCTTCCAGGAAGGAATAGTAAGTGTGGGAGGCTGGGTTGGAAAGGGAAGGAAGAGCCCCAGGGAATGAGAGGAATTAAGGAGCACCCAACCCTCCAAACATTTCATCTCTCTCTCTCCCTCCAACTAGGTTATAAAAAGTGACTGCAGATGCTCTACTCTCAACTACAAAGCTGATTGCAATTCTTCCCATCTTGCTCTACAAATTCAATGCAATTCTAATAAAAATATCAACAGGTTTTTTTTTTAAAGTATATGATAAACAAATTCTAAAATGTATAGAGAAGAGCCAAGGGCCAAAAGATCATAAAAAAGAACTTGATAGGTTTGCTCTCTCGGGTATCAAAAAAAGGAATTAGAAGCTATAGTAATTAAGGCGGTACAGTATCAGCTCAGGGACAAATAAGCCAATGCAATAAAGAGAACACAGAAACAGACCCTGGCATACGTGGAAACCTGACCGATAATGGCTTGTATTGCAGGTCAATGGGGAAATGATAAAAGTTTCAATGAAAGGTCTGGGACACTGGTTTTTTAAAAAAGTGAGTATGGATCTCTCTTTGCAGAAACATAAAAAACAAATCCAGATAGTTCAAAGGTTTAAACTGTAAAACTTTTAGGAAAACATAAGAAAGTATCTTTGATCCCTAGTTTCGCAAAGATTTTTCTTTCTTTCCTTTCCTTTTCTTTCTTTCTCTCTCTCTCTTTCAAGATTTATTTATTTATTTGAAAGAGAGAGAGGGAGACAGAGAACCTTATGCAGACTGTGTGCTAAGCACGGAGCCTGGTACAGAGCTAGATCTCACAACCCTGAGATCACCACCTGAGCAGAAACCAAGGGTCTGACGCTTAATCAACTGTACCACCTAGGCATCCCTATAATAGAATTTTTTAAGAGAAAAGAAAAATAGGAATTGAATAAGAAAGGCAAAGTTTTTTGTTGTTGTTGTTGTTTTTTAAGAGCCTGTAGGGGTGCCTGGGTGGCTCAGCTGGTTAAGCGTTGGACTCTTGGTTTCAGCTCAAGTCATGATCTCAGGGTTGGGGGATTGAGTCCCACATGGGGCTCAGCACTCCCTGCTCAGTCCCTGCTCAGCGTAGAATCAGCTTCAGATTCTCTCCTTTTCCCTCTAAAATAAGTAAATATATAAATAAATTAAAAAATAAAAATAAAGAGCCTGTAAAGTTTTAAGATTAACACTAAAAAGTTATTAGATCTTGAATGTGATTAACACAAGAAAACAAAAAGACTTCGGAAATCACAAAAACAAAATGTAAGAGATCTCAAGAGCTGATAAATGCAATCAGAGCCATCTTAGGTACCTTCACCCTCCCTTTGTATGGGGGGACCTTGAGTTAGTAACAGCTGATGAGTAATTCTCGGGGGGGGGGGGAAGGAAGGGAAAGTGGAGTTAAGAAAAGAAGGTAAAACTGGAAGATTCTCAAAATGATCAGAGAGATGGGTATGCTCTTTTGAATGTATGTAAATGCATGTTCAATCTGCTCACAAACCCTACCATTACCCATTTCATTTTGTGTGCTTTCTGCCTTTCCAAGGCTGTCCTTAAGTACATTTTATCCCATCTTGAGCATTCCCCTACCCCCCCCTTTTTAAAGATTTAATTGTTTTAAGTAATCTCAGCATCCAACATGGGACTAAAACTCACGACCCCAAGATCAAGAGTCACATGCTCCACAGACTGAGCCAGCCAGGCACCCTTCCCCTACCTCACTTTGCATTCTGCTCTCTATAGGCAAGTCATTTCAACCCTGTCAGCAATTTCTTCTGGTACTAACCTGCATAAATTTGTTTTCTAACCTCCATAATTATAAATACTGTGTTTACACTGACATTATTAGGTTTTCCTACTCTAAAAATACTGACTGACTACTACGGAAGATGAACATTCAGTGCTCTCCCACACACATTTGTCCGCCCTCTTCCCATACATACTTAAAAAACATACTTCCACGAGGGTTTTCAGTCACAACCACACTGAAAATTTAAAAGCAAAATTAGAAATAAGAGATATGCAATAAAAGGAACAGATTTTCAACTGTCCCATAATGATATCCTGTCTGCAAATCTAAATTCTCTAAGTTTTGATTCTTTATTAATATTAAATATAAGACCTCATTCAAATTTCCACTGATTATATATTCTTAACTCTCAAGTTAAATGTGTACTTATTATTATATACAAAGCACTATTCTTCCACTTGCGTTTACTTCTCAATGTTAACCTAGCTATAAAAGTAGAAATATATCTTTATCTTCACTTAGATCTATTACTGGCTATCAGAGCCATATTGTCATGCTTAATGTAATTAAATGAACTAATCCCTAATTATCATTATTATTTTTTAAAGATTTCATTTATTTATTTGACAGAGAGGGACACAGAGAGAGGGAACACAAGCAGGGGGAGTGGGAGAGGGAGAAGCAGGCCTCCTGCCGAGCAGGGAGCCTGATGTGGGGCTCGATCCCAGAACCCTGGGATCCTGACCTGATCCTGAAGGCAGATGCTTAACGACTGAGCCACCAGGTGCCCCTAATCCCTAATTCTTACTCTGAAATCCACTACTAGTCCATAACCCCTATCTAATTCTAAAGTCCAAAAAGCTCTGAAAACCGCAAATTTTTTCCTTAGGTTTGGCACCAAAACAAATTCAGTGACTTCAACTTAGACGAGATGACCATTTAATGCACAAGACAGATCCCTTCACCAAAGTGTTATTTGGCCCCCAAAGGTCAATCTTACTGAGGCTGAGAAACCCTGGACTAGCTAATGTTTGCAGGAGACACATAATGTATTGATCACTGAGTGCTGCCTCAGATGCTTCTGAGGGCATTAACAGAATACATGATGAAAAGAAACCTGCTTCTCCCTCTCCCACTCCCCCTGCTTGTTTTCCCTCTCTCCCTGTGTCTCTGTCAAATAAATAAATAAAATCTTAAAAAAAAAAAAAGTGCTAAGTATTACTACTACTAAAAAATCAGAAACTCTTAATTAGATCTTTCTCAAATATCCAAATCTCATTAATGTTGGGAAGCCATAAACTATGGCCCATTTCTCTTAGAAAATGAAGGAGAGGATTATAGAAATTCATTGGATATAACAAGTAGATAAGCAACAAATTTAGTTTTATTCTTTCCTATCACAGGTTAATTAGCCTTTCTAATAGTGCCTATATACCACCATCAACAGTTTTCTTGGATCTGTTTATTGTTCTCACTATAAAAATCTCAACTGACTATATAGTTCAATTAAAAAGACATCAAAATCAGTAACATAAAATAACTGAGACTCTTTAAATGACAGTAGCTATTTACCTTTCTCTGTGCCTGAGAATATAGAGATGATTTTATTCCTGGGCTTTTTTTCCTCTGGAACAGAGGGCAACGGTTTCAAACTGTGATTGGCTGACAAAGGGTCTTTGCCTCCAGTGCTAAATATGGTACTGCTCATTCGCACGGGAGGCGCTGGAGGCTTGTCTTCCAGTTCTCCGTTATCAGACATGATTTGGAATTATGATACGGCCTGAAATAGATAGGCAAAATCATACAGTTAATCACAAGGTAAAAAATAGTACAGACAAGCACAAACAGTAATAATTATCCTCTTTCCAACTCTGAATTAGATCAGGTTATCCATTTAGAGTGAAATTTGCAAAATTTGTAAAACTCAATGAGTAAGAGATGAAATTGGTTATTAATATAGGTAATCTCCCCTAACAAAGTTGGTAAATGGTTAGCTGAGGGAATGTTTGAAAAGCCAAATCAAGAGGACTATGGTAAGGGCACCTGGGTGGCTCAGTTGGTTAGGCGACTGCCTTCGGCTCAGGTCATGATCCTGGAGTCCCGGGATCAAGTCCCGCATCGGGCTCCCTGCTCAGCGGGGAGTCTGCTTCTCCCTCTGACCCTCCTCCCTCTCACGCCCTCTGTCTCTCATTTTCTCTCTCTCAAATAAATAAATAAAATCTTTAAAAAAAAAAAAGAGGACTATGGTAAGTTTTGGGAAAGCATGATGATACTAACATATCAAAAGATAATCGATTCTAAGAGTATATATTCCAAGGAAAAGACAGACAACATGGAGTCTTTAAAAAAAACAACAACAGAGAATTCTGCAGAGGAAGATTATGTTCTGACCGATCAATCAAAAGATAGGTCTCTGATAGGTCCAATTTCTAGAGCAGAGATACAAGGCTTGCTATTAAATACATCAACCAACGCCACTCCCCATGAAGAATCTGACTCCATGCTCACTAGCCTTGTGATTACAACTTAGCCTTCATATAAACTTTCCTAAAGGATGAGAATGTGCCACTGATGCAATATTTGGTTTCTCTGAAAATCTGACATTCTAACTACATGTGTTAGTCCCGTGCACGCTTTGCAGACAGTCCCACAGAACTTGACCGATCTGGGAACGCTGACAAAAGTAAATTCAGAGTTTGGCCGAACACCAGAGTATGGCCAAATCCCAAGATTCTGTCATCCCGTGATGCCCTGTGCAGGCAGTCAAGTAGCCCCTCTTAAACCACATGACTAATTCAGTGGAAACTTCAACCCTGTTTATATATATATTATTATTATATAAACCTTATATACACACACACACACACACATATATGGCCTTTAAAAACAGTAGATTATACACATTTAAAGTCAGCGGTAAAGGGAAGGGGATGCTTAACTTCCAGGTAAGTTGTTTGTTTGTTTTTTTTTTTTAAGATTATTTATTTATTTGAAAGAGAGAGAGAGAGAGCACAAGCAGGCAGAGTAGCAGGGAGAGGGAGAACCCAGATGAGATTAGGAAACAACACATTTCCCCAGTAAACAAGATTTTGATTGCTAATTAGATCCTGATTTGATTATAGTTATTCAATGCACGTAGGTGAACAAAACTTTGTATATGTACAATGAAAAGAATGCCAACTGTATTTAGAATAAATTAAAAATAAATTTTATTTTATTCTTTTATTTAGTTTGAATGTTAGTACCCGAAGAAAAGTAGGTATCATTTGAGGAGAATTAAGGAATGAAGAGATTATTGTACCTAATTCCACTTCAAATCTTATAGCTTTTGTTTCCCTTGATAAGAGTATGTGTCACTAGAACCACTCTGTATTTTATCTGCCATAATGACAGTTATTTTCCAGCCTACAAAAGAGGAAGGAGAGAAGGTGAAGGGGGGAAATAAACTTTTCTGGGGAGAGCTAGCTAGAGAAGAACTGGGAGAAGAGAGTAAAAAAAAAAATCTCTTATCGTGAGAAAGACTGCATGAAGTGAAGTTACTATTGGTAGTCAAAAGAAGAAACGGGGTGGAATATAAGAATGTGATGCAGATGACATAGTCAGATGATTCTTCCAAACCAGGTGGTCACATCATGGGGGGTTTCTTTTGCTTAGGCATGAGATGCAACTGATTGTTCTTTTTTTTTTTTTTTTTTAAAGATTTTATTTATTTATTTGAGAGAGAGAGAGAATGAGAGAGAGAGAGCATGAGGGGGGGGAGGGTCAGAGGGAGAAGCAGACTCCCCGCTGAGCAGGGAGCCTGATGTGGGACTCAATCCCGGGACTCCAGGATCATGGCCTGAGCCGAAGGCAGTCGCTTAACCAACTGAGCCACCCAGGCGCCCGCAACTGATTGTTCTTAAGTGTGGGCTGTCAGGTGTGCATCACCAGAGGACTTATATACTGCTACAAATGGAAGAAAGATAAGGCTTAGTTAACAATATTTGGAAGATTACTTGAGAGCATGATAAATTGAGACAGATGTTTATTTCTTATGTGACCATAACATCAAGGCAAAACAGATTGCTCACTTTCATCTTAATCACCAGTTACAACAGACAGCATGTTCAGATTTTGGTTACACTGTGAATGCTCCATATTTATGCATATTAAATTTTAAAAAATCAGGGTAATATGGGATGTCTGGATGGCATAGTCAGTTAAGCAGCTGACTCTTGGTTTTTGCTCAGGTGGTAATCGCAGGGTCGTGAGATCAAGCCCTGCATCTGGCTCTGTACTCAGCACGGAGTCTGCTTCAGATTCTCCCTCTGCCCCTCCCATTCATGCTCACATGTTCATGTGCATGCTCTCTTTCTCTCCCAAATAAATAAATAAATCTTAAAAAAAAAAAAAGGGTAATATAACAAAATTTCAAAATACATTTGTATGCATTCAAAGAAAGAAATGCACCAAAATATTAGCAGTGGTTATCTGAGACTAACAAGTAATTTTTAGCTTGATTATAATCATAGCTGTGATTAAAATAAAATAAAACAGGGCACAATAGGGGCGCGTGGGTGGTGAAGTCAGCTGAGTGTCTGACTTTGTTCCGGCTCAGGTCGTGGGTCCGTGAGGTCCAGCTGCATGTCTGGCTCCATGCTCAGCACGGAGTCTCCTTGGGATTCTCTTTCTCCCTCTCCTACTGCCCCTCCTACTCGTGCTCACACTCTCAAAATAAAATAAACAAACCTTTAAAGCAGGGCACAATAATTACTTAATGTAAACTGATTACAAATTCTATCCTTAAGGTCGGCTCACAGATGGAACATGACTAGAAACTGCCAGTACACCTTCAGCGACATGCTGTCCAATGTTGTGATTAAGAGCATGGGTTGTGGAATCAGATTCCCTTGGTTGGAATCCTGGTTCCACCATTTACTTCAATGTGTGACCTTGGGCGAATTACTTAACTGCACACCTCAGGGCTCCTTGAAGAAATAGCTGGTTCTAGGCCTGGGACAGAGAAAATACAAGATGAGCCTAGAGTATCTTATATTGTCAGAAAGTAGGAAGTACTTAAAAAGGATAGGAACACACACAGGAAGAGTTTTCTTTTTCCTTTTTTTTTTTTTTTTTTAAGATTTTATTTGACAGAGAGAGAAAGAGAGGGAGCACAAGCAAGGGGAGCAGCAGAGGGAGAGGGAGAAGCAGGCTCCCCGCTGAGCAGGGGCCCAATGAAGGACCCTGGGATCATGACCTGAGCCAAAGGCAAACACTTAACTGAATGAGGCACGCAGGTACCCCAGGAAAGAGTTTTCAAAAGCCAGTGCTGGAATGACTGGAGCAACAAATTAATAAAGTAGCATTGTATTTAACCCAAAGTATAAAATAAATATACACAATTCATATCAATACAAGTAAATGAATAAATAAGGGGTGCCTGGGTGGCTCAGTTAAGCATCCAACTCTTGATTTTGGCTCAGATCACGATCTCAGGGTCGTGAGATCAAGCCCTGTGTTGGGCTCCGCACTGGGCGTGAAGACTGCTTAAGATTCTTTCTCTCCCTCTCCCTCTGCCCGCCCCCCAAAAGAATAAATAAAATGGTGGGGTGCCAAATCATCCTTACAAAACAATTCCAAATAATAAATGTAGACAAATCGTCTTCTAGGAGTCGGAATTTAACTTCCCTCCCCACTTCAGTTGAGTGTAGGCTGGACCTAGTGACTCATTTCCAAAGAGTAGAGTATGGAAAGGGAAAAATAACTTCATGGCGGAAAAATCTGGCAAACACTGCATTAACCAAGTGATCAAGGTTAACATCTCCAGTAATAAGTTATACTGACATCACTCACCACCTGATCTAATGTGATGAGAAACATACTTCACCTCTGCAGTATTCTTCCCCCAAATCCAAAACTGCAGTCTAATTATGGGAAAAACATCAGACAAACCCAAACTGAAGGACATTCTACAAAAATTCCTGACCAATGCACCTTAAAGCTATCAAGGATGGGGGTGCCTGGGTGGCTCAGTTGATTAAGCATCTGCCTTCGGCCCAGGTCATGATCCCAGGGCTCTGGGATCGAGCCCCACATGGGGCTCCCTGCTCAGCGAGCCTGCTTCTCCCTCTCCCTCTGCTGCTCCCCCTGCTTGTGCTCGCTCTGTCAAATAAATAAAACCTTAAAAAAAAAAAAACTATCAAGGACATGAAAAACAAAGACTGAGAAACTGTCACAGAGCAGAGGAGTCTAAGAAGACATGACAATATTATACTCTGGAACAAAAAAAGGACATAGTGGAAAAACTGGTGAAATCCAAATAAAATCTAGAATTTAGCTAACAGTAATGTACCAATGTTGGCTTCTTTGCTTTCACAGACATTTTAGGGTTTATGTTAACATTAGGAGAAGATAGGTGATAGGTATACAGGAAATCTATGATCTCTGCAACTTCTCTAAATCTAAAATTATTCCATGATAAAGCCTATTTAAAACGAAATTATGTACTAAAATAAGACGAAATCTGAGAGGTATACAAACCATAAGAGACTCTTAACTATAGGGATGTTATATGCAACTGATGAATCACTAAACTCTACCCCTGAAACTAGGAAGGAAGGAAGCAAGCAAGGGGGCACCGGCTGGGGTCGTGATCCCAGGGTCCTGGGATCCAGCCCCTCATTAGGCTCCCTGCTCCTTGGGAAGCCTGCTTCTCCCTCTCCCACTACCCCTGCTTGTGTTCCCTCTCTCGCTGTGTTTCCCTCTGTCAAATGGATAAATAAAATCTTTTTAAAAAAATTAAAAGAGGGTGCCTGGGTGGCTCAGTTGGTTAAGCAACTGCCTTCGGCTCAGGTCATGATCCTGGAGTCCCTGGATCGAGTCCCGCATCGGGCTCCCTGCTCAGCGGGGAGTCTGCTTCTCCCTCTGACCCTCCCCCCTTCTCATGTGCTCTCTGTCTCTCTCATTCTCTCTGTCTCAAATAAATAAATAAAATCTTAAAAAAAAAAATTAAAAGAAAATAAAAAGGAATTATGTAATAAGTTCCTCAAAAAGTTAGAGAATTATCTACAATATGACCTAGCAATTCCACTCCCAGAATATACCTAAGAGAATTGAGAACATATCCACAAATAAATTGCCTGTGAATGTTCATAGCATTATTCATAATAGCCAAAAGATAACCAACAGATGGATACACAAAATGTGGCGTATCCATATAATGGAATATTTGGCCACAAAAAGGAGTAAAGTACTACAACATGGATGGACCTTGAAAACGTAAGTGGAAAAAGACACAAAAAAACCACACACTGTATGATTCCATTTATATGAAATGTCCCGAACGCACAAATCCATAAGGACAGCAGGTAGATTAGTGGTTACTGAGGGGAAGGGAATGGGATGTGACAACTAATGGGTACGGAGTTTTTTCTTGGGGAATGAAAATGTTCTGGAATTAGACATTGGTAATGGTTGTATAAACTTTTTAATATCTTAAGACCACTGAATTGTACACTTTATTTTTTAATTTTTTAAAAAAGTTTTTATTTTTTTATTTGACAGAGAGACAGAGCCAGAGAGCATAAGTGGAGAGAATGGCAGAGGAGAGGGAGAAGCAGGCTCCCCACCAAGCAGGGAGCTGATGCGGGGGCTCAATCCCAGGACCCTGGGATCATGACCTGAGCCAAAAGCAGACACTTAACCATCTGAGCCACCCAGGTGCCCCTGAATTGTACACTTTAAAACAGTAAGTTTCGGGGTGCCTGGGTGGCTCAGTTGGTTAAGCGACTGCCTTTGGCTCAGGTCATGATCCCGGAGTCCCGGGATCGAGTCCCACATCTGGCTCCAGCTCAGCGGGGAGCCTGCTTCTCCCTCTGACCCTATCCCCTCTCATGCTGTTTCTCTCTCTCTGTCAAATAAATAAAAATAAACAAAATCTTAAAAAAAAAAAAAAACAACAACAGTAAGTTTCAGCTATGTAAATTATATCTCAATTTTTAAAAAGGAACTAATATTTACTTCATAAAGATTAAATGAGCTAATAAAGATTGAATACTGCTAGGACTATCATGATCATTAATATTTATAAAACTCTATGCTATAACTTAGAGAAAATAAAGGAGGATCTAGTTCTTCTCCAAGAGTTCACAAGCTACTAGGGGAAAGACCAACACAACTAAGTTGGGTCATGCATGCCACATGCATATTAAAAGCCACTTAGTTTCTTCAAAAGGTAGCAGTTCTCAAAACATTTTGGCCTCAAGACCCCTTTACACTCCTAAAAATTATTGAGGCTCCCAAATACTTTTTGTTTATATATCTATATTGTTTATGTCTATATATTCTATATGAGAACTCAAAGCAAGTTAAATATTTATTTCATCAAAAAATACTCACTACATGTTAATATAAATAAGAGAAGGGCTCGATCATGACCTTAGCCGCAGGCAGATGCTTAACCATCTGAGCCACCAGGGCTCATCAAGTACATTCTTAAGTAAAACCAGCTTTTTTAAAAAAAAAAAAACTACAAGTAAAGCAGAGGGGAAGGCGCCTGGATGGCTCAGTGGGTTAAGTGGCTGCTTCAGCTCAGGTCATGATCTCAGGGTCCAGGGATTAAGCCCTGGGTCAGGCTCCTTGCTCAGCGGGGAGTCTGGCTCTCCCTCTGCCCCTCCCCCAGTTCATGCTCTCTCTCTCTCTCTCAAGTAAATAAATAAAATATTTTAAAAAACAAAACCAAAAAACAAAACCTGCAAGTGTGGGTGCCTAGTTGTTTGGCCCAGTCATTAAGCATCAGACTCCTGATTTCAGCTCAGGTCATGATCCCAGGGTTATGAGCCTTAGCCCCACATGGGGCTCCACACTAGGCATGAAGACTGCTTAAGAGTCTCTCTCTACCTCTCCCTCTGGCCGCCCCCAAACAAAAAAAACCCTGTAAGTGCACGGCTACTACTTGATTTCTGTTAAAGAACAGGCAATTTTACCTACTACTACTTTTGTACCAGCTATGCAAATTTCAACAGTATGAAAAGCAAAGAATTATCTTTTACAAAAATAGGTTTTGACCTCATAGACCCCAACAGTACCATAGACCACACTTAGAGAACTGCTGCTTTAAAGTATATCCCAGCTCTATACTTTACCCTCATACCCCCAATTTTAATGTGCTATTGGGGTGGCAGAAGTCCCCTATTTATTCATCCTATACTCCCCACATTTTAAACAAAGGAAACGGTAATAAATGGCTAGATTTCCAAGCTAGGGCATATAAACCTAATCAAACCTTTAACATGGTTAAACATGGTTGAAAATCTATACACATGCAATGGTATTTACTATATTATTTTTCATAACAAAAATCAGAAAGATCAGTAGGTTTTCCTGGGTTAGCCAGAAAGACTAATTGCCATTTGTATGAAAAAACAACCTCCATAAAATTCTAAGCAAAGAACATTACAGGGCAACTTTCAGAACACAGCCTTTCCTTACACTTTGGTTATCCAAAAAAATTTCTTTACTGCTCTATTTTAGTATACTGCACAGCAGCTTTTTAATTTGCTGCACAAATTCAGTCCAGTAGAACTAAAGGGGAATATATTATTTGTTTCAGAAAATTCTTCTTGGTGATTGTACATTATAGGTAAGGCTGAATTAGCTGTCTTAAGGAAATCCCAATTAACATGATGTACCTACCCTGTAGACAACATATGTCTAAATAAAGCCGAAATTTAACATTAAATATATAGGTCACAGATGTCCTTAATGAAATTACTCAAGATGATAAATATGATAGCAACATAAATGATTAGATCTTAGTAATTATACACATGATCCTTGATACTCTGACACCAGCTTAGCTGAGGATGACTTCATCACTTCATCTCAGGATTTCTCTAAGTAGTACCTATGTCTTCAAGCTGCTGTTCAGAGGAAGAGGATAAAAGCTCTAACTAGCTTCCTAAAGAGTTTCTATGCATTCAAGTTTTGCTTAGAGCTACCCATAACCAACAGACTGAGGACTAAACTCTGATATTTGGGACATTTACTACTGAATCAATCTGATATCATATAAATATACCACATATACCATATGCCTTATGTTGCCCAAATACACCAAAGAATTTTCTGGCCTAAATCATCTTTGTGTTGTGTATATATTTCTCCATTTTTATGTTTTCTTCATCCTTTTCCCTATCTAACCGAATCTTTCAATGCTCAGCAATAATTATTTCCTATATAAGGTCATTTCTGTCTATCCCTTTGCAAAATGATCCTTTACTTCCTCTGAACAAGAATGATCCCTCCCCCCAACCACCAAAAAAAAAATCCCTTCACATCCTCTGAATACAAGTTACACAGGAAAATAAATTCAGAGAGTAGTAAAGTTGGATTAGAATTTATCTGGCCCATCTTTCCTATTTTATATGAGAAGGACCTGACGCCCCAAAGAATAAGCAGTTTGCCTAAAGTCACACAAATCTAATTATTAACAAAACTAAGACCAGAATTCAAGGTCTACTAATAACTCTTAATCTTATTCTGTCTTTTCTTAATTATGTTAAAAGACTGGACAACTTGCAGGGGGCGGGGGGGGGGAGCACCTGCCTGGCTCAGTCAGTACAGCATGTGACTCTTGATCTCAGGGTTGTAAATTCAAGCCCCACACTGGGTATAGAGATTACTTAAAAATCAAATCTTAAAAAAAAGAAAAAAATATAGGACCACTCTGGCAATGAATTACAACTGTGCATCATTTATTATTTTAGGTGAATTTCCTGCTTAAGACTTGACGCAATTGAAAGGCAGGGATTATATATACCACCACCACCATTATTACTATTACATATTGTACTATCTACGACTACTATTATTATACATTGTACTATCTCCTTTAATGTTTAGCACAGATCCTTGCATGTATTAAAAATAATATTTACTGATTTATGGTACTTTACTCTGTTGCCAGATGAAATATTATTCTTCCTAAATTTATTAGTTCTCTATCGAACAGCATTTCACTAGACAACATATAAACTACCCAATATTAACAAAAATATCTTTGGAAAGATTTATACTTTTCCTCTAACAGCTGATTCATGGCCTTAGTCTTTGATCCTTTTCTGTAAGACAGTGTTATTTTTTTGTGTATTGCTTCTACTGATGGTGTCAAATGCCTAAGAAGTGCTAGATGATGATATGATAAGGTTCTTTACATCCTCTATTTCTAGTCAGAAGGAATAAAGAATATAAAAACAATTCATGATAAAATTCTGATTTACCAATGTTTTGCTCCATCATTACCCAAAAATGTTTTATTAAAAAAATGATAAGTAGTGCCTCTCTCCAAATCTGTTCAAACACTTTTTGCTACTTTTCAGTGAAAAACAAGTAGGCAAAACAAAAAGCAAGCCCCAAACACACTGTACTCCTCTAACAGGCCCATTGTTTAATTGTGACACGACTTGAAGACAGACAATTCCTCAATTGTCTACTGAAGGAGACTAGGGGAAGCTAAATATACAACAGAAATGAAAAAAGGAGTGGTGTCTGGAACCAGTCAAACTAGTAAAAATTACTAATTTTTTTATGATCTAACTTGGATCAACTATGGTACTTCAAGTATACATCATGTATTACTAAAAAACACGACAATTTTAAAAAGCACAGTTTGCTTTGTATTTTCACTTACATTTTATATAAATAATGAACCTTAATTTTTCAGTACCTTATGAATGTAATAATACAACAGTATTTGATAAGACTTTTAGCAATCTCTCAATAAGCTACAAGAGCTCCCAAACCACTGGCCTCTCTTCCCCTCCCACTCCAAAAAAGCTTCAAATGCCTTTGAGAGTGAAATTATCAATTAAAAATATCCCAAATCACCTCAAATGGACAACAGACACTATGGAAGGCAAGTCCACAAATTAGAAGGTAAGGAATGTTTTTATTTGGTGGCAATGGCCATTAACACTAGGCCGATTTAGTAGCAAAGCCAGAAAGGAAAAGGGAAAGAGGGAAGGAGATGTAGAAAACACAAATGGGGCACTGGAAAAGAATAAAGAAGGAAACGTGGAAAAGAAACTTTGCTCAAACTCAAATAAATAAAGGAGTGGATAACATATCAAAGTTATAAAAATGCAAGGATAGACTAGTTAAGATGAAAAGGATGTTTCCATAGAGCCCAAGGCAGAGTGAAATCAAGAACAAGAGAGTAAGCAATTTACTAATCCAGTTATTCTTGAGGGATTTTTGACTAACCCCTGGAGATCTTCAAATTCCACTTTGATGGCTGTCACGGGGCAGGTGATAAAACCGAGTCTGCTAAATTGAAAAATCTAATAGAAGTCCCTTCCACATAAGACTAAGACCTAAAAAGTATAATCTGTATAAGACTAAATCAGGAATAAATCCCTCTGGGCCAAAGGGAACAAGAAAATCTTAAATATTTTGAGTCCAGTGATAGTGTGGGGTGGGGGATGAGGGTAAAGATCTCTGAGAAATCCTAACAAGAAAATGCACGTTTTTTTGGTCTGAATTCATCCCACCTCTGAGGTCCCCCAAATTCCCAAATAGGTATAACTGAATATGGTCATGCTGGCGAATGGCAAAATAAAATGATAAGAACTTTAACACTGGTCTCAAATAATACCCAAAGATAAAATTCTGAGGAAAAGGAACATCTCATAGTGAAAATTCAGAAAACAAAACAAGGCACTGGGATTGAGAACTATCCAAAAGAGACTGGTAAAATAGATGTGGAATGATCTGACATAGAACATGTCAAGAAGCTTGAAAAAAAAGCAAATTTGAAAAGCCAACATACAATACTTTCAGTAAGAAAAAACATAATACCTGAAAACGGGAATTTGACATTTTAAGTAAAAAGGAGTATAGACGAAGGGGAAGAAAGAATTAGTGAACTGGGAGATGTATGTATCTTTAGAAAGTCACTTTAGAAAGCAGCACAGAGACAAAGAGATAGAAAATATGAAAGAAAAGTAAGATGAATAGGTTGGATGACCTAAGATAGAACTACCTGGAGTTTCAGAAGGGGAGGACAGAATGAATGAGGGACTGGTTTACCAGATAAATTAGTAGCTGAGAAATTTCTAGAACTGATGAAGGACACAAATCCATAAGATGAAGAAACCTAATAAATCAAAAGCAGGATAAAAAAGTAATTGAAGTAAAAGACACATGACAGTGAAATTAGGGTCAAAGAACAAAGAGTTCTTAAAATCAGCCAAGGGAGGAAAAAGGGCAATTGGACTTCAAGTTTACTTCTTAATACCAACAATGACAGCCAGAAGACACTGGAACATTCTCAGTGTTCGCAGAGAAGTTGCCAACATACAGCAGATTCAACAAAACTCTCTTTCAAAAATGAGGACAGGTGCCAAGATACTGCAAATTCAACAAAACTCTCTTTCAAGAATGAGGACAAAATAAAAATATTTTCAGACAAAGAAAATTTTCAAAAGACTAGAATTACTCTATACGCTTAACCGAAGTCAGTCAAGTTGGAAATCAATAACAAAAAAATTTAACTAGAAAAATACTCCTTAAGTTTGGAAATTTTAAAACACCTCTAAAAAACAGGTTAAGAAAGAAAAGCATAAAGGAAATTAGAAAATACTTACTAGAATTGAATGAGAATGAAAAAGCTATGTGTCAAAACTTAGAGGATTAGATAAACAAAATGTGGTATAAACCTACTGTAGAGCATGTTTATCTTTAAAAAGAAGTGAAATTTGATATGTGCTCTAATAAAGATGAACTTTGAAAACATTAAGTAGAATGAGCCAAACACAAAAGGACAAATACTGTATAATTTCACTTCCATGAGGCACCTAGACTGGTCAAATTATTCATAGAGACAGAAAGAGTGACTGGGGTCTTACTGTTTAATGGGGAGAGAGTTTCTGTTTGGGAAGATAAAAAAGTTTTGACAATGGATGTATTTTACTACATGTACACAAACTTGTAGGATGTGATTAAAGTACTTAAAGACACTTATAGTTCTGAAGTTTTACTTTAAAAAAGAACTAAAAATTAATGAACTAAAAAAGAACTAAAATTAAGCAACTAGCCTAAGAAGTAAAACAAAAACAAAAAAGGAAACCCAAAGAACTGGGAAGAAAATAATTCAGATATAAGCTGAAATTGCTAAATAGAAGATTAATATTATACATACAGTGGAGATCAATAAAGCTAGAAGTTAGATCTCAGATAAAACTAGTACAATACCTCCAAAAAATTTAATCAAGAAACAGAGAAAGTACAAATAAACACCCATAGGAATGAAAAGGAGTTTTAGGGTGTCTGGGTGGCTCAGTCTATTAGGTGTCCAGCTCTTCATTTCGGCTCAGGTCATGATCTCAGGGTGGTGGGATTGAGCCGCCTGTTGGGCTCCATGCTCAGCGGGGAGTCTGCTTGGGATTCTCTCTCTCCCTCTGCCTCTGCCCCTCCCCCTGCTCTCTCTAAAATAGATAAATAAATCTTAAAAAAAAGGGGGGGGGGTTTCTACTGGTATTTAGTGAGAAGATGTCACAGATACCAGCATTCTGCAATGTGCCAGCAAGTCCTCACAACTCTTTTTTTTTATTTTAAAGATTTTATTAATTAGAGAGAGAGAGAGAGGAAACAGGGGGAGGGGCAGGGAGAAGGAGGGAGAAGGGAGCCCCACATGGGGCTCAATCCCAGGACCCTGGGGTCATAACCTGAGCCGAAGGCAGATGCTTAACTGACTGAGCCACCCAGGCGCACCCTCACAACTCTTTTTTGTAATTTTTTTTTTAATTTGTTTTTTAAGTTGGCTCCACACCCAGTGTGGAGCCCAACGTGGGGCTTGAACTCACAACCATGAGATCAAAACCTGAGCCAAGATCAAGAATTAGTTGCCTAACCAACTGTGCCACCCAGGCACCCCACATCCTCACAACTCTTGAATGTCTCACCATACACTGATTTATAGTTAAAAAAAAATATATATATATATGTATTTATGTAATTATCTGAACCTAGAACAGAGTTCTATTTTGCATATGAAAGACTTTTTTTTTACACAGTTTTAACACACACTGAATTTTCCAGCTATGCAACCACTATGAAACCAAGAGAAGCTTGGAATTCGTCTTGCTCAGTTCACTTTTACTGAGAAGTTACTGTTATTTACCATTTGGAATATCGTATCACTTAAAGTAACATGCTCGTGCTGGTGGGAGTTATCAGTAGCAGTATATCTGTATGAGATTGCATTAAGGCCAAGCCTACAAATAGATACAGGCATTTCATTCTGATTTTTACAGTAAGTTGTGATCAAGTACTCACAAATACAAATATATATTTTATTACAGTTTTCCTTTTATTTATTTTTTCTGTTACACTAATTTCCCCCTCAAAATTGATTCAAGGAATTGAGTCAGGGCATTATATTGACTCTTTTCCCCTGAAAAGAGGATTGGTTTAAATAATCTCTAATTTTTATTTCATAGGAAAGCAGTATAACACAGTGTTTAGGAGTACAGTTCTAGATAACCCATTTCTAGGAATTTATCCCAAAGACACAATGGCAAAAATACAGAGACATATATAAATGAACATACATAAATAACAGGCTGTATTACCTGTAACAGCAAAAGACTGGAAGCATCTCAAATGGCAATAAATAGGAGACTGGTTGAATTAGCTATGATGTACCCCCCATTCAAGTACTATGAAGTAAAATGAATGAGGAAATCAATCTATCTAATCAATCTATCCCATGGAGTGATACTATTAATGAACATGCAAGATGGGAGAAAAATGTATGATATGCTACCATTTATCTAAGTAGAAAGGAAAGGCATGTCAACACACAGACATGCACACATATACAAGCTTAATATTATTATTTTTTAAAGATTTTATTTTATTTGTCAGAGAGAGAGAGAGAGAGAGAGAGAGAGAGGGAGAGGGCACACAAGCAGGGCGAGTGGCAGGCAGAGGGAGAAGCAGGCTCCCCACTGAGCAAGGAGCCTGATGCGGGCTTATTCAACTGAGCCATCCAGGCGTCCCAAGCTTATTATTTTTTTTTTATTTTTTTATAAAGATTTTATTTATTTATTTGACAGAGAGACAGCAAGAGGGGGAACACAAGCAGGGGGAGTGGGAGAGGGAGAAGCAGGCTCCCTGCTGAGCAGGGAGCCTGATGAGGGGCTCGATCCCAGGACCCTGGGATCATGACCTGAGCTGAAGGCAGACGCTTAATGACTGAGCCACTCAGGCGCTCCCCAAGCTTATTATTTTTTTAATAGAAGGGTAAGCCATAATTTTTTCAACGGTTACTTTGGGGAAGGAAGGGAACAAAATGGAGGGGACTGAATTAAAAGTTAGACTTCCCTGAATATATCTTGCTTTGTATATTTGATTTTGGAACTTTGGAAGTTATATATAATCACCAGCAAAAGTAGAATAAGTAATACTACTTAAAATAAATAAGGTATAGAGACCCAATCGCATAACTCATTGGCCACTAAAAATATACTTGGGCACTGAGTTCCCTCCTTAATATTCATCACCCATCTAGCCCATCCCCCACCCAACCTCCCTCCATCAACCTCTCAGTTTGTTCTCAATCGTTAAGTCTCTTATGGTTTGTTTCCTCCCCCTTCTCCCCCCTCCCATATGTTCATCTGTTTTGTTTCTTAAATTCCACATGAGTGAAATCATATGGTATTTGTCTTTTTCTGACTTAGTATGCTTTGCATAATACACTCTAGCTCCATCCACATTATTACAAATGGCAAGATTTCATTTTTTGATGGCTAATACTCCATTGTGTGTCTGTGTGTGCGTGTGTCTATAAACCACATCTTCTTTACTGATTCATCAACGGACATTTGGGCTCTTTCCATTGTTCGGCTATTGTCGATAATGCCACTACAAACATCAGGGTGCATGTGCTCTTTGAATCTGTATTTTTGTATCCTTTGGGTAAATACCTAGTAGTGCAATTGTTAGATCATAGGGTAGTTCTACTTTTAACTTTTTGAGGAAACTCCATACTGTTTTCCAGAGTGGCTGCACCAGTTTGCATTCCCACCAATAGCGCAAGAGGGTTCCCCTTTCCCCACAACCTCACCAACACCTGTTGTTTCTTGTGTTGTTAATTTTAGCCATTCTGACAGGTGTGAGGTGGTAGCTCAACTACAATAAATTATTAAGATAAACACAAATTTAGCAAATTTTGCAAGATAAAGAGGAATATACAAAACTCAGTTGCATTTCTGTATACTAAACAAAATGAAATTGGAACGGGAAAAGATACCTTTTATAACATAATTAAAAAAATATGAAGTTCCTAGAACAGAAGTTCCCAAACCTTCTCAATTCATGGTACCCTTGCTATTCTCAGTAATTATTCATAATGCTAAAAGAAATTCCTAACGGTTTCATTTATTTAGTAGTTAGGTCCAAACAACTATTAGTATTTATGTCCCCAAAACTTAGTAGTTATTCAAAAAAGCAATACAGGGGTGCTTGGGTGGCTCAGTCGTTAAGTGTCTGCCTTTGACTCAGGTCATGATCCCAGGGTCCTGGGATAGAGCCCTGCCTCGGGCTCCCTGCTCGGCGGGAAGCCTGCTTCTCCCTCTCCCACTCCCCCTGCTGTGTTCCCTCTCTCCTGTCTCTCTGTCAAATAAATAAATAAATATTAAAGAGCAATACACATAAACTGAAGGTTTTTTTTTTTTTCCTTAATCACTTACAAACTGGAAACATGCACCCGATGGGCACTGAATAATATAAGAACTCAGGCACTGCCCACCCTCACTTTCTGTTCCACTTTGATTTCTGTACTTTTAATCACAGCAACTGCTTCATAAAGACAGACATTATGAAAGGTATCACAACTTAATGTTTAAACTGTGGAACTCTCTAGAGCTGTTAGTCCACACAGTGTTCAATAGATGGCGATCACTGATTCCCTCCAAAATGTAAAATCCCATGGTGCCTCTGAGCTGAGGCGGGTATCCCAGGGTACACTGGCACAGTTTGGAAACTATGGAACTAGAATCTTTATAGAGGAGGAAAAGATATTAAGGAGGACTAATAAATGGAGAGATACTAATGTTCAGGAACTTAAGACTAAAAATTGGGCACCTGGGTGGCTCAGTCAGTTAAGCCGCTGCTTTCGGCTCGGGTCATGATCCCAGAGTCCTGGGATCGAGCCCCACATTGCTCAGTGGGGAGCCTGCTTCTCCCTCTGCCTGCCACTTCCCCTGCTTGTGCTTGCTCTCCCCCCGTCCCCATGTCAAATAAATAAATAAAATCTTTAAAAAAAAAATTGTAAACAAAAAAGAAAAATAATAAAAAAGACTCAAAATTGTATAAATGCCAAATTCCTTCAAATTAATCTAGATTCAAAGTAATCTTAGTCAAAATCCCAAAACGGTTTTATGAAAAATTGGACAGCTAATTCTAAAATCTATGTGTAAGAGCAAAGGCCCAGGAGGAGCAAAAACATTCCTGAGATAGGATAATGTAGAGAGACCCTGATAGGATTATTTTTTATCTAAGAAATTGGATCCTGTACTAGATACCACACCACTTACTCATCGTTTCCAATCCTTTCAGCCTCCCCTATCTCTTATTCAAGCTGCTCCTCCACCTACCAGCTCTATATTGGATGTGGCCAACTTGTAAACGCAGGCGCAACAGCACAACGCCTCACTTCATTCCTGAGCTGCACACCTTCACCCACGCAAGTGCCACCTGGTGGTGCAGGGGAGTTAACTGTGGGGTGAACCTATGACCGACGTGATGAGAAAAGATCCCATCTTGTTAGATAGATCCTTTTTCTTATCCCCTGTTGGATGATCTGAGACTGACCTTCTGTAACTTCCTGGGAGGCAATACTCCATACAGGCCACCACTATAGGAGTGCTCCCCTCCCCCTTTCCCATACTTCTCCCTGGGAATGAGCTTCCTAATAATTCAAAGATACATAAGCCTTCTGCCTCAAGCTATTCCTTCTGGAGACTGCAGGTGAAGATCCCTACCCTACACCAAAAAAATCTGTAGATGAATTAAAGATTTAATGTGAAAGGCAAAATTCTAACTTTTAGAAAATTATATAGGAGGGTATCTTTATGTAGAAGAGTATCTTTATGACTCTAAAGGAAAAGACTGATAAATAGGACTAAATTCTACACCATAAAATAAAAAGATAAGCTGCAAATCAGGAGATCTCTGCAACAAAAGTAGCTGAGAAAAACTGTATTCAGAACATATAAGGAATTTCTATAAAGAAATAAAAGACAAAGAATCCAATCAATAATGAGCAAATGACATGAATGGCATTTCACAGAAGACGACAAAGTGAATAAATACACAAGAACATGCCCAACCTCGCAAAAAATCGTGGAAATGTAAGTTAAGGCCATTAGCAGATACCATTTTACACCTTCTAGATTGGCATAAATTAAGAAGGCTGACCAAAGTCAAGTATTATCAAGGATGTAAAGCAAAGAGAATTCTACTAACTGTTAGTGGGAGTGCAAAGTAGCAAAACTACTTCAGAAAACAACTTGGTATTGGCTTGTAAAGGAGACCGTCTGTCTTCACGTTCTGCAACTCAGCAATTTTACTCCTGGATATAAATCCAAGAAACTCTTACACATGTGCAAATTATAATAATATTTATAGTAGCACTGTCATACCAGTAAAAAACCCAAAACAACCCTTTATCGGACTAGGCTATGCACAGGTATCAAACATGTCCCCAAATCTTAATGTTTTAACACAATGAAGGTTTATTTCTAGTGGACACTAAACCTGAGGAAGTTAGTTCTTCTCCTTAAGACGATTTATATGGATCTGGGCTGCTGAGATCCTAAAGTTCCACTACCTTAACAAGTTGCCACCAAAATGGAAGAGAGAGACTGAGGGGGCATGTGGGCTTTTAACTGTCTCAGTCCGCAAGTGACATAGCTCATTTCCCCCCGCATGGTTCAACAGAACCTGCCATATACAAGCAATCCATAAATATCTGTTGAATGAATGCATGAGTACGGAAGGATAAGAGATCACTTTTTCGCTTCAAAATGATTTGAGAAAGAGCACGACTTTAACTTGAAAAATGACGTAAAGGATAGTTTGCACAGATAAAAACTGGAGGAAGGATATTCCAGGTACTACTATAGACGCCAAAGAGCCAGCAGGCTTCACTTCACAGCTACTCTGAATGATCCTTAGTGGTTGGCTGCCACGTCTTCCTGTACACCGTGATGAGAATTCCGAGGCCGCGTTCCTCTTACCGGGGGGTATGAAACAAAATAATCCAGCAAAGACAGAAAGGCAAAAAAATCTCTCCTTGCTTTAAGAAACATGTTTTTTGAAAAGTGAGGTAAGTTAAAAAGAAATGTATTCCGGGGCGCCCGGGTGGCTCAGTCGGTTAAGCGTCTGCCTTCAGCTCAGGTCATGATTCCACCCGCGTCAGGCTCTCTGCTCAGTGGGGAGTCTGCTGCTTCTCTCTCTCTGCTCCTCTCCCCTGCTCATGCTTGCTCTCTCTCACTGTCTCTCTCAAATAAATAAAATCTTAAAATATATATATATATATATGTGTGTGTGTGTGTGTATATTCCTAAGCAGTATCAAATGGCATACAGAGGTTTAAAAAACCAATCACTTAAGGGGCACCTGGCTTGCTCAGTCAGAAGAGCACACAACTCTTACTCTCAGGGTCCTGAGTTCAAGACCCACGTTGGGCGTGGAGCCTACTAAAATCAAAAACAACAACAAAAACACTGAACACTAAAAAGTTTTCCTTTAACCCCACTTCCCTTTCCCTTAATCCCAGCTAGACTAAATGGCTAATGACAATTATGACTTACTGATCTTTGTACTCCTAGCACATAGTACAGAGTTTGGCACACTGTATGTGCTCAACAGATGCATACTAAAATGAATCAAGACTAGGTGTGTAAGGTTATAAAAACAGACATCACTGAGGGATATGGATTTTTATTTTATTGTAATCTCTATGCCCAACATGAGGCTCGAACTCACAACCCCTAGATTATGAGTCACATGCTCCACTGACTGAACCAGCCAGGCGCCCCAGGATATGCATCTTTAAAAGATACCTTGAAAGAATAAATGGATCTTGGTCAAATTTTAGTAGTTACATTAGTGATACAAAAAAATTTTGAAAATATATCAAATTAAGATACTTGGGGAAAATGGAATACTATCATGTAGAGAGGCTGACCCTCAATGGGAAGTTGTTCCTAAAGTCATCTTCAAATTACTTGTTTTCTTTAAAATTGGTTTCCTTATATTCCGTAAACTGTGCTATCCAATATGGGTAGACATACTGGCCATACATGGCTATTTAAATTTAATTAAAATGCAATAAAATTCAGATACTTAGTCACACTAGCCATATTTCAAGTGCTCAGCAGTCACATGTGCCTAGTGGCTGCCATACTGGAGAGCACAGATATAGAACATTTCCATCATGGCAACAAGTTCAAGTTGAATGGCACTATTCTTTTTTTTTTTTTTAAAGCTTATATTTATTTACTTGGGAGAGAGAGAGTGAGCTTGCGCAAGCATGAGCAGGGGGAGGGGCAGGGGTAGAGGGCCAAGCAAACTCCCCACTGAGCGGGAAGCCCAACATGAGGCTCCATCCCAGGACCCTGAGATCATGACCTGAGCCAAAGTCAGATGCTTTACCGACTGAGCCACCCAGACGCCCCAAATCCAGCACTATTCTAAACCTTTCTATACAACTACTCATACATAATCAGAGGAAGAGTGGCTGTTTTTAAATTGGATATTTCTAAGTCAGAGAATATATCTAAAAGGTTTAAAAACTATACTTATACTAATAAGTTTTAATATTTTTCTTAAATTTGTCAAAAATGGAAAGCAAATAATTCACTTTTCTACCAACCTGGCTAAAAGGTTAGTAAGTCAATAAGAACTAGTCTAGATTTACTAGTATAGGATATTTCTCTGAAAATGGGCCTAACATTATGTATCCTGACCGTGTATATGAGCCTAGTTGTGGGTTAACACCCAAGAACTTGTTTTCATTCTCTAGAATTACTGTCCAACTTTTAAAGTATAAACGCCAATAATCAGTAATATGGTATTATAAAGTCTTTCTCTTTCATGAGACTCCTTCAGTCTTTGATATCTAGGGGGGGATTAATTCCTATACCTCAACAAGGGGAAGATTTAGTTTTCAATTTGTTTTCCCAGATTAAGTCTGCTAGAACCCTGTTCCTAAGAGGCGCATTCATATGACAATATTTGAGAAAAAGGACTAAAGCATGATGACTTCTAAGATGCAACATTCCATCAATGCGATTACACTGTGATTACAATGTGATTACCTTCCTAAACGTCACTTAAAGAACACCAAAGTGATGTCTAATGATTGTCTATTTGACAAACTTAAGTTACATAAATACTACATCAAAATAAAGTTTCTGCATAGCAAAAGAAACAAACAACAAAACTAAAAGACAACAAAGACATCAGTCTGCATACTGTTTTCCAACAACAAAACTAAAAGACAACAAAGACAACCCACTGAGTGGGAGAAGATATTTGTAAATGATATAACGGATAAATATAAAGAACTTATACAGTTCAACACCCCAAAACAAATAATCCAATTAAAAAATGAGAAGACGCTCCCCCTGCTTGTGCGCGTGCGTCCTGACAAATAAATAATAAAACTCCAAAGAATTCCTACAGATTGCCAAGACACATGAAAAGATGCTCAACATCACTAACCACCAGTGAAATGCAAATCAAAACCATGAGATGTCATCATCTCACACATGTCAGAAGGAGAAAATAAAAACCACAAGAAACAATTGTTGGCAAGGATGTGGAGAAAAAGGAACCCTCATGCACTGTTGGTAGGAATGCAAAATGATGCATAAATATATTTCACATAAACACCAAAGACAGAAAGTTCCTAAAAATGCTATTATATATCATTTAGCATTATTATACTTTTTTTTTTTTTTTTTAAGATTTTATTTGTCAGAGAGAGCGAGCGAGCATGCGAGTGAGCATGTGCACAAGTAGGGGGAATGGCAGGCAGCGGGAGAAGCAGTCTCCCTGCTGAGCAAGGAGCCTGATGTGACACTCGATCCCAGGACCCTGGGATCCCATGACCTGAGCCAAAGGCAGACGCTTAACTGACTGAGCCAACCAGGCATCACTAGCATTATTATATTTCAAAGCCAATTATTTCTGTAAACAAATATACAAAAGCAGCAGCAAGCACCATCACAGAAAGTTTTCCCTCCCCACTATCTCCTCTACCTAGCCATATTTTATCAAATGATTAACAATGGTTCTCTTTATGGGCAATAGAGCTGACTGCTTTTCCCATCTTTCTACAATATACGTAAGGACAAAAATAATTGTCCATACTCTAATTTTTATAAAATGAACATGCAATGAGGAAAAAACAGTTATCTTCAATTAAAAAACAACCACCACCACCAACCTTGGGCGAAATGGTGAAGGGGAAGGGGAAGTAGAAACTTCCAGTTATAAAATAAATAAGTCACAGGGATGAAAAGTATAGCACAGGGAATACAGTCAATATTTTAATAACATTGTCTGGTGACAGATGGTAACCACACTTATTGTGGTGCGCATTTCATAACGTATAGAAGTGTCAAATCACTATGCTGTGCACCTGAAAGCAACATAAAATTGTATGTCAACCATAGTTGAATTAAAAAAAAAAAAACCTACTGATCTTCAAGAGCTCCTTCATATACCACTACTTCTTCAACAGTCATAATCTCATAGGAGCTCTACTCCTATGAGCTCTGATAGCACTAATACCATTCCCATGCTAGTTACTGATTTAGTGGCTCTCAATTCCAAGTTCATGCTTCTTGTCCACTCTGAAAATAGATCTGGGACCTTTAAGTGTTTTTCCTTGGCCAGCTGGCACGATATTAAGCTTTATCAGTAGAGGGCGCAGAAGAGACAATGTAGGAGAAAAGTTTTGCTTCCTGGTTCTGGTGTGTTTGCTTCCCAAATTCCTCCAGTACCAGGCTTCTGTACCGCTAGGTGACCAGCAGCATATCCAGCAGCCAACAGCTTCTCCCCACTCTTTCTGGGAGCTTTTGTAGTGGAGTTAATGCCTCCCTGTCAACAACTTTCTCTGGTACCCTAGAGAACAGATGTCTAGCAAGTTCTGCCCACACAGCACCTCTACCTACCATTCAGGGATCCACAGCCACGCTCTCTCCAACAAGGTCTAGATCTCAGCTCTGGGGGAAGGAGGGCTCCTTTCTAGGTGCTGAGATATGAGCCCTAGGGGCAGCAGCTGCTCCTTACCTGCTATTCCTATATTCTTTAGAGTTCTATTTACTTCTTACCTCATTATTCCACTCTGTTATAGTCAATAATTCTTTCCATGTTCAAATTACTATGTGGTTTCTCTCCTGATTGGACCCAGAATGATACAGTGCCATCCATAAGTTTTACACTTACACACTTCTTTGTACTTCTATCACTGGCATCTTTCTTCTCTTTTTCTACAAGATTTTTAAACTCTTGGCTGGAAAGGAACACTTTTCTTAACTTGCTGTATCAATCTGACATTGTCCAAAATAATGCTTTTAACACAGAGGGACTAATAAATGTTTAAACTCACTTCAAATGATTAAAAAATACTCTATACACACTCATTAGTCTAAGGCCACAATAAACAAATAAAATACTTTCTAATGACCCACAATTGTTTCAGAATTTCACCACCCAAAACATAAATAATTAGGACTGCATAAGAATGCATTCCTTGGTGTCCCTAGTCTATAAGATTTCAGAGACAGCCTGCATACTTAGACCTCCCAGACCTTTTAAGACAGGAGATAATGAACTGCTCATGCTCACAGACTCTTCATGGCTACAAGGTCAGAAATAGATTGAGGATGAATAAAGCTTATTTCTGTATAACTATAAACAATGAGTTAAGAAATTATGCTTAGAACAAGGATGTTACAGCCAAGTGATAAGTTATTTATTCACAAACAAGTAAGATAACTATGGTGGAATTTCAGGGTTGGAAGTATACGAGCTTTATGGTAAACCTGCATTCTGTGCTTCTGAATACCTAGCAGAAACCCCCCTTCCACAAGCACAGTGTCATCAACACTGAGGGTATCTCCTATGAGGAAAACTGGGAAATGGTCAGGGGCTGCCCTCACTTGCTGCAAATCTCATGTGCCTTATCTTCTGCTGAAACTGGACCCTCTAGCTTATCCCAATAAAATGTAACTTATGTAAAATCTGTATGAAATGCTTGTTTTCATGCCTCAAAACCAGCCCTCTGTGGGATTACCTCAATAGCAAATTAGAATTGGGAGCTGGAGCTGGAAGTACAGAAAATACAGGAAACAATCTACTGCCTTGAGTTCAAACACAGAAAAAGTTGCGCTACTTTTCAAATGCCTTCTAGTAATTTAAAGCAGTACCACTCAAAGAGTGCTACATGGACTGGCTACTTCCTTTACCAGTACTCAATGAAATACAGAAATTGAGAAAAAGTGTTTACTTTCAGAGCAATCTGATACAGTAATTTACTGTTGACCCTAACAACAACAACAAAAGGGACTTGTATTTTTTATGTCTGGTTTTTCTTTCATTTCCATTTTATAGTATTTTACAAAAGTTATTAGTTTATTACCAAAAAATTCTGAGAGGCACTGCTCTAAACCACTCAACTCTGAACATAAAATTCTTTCCCAAAGGACTGGAATACATATTTCTCAAAAGATACACAAATGGGGGCGCCTGGGTGGCTCAGCTGGTTAAGCGACTGCCTTCAGCTCAGGTCATGATCCCGGAGTCCTGGGATCGAGTCCCACATCGGGCTCCAGGCTCAGCGGGGAGCCTGCTTCTCCCTCTGACCCTATCCCCCCTCATGCTGTTTCTCTCTCTCTCTCTCTCTCTCTCTCTCTCTCTCAAATAAATAAATAAAAAATTAAAAAAAAAAGATACACAAATGGCCAATAAGCCCATTAAAAGATACTCGACATCATTAGCCATTAGGAAAATGCAAATTAAAACCCCAGTGAGATACCATTTCACACCCAGTAGGATGGCTACATTCAAAAAGACAGAAAGTAACAGGTGTTAGTGAGGACAGGGAGAAACTGGAACCCTCACACAGTGCCAGCAGTGCTGCCAAATGGTACAGTCCCTTTGGAAAACAGCCCGGTAGCTCCTCAAAAGGTTAAACATGGAGTTACCCTATGACTCAGCAATTCCATTCCTACGTATATACTCAAAAGAAGTAAGAATATGTCCACACAAAAACCTATAGACAAATGTTCACAGAGGCACTATTCATCTAACAGTCAAAAAGTGAAAGCAACCCCATTTTCATTAACTGACGAATGGATAAAAAAAAAAAATGTGGTATACCCATACAATGGAGTATTATTTAGCCATAAAAAGAAATGAAGTATTCATACATGCTACAATATAGATCAACCTTGAAAACACTGTGCTAAATGGAAGAAACCAGCCACAAAAGACATTTTATGTGAATCTACTTATATGTCCAGAACAGACAAATTCATGGAGACAGAAAATATATAAGTGGTGGCCTGGGACAAGGGGGAGCAGTTGGGGTAAAATGAGTGACTGCTATCGGGTGCAAGATTTCTCTCTGTGATAAAACAAACATTCCAGAATTAGAGAATGGTGATGATTATGCAATCTTACGAATACAGAAAAACAAAACAAAACCCACTTAGTTGTATACCTTTAAAGGGTGGATTTTAGTATTTATGAATTCTCAGAGTCTCTCTCTTTTTGTTTTAATTTACAGGAAAAGAAGCCACGGTGTGGCAGATGTAGACCCAGAAAGAAAGGGAATGATGGAAACAGAGGCAGAGATGGAGGGTTCACCTCTGGGGAAGAAGCAACTCTAAAGAAATTGCTGTAGTCTCCTAGAGTAATTTAAAAAGAAGACTTCTAAACAAATGAAGAATGGCTGGAATGATCATATAGCCTTGCAGTGGGACTACTCTCAAGGTGACAAAACTACTTAAAGTCACAATTCTTGCTGTGTTCAGAAAAAGAATCATCTTCATAATTTCAAAGCCGTGCCTCCTATATTCTCTGCTGCCGTTCTTCCTATGTGAAAAAAAGACTGGCCATCATCATTTAACAAAACAAACCTGCTGTCTGGATTATGTGTTCTGCTAGTAAAATTTCTATCAGGTGACAGGAAAATATGGAGGTAAAAATGTTCAGTTTTGGGGCGCCTGGGTGGCTCAGTAGTTAAGCGTCTGCCTTCGGCTCAGGTCGTGATCCCAGGGTGCTGGGATCGAGCCCCGCATCGGGCTCGCCGCTCAGCAGGAAGCCTGCTTCTCCCTCTGCCACTCCCCCTGCTTGTGTTCCCTCTCTCACTGTCTCTCTCTCTTCAAATAAATAAATAAAAATTAAAAAAAAAAAGTTCAGTTTTGCCATTTTTAAGAAATTAATGTTCTTGGAGGAAAACCATTTTTGAAAATCACTTGTTTCAGGCTTTCACACTCTAAATATCCTAATTCTCAAAACCATCCATGCCTCTCAAAACTTCTAAGTGACTGCAGCCTGGGACTTAATCACTGTTACTTATTATCCCCAAATGCACTCTCAGCCGCTCCCAGTCTATTCTTCACACTGCAGGGAGGGAACAACTTTAAAGTACATTAAACTTTGTCACATCAGTGTCCTACTTAAAGCCTTCAGGTGAGAGACTGAAGATAAAGCTCAACAGTACATGCATGATCAGGCCCCTAACTTTCCATACTCATTCCCTTGTAGTTTTAAAGAGTTCTTTTGTAGTTTTATCCATTCTTTCGGTTTTTCTAATAGCCATCTCAGGCCTTCACACGTGACCTCCTAGGAAGCTTTTCCGTTCACTGACCAATCACTCTACTTCCCTGGGACACCAGACTTCCAGTACGAAACCAGTACTAAAGGACTCAGCAAATTGAGTTGGTCACGCTACTTTCTGTCCACCAGCTCCATCTGTCAAACACCGACTTCAAGTATTGGCCTTAAAGGTTAGTTTCTTTAGAAAACCTTCTCAGACACCTTCTCGCTCCCATCCCATGCATATTATTTTCTTTCCTTTGTCTTAACATTCATCACACTGGATTTGCTTTTTAAATGTCTATCTTCCCGAACTATGTTATAAACTCTACAAACACGGATTCAGTATTTTGTTGACCACTACATCAGTAACACCTAGTATTGTATCCAGTTCATCTATCTACATGAGCAATTGTTGAATGAATAAATCAACCAATGAAAGGTTTATCTGTGATGGCATCAGAATCAAGTGAAGGTTTTTTCTTTTTTAGGCTGGAGGGGACTCAGCAAAATTTGAAGAAACAGTCACTATTTTGTTTTCTTTAACTATTCTAGAACTAAGATAATTAAATGCTCTATTTATTTTGATCCTCACATTGATAAAACCTCACTTTAACTATCATATATTCAGTATAAGACCAGCAGGACAGTAAATAGTCTAAATTCTCACTACTCAATCCCCATTAAAATCCTCAATTTACAACAGATCACATTCCCATCCAGAAGATGGGATTCCAGACAATAGGCACTAGTAGGAACAAGTAAGTATGATCTCGTTCATGAGACAGCAAGGAGACAAGAAGGCATATGGCAGCAAGTAGTGAAAAATCAGATTGTAGAGGAGGGCCAAAATGTCACAGGTGCTGGGCAACAGGGAGCACCTGGAAGTTTGAGAGATTGGTTTTGGGCGCCTGGGTGGCTCAGATGGTTAGGCGTCTGCCTTCGGCTCAGGTCATGATCCCAGAGTCCTGGGATCGAGTCCCGCATCGGGCTGCCTGCTCCGCGGGAAGTCTGCTTCTCCCTCTGCCTCTCTCTCTCTCATGAATAAATAAATAAAATCTTTAAAAAAAAAGAGAGAGAGATTGGTTTTAAGTATTTCTTATTCTCAAAAGTAGTAGTATCATTACAAAGACAAAAACAAAAAGCCCAGATGAGAATAAATCTAAACAAAAAAAATATTTGTAACTCCACTTCCCAGAAAGACCTGTTTTTTATATTTTCACCCTAGGCGTAGGGAAATGACACAGTTGAAGGAAAAAACCTTAGTCTCTCTTAAGTCAAATATTTATTTTGTGCCTACACTGTGTCAGACGCTAGAGATCAAAGATAACTATGACTCAGTGTCCCCTCTGAGTTGGCATCAGTGGGAAAATAACAGACTACTGTGAAATAAGGTAAGAGCTGATAGGGATGTGTGGAATACAATGGAAAAGAGGACGCACAGCTCCCATTTTTATGAGTAATTAGGCCAAGAAATCAGACTTGGCTTTTGAAGGATGAGAAGGAATTTGCCAGGCAAGAAAAGAGAGGAAGGTCCCTATATACAAAGGAAGCAGTGTGTGTAAAGAAATGTAGTAATCTAAATGTGATCCTTTTTTTTTTTTCTTTTTCCCCTTGGCTTTCACCCAATCACCACACTGAAAAAGTGAAACAATGACCAAGCAAGAAAGAAATGCTTCAAAATGACTGTAAGGTAGGGAATGGGGAAGTAAGGAACACAGATTACAAAAAAAAAAAGCAGCAGCTTTGGCCACAAACCCCAAATGGCAATTCAAAATGAAAAAAAAGGGGGGGGGGCAATAAATTTATGAAATGTGTTCAACTTGAGAGAGATGCAAATTGAAACAAGATACCATTTCCTACTATCAAAGTGATAATCTATCAATCTAAAATAAGACCTCTGGGGCGCCTGGGTGGCTCAGTCGTTAAGCATCTGCCTTCGGCTCAGGTCAGGATCCCAGGGTTCTGGGATCGAGCCCCGCATCGGGCTCCCTGCTCGGAGGGAAGCCTGCTTCTCCCTCTCCCACTCTCCCTGCTTGTGTTCCCTCTCTCGCTGTCTCTCTCTGTCAAATAAATAAATAAAATCTTTAAAAATAAAATAAAATAAGATCTTTGACTAAAAAATGGTTAACAGCAGATGGATTACTTGATTCCTTGGGTGGTTATCTAAGTTAAACAAAAACTGGAGCTGGCTTATTCTCATTAAAAAATGGTGTCAAATCAGAAGCCACCCACGTAGTCTATCCCAAATTTTCATGAAAACAATTTATATCAGATCTTTGAAGGATTTTCACTAACTATAAGGTCAATCTTAACTGAGAAGACTCATGACCCAGCCATGCTCTGCTTCATAAAACTAAGTTCAACCATCTGCCTAAAAAAAGATATAAAGACACCTTGTCCCTCTCTGCTTTTATTTAGAGACCCAAAGTCAGCCTCAAAGAAATGAACTAGTCAGCCACCCTTGTTACTAAGCTGTTTCTTGCTATGCAGAGGTGGGTTTTGTGGCAGCCAGAGATCCTTATTTTCCCCTCTGATCTTTCCACATATATTTAGGAGTTTACCATGCAAGTTCCAGAAAAAGCAAGGGTCTATGTGCCTATGTGTATGTACAGTTCAGGTGGAGCTGTATAAGCACAGAGAAACATGGATTGGCACATGGCTTCCTGAGAGGTGTAGTCATATAAGCAAAGTGTTGTGTTGTGGTTATAAGGCTAGAATTAGAAGAGCCCTAACAGCACAAGTTAGAAACCAGGGTAGGATAAGATCCCACCAGAACTACCATATTAGATAAATGTCTATTAATCACTGGAACTCAGGCTAGGAGCTATGTATCCTTCGGCAATACACCTAAGAGGTTTCAACCAGAATCCCAGCCAACTATAGCAAGGATAACCCACAAACGCTGCTAACAAATGTACATCAGATAATATATAACAGTTATAATTCAAAGATAAAGAAGGAGAAAAAACATTAAACAATTTTTGTTGATCCCAACAAAAAATAATGTAGCACAAGAAAAGAGAATTACCCATCACATGAAGCAGAGTCTGACTTAGATGATGAATCACCTCAAGACAAGACACAGAACTAACTTCCAAACAGTCTGGCAAACTATGAAAACAGGCATATATGGAGAGAAAAGCCAAAGATAAAATGAAAGTAATTTAAGAAAAGGGAGTGGCATAAATTTTTAAAGGATATAAAGAAGCTAAAATTTCAATAGCAGAAATAAAGCCTACATTGGAAGAGATAAAGGAAAATCAAATGAGTGATAAGACAAACATTTGAGAAGCTCACACAAAGGACAGAAATGACAAGCCAACGTAATTACCATAACTATTTTCAAGAAAGTAAACAGAACTAAAACAAAGTAACCAAAAATATCTCTGGAAATGAAAAAAGAACCAAGTACAAAGATTGTAAGGAGCTAATGTATCAGGCAACATTAATGAACATGTATAAAAGACATGATCTGCCAAAATATTTCAATAAAAAGAAAAAAAGGGGGCACCTGCTTGAGGATTCTCTCTCCCTACCTCCACCCCTCCCCACCCTCTTGTGCACTCTCTCAAATAAATTAATCTTAAAAAAAAATTAGCTGAAAATGCTAGTTGACAAACATGATGAATCACCTTAAATGTAAGCCTGAGAAAAATGGCAATGAGCACCAACTCCATCTAAATAAAATTTAAATAATTTGTGTTAACACTGTGTAATGTAATTACCAAGATAAAAGACTTGAAAGATGAAGTTAAAAACATGAAATGGGTAAAAAATATATGAACAATACAAAGTTCCAAGTTCACCATGAAGACGAAAAGCAGATAAAGTGAGGTGGATTTAAGAAGAAAAGCTAGTCTTCTAATACAGGGAGACTCAAAGTATAGTTTTCTTTTAGGCTGACAAACCAGAACATTTTTTTTTTTAATTTAGATTTATACTTGAATTCATTTAAACTATAATTAATGGACTTAAAAATAAGATGTATAAATTCCAAGTAAGTGAGATAAAAGCAACAAATATAATTTATTAAATCAAAAACGAGAAAACACCAACAGATGACTGGATAAACTGTGTTATACAGCTGACCCCTGAACATGACAGGTTTGAACTGTGCATTGTATGCCAGCTTTCTGATACAGTACTATATAGATATATTTGCCTTATGATTTTCTGAGTAACATTTTTACTTCATCATAAGAATATAATCTATAACATATATAACATGCAAATTATGTGTTAATTATTGTTCATGTTATTGGTAAGGCTTCTGGTCAACAGAAGGCTATTAGCAGTTAAATTTTGGGGAGGTTAGTCAAAAGTTATATGTAGATTTTGGACTGTGTGTGCAGGGGCTGACACCCCTAATCCCCACATTGTTCAAGGGTCAAGTGTATATATACAATGGAGTATTATTATTCAGCCTTAAAAAAGAATGAAGTACTAATACATTCTACAGAAAGGATGAAAACATCATGTGCTATGTGAAACTAACCAAACACAAAAGGACAAATATTGTATGATCCTACTTACATGAATCATCTAGAATAGGCAAAACCATAAGAGACATAAAGTCATTAGAGAGAGGTTACCAAGGATTGGAAGTAAGGAGGAATGGGGAGTTAAGTTTTTAATGAGTATACAGGTACAGTTGGGGAAGATGAAAAAGTGGTGGTGATGGGTGTACTACAATGTACATGTACTTAATGCTACAGAATTGTATATGTAAAAATGGTTAAGATGGTAATTTTTACCTTATATTTTACAATTAAAGCAGCAGCAATGAATCATTAAAAAACAGAAAACATTAAATAAAATGATAGAAACACACCCAAAAGAATTCATTATGAAAATAAGTGTTTTAAGCATTCACTTTGAATTAAAACAAAAATAAACTAGAGGGTTGCCTGGGTGGCTCAGTCGGTCATGGGATCTCAGGGTCATGGGATCAAGCCCCACGTTGGGTTCCACGCTCAGTACGGAGTCTGATTGGGATTCTCTGCCTCTCCCTCTGCCCCTTCCCCTGCTTGCTCAAGTGCACGCTCCCATGTGTTCTCTCTCAAATAAATAAATACATGTAATTTTAAAAAGACACAACTAAAACAAATTGGCATGGAAAGACAAAGTTGGATAATTTATTGAACAAAGACATTTAGTACAGACAGGAATTTAAGTAAAATACAAGACTCAGAAAGTATGATGATTATTTTTATTAAGTATAATTGATAATGAGACCTTTAGCAGTAGATAACTTACACATGCATCAAATAATATACTGCATCAAAATACATGATAAAAATCATTAGAGTTGAGAGAATGAGAGACAAGCCACAGACTGGGCAAAAATACCTGCAAAAGAAATACTGGATATAAAATATACAAAGAACTCTTTAAAACTCAGCAATATAAAAATTAACAACCCAATTTAAAAACGTGCATAACTTCTGAAGAGATACCTCACCAAAGGTGATACACGGATGGAAAAGCAGCATGCAAAAAGATGCTCAACATCAATCATTAGAGTACTGCAAATCAGAACAATGAGATACCACTACATACCTATCAGAATAGTTAAAATCCCAAACACTACAACATCAAATGCTCGTGAAGATGCTGAGCAACAGGAACTCTCCCACCCGTGGCTGGTGGGAAGGCAAATGGTATAGCCATTCTGAAAGACATTTCTTACAAAACTAAATATACTCTTACCATACAATCCAGCAATTATGCTCCATGGTATTTACTCAAACCGGCTGAAAACTTATATCCATATAAAAATGAAACACAGATGTTTATAACAATTTTATTCATTATTGGCAAATGTGAAAGCTACCAAGATGTCCTTCAGCAGGTGAATGAATAAACAAACTGCAGTACATCTAGTCAATGGAAATTATTCACTGCTAAAAAGGAATGAGCTATCAAGCCATCAAAAGACATGAAGGAAACTTAAATGCATATTGCAAGTTGAAAAAGTTACATATTGTATGATTCCAATTATAGGACATTCTGGAAAAGGCAATATTATGGAGACAGCAAAAGCACTAGTGGTTGCCAGGAATTAGGGAGAAGGGAGGGATGAATATGTGGAACACAGGAGCTTTTTAGAGCTGGGAAACTGTTCTGTATGACACTGTAATGATGGATACATGTCAACATCCACCATTTGTCCACACCCATTGAATGTACAGTATCAAGAATGAACCCTGAACTTTGGACTTTGGTTGATAATGATGTGTCAATGCTGGTTTATCAATTAAAACAACTGTATCACACATGGTGAGATGCTGATGGTGGGGGAAGGGGTACTGGGAGTAAGGGAGAGCTTGAGGTATACAGGAACTCTGTACTTTTTACTCAATCTTGCTTTTACAAAATTGCTATATAAAATGAAGTATTAAAAAATTAAAAATAATTAGAAATAAAAGAAACTGACATCCAACCAACATATACCTACTGCATGCCCACATGTTCTAAGTTCTAAACAGAGTAACAGCAAAGACATAGAGAAACAAGAAAATGAAAGAAGCCAAATAATGTCAGATGAAAGTGCTATAAAGACAGACACAGAAGAGCAAGAAGTTAGATACCGAGTGGGGTAGATGGAGGCTATTTTAGATGACTGATCAGGTAAGGCCCCTTTGAAACAGTAATGTATGAAGGGAAGACAGTATTCAGGCAGAAGAAACAAAAATGTAAAGGTCCCAATGTGAGAACAAGCTCTTGGAAACAATGTGACCCTCTTAATCTTTGACAGATTAAGATTTAAAAATTAATGAAGGCTGGGTGCCTGGGTGGCTCAGTCAGTTGAGTGTCCCACTCTTTTTTAAAGATGTATTTATTTATTTGAGAAAGGAGAGCACAAGCAGGGGGAGCGGTAGGCAGAGGGAGAAGCAGTCTCCCTGCCGAGCAAGGAGCCTGATGCAGGACTGAATCCCAAGACCCTGGGATCATGAAATCAAGCCCTGCATTGGGCTCTGCACTGAGTGTGGAACCTGCGTGGGATTCTCCCTCTCTCCCTCTGCCCCCGTCCACATGTGTGTATATACGCTCACACACGCTCACTCTCAAAAAAAACCAAAAACCAAAAAACTAATGAAAACTAAGTCTTATAATAAGAACCATTAAAAAGGAATAAACCAAATAAGGTAGTTTGAATAATTAAAGTTATATATATACTCTGCAAACAAAAATCTTTAAGTTTTCACAGAACACTTACCAAATTGGATTACGCTTTAAATCATTTAAAAACAAAACAAAAAAACAGGGATGCCTGGGTGGCTGTCAGTTAACTGTCTGCCTTCAGCTCAGGTCATGATCCCAGGGTCCTGGGATCAAGTCCTGCATCAGGCTCCTTGCTCAGTGGGAGTCTACTTCTCCCTTTGCCTGCAGCTCTCCCTGCTTATGCACTCTCTCTCTTTCTCTGACAAATAAATAAATAAAATACTAAAAAAAAAAAAAAAAAAAAACCTCAGGGGGCACCTAGGTGGCTCAGTCGGTTAAGCATCCAACTCTTGATTTCAGCTCAGGCTGTGATCTTAGGGTTGTTAGATCGAGCCCCACGTGGGGCTCTGTGCTCAGTGTGGAGTCTGCTTGAGATTCTCTCTCTCCTTTCCCTCTGCCCCTCCCCCCACTCGTGGGCATGTGTGTGCTCTCTCTCTTAAATAAAAACCTTAAAAAAAAAAAAACTCAGCAAATTTGAAAGACAGTTTAAAAGACTACAGTCACTGACAACAATGAAAGAAAATAGAACTGTCCTAAATACCTCTTCAGGCAAAGAGGAAATCAAACTAGAAATACCAACTATTTGGAAAGTAATTAATATAAGTACATGATTCATGTAAATTATAGAGTGCAGCCAAAGCTGTACTCAGAGGCAAATTAAGAGCATTAATGTTTTCATTATTAAAAAAAAGAAAAGGGAACTAAGAATTTGAATTAGAAAAAGCATAACAGGGTGCTTGGGTGGCTCAGTGGGTTAAGCATCCAACTCTTGATTTTGGCTCAGGTCATGATCTCAGGGTTGTGAAATCAAGTCCCACATCAGGCTCCATGCTGGGCATGGAGACTGCTTAAGGTTCTCTCCCTCTCCTCCCTGCCACTCACTCATCCTCTCTCTAAAAAAAAAAAAAAAAAAAAAAAGGCAGCATAAAAAAATGAAGAAAAGCAAAATAAAGAGAAAAGTACAAATCAGGGAATCAGAAAACAGAAAACCAACAGAATAAATCTGAAAGCTGGTTATTAAAAACTAAGTAGATGAACATTTGGCAAATCAAGAAAAATAAAATCACAGTAAAAGGTGGAAATAAACACCACAGATTTTAATGATAAAATATACATTCATATTCATATAACAAATTTTGAAAATCAAAATATATATATAATCAGGAAAAATATAAATGATCAAAACAGACTCATAAAAAAGTAAGGATTCTTCAAGATTCTACAGAAGTAACTTCAGAAGTTACCATATAGCCTGTATACTCCTATTAAACTAAATTTCTGAGATGTTTTTCCTACTCTTTTAATAAATTCTGTACACTTGACTAACATGAGTGGGGTTTTGGTTCCTCATAATACGTGCCTTTGGGTACCTTTGGCTATTACCAAATTTATTAATATATACCCTTATTAGCAGTTAAAAGAAGAAAAACCTTAGCATCACCCAAAGAAGTGTTACAAAACATTTGATAAAATTCAGAAGCCATTCCTATTTTTTGTAAAGTCGGAACAGAATCTCTCTCTAAAGAATCTCTTTCTAAAACCAACAGCTGCCATCATCCTTAATTGTAAAAATACCAGAGATATTTTAAGACAATTATCACCTCTCTTACTGAACCATGTCTTGGAAATTCTGGTCAATGTAATAAAGCCCTAAAACAGAAATAAATATTGTGACTATTAGAAAGGAAAGGTTACTTTTCCTCTTCAGATGTGATGCTTACAATAAAACCATTACAATATTACTCCCTGATTTTCTATAATAGATTTATTTTCACAGCAACCTAAAACCCTTAAAATTTTGTCTATACCCATATTTCATTTCAGTAGCCAAGCTATTTTATATTGTTAAAACTCTTACTTGACCCCACACAAATTTCAGAAGGATTAAGATTAAAATACAACAACTGTTATTATTTTTTAAAGTTTTATTTATTTAAGTAACCTCTACACCCATTGTGGGGCTCGAACTCATAACCCTGAGATCAAGAGTCGCATGCTCCTCTGACTGAGCCAGCCAGGCACCCCAATACAACAATTATTAAGAAGAATGTTTTTTGATAAAGGTGAAATGGGAAAGATCTTCCTAAAGAGAAGGTAAAGGATTATTACCTATTGTGTATGAAGAGCTTCTACAATTTGATGAAGAAGTATAGATTGATACGGGCTTTTGGACAGCAATTTGGCATCTACTGAAACTTAAAATGCACATTTAAGAATCCTTTTTATGGAAATACTTGTATACATATGCATATGCACAAAGATATAAGGAAGCTCAATAAGCCTCCAGTTTCACTTGCTCAAAATTGAGAGAATAAAGACTGTCCCTACCTTACCACGGTTTGACTAAGTTTTTCATCCTTACGAAAATGTGAGAGTGAAGTCTCCACATTCAGTAGAAACCGTATTTTGAATTTTGCTCTTTTGCCAGGGTTGGAAATATGCAGTACCATACTGTCTTGTGACACAGGGCAGTGGCAGCGAGCCACAGCTCCCAGTCAGCCACGTGATCAAGAGGATAAACAACTCATACACTTAAAACCATTCTATTTTTCACTTTTAGTATACTACTCAATAAAGTACATGAGATTTCAACACTTTAATATAAAATAGGCATTGTTAGAGGGTTCTGCCCAACTGTAGGCTAACCTAAGTGCTCTGAGCACGTTTAAGGTAGGATAGGCTAAGCTATAATGTTTCGCCTTATGCCATTTTCAACTTACAATGGGTTTATCGGGACAAAACCCCCTTGTAAGTTGATGAAGATCTGTACAGTAGTCCCCTCTTACCACGGTTTCTTTCTGCAGTTTCAGTTACCAGGAGTCAACTGCCGCCCTGGATCCCGCTTCTGAGGTATCGCCAGAAGGTCAATAGTAGCCTATCACTACATCACAGTGTCTATGCCATTCACCTCACTTCATCTCATCATGTAGGCATTTTATCATCTCACATCATCACAAGAAACGTTGAGGACAGTTCAATGGGATATTCTGAGATAGACCACATTCACATAACTGTAATTACACCATATTATTTATAACTGTTCTATTTAATTATCAGTTACTGTTGTTAATCCCTTACCGTGTCTAATTTATAAACTAAACTTTATCACAGGTATGTATATGTAGGAAAAAACATAGTATATATAAGCTTCATTCTATCCACGGCTTCAGGCATCCACTGGAGGTCTTGGAACATATCCCCTGTGGATAGGGGGGATTACTGTAACATAAATAACCATGAATAGGGTGCCTGGGTGGCTCAGTTGGTTAAGCAACTGCCTTTGGCTTGGGTCATGATCCTGGGGATCCTGGGATCCCGAGTCCCACATCCAGCTCCCTGCTCTGGCCTGCTTCTCCCTCTCCCTCTGCCTGCCGCTCCCCCTGCTTGTGCACGCGTGCTCTCTCTTTCTCTTGCTCTCTGTCAAATAAATAAATAAATAAAATCTTTAAAAAAAAAACATGAATAATTAAACAAAGTACAATGGACTATATCATGACGGTTAAAAAGATGAAGTACAACTGTATGTATTGAGATGGAAAAGAATATATAATAACCAGAACTTTTATTTTGAAAAATTGGTTAAAACCACACACATAGTGCTTATTTCTAATTGCATAAAGAAAACAAAATTGTGGGGTGCCTGGGTGGCTCAGTTGGTTAAGCATCCACCTTCAGTTCAGGTCATGGTTCCAAGGTCCTGGGATCGAGCCCCGCATTGGGCTCCAGCCCTGCATCGGGTTCCCTGCTCTGTCGGAAGCCTGCTTCTCCCTCTCCCTGCTTGTGTTCCCTCTCTGGCTGTCTCTGTCAAATAAATAAAAATCTTCAAAAAAAAATTGTTAACAGTGGGTACCTCTAAGGAATGAGACTAGAAAGTGAGGAAAGAGCAATTTTCACTTTTTTATTCTAAATAATTGAGCTGCTTGAACCTTTTACAATAAGCATGTGATGCTTTTGGAATTTAAAAATAAGGAAAAAAACACTAGTCTGTTATGATGGTTATTTCTGAGGGCTGAGGCTAAAGTGATTTTTGTCCTGTTTCTTAATACTCTTCGCTATCTCCAAATTTTCTATGAGAAATATGCATACTTTTTAAAATTTGAAAAACTTATATTTGAAAAACCTGTATTTTATATCAGTGGCAAAGCTTTTTTTCCAAAAAAATAATTTTTAATTTAACAGTTATGGTCTCAGAAAATTGGTCCTGAGATCCCAACCTCTTCCAGAAAGCATATTTTTAAAAAAGATTTTATTTATTTGAGACAGAGTGCACACACATGGGCACAAGCAGGGGGAGGGGCAAAGGGAGAGGGAGAGGCAGACTCCCCACTGAGCAGGGAGCCCGATGCTGGACTCCATTCCAGGACCCCAGGATCATGACCTGAGCTGAAGGCAGACGCTTAACCAACTGAGCCACCCAGGCGCCCCTCCAGAAGGCATTCTTAAATCTGTTTGGGAGCACAATATTTGCTATGGAGGCAATTAAACGTAAAACCTATTTTAGAACGGAATATTAACTAACCTTTATTAAGAACTTAAGCACTGCATTTGCAAAGTACTTTACCTGCATTACCTCATTTGCTTTAAATAGCCCAATGAAATTTGTATTATATTGTTATTACTATCAATCCCCATTTTACAGAAGAAGAAAACCGAGTCCTGGGAAGAGTACGTGTCTTACCCAGGGTCAAGTAGAAGAGCCATGATTCAAACCCGGGTCTCCAGCACCTAACCATTTGAGGCACATGTAATCGTAAGTACTAATGTACCTCAGAGATAATAATAGGCTAGGATTCTGAAATCCTGCATGAATGTTCAGAATGACTATCCTTAAATAGGTTAGTGATCCTACAATGAAGAAGTAGTGAAAATTCTGATCACAGAAGAAAACAATCAGTATTTCTTCAAGGCAAGGGGGGGCTATTCTTCCTTCTCTTTCTGCTTCTACCAAGGTACAGGAAGGATACAAGGGGCAACTCAGATTTGTAAGTAACTTACCTGCCCCCTCTGACTAGTCTGGAATTAGCCCTCTAAGTAACTGGAAGGGCTTTTGAAAACAAACTGATCAGAATCCCAAAGCCTTAAAGCTACTTTCAAGTTTTAATCAAAAGGAGAAATTTTGAAAAGTCAAAAGAAACATTATACTTGATTATTAGAATAATCGATATTGACAGAAGAAACATAGGAATGATTTTAAAGTACCTACTTATTTTATCTTTATCTATTTGAACAAGTTCGCTTTTTTAAAAAGTATAATTGAAAGTTTATCCTTAGCTACCTGAGCAAGTTCTACCTTTTTTCTTTAAAAAAGTATAATTAAAGAGAAATATACACCAGCGTTAACCGTGCCCACTCGGAAACCTGCCTATCATAAAGATCAGAGAACCACTGGAACCCCTATTCATTTGTTTAGTAGATACACTTCAAATACAAACTTACTGTTACTTTATGATTTTGGGTTTGCAAGGTTAGTATTAAAGTCCAGAAGATTAACTCTCTTTTTGAGTAACAGTAAACCAGGAATCAGAGCCCTAAGTGAAGAGGAATATCCAGTAACTCTTCCTTGGTAAAAGTATCAAGAACTGACAGAGAAGCTGACATCAACAGACCAAATTCCACACTCCAACATTTCTATACCGTAGCCCCTTTGGCCAACAAGACCTCTCAAGTTAAGGACAACTGTCACTATCAAATGATGGAAGTATTAAAGCTCAGTACTAAGTCACTTGGGTAAAAGTGGAGTATTTAGTAAAAGCAAAAGTCACTGAATTTAGATCAACCTCTTTCACCAAACCCTGAAAGTGGGCTTGAGACCTACATATATTACAAGTCAAAAACATTTTGTTTTTTGCTCAAAAGCAAATGAACAAAGGTTCATTTTGCATAATGTAAATCAGTGTTCTTGGCAAATTAATAGCTAGAAAGATTTAAAAGCTAAGGATGAAAGAGTTGCCTTAAATCAATACCTATATTAATAGAACATGAACAAAGCTTTCCATTTATATGTATATATGTGTGTGTGTATATATATATATATGCATGTTTCCACATATACATAAAAGATACTTAGAAGTTAGTATGAGTGTGTTTTACAAATGCCACAGAGCTTCTGGCAAAGTTGACAAGTTCTAACCTGCTTTAAAAATTACTATTCACTGCCTTCATCCCAATCTGATTTTATTTAATGTTATTCTTTTGGATAACCCTACAAAAACAAAACCCCCCAAGCAAATTCTTGTACATTTCAATATCCTGCCTACTTATAAGAGCGGAAGAGTCAAACAGAGAAGGGGAAAAAACGTGACGTGCACAACCTTGATCCAAAACACGGCTCGTCGTAGTCTAATTTTAGGCCTAACCATTTTGATTGTCTTTGAAGGTTAGAAAGAAAACAACCACCGATAACCTGTAAAGTAGAACTGAAACAATTATATCAATGGGAGTTGGCATGATTTATCAAGGAGGAAACAAATCACGCTCACAACTGCCTAGAGTATTCCAATTAAAATGAAGATACAAGGAGGTTACAGCCCCACACCAACCGACAACAGAAATTACTTTTCACACTTTAGTTCTGGGATGAGTTTATCTTTTAAAGAATTAGTCAAAAGGTTGAGTCCACCGAAGACTCTGTAGCAACGTCCTATGTGTGTTGTTTTAAAGAAAGCCAAACACGGTGAAAAGCCAACCTTCACCTAAATTACCTAAAGAAGCAACTATTCACCTCCTGGCTGAAGATCAAACAAGAACCACGAGAAGATCCGAAAGGTCGGTTCTCAGGCGAGGCCCTCAAACCCTCGGAAAACTATACGTTCCTACTAACGCGGAAAATGGAAGAGATTACACATTGCAGTTTAGAAAAAGAGTAAAGGGACTAGAGGCAATATGCCTAACCAATCAAACTAAGATGACCAGGGAGGCAGCAAGGAGGGGCTGGGACTCAGGAAAAATCGAGGATTAAAACCCGAGACGTGAGGTTGAACACTAAAGTAAACTGAGAACAGGAGGACGCTGAAACGCGAGGGAAGGGAGATCGAGAGTGGGCAGAGCCTGTGGCGCGACACGGCCCTGGGCAGGGCTGGGTCCAGGAAGAGTTAGACTTCGCCAGCCTAGCGAGCTTCCCATTTCGGGCTAAAGCCGAAGAAAACAGCCCTGGGGAGCAGACAATGAGCCACCGCCCCAAGAGCCGCGGCTCCAGGCACGCAGGTAGCGGCTGCCCCGGCGCTGGCCCCGGCAGGTAGCTGCCGCGGGCCGCTCGCGCCGGCAAGGCCGCGCAGAGGGAAGGAGGAAGAGCGCGACGGCCCGCGTCCCGGCCTGTCTGCACACTTACCCCAGGCGAGGCAAGGTCCCCGCCCCAGCGAGGCGCCTCGGTCCGAGCTCCCGGCGGGCTGTGGAGCCGCCCCGGGCAAGCGCGCGGCGCGGGGCAGGCGGGGACGGAAGGGGAAGCGGGGCGGGAAGACGTGCCGCGCTAGAGCGCAGCCGCTGCTACCGCTAGGCCGAGCGGCAGCCGAGCCCCGCGGGCGCCGGGAGGGGAGGGCAGGGAGCCTTCGGCAATGGCGACGGCCCGGGCCGGAGGGGAAGCGGAACAACCGCCGCCGCTGCGCGTGGCCACAACCCTGGGGGAGGGCGGCGGCGGGGAGTGGGCAGGGGCGGGGCCAGAACACCGCCCCTCGCCGGCCCAAGCCCCGAGCTCCACGGGGCGGAGACCCGCACCACCTCCCGAAGGGCGGGCTCGCGCTGGGGCTGCTGGGAGTCGTAGTTTGAACACGTGCACCCCGCTCTTCTCGCTTTCTCTCTCGCTCTTTTTTTCCTTCTTGGCGGTGGGAGGGGCGGGAAGAGTGTTCTTTAAATTGAGAAAGAGAGCCAGTCCCTCATTTAATTTAGTATTGTCTCCATTCAGGTCTGTGCCGATCAAAGATGCTGACCAACATTGCTGTTATATAAATCCGCTTCAGTACATTTGTTTCTGGGAATTCATCCATTATCCATTTTGCATTTTACTTACAAACTCTATGTTTTGCTGCTAAAGTAAATCCCACCTCCTTGAAATTAAGGTCTTCATGTTTTATCCAGGGTGGAGTTCATCAATGTATTCACTGATTCTACAAATATTTGAGCCTCTAAAATGTATCGCTTAGGCATCAGACATACAGGATGGATATGAATCACTTTGCCTTTGTGGAGCATTCAAATATGCAAACACAGTAATTAAACTAGTGATATCTGGTATGAGAAGAAAACTGGGAAGATTATTTTGGATGGGGTGGCCAGAGAAAGCATCTTTAGGGAGACAACATTTAAGCTGAGAACAGAAGAGAGACGTAAGAAGCTCCTAGAAGAAAGCATTACAGGCAAAGGGAGGAAGAAAAGGGCTTGCTATGATCAGTTAAGAAGACCTGTGTAGCTTGAGCTTACTGCAAGAGTAGTGTACTGTGAAAAAACATTAGGGTAGACAAGATTCAGGTCAAGAAGGATCTTGAATGCCATGCTAAGAAGTCTGGATTTGCTCCAAGAAGCTATTAAAGAGTATCAAGCAGGGAAATGATCTGGCTTATACTTTAAGATCACTAGATTGCTATGTGGAATATGTAGTATACAGATGCAAGAATAGAAGGGAAATGAACTAGAAAGGCAGTAATCATGACAGACACTAATGAGATAGTGGAAATGGAGAAGGCAGCTAGATTGTGCTTATGTATAGATGCAGAATAAAAACCCAATTGATGTAGAGAGAAAGGAATCAAAGATCAATATGGCACACTATTATTAGATAACCCGAAAAACAGTCCCATTATGAAACACATTGAAATGCTGGATAAAACAGAACATCCCTTCAAAGGCATAACTAAGCTTTCAAGAAAGAAAGAGGAATACCTCTGACAGTTTTCCGAACTCCACACAACCCAAAGAGGGAGCAAGAAACCTGAGTGGCAAGCAGAATAGTGAAACTATGGTTGTATTGAGGGTTATGTACCGATCTCAGAAATCTCTGTGGTTTTACTGGCTGCACAGAAGACCAAAGACAAGGCCCTGGGCCTTTACAAGGAGTTGGGACAGTGACGCTGCATAAGGCTGGAAAACCCATAGGGCTATGTGCTCCAAGAATAGCTGGGGATTAAAAAAAATCCCCTGTACCAGCCCAGCGAGACAAGCAGACATCAGTATGTTTTAGTCTGGACTTGGCATGAAGGGGGAAACAATCTCCCTTTTAGAATTCATAACCACAAGCTTTCCCTCACATGGGTTTGAGAGTTCAAGTTTATAGTACCTAGACTGTCCAGGAAACCTCAAGTCAAGAAAGTGGTCCCAGGCTGGTAGTGTTTGGAGGCCTGGAAGAAACAAATACAAATCCTCACTGCACAGGTTCACTCTTAACCCAGGACTGAAAGGATTTCCAAGGATAAACAGGATTTCAAAAGCTAAATATGAGCACCCAAAATATAATTTTAATATACCTGAGGAAATAAGCCACCATGAATGAATCCACAGAAACCACAAACAAAATAATGAAGCTTGTGAACTTTAGATAGTGGAACTATTGGTTACAGAATGTAAAATAAGTTTATTAAAATGATTAAACAAAATAATATATGAGTAAGAAACAAGATACTGCTTTTTAAAAAGTGACCACGAAGCTTTGAGAAGTAACCAAGTAGAACTTCTACAAATAAAGAATTTAATAATTGCAACCAAAGCCAATGTTTGGGTTAAATAGCAGATTACACACTGAAGAGAGAATTAGTAAACTGGATGACAGATCTAAAGAAATTACTGAGAGCAGCCCAGAGACAAAGGAAGTATGAAAGAAAGATCAAGAGACATGGGGATAGATTGTGAAGATCTACCATATACTTAGCAAGAACTCTGAGAGAAGAGAGAAAACAAAAGGGATAGTAGATGAGATAATGCCTAAGAATTTTCAGAACTGAATAAAGACAAGAACCTTCAGATTCAAGAAGCAAAGTGAAGCCCAACCAGGATAAGCAAAAGAAATCTTTTCAAACACATCAACATGAAACTGCAGAATACCATAGGTAAAGCAACCAGAAAGGAAAGACACACCCTACAAAGAAACAACTATTAAATTTCTGAAGATTTATCAACTGCAACAATGGGTGCAAGTGGACAGTGGAAAAATATTTTCAAAGTACCAAGATAAAATAACCAAATTTACAAGTGTAGACCGAGCTAAATTATCAGTCATATGAAGGTGAAATAAAGATATCAGACAAAAGCAGAGACCGTTCGTTGCTGGTACTGTAACAGTGTTGTAGCTACACTTGTGGTGCTTGGGGCGCCTGGGTGGCTCAGTTGGTGGTTAAGCGGCTGCCTTCAGCTCAGGTCATGATCCCGGAGTCCTGGGATGGAGCCTGCTTCTTCCTCTCCCTCTGTCCCTCCCCCCACTTCTCATGCTCTCTCTCACTCTCAGATAAACAAAATCTTTAAAAAATAAAAATTTAGGGGCACCTGGGTGGCTCAGTCGTTAAGCGTCTGCCTTTGGCTCAGGTCACGATCCCAGGGTCCTGGGATCGAGCCCCACATTGGGCTCCCTGCTCTGTGGGAAGCCTGCTTCTCCCTCTCCCACTCCCCCTGCTTGTGTTCCCTCTCTCACTGTGTCTCTCACTGTCAAATAAATAAAATCTTTAAAAATATATATAAATAGGGCGCCTGGGTGGCTCAGATGGTTAAGCGTCTGCCTTCGGCTCAGGTCATGATTCCAGGGTCCTGGGATCGAGTCCCGCATCAGGCTCCCTGCTCCGTGGGAAGCCTGCTTCTCCCTCTGCCTCTCTCTCTCTCTCTCTCTCTATCTCTCATGAATAAATAATTAAAATCTTAAAAAAAAATTTAAAAATTTAAAAAAATAAAAAATATATAAATAAATAAATAAAAATTAAAAAATAAAAAATACAGCATTTAGGGGTGGCTGGCTGGCTCAGTTGGTAGAGCATGCGACTCTTGATCTCAGGGTCATGAGTTCAAGCCCCACGTTGGGCATAGAACTTACTTAAAAAATAATTTTTTTTAAGTTAAAAAATAAAGTGCTTATTCATTTTTCAAGTATCCAAAGATAATAAAGAGTTCAAAACCAGAAATGTTCTGTTATATCAAAAGTGATATCAAAAAAAAGTGATGTCATCTGCAACCATTTATTAGGCAAGAAGAGTCATATCAAAGTACTCTTCATTCACTTTCACATTTTTATTACACCTCTGAATACCTGTATAAATGAATAAATGGCTGAATCATGTCCCAGGCCACCATCTCAAATATTAACTTGAAAACTTATTTAAATACTGATGACACTTGGTTCTGATATGCAAAAGAAAAAAATATATATATGCACTCTGCCCTCCCCGCCACATATACTCTTAAGAGGTACCATGTTCCCCTGTCTATTCATACTTCAGTATGCTGTCTGTTGATGTTAACTGAATTTTAACTGACATAATTTCATTTCAGTGCCGCTATATTAATCCCACTGTGAAAGAAATGCTTGTAAAAAACACGGAATTCTTTCTTGTAAGAAAACGCTAAATAAGTAAAAAATTAGACTGGATTTGAAATTTTAGTGGTCTCTAATTATTTCTTTTTTTATGGCATTTGGTTGCCTTTTTCAAGTTCTTAAACATACCTTCAAAAAGAACTATTATGACTAGTCAAGTCATACATGTCAAATTCTAAAGGTTTATTCCCATAAAAACAACAGAATGTTTTAGGAAATTAAGCAGTGCTAGCATATATAAATGTATATCATTCCATTACTCTATGAAACACTGTCAACCAAACCCTGGTTTATTGGCTTCTGTTCTGAAACATGCCTGTCCTCAACGCATTGCCCTAAACAAACAGAAGGACATGCTTGCCTTTTTATTTTTATTTTTTTTCAAAGATCTTATTTTTAAGTAATCTCTACACCCAATATGGGGCTCAACCTCAAAACCCCAAGATCAAGAATTATATGCTCCACTGACTGAGCCAGCCAGGTGCCCCATACCTTTATGGCACTTACTTTATTTTCTAATTTTTTCCCAAGAAAAATAGTGGAATAAGAGCTTTTTAAAAAAAAAAAAAAAAAAGTCACTGAAGATACAAAAAAGAGGGGTATCTGGGTGGCTCAGTCGGTAGAGCATGTGACTCTTGATCTCAGGGTCATGAGTTCAAGCCCCAAGTTTGGCATGGAGCAAAAGATACAAAAAAGATTTTTTTTGTAAATGTACAACTTAATAAAAAATACTCTAAAAATGACAATCCGAATTGTCTTCCTGACAAATTCAGTACTAAGTATTAGTACTTAGTACTTAGTTTCATCTAGCCAATTCATATATTCAAAACAGTATAATAAAATACAAAAGGAGAATGGAAATGCTTTAAGGAATAATCAATCTTGATATTAATAATTTCTTAGCTGTCCTACTTTATTTTCTTTAAACTCTCGATGAGTAACTTTAATATTCAAAATTCATGTTTAAATAAACTGAGTCATCCAAAATATTTTATTCTTATTTATAATGATTTTCTCAATTTTTAGCTGAAATTAAAATGTTTCTAGTCATAAAATGAGAATAATTTGTCTCTAACATATAAAGTACTCATTTTCGTAACCGAAATGAGGATAAAATCACTTCTCACAAGATAAATATTTAACAAAATTAAGTTTCCTCTTCTGTTGGCACTTGCTTGAAGATTATCAAAGGTCTATACAACAGAGCACTAAATTCTGGAATTGGTTGAAAATGATCCAAAATTTCCTCTAGTACACATAATTTTAGACATAAATGAAGACAAAAGCAATGACAATTCTAGAAGAGCACTTCTAATTGCAAGTAAATAGGTCTTATTTAGGTTTATGGGAAGCATTAAACTCCATAAAACTTATAGGGAAAAATGGCCGTATTTGAAAACAGCCACAAGGATTAGAGTGGAACACAGGATGGTAATGAGCAGAGTCACAGAACATACTAAAGAGGTATGTATAGTCAGTCCCACTGGAACCTGTAGAGTCACGTTTTTATATACCTAGAGAGAGAGAGAGAGGTTAGAGACATTTAAAATGCATGTCCTAAGGTAAGACCAGTACTTGACTTTTAATGTAATTTTTTTCTTTTAGTATCTTTCAGCCAATGCTACACTACAGGGAACATTACTATTTGAGTGATTCTTTTGGATTCAACATTTCATTTAATATAATAGAATCAGACTCAATCACAATAATCCTTAAATTCTCATTAGTTTTGACTACTACTTTCTACCGATGCTAGCTATCTCCCATTGTCACCTCTGTAATCAATATAAGCATTTACCTCCTTTTGCTACGTTTCATATTAGAATACAGAATTCTCTCTCAAAGCCCCAAAGGAAAAACGTTAGAACAACAATAAAGCTAAAGTATCCAATCACTCCTGTTTTGCTGTTTCTCTCTCCAAAATACCTTTAAAAAGTCTGTTATTCACAAATCACACAATTGAATGTCTTTTACTGTTAAAACATCAAAGTCATTGTCATCCTGACCAGCAAAACAAGTTCTCCTACAGTTCAACTTGGTTTTTATTTTCTATTTGGTTTTGAAGATCAAGGGGGTCAGTTAGAAACTCTAGGAAATTTTATGGTTTAAAATAGGTTTTTAAAAACATGAAAATTTAGGTAACTTGGGAATGCTCTTATTTTTGGTTCCTTTTTATAAATATCTGGAGTATAATTTCACACCCCAAACAAATGTTACCAACATAATCTGTAACAAAGCCACCTGAAATTTAGCTTTCAAAAAAATGGTGTCTTAAATCAACAAGCCTTAGTGTAGATCACCCCCTTAGTAATGGTCACCTATTTCTCTGGTATACATAAACAAGAAATGTTAATACACGCACATACAATTCAAAGGGATTAATTATGACCTCTTATTTCAAGTTACATGGTCTAAAGGAGAACTGGATTCAGAATGTTTTAATAAGGTAATTACTTACTTTGTAGCAATGCATACAACCAATATTTTAAATTAATAAATTATAAACACTAATTATACTCTTCATTCACGTAAGAAAATCAAATGTAATTCTCCAGATGTATTTTAGAGTGTGAAAAAAGATTCGGGTTCCATATGGTAATGGAAATCTACTCAAAAGCAACTCTACATTGCAAAAGATATCAGCACAGTCATACATCTTACCAATTGTCAGTTCTAAGAGAATTCCCCACTACAAAATAGCAGTGCTTTGTAGTAAGCCTTCACCATAAGTAGTTGTTTTCTAGGCTAGCTGGTAGACAGGCTTCAAAGCAACTCCAAGGAAAATACTTCAAATCTAAATATCTACAATAGCCACATGAACAAATCTGCTTTATGTTTATCTGACTGACAGTCTGTCTGTTGGTTTAACATTTTAAATTTATTTTCCTTTTATTGCAGACTCATTTGACTCCTTATAAAAGTAAACTGTAAAAATGATGACACAGATTGTGCTATTCCACCAAAGGAAGCAGGCATTAAAGAGAATTAGGGTCAAAGAGAAACACAAACAGATATTACAACCATCAGTTAAAATGCAGCTCATAAAAGAGGAAGGAAAGGACAGAAAAAGAGGGAAAGAAAAGAAATGGTTGTATAAGATCACCACTCTGAAGAGAGAGAAGTAGACCATGTTAACTAAAGAAGGTAAACAGAAAACTACACTCCTTAGACAAAGCCAATGTTAATGAAGTAAGAATACTTACCTAATTTAGTAACTGAAAACAAGGTCAGAGGTCAAAACTATAAACATGGCTGGCCACAACCTGGATTTAGATATATAAATAGCAATACAACTGTCTAGAAACTTTATCACCGTTGAAATACTACTACTTGGAGCCTTTATTACCCTTTTCTCACTTGTTTTGTGCCATATAATGAAGTTAACTAATGGATTTTTGTTGTTCAAAAATTAATAAAAAGTTCTAAATAAAATAAAGTTGTACTGATAAAGTAAAACTCTTGGGTTTTACTGAAACCAGGCCACTTTCTTACACCATACACAAAAATAAACTCAAAATGGATTAAAGACCTAAATGTGAGACAGGAAACCATCAAACCCCTGGAAGAAAACATAGGCAGTAATTTCTTGGACATCAGCTGTCGAAACATTTTTCTAGATAAAGTAAAACCAGATGGACATAGCACTGTTCTTCATTGCTACTCCACATCTTTAAAAAGCATATTAGCTATACTTAGGCTCTGAACCAATGAGGCATGGAACTAACCCTAAATCTCCAGTCCCCAAATTAAATGATTCTGTAACTATAGAAATGAGGAACCACTGCTGCCATTAGTAGCAAGGAAACAACATTAAAAACAAACAAAAACAGCTTTCAATGGTAGAAGAGAAAATTGGCAGAAACATTATGAGTTTTAAATAATGTAGCATGATCGAAAAACAACATAAAATATTAACTTACTGATTTATATTTCATATTGTTCCACTGGCAGATATCCTTATTCTTCAAAGCACAAGGAGCTGCCACTTGTGACTGAGCCCAGCATTTCAAAATTGGAAACTCTGAGAAAAAGTGGTAGAACATCATATCAGAAAACCTGCATCTGGACTAGACCCTAGGCCAGTCTTTCATGTTGAGATATGAGTACTCAAACACTTTTCTACACAATGTACATGACCTGAATCCATCTTCACATGCTATTTTATTTAGCAGCCTATCCTAAGAGGATGCCTAAGAAATTACAAAATTACCAAGACTGTGCAGAAGTTAAGCATGAGTTCTTAACAAATCTCATTACAGTAGGTGCCACTTTTTAAAAAAGATGTTATTTATTTATTTATTTGAGAGAGAGAGAATGAGCAGAGGGAGAGAGGGAGAAGCAGACTCCCTGCTGAGCAGGAAGCCGGATGCATGCGGGGCTCAATCCCAGGACGCAGGGATCATGACCTGAGCCAAAGGCAAACTCTCAAGCAACTGAGCCACCCAGGCATCCCCAGTAGGTACCATTTTTAAAAAAATTTAACTTAAACTTTTTTTGAAATATAACATATATTCAGAAAAATGAACAGATCCTAAGCATACAACTAAAAAAATTTCCATAGACTAAACTAACCCATATAAAGAGCATTGAGGCTAAAAAAAACAAAAACAAAAACTAGAACCCCAGGGGCTCTCTCAAGAGAGAGAGCTTTTTCAAACTTTTTTCAGACAATTAAAAGAAAACTAGGTTGGATGAACAAACCTAACAAAGTTGAACAGTTTATTATTTTCTCATCATGAAATATATGATGGCTGCAAAGTATGATTAAAAACTTCCTATCCTCCAATCTTTAGTGCTACTGGTTTGTGAATATTCTAATCAACCCAAATTTGAAGACCCAAAGAACCAAAATCGGAAAGGGGTTTCTTAAAGTCTTGATTCTAGGAAGACTGAAAATGGGGAAGGATCATTTTTTTATTTTTTTTTAATATTTTATTTATTTATTTGACAGAGAGAGAGACAGCGAGAGGGAACAAAAGCAGGGGGAGTGGGAGAGGGAGAAGCAGGCTTCCCGCTGAGCAGGGAGCCCGATGCGGGGCTCGATCCCAGGACCCTGAGATCACGACCTGAGCCAAAGGCAGACGCTTAACGACTGAGCCACCCAGGCGCCCCACATCGTTTTTTTAATTTACTCAAACGCACACATAAAAACAGAAAGAACAATTACACCCGAAACCAAAAACTAATGGCCAATATTTACAACAAAACTAGGTGGTAAAGTATCCCCTCAAACACGAAAACCTATGCAGGTGGAGACAAACACCAACAGCTGCAAGTCCAGCAAATCAGCATGAAGAAACAGAAAGTAACACAGGGGCAAAAAGAAACACACCAGACATTATATGCGTAGTCCTACAAGAACTCAGCACCACCTATAGTCTTGTCAAAAGAATCAAAGCTAAATCTGATCACACCTCTGGAGCCAGCAGCCAATTTCCAGGAAATAAAGAGGCTAGATGAACAGCATGAGTACAATCACCAAAACCCCAGCCATGAGAAACTAGACAGGTCAAATGGCCCAGGTTTCTCCACAGGTAAATTAAAAAAAAAAAAAAAAGCAAGGGGAAGAGGAGAAACCTGTAAAGTAAGAGACTTAATGGAAATACATTTCTTTAAATGGGGAAGATGAGGCTTTACCATCTAAGAATGCCCACTTGGGCAGAAAAAGTATAAAGAAACATAAGCAAGTGATTAAGTCAGGATATGGGTTAGTCTTAGAGGAAAGGAGGAGGCTATGATTGAGACAAGACACAGAGAGCTGCTGCTAGGGTGACTGGCAAAGCTCTATTTCTCTACCTGGGTGGTAGTTACAAGGGTATTTGCCTTATAATAATTTACTAAAATATTTGCTTGTGAGGTTTTCTTGTATCTATGGTGTATTTTACAATCAAAAAGTTAAAAAAAGAGGGATGCCTGGGTGGCTCAGTCAGTTAAGCGTCTGCCTTTGGCTCGGGTCATGATCCCAGGGTCCTGGGACTGAGTCCCACATCAGGCTCCTTGGTTGGCACGGAGCCTTCTTCCCTCTGCCTGCCCCTCCCCCTGCTTGTGCACACGCACACGCTCTCTCTCTGACAAATAAATGAAACCTTAAAAAGAAAAGTTAAAAAAGAAAAAAGAAACCTGCTTTTGTCATCCCTGTCCTTGACTTCAGACTTGCCACCATACCTTTATTTTTATTTTCAACCCTCAGAAAAGACTTGCAACCCTCACCTTGGTCACAATACATCAATAAATCAGGGTTATTGACCACAATAAAGGTTTCCCCATCTTTACTATGTGGCCGATGATAGCGGTAGTGCACAGGCAAAAAAGCTTGGAAACAGTCAATGCACTGTGAATCTTGTCTGGCATAAATTAGAACTTCAGATTCCTTGGACAAATAACTGGGAGCTTCTATATTAAAGTCTTCTGAAACCATCACTGCCTGTCAAAAAGAAAACAAATATTAATCCAGAAGAAGAAATGAATGGGGAGGATTAATAAATAAAGCCACAAGATTGCTATGCAGATGAACAGAAATGTCAAATTTGAGTCAAACTCACTCCCCTTATAGATAATTTCCATTTCATTCCATCCTCAATTTTAAATAGAAAATACAGATGTGATCTATGTTTAATAAAAGTTTGTTTACTAAAAGTAAACTGAGGAAATTTTACTAATAAAAATTATGTATTTGTAATATCCTTATCAACCTTTGTTTAGGTGACAAAAGAGGTACTAAGAAAAGAGAAATTTTGTGAATACAGCATTATTTAATAAATATGAAAACTATGACAAAAACAGTTAACCCAGTATTGGATTGAAATGATTGGTATCATTCTGGTAATTTCCTGTTCTTGAGAGAAGCAAGTAAGATGGCAGTGAGTAAGATAGAGCACTGTGGTCAGGAAGTCAAAGCAAAGGTCAGCACTCTTCCCATATTAGGTATAAAAAGTTAAAAGAAAAATAGTAAATGATTCTTTAAAAAAATAATACAGTAAAAACCATTTTAAAACAGGTATTCTAGGGGCGCCTGGGTGGCTCAGTCAGTTAAGTGTCTGCCTTCGGCTCAGGTCATGATCTCAGGGTCCTAGGATCGAGCCGGTGACAGGTTCCCTGCTCAGCGGGGAGTCTGCTTATCCCTCTCCCTCTGCCCCTCCCCCCACGCTTGTGCTTTTGCTCACTCTCTCTCAAATGAAGAAATAAAAAATCTTAAAAAAAAAAAAAGATATTCTACTCCAAAAGTAAAAATGCATATGTGGCAGAAAATAGTCCTAAATTATAAATGTGTATATTATATATATATATACACAATATACACACACACATATATATATAATCCATGTACACGTATTTATGTTTGAGGCTCCATATATATATATATATATCCATCCACACATATTTATGTATAAACATACATATGCACATTCACACTCACATATACTTATACATACGTATATAGGCACTATATAACCTATGAGTCTGTATGTGAGTATGTATACACACACAACTTGTCTCTAGATTCTCTATGTGAAGTCCTGACATAGCTCCAAGAAAAAAAAAAGAATTAACATCTTCCTGTCATGGCAAGCAAACATCCTAATTCTCTTGTTTGACAGTGACACCAAGTGCTGTATTTTTTTCATATTTTTCCTTCTCTGTTAATCACAGGAATAAAAAGAATTCATTGGCAAAGGCCAAGTAGTTATATAATCTTATGAGTCATAATGAACTTTAAAGGTGATCAAATTAAACCACTGTCCCAATGAGGGCATTCATTGTTCAGGATCCAGCCACTGCTTGAATACACTCAAGGACTAAAAGGGAGGTTATTACATTGAGTCATATCATTTTATCTTCTGTTAAAAGGTTATTCCTTTTTTTTTTTTAGATTTATTTATTTGACAGAGAGAGAGCAAGAGCGTGGGGAGGAGGGGCAGAGGGAGAGGGAGAGAGTCTTAAGCAGGCTCGGTGCTGAGTGCAGAGCCCAACACAGGGCTTGATCCCACAACACGGAGATCACGACCTGAGCCGACACCCAAGAGTCAGATGCTCAACCTACTGTGTGACCCAGGGACCCCTATTCCTTTTTTATAAGTAGAAATCTAATGCTCTGGCCTTTAACATTCACAACTGTCCTTGCTTACAGTATCTACAATAAATTTGTTCCTTATTTCACTAAGGGTCACTCAAACATCGCCACTAAGTTTGCTCCTCCTCAGAGAAACAGTCATAGTTCTTGTAGGGGCACCTGGGTAAACAGCAATAATGTATTATCAAAAAAATGAAATGATGCATAAAAAATTCATCCAAAAAGAGCATATACTTGTTAAAAGACATGGATCTATACCTTTTCACAACAACACTCAACTACACGTCACAAACCACCACAGCTAAGTTAAATGAATTAAGCTATGAAATTGTGCCATACCTGTAACATTTGCCAGATCTTTCTCTGATAAACTATAGCTCTTTCAAAAACAGAAATAAATTCTCCCAATTAAGATACAGTAATTGGTGCCTTTGAACAACTTATACAATCTAAAAATATAAAACCTTTTTCTTTTTTAAAGATTTTATTTATTTACTTGACAGAGAGACACAGCGAGAGAGGGAACACAAGCAGGGGGAGTGGGAGAGGGAGAGGGAGAAGCAGGCTTCCCTGCCGAGTAGGGAGCCCAATGCGGGCCTCGATCCCGGGACCCTGGGATCATGACCTGAGCCAAAGGCAGATGCTTAATGACTGAGCTACCCAGGCGCCCCTAAAAATATAAAACTTTATAAAAATGAAATGTAGAATACTTTTCTGACACTGGGATGTTAATTCTAACAGTACATTTTTAAAAATGTTCTATCTGGCTAAAGGTTCACCAATTTTATCCATCTCAAAGAACCAGCTTTCAGTTTCACTGGTTTTCCCTGTTGTGTTTCTATTTTCTAATTCACTGATTTCTGTTTTTACTATTTCCATTCTCCTACTTACTTTGGTTTCATGTGCTCTTCTTTTTGTAATTTAGGGAGGCTTGGCTATCACTAATCTGAGACCTTTCTTCTTTCTAAAATAGGCATTTTAGGACTATAAATTTCCCCCTAAATGCAGCTCTAGCAGCACCCTACTAATTCTAATATATTGTTTTCACTTTTATTCAGCTCAAAATACTTTCTCTTTTGATTTCTTCTTTGACCTATGGACTACTTAGAAGTATGTTAATTGGCTCCCAAATGTTTGAGGCTTTTCCAGAAATCCTTCCATTCTTGATATCTACTTTAATTCCTCTGTAGTCAAAGAACACACTTTGTAAAACTTGAATTTGTCTAAGTATATTGAGACTTGTTTTATGACCTAGAATATGCTCTATCTTGATAAATGTTCCATGTACACCTAAAAAGAATGTATATTCCACTATTGTTGGGTGGAGTGTTCTATAAATGCCAGATTAGGTCAAGTTGACAGTTTTATTCAAATCTTATATATTCTTACTAATTTTCTGTCTAGTATATCAATTAATGAGAAAAGGGTACCGAAATCTTCAACTCTAACTGTAGATTTGTCTATTATACCTTACAGTTCTACCAGTTTTTCTTCATGCATTTTGAATCTGTGTTATTAGGTACATAAATGTTTATGGTTATTATTTCCTTCTGATGAGTTTATCCCATTATCAAAATGACTTTCTTTAGCTCTGGTGATAGTCTTTGCTCTGAAATCCACTTCACCTAAAATTAATATAGCCACTTCAGCTTCCTTTTGACCAGTGTGACCATTATATCTTTTCTTTTAAAATTTACTGTTCATTTCTTGTAAGCAACATACAGTTGGTTCTTGCTTTCTTATCCAATCTGATGATCTCTGCCTTTTAATGGGGATATTTAGACATTTACATTTAATGTGACTATTGATATGGTTGACATTTATCATCTTATTTTCTATATTTAACATCCAATTTTTGTTCCTTTTATGTTCTTTCTCTGCTTTTTGGATTAAATGAATACTTTTATAATTTCATTATAACTGCTTTGCTGGCATATTAGCTAAAACTCCTTGTGCTTTTTTTAACATTTAATTATTTATTTTTAAGTAGGCTCTAGGCCCAATGTGGGGCTTGAACTCATGACCCTCAGATCAAAAGTCATTTGCCCCATCGCCTGAGCCAGCCAGGCACCCCAAAACTCTTTGTTATTTTTATGGTTACTTTAGGGTTTACAGTAAATATCTTTAATGTAGCAGTCTACCCTTAAGTGATATTTTTTTATTTTTATTTTTTTAAAGATTTTATTTATTTGACACAGAGCGAGAGAGAGAGAGAGAGCACAAGCAGGGGGAGCAGCAGAGGGAGAGGAAGAAGCTGACTCCCTGCTGAGCAAGGAGCCCAATGTAGGGCTCAATCCCAGGACCCTGGGACCATGACCTGAGCCGAAGGCAGATGCTTAACCGACTGAGCCACCCAGGCGCCCCTACCCTTAAGTGATATTAAACTACTTCACATTTAGTGTAACAACCTTACAAAAGTATACTTCCATTTTCTCTTTCCCAACTTTGTGATATTAGTTGTCACGTATTTTATTTTTACATATGGTATAAATGCTATATTATTTTTGTCAATTATCTTGTAAATAAAAAATTTAAATAATAAGAGGGAAAAAAGTCTTATATTTACCCATGTAGTTATCATTTCAAGTGCTCTTCTCTCCTTAGTGTAGATATAGATTTTATCTGGTATCATTTTCCTTCCACCTGAAAGACCTCCTATAACATTTTTTATAGTGGAGGTCTATTGGTGATTAATTCTTTCAGATGTCTGAAAAGTCTTTATTTCATTTTCACTTTGAAAGATATTATCACTGCATACAGAATTCAAAATTCACATATTTTTTTCTTTCAATACTTTAAGGATGGTGTTGTACTGTTTTCTTGTTTGCATTATTTTTGACAAGAAACCTGTTATCTTTTATCTTTGTTCCTTTATATTTTACATGTTTTCCTTTCCCTCTTGACACTTTTAAAATTTTCTCATTCTCTGGCTTAAATCAACAACACAAGAAACAACAGGTGTTGGCAAGGATGTAGAGAAAGGGGAACCCTGTTGCACTGTTGGTGGGAATGCAAACTGGTGTAGACACTCTAGAAAACAGTATGAAGGTTCCTCAAAAAGTTAATGATCCAGCAATAGCACTACTAGGTATTTACCCAAAGAATACAAAAATACTAATTCAAAGGGATACATGCACCCTGATGTTTTCAGCAGCATTATCGACAATAGCTAAATTATAGAAACACTGTTAAGTATCCATCAACTGATGAATGGATAAGGAAGATGCAGAGGTGCCTGGCTGGCTCAGTCAGTAGTACAGCATGTGACTCTTGATCTCAGGGTTGTGAGGTTAAGCCCCACATTGGGCAGGGAGCCTACTTAAAAAAAAAAAAAAATTTAGTATATAAATACAATGAAATATTATTCAGCCATAAAAAAGAATGAAATCGGGCGCCTGGGTGGCTCAGTTGGTTAAGCGACTGCCTTCGGCTCAGGTCATGATCCTGGAGTCCTGGGATCGAGTCCCGCATCGGGCTCCCTGCTCAGTGGAGAGCCTGCTTCTGCCTCTCTCTCTGCCTGCCTCTCTGCCTACTTGTGCTTTCTCTCTGTGTGTCAAATAAATAAAATCTTTAAAAAAAAAAAAAAAAACAAAATCTTGCCATTTGCAATGACATGGACAGAGCTAGAAAGTATTATGCTAAGTGAAATAAGTCACAGAAAGACAAATGCCATATGATTTCACTCATACGTGGAATTTAAGAAAGAAAACAAATGAACAAAGAGAAAAAAAGAGAGAGAGGCAAACCAAGAAACAGATTCTTAACTACAGAGAACAAACTAATGGCTACCAGAAAGGAGGAAGGTGGGGGGATGTGTTAAACACGTGATGGGGATTAAGGAGTGCACTTGTTATGATGAGCACCAGGTGATATATGGAAGTGTTGGATCACCATTTTGTACACCTGAAACTAATATTACACTGTATGTTAACTAACTGGAATTTAAATAAAAACTTAATCTTTTTCTTATTCTCATAGTTTTATTTTTTTTTTAAGATTTTATTCATTTGAGAGAGAAAAAGAGAGAGAAAGCACAAGGTGGGAGAGGGGCAGGCGGAAAGGGAGAAGCAGACTCCCCACTGAGCATGGAGCCCAACATGGGGCTCGATCCCAGGACCCTGAGATCATGACCTGAGCCAAAGTCAGACACTTAACTGACTGACCCACCCAGGCACCTCTCATTCTCATTGTTTTAAACAATTTGAGTATCATGTATCTTGGTATAGTTTTCTTCATGTTTCTGGTACTTGAGCATCTTAGATATGTGGATTTATAGTTTTCATCAAATTTGGAAATTTGTCAGCCATTATTTCTTCAAATATTTTTTTCCATCTCCATTTCTCTCTTCTCTCCTTGGAAATTCCAATCACACCTTCTCCACCCCACCCCCCACACTGAGCTTTATTGAGATATAATTGACATATAACATTGTATAGGTCTAAGGCATACAACATAATCATCTGAAATACGTTTATAATGCAAAATGATTGCCACAGTAAGGTTAATACAACCATCAACACAGTTACCTTCTCATGTGTGTGTGCGTGTGTACAATGAAAACTTTTATTTTACTACTTTTTAAAGTAATCTCTACACCCAACATGGGGCTCAAACTCATGACCCTGAGATTAAGAGTCATGCTCTACTGAACCAGCCAGGCACCCCCGATGAGCACTTTTAAAGTATACTCTTTTAACAACTTTCAAATATACAATACACTATTGTTAACTATAGTCACCATGCTATACACTAGACCCCCAGAATTTACTCATCTTATAACTGGATGTCTGTACTCTTTGACCACCTTCAACTGTTTCTTCCATACTCTTGCTTCAGGCAACCACCAAACTACCCTCTGTTTCTGAGTTCAGTTTTTTTTTAGATTCCAAATATAAATGAGATCATACAGTATTTGTCTTTCTCTGTCTGACTTATTTCACTTAGCTTGTAGCAAATGGCAGGATTTTCTTCTTTTTTTTAGGTGAATAGCATTCCACTGTATATATTTCCATACATATTTTTTTATTCACTCATCTGTTGATGGACACTTAGGCTGTTTCCATAGCTTTTCTACTGTGAATAATGCTGCAAGGAACATGGAGCTAGAGATAATCTCTTCAAGATAGTCCAATCACAGGTATAGTAGGCCACTTGAAATTGTCCCACAACGGGGCGCCTGGGTGGCTCAGTTGGTTAAGCGACTGCCTTCGGCTCAGGTCATGATCCTGGGGTCCCTGGATCGAGTCCCGCATCGGGCTCCCTGCTCTGCAGGGAGTCTGCTTCTCCCTCTGACCCTCCCCGCTCTCATGCTCTCTCTCTCTCAAATAAATAAATAAAATAATTTTTTTAACGTCTTTTTTTTTTTTAAGATTTTATTTATTTATTTGAGAGAGAGAGAGAGCACATGAGAGGGGGAGGGCCAGAGGGAGAAGCAGACTCCCTGCAGAGCAGGGAGCCCGATGCGGGACTCGATCCAGGGACCCCAGGATCATGACCTGAGCCGAAGGCAGTCGCTTAACCAACTGAGCCACCCAGGCGCCCAATAAATAAATAAAATCTTTAAATAAAAAATTAAAAAAAAAGAAATTGTCCCACAACTCACTATTACTCTATTCACTTTTTATGTTTCTTTTTTTTTTTTAATCTGTTTTAGGTAGCTTCTATTACTATGTCTTCAAGTCCATTAATCTTTTCTTCTGCAATGTTTAAAATGCCATTAATTTTATCCAGAATATTTTCTATCTCATATACTGTAGTCTTAATCTTCACAAGTTTAATGTTGTCCTCTTATATATCTTCCACATCTATACTTAGTTTTTTGAACATATGGAATACAGTTATGATAACTGTTTTCATAGCCCAATGCTAACATCTGGGTCAGTTCTGGATTGGTTTTGATTGATTTATTTATCTCATTACAGGCTATATTTTCTCCCATCCTTGCATCTGATTTTTTATTAAAATCAAGACATTGTGATTTTGATATTGTTGGATGCTGGATATTTCTGTATTCCTGTAAGTATTCTTGAGCTTTGCTTATATGCAGTAAAGTTACTTACAGTTTGACTTTTTAAAGGTCGTGCTTTTAAGATTTGTTAAACAGGAATGCCATTATGTTCAGGCTAGGGCTAAATATCCCCCACTACTGAGTAAAAGTTCTTCCGTTTACTCTACCTAATGCCCAATGAATTATGAGGCTTTTCCTAGCATGGTTGCTGGGAACAGACACTACTACTGGCCCTATGTGAGTGTCTGACACTGTAACCTCTAATTTTTTCATATGGTTCTTTTCCCAGCAGCAAGTAGTTTCCTCACATACATGCACTAATCAATACTCAACTATGTACTTGAGGGGAAACTTTTATGGATCTCTGGAGTTATCTCTGCAATTCTCTTCTCTCTCTACACTGCCTTGTGAATTCTGGTGACCTTGGTCTTCCCAGAATTTCACCTTCATCTCATCAACTCAAGAAGTCTACTAGGCTCTGCTTGGGTTCTTGCTCCCTATACTACAGCCTGAAAACTCTCCAAGGCAATAAGCTGGCACAGTCCTAGAGCTCACCTTATATACTTTCCATTTATTTCAGATATCACTGCCCTCACTGCCTGATATTCAATGATCTTTTCCATTATTTCATATAATTTGTCTATTACTTGGTTGTTTCAAGTGGGAGAATAAATCTGATCTCTGTCCTCCAACTTGGTCAGGGCATAAGTCCTAATACTACATATTTTGATTGAGTAAAACTTATGATTTCAAAAACACAGCATTTCCATTTTGACTGATAGAAGAGCAATTTCATATGCTTCAATCTAATATTATGCTCTTTTCAAAGAATGTGAGATATTTTTATTAAATATATCAAATAGCCCTACCTAAAAATGAAATGAGATTCATTTGAAGTGCCTTATTCATGGTGACTCTGTTTAAGACTTGTCTTTATTTTCAAATTGCTCACAAACCATCACAAACTCCTTACAAAACATTTTATTGCCACCATCGCTCATTTAATTTGAACCCATTGTTCTATTTGCTGCAGTCACAAATTTTATCTCATGGAATAGTCAAGATCTCAATCTAAATACATAAGTATCAATCATTCCCTACATAAAAATTTCCTTCTATCCAGTTATATTCATCATTTAATACCACTTCTTGAGACAAAGTTTCTCTGCACAAAGAATCGGGCCACAGTCTCAACAGCTAGGCAGAAAGAAATAGCATCTCATATATCAGGATACCAACTTCTAATTATCTATGTGTCACAAATGAGACATCTATTTGAAATGAAAAAGTAAATTCACTTAAAATGCTTATAATTAGGGATTAAAAAATTAGGAAACAGAAAATTAAGATAAAGAGAAGTTTGTCAATCAATCCAGAGTGGCATCCTTTGCCTGCCCAGTCTTCTTATTACAATTAATCTGCACATACCCAATCTTATCCCAAGAGGGGGGCATGTGATCTCTTTTTGGGTACTCCTATGCAAAAAAATTCCATTTTCTTAAAACATGGTAGGCAATTTTATTAAGTAGGTTTAAATATGGTTCCAATCCATGTCACTACAAGCCAAGAACCACATTTAAATTTGAAACCTATTATTTAAAATTTTAGAAGCCTCATTCAGAATTCATGACTCAGTGAAGGAAAGAAAGGAGGAAAAAAGCAATGAGGTATTTCCACATGTATACATTTACTGAGACCGCCATATATGTGAACATGTTTATCTAAACTGCTATATATGTACAAAAAAACCTCAGAACACAGGAAGAAACTTGGTGAATGGGGGTTGAGATAGGTGGAAGCTCATCATTGTACACCTTTTTATACCTTTTGAATTTTGAACCATGAGAATATAATTACCTATTCAAAAAAATTTAAATAAGTAATTAAAACAGATGAAGAAATTGGCCTAAACCACAATTAGAAATAAATTGTCATCATAAATGACTCCTAGTATATCTATTTTGCCTCTTTTATATTCACATATAGATTATAATCTTAAGAATAAAGACGGTGCTTCCCAAAATTTCTTAATAGGAATCATCTGAGTTGTTAAAACAGACTTTGGGGTCCAATCTAGACCTACTGAATTAAACTTTCCCAGGAAGACATAATCTGCACAAAAAGTGGCCCCAAGTGATTTTTACCAAAAGTCAGAGACCCTGTTAACTAAGGAATAAAATTCATTTCTGGAAAGAGCAACAACTTTGTAATTAGACAGCTCTGGATTTATCTTTTGGCTCTTCCATTTACCTGTGTGATCCTGGATAAGTTACCTGGCCTTTTTGTACCTCAGTTTCCTTATCTATAAAATGGAGAAATAATACTACTAGGGTTGTTATAAAGATTGATCTATGCAAAGGGTATGGTACATAATCTTTCTCTAATGCTTAATTTTACCTTGCTTCCTTAAAAAAAAAGAAAGAAAGAAAAAAGAAGAAGATGTCTGACATACAGATAGCCAATAAGTATCAGCTTCCTTTCCTCCCACATCCAAATTATACAGGTGTTCATATATATGTCACTCAAACAATACTGTTAAATGCTGCTGAAGCAGTATTTATTAATCATTAATCTTCTCAAAGACACATAATTTTCTTAGTCATGAAACTAAGAACCATTCTAGCAAAAAGCATTTAACTAGCTCAGTTTAGTTGGCTTATTACTGACAAGTTTGACACATATCACTCACTTTTTAAAGAATACTTCCATCCTACCTAAAAAAAAAGTTACTTTACACACTTTAACAAAATGAATAAAAAATACAATGTTGTCTTGTCTATTATTTTTTCCTAATCCAAATTATAGCATCCCTAAAATAATTTCTCTCTCTTAAAAAAATCCTCTAATAGTTGTACCTCTGTTATGTTTCTCTCTCGTAATGAAGCCAACTCATACGGATCCACAAAAAGTCCTGTCGGGATGTACTGTTTAATTAAGAGTCGGCAGGTCCGTAAGTCCTCAATGCTTTCTCCAAATTTCACTTTTATTAAAAGGTCTCTGTAAGACAAGTATGTTTAAAATATATCTCTTCATTCAATTATTAAATGACATAGCATAACATTATATTCAAGTTGGTGGAAACACTGTATTTCAAATTCAAACTCAAAATCTATTTTTCAAAACATTATAAAGTCAAATGAAGTATTTATATCATGTCAGAACCACTCATTAGATCTTTCATAAATTCTTGTCAAGAGCCACATTATAGTATTAGTATGAAAACAGACAACGATCAATGGAAAGAAATATAGTCCAAAAATGGACACACATATATTTATATGGCAATAAAGGTGCCAACATGATTTGATGGGGAAAGGAGAGTCTTTTCACCAAATGGTACTGAAACAAATAGATATCTATATAGAAAAAAATGAACCTTGACATCAACCTCATACCATATACAAATATTAATTTGAAATAGAAGGGTGCCTGGGTGACTCAGTCAGTTAAGCGTCTGCCTTCGGCTCAGGTCGATTGAGCCCCACATCGGGATCCTTGCTCAGCGGGGAGCCTGTTTCTCCCCTGTCTACCGTTCTCCCTGCTTGTGCTTGCTCTCTCCCTCTCTGTGTCAAATAAATAAATAAAATCTTAAAAAAAAATAATTTGAAATAGATTATAAACCTAAATGTATAACTGTCCCAGCTTTCTGTCTGAAGGCACATTTGGGACCAAATGCAGGGAAGGAAATCCAAAGTACAACATGGTGGTTTTGCTTAAATTATAAAACAGAGACAGAATTTAAGAGAGACTGAAGTGGCTGGAAGTCAAGGTGCTAAATTCTAGAGAGGAGGGAACTATGTAGAAAGAGTTCTATAAATCTGAATGGGACTCCCCTTGAGATTTTGTTGAATACTAAGAAAAGCATGAGTAACGTTTAACTCCAAAAGACTGGGCAAAGAACGACCAGGGAACTGAAAAATGAGAAATTCTAAAATTTCACACACAGTTGGGAGATATTTGCATTTCAACCAACCAGAGATCACAGCTTTTGGTAGAGATACCAATAGAGTAAGGCCTTAGCAGCTAAATTAGCCTTGCAGTAAAGGCCACTTTAATTTTAGACCTATATAAAAAAAAAGGTTAAAAGGATCAAGCTCATAAACAAGTAACTTAATTGCTAACAGAAAAAATAAGACAAACACACTCAAAAACGCTCATATCTACAACATTCACTTTGTTCAGTATCCCATCAAAAGTCTCTAAACATGTGGGTGCCTGGGTGGCTCAGTCAGTTGGGCATCCGACTCTTGGCTTTGCCTCGGGTCATGATCTTGGAGTCCTGAGACTAAGCCCTAAGTTGAGCTCCACCCTCAGCACAGAGTCTACTTGGGATCTTCTCTCTCCTCCCCCCTCAAGGGCACTCTCTCTCGCTCTCTCTAAAATAAATAAATAGGGGCTCCTGGGTGCCTCAGTCAGTTAAGCATCTGCCTTCGGCTCAGGTCATGATCCCAGGGTCCTGGGATTGAGCCCTGAGTCAGGCTCCCTGCTTAGTGGGGAGTCTGCTTCTGCCTCTGCCTCACCCCTTCACTTGTGCTCTCTCTGGCTCTCTCACTCTCTCTCAAATAAATAAAATCTTAAAAAAAAAATAAAATCGTTAAAAAAAAGTCACTAAAGATGCAAAAGAGCAGGGAAATGTGACCAATAACCAAGAAAGAAATCATTCAATAGAAAGAAATGACAGAATTGACAAAACTAGCAAAGGACGTTAAAAGTCTTCTTAAATATGCCCAACATGTCAAAGGTTTAAAGAAAAAAATGAACACTGTGAAGGAAAGAGAAGAGATTTTATATATATATATGAAGAACTAAATGCAACTTCGAGATGAAAAGCAATTTCAAAATAAAAAAAAAACTATCCAGACATGAGTAAAAGCATTTAGACACTGCAAAGAAAAGATCAGTGACTTGGAGACAAAGCAACAGAAACTATCCAAACTGAAGAATAGAGAAAAAAAATTGGGGGAAAAAAAAAGAAACAGTTTCAGTGACTGTAAACAATATCAAGTGGTCTAATATATATATCTAGTTTGAGTCCTAGAAATAGAGAAGAGAATGTAATAGAAAAAATATTTTAAGACATAATGGCTGAAAATTTTCTGAATTTCATGAAAACTATAAGCCCATAAATCCAAGAAACTCAACAAATCCCAAGCAGGATAAACACAAAGAAAACCACACCAAGGGGTGCCTGGGTGGCTCAGTTGGTTAAGCGACAGCCTTTGGCTCAGGTCATGATCCTGGAGTCCCAGGATCGAGTCCCGCATTGGGCTCCCTGCGGGGGTCTGCTTCTCAGCAGGGAGTCTGCTTCTCCCTCTAACCCTCCTCCCTCTCATGCTCTCTGTCTCTCATTCTCTCTCTCAGATAAATAAATAAAATCTTTAAAAAAAAAAAAAGGAAAAAAAACCACACCAAGATATACTATCATCCAGTCACTGGAAAAAAAAATCTTAAAAGCCATCAGAGGAAAAAGAAACATTATAGAGAATAAAAAAGAATAAGCCAGAGAACAATGGGACAAAGCATTTAAAGTATTAACCGAGAAAAGGCTACCAATATAGAATTATATATCCAAAAGGAAAAGCCTTCAAAAATAAAGGCAAAATAAAAACTAAAACAAATATGAACTAAGAGAATTTGTCACTGCAAGAAATGATAAAGGAAATTCTTCAGGCAGAAAGATAACATGTGGAAAGAGGGATCTACAAGAAAGAAGAGCAAATGGTAAGTATGTGAGTGAATATAAGAACTTTTTTTCTTATTTTTTATTGCTTTAAAATGTGACTGATAGAGAAATTGGAACCCCGTGCATTGTTGCTGGAAATGTAAACTGGTGCAGCCTCTAAGGAAAACAGGATGATGATTCCACAAAAAATTAACATGGATGAATCTTGAGCACATTATGCTAAGTGAAATAAGTCAGTGACAAATACTGTGTGATTCTGCTTATAAGAGGTACTGAGGGGCGCCTGGGTGGCTCAGTCATTAAGTGTCTGCCTTCAGCTTGGGTCATGATCCCAGGGTCCTGGGATCGAGCCCCACATCGGGCTCCCTGCTCTGCGGGAAGCCTGCTTCTCCCTCTCCCACTCCCCCTGCTTGTGTTCCCTCTCTCACTGTGTCTCTCTCTGCCAAATAAATAAAATCTTAAAAAAAAAAAAAAAAGGTATTGAGAGTAGTCAAATTCAGAGAGACAGAAAGTGAAACGCTTGTTGCCAGGGGCTGGAAGGGGAGAATGGGGGGCTGTTTAATAGGTAGAGTTTCAATTTTGCAAGATGAAAAGAGTTCTGTGGATGGATGGTGGTGATGGTAACACAATAAAGTGAATGTCCTGAATGCCACCCAAGTGTACAATTAAAAATGGTTAAGATGGGGGATGCCTGACTGGCTCAGTTGGTAGAACATGTATGTAACTCTTGATCTCAGGGTCATGAGTTCAAGCCCCACATTGGATGTGAAGCCTACTTAAAATTTTTTTAAAAATGTTAAGTGTTGGGGCACCTGGGTGGCTCAGTCGTTAAGCGTCTGCCTTCAGCTCAGGTCATGATCCCGGGGTCCTGGGATCAAGCCCCGCATCGGGCTCCCTGCTCAGCGGGAAGCCTGCTTCTCCCTCTCCCACTCCCCCTGCTTGTGTTCCCTCTCTCGTTGTGTCTCTCTCTGTCAAATAAATAAAATCTTTAAAAAAAAAAATGTTAAGTGTTATGTTATGTGTGCTTTACCACAATTAAATAATAATAAAAAAATACATGACTATTCAAAACAAAAATAATAACAGTAGCGGGGCTTATAAGTAAAATATAAAGTTGATACATGTATGGCAACAAAAGCATAAAAGAGAGGAGAAAGAAATGAACTATTCTAAGATTTATATATTATTCATAGTATGGAATAACACTGGAAGGTAGACTATGATAAGTTAAAATTGCACACTGTAAACCCTGAAGCAACCAACTAAAAAAAGAGAGAGGTATCATTAATAAGCCAAAAACGGAGATAAAGTGGAATGCTTAAAAAATACTCAATTCATCAAAAATAAGGCAAGAAAAGAGAGAAAAGATTAGCTAGGACAAATAGAAAAGCAAACAGAGAGGCGCCTGGGTTGCTCAGTCAGTTGAGTTGACTCCTGATTTCAGCTCAGGGCATGATCTCAGGGTTGTGGGGTAAAGCCCGGAGTCAGGCTCCATGCTGGGTGAGGGGCCTGCTTGAGACTTTCTCTCTCCCTCTCCTTCTACCCTTCCTCCCCCTCTCTAAAAATAGAAAGAAAAGAAAAAAAAGAAAAGCAAATAGAAAAAATGTAGCAAGATGGGTAGATTTAAATCAAACCAACCAAATCAACATTTATATTAAAAGTAAATGGTCTAATCACTCTAATTAGAATGTAGAGATTGACAGACTGGTTAAATAGCAACACTTAATTATATGCTGTCTACAACATACATATTAATAATAAAAATAAGGAGTGGCTACATTAACATAAAAAATGCAGACTTCGGAACAAGGAATATTGTCAGGGATAACAAAGGACATTAAACCAAGATAAAAGGATCAATTAACCAAGAAGATATAACAATCCTAAATGTACTGTGTGCACCTAAAAAACACTGCTTCAAAATATTCATGTATTTTATTTCACAGCAAAAACTGGGAGAACTTCAAGGATAAATAGATAAATCTGCAATTACAGCCAGAGATTTTAATACCCCTCTCTCGATAATGGATAGAATAAGCACAAAAGCAGGAAGGATACAGAAGGCATGAACAACCTTCAATCAAGTTTATCTGACATTTATAGAATGTTCTACCAAACAAAAGCACATTACAGAAGAAAAATTGTAAGCTGGGCAATTAAAAAAATCTCTAGAAGTTTCAAAGGACTGAAATCATGTTAAGTATAGTCTCTAACCACATGGAATTAAGTTAGAAATCAAGAGGAGGAGGAGACACGGCCTTGACCAAAGCCACAGCCTCAGGCTCAGTCTCCTCCTTTGGCTATGCCTGGGATCTGCTGCCAGAAGGCTTTGGCTTCACGGCTGCTTGTGTAATCTCAGGTTTCTTTACCTCCAGAAGGAAAAAAAAATGGATACCTCACATCCTGGAAATTCATTTAGGAGACTGAAATTAGGGACTTCTTTCAAATTTGGACATGGCCAATTGAGGAGCAACAAGACCTAACAGGCCAAGTACTGTAAATAAAATATGCCAGTTGAAACTAGTACTTCTGGGAGAGTCTGCTGTTGGCTTATCAAGTCTAGTTTCAAGATAGTACCACTGTGGCTGCTTTTGTAACCCAAGCTGTCTATCATGATAATACAACAGTGAAGTCTGAAATACGCAATACAGGTGGTCGAGAATGATACTATAGCCTAGCTCCAATGTACTACAGAAGAGCACAGTCAGCCACAGGTGAAGAGGAGAGCTCAAATGAGTCCTTTGCAAGAGCAAAAAACTGAGTTAAAGAACCTCAGAGGCAAGCAAGTCTTAGCTTTACCAGGAAACAAAGCTGACCTAGAATAAAAGAGCTATAGATTTCCAGGAAGCACAGTCCTATGCAGATGACAAGTTTATTATTCACAGAGATATCAGCTAAAACATCAATGAATGTGAATGAAATATTTACAATAATAGCTAAAAAGCTGCCAAATAATGAACCACAGAATCCAGGAGCAAATTCTGCCAGAGAAGAGTAGCAGAACTTACTGAACCTACACAGCCTACCAGGGGTCAGTGTAATTAAACCTCCCCTTTGAGCTATCTGGAATATTCTTCTGCTTCCTAAATGTAAGTAACAGTGAAATTGGTGCACTTACCCAGTCCAGTATAACTTCCAAAAAGAGACTTATGATAGTCAAGTTTCTTTTTTTTTATCTGTTAATTTGAGAGAGAATGAACGGTGAGAGGGAAGGGGCAGAGGAACTGAGCCACCAAGGCGCCCTGAGTCAAATTTCTTTTCTTTTTTTTAAAGATTTATTTATTTATTTGACAGAGAGAGAGAGAGAGAGATCACAAGCAGGCAGACAGGCAGGCAGAGGGAGAGGGAGAAGCAGGCTCTCTGCTGAGGCAGAGGGAGAGGGAGAAGCAGGCTCCCTGCTGAGGCAGAGGGAGAGGCAAAAGCAGGCTTCCCACTGAGCACAGAGCCCGATGTGGGGCTGATCCCAGGACCCTGGGACCATGACCTGAGCCGAAGGCAGACACTTAACTGACTGAGCCACCCAGGTGCCCCTCAAATTTCTAATATAGAAGTATTTTAAGTGTTTTGAACTTAATTTTTAATAACATTCATGTGTCCCTCTGCCTGTTTCAGTAAAAGGAGAAAATGAAAGCTGTGTGTGTCTACTTGCTTTATTGGAAGGTTAGGGGAAATCATTTCTCAGCACCCGAGATCTAACAAACGACTATCTGGACCCTCAGTTAACCAGACAGTTCTATGAAAAAGTCTATGAAAAAGACTTAGAACTTATTAAGTTCCCTGCTCAGCGGGGAGCCTGCTTCTCCCTCTCCTCCCAGCTGTGCTCTCTTTCACTGTCTCTCTCTCTCTCTCTCAAATAAATAAAATCTTCAAAAAAAAAATTTTTTAAATATCAAATCTTAAAAAAACAAAACAAATTAACAAGAAAATAGTCCCAAGGGATGCCTGGGTGGCTCAGTTGGTTAAGCATCTGCCTTCGGCTCAGGTCACGATCCCGGGGTCCTGGGATCGAGTCTTGCATCGGGCTCCTTGCTCAGTGGGGAGTCTGCTTCTCCCTCTGCCTGCCGCTCCCCCTGCTCGTGCGCTCACATGCTCTCTCTCAATGACAAATAAATAAATAATCCTTAAAAAAAAAAAAAGAAAAAGAAAATAGTCCGGTATCTTCAGGCGAAGAAAATGAACATCAGTGCATTCTAACCTATAACCAGTCCTGTTATGTTTTTTTAGAGATTTATTTATTTGACAGAGAGAGCGCACAAGTAGGCAGAGCGGCAGACAGAGGGAGAAGCAGGCTCCCCGCCAGGCAGGGAGCCTGATGCGGGGCTCGATCCCAGGACTCTGGGATCATGACCTGAGCCGAAGGCAGCTGCCCAACTGACTGAGCCACCCAGATGCCCCACCAGTCCTGTTATTTTTAAAATAGACTTTAAGGGCACCTGGGTGGCTCAGTCAGTTAAGTGTCTGCCTTTGGCTCAGGTCATGATCCCATGATCCCATGATCCCATGCTCTGCAGGGAGTCTGCTTCTCCCTCTGCCCCTCCTCTCACTTGTTCTTTCAATCTTTCTCTCTCTCTCTAATAAATAAATAAAATCTTTAAAAAATAAAATAAAATAAAATAGACTTTAAAAAAATCAAATGTAACCATAGCTAGCTTTAGGAATATGAAACTGATAAATGCATCTTTTGGAGGGGGGAGGGGCAGAAAGAGAGGGAGAGGGAGAGAGAGAATCTCAAGCAGGCCCACACCCAGCATGAGCCCGACATGGGACTTGATCCCACAACCCTGAGAACATGACCTGAGCCGAAATCAAGAGTCAGATGTTTAACCAACTAAGCCACCCAGGCGCCCCATGATAAATGCATCTTAATGAATAGCACTTCCAGCAAACATGCGAGCTCTTCAACAAAAATGAAACAAACCAGATGTCTGTGAATCTGTTTACTTACTACTGATTTTGTTTAGAGGTTAAAAAGGGGCTTTTGTTCCCTTTGGATATAATAAAGTCAATGCACTATGTACATTTAAACTTATTTTAAATTCAATATTCAACTGTATTGTAAGTAGGATACTACACTGTAGTTTCCATATATGTTTACTACTCTTCTGCAATATTAAGAGTTGTTTAAAAGTATACAAACTGTACAGTTACTAAAACAACTAATTATTCCTCTCTCCTCCTTTGAAAGGAAGGGCTTCAGTTGTTCCTGTATGGCCAGACCACCATAAACAACATACCTGTAATCTGTCACATGAATGTTGCAATATGTTGATAATCTTGCAGCCTTGTTTTCCCAAATTCATTTTATTTTGATCCATTTGGTATATTGTACTAATTGTTTTAGATATTTCCACTATGTGTCAAAAATGACTTAATCTATTTAAGTACTGAAGAGCTATCAGAACTTATACATTTACAGTAATTCAGAATTAGTAGGAAAACAGTTCACCAGTGTTTAGTTTTATATTGAGGTGTCCAGGTTGGAATAAAATAGTATAGGGGCACCTGGGTGGCTCAGTTGTGAAGCGTCTGCCTTCGGCTCAGGTCATGATCCCAGGGTCCTGGGATCGAGCCCCATGTCGGGTTCCCTGCTCAGCGGGAAGCCTGCTTCTCCCTCTCCCGCTCCCCCTGCTTGTGTTCCTGCTCTCGCTGTGTCTCTCTCTGTCAAATAAATTAAAAAAAAAAAAAAAAAAATCTGTAAAAAGTTTCTGGAAAATCCCCCAAAGCCTTAAAATCAAACAACATATGTCTAAATAACTGATGTGTCAAAGAAGAAATCAAAAAGGAAACTAAAAAATATCCTGAACTAAATGAAAATGAAAAAAAATGTCAAAATTTATAGGATACAGCTACAGCCCTGTATAGAAAGAAACATACAGCCATAAATGCAAAGATACTTATATTAAGGGAAAAAAATCTAAAATCAATGACCTAAGCTGCCACCTTAAAAAACTAAGAAGGAAGAAATTAAACTCAAAGCAAAAAGGAAAGAAATAATAAAGAACAGAAATCAATGAAATAGAAAGTAGACAAATAATAAACATCAATGAAATGTCTTCTTTCCAAAGATCAGTAACATTAATGAATCTCTAGACTGATCATGAAACAGAAAAAGCACAGACTGCCAGAATTAGGAATAAAAGAGTGTGTGGGGGGGGGTGCCTGGGTGGCTTGGTTAGTTAAGCAACTGACTCTTAATCTCAGCTTGTCTTGATCTCAGGGTCATGAGTTCAAGTCCCGTGTTGGGCTCCATGCTGGGTGTGGAGCTTACTTAAAAAATTCTTTAGGGGCATCTGGGTGGCTCAGTCAGGCATCTGCCTTCGGCTCGGGTCATGATCTCAGTGTCCTGGGATGGAGCCTCGCATCGGGCTCCCTGCTCAGTGGGGAGCCTGCTTCTCTCTCTCCCTCTGCCTCTCTCCCTCGCTCATGCTCTCCCCCACCCAAGTAAATAATATCTTTAAAAACAAAAAAAAAATTTTAAATAAAAAAGTTATTTTTAAAAAAGGAATAAAAGAGGGAACATTATTATACAACCTTTACCTGTGAAGAGGAAAACAGGAATATTTTAGTAATTTTATTCCAATAAATTAAACTTAAATAAAATAGCTAAATTCCTGGAAAGTAAAAATGACCAAAACTGACAAAAGAAAAAATAGAATATCTGAATAGCTCTGTATCTTGAATTGTAATTAAAATTTAAAGCCTTCCATACAGAAAACCTCCAGCCTATATGGCTTTATTGTTGAATTCTACTGAATATTAAAAAAAAATATCAATGCTACACAATCAGAAAATAGAGAAGGAAATATTCCCCATTTTTTTTTTTTACAAGGCCAAAACTGGCCTGACACCAAAACCCAAATGAGGCATCACAACAAACAAGAAGTACAGACCAATATCCCTAATGAATAGAGAAATAAAAATCCTTAACAAGATACTAGCAAATCAAATCCAATAATATTTCAAAAAGATAATGCATCATGACTAAGTGGTAGGTTTATTGGAATTATCAACGTATGTACTGTACCATATTGACAAAATAAAGTAGAAAAATCAAGATTCTGTTATAGTAGATGCAGAAAAAGCTTTTCACAAAGCTTAATACTAATCAGGAAAAACACTTTAAACTCAAAGCAAAAAGGGAAGAAATAATAAAGAGCATAAACCAATGAAATAGAAAGTAGACAAACAGAGAAATGTCAATGAAATGTATTCTTTCCAAAGATCAGTAACATTGATGAATCTCTAGATTGATCATGAGAAAAAAACACAGGAAAGTTAACGTAAGAGAACATCCTCAACTGATAAAAGCCATCTACAAAAACACCTAGTAAACATTGCGCTTAATGGTGAAAGACTGGATACCTTCCCTTTAAGATGAGAAACAAGGATGAATGGAAAGGGAAGGATGTCTGCTCTCACCACTTTTATTCACACTGTATTAGAGCTTCTAGCCAGTTTAAAAAGGCAAGGATATAAAAATCATACAGACTATCTTTCCTCACAAACCCATGATCATCTATGTAGAATATCCTAAGGAATCCAGGAAAAAGCTACAGGCATTGATAAGTGATCTCAGCAAGGAATTAGGGTACAATATCAACCTACAAAAATCAACTGTATTTTATTACCAGCAACAACCAAGCAGTAATAAAATTTTTAAAATAATACTTTTTACATAAAAAAACAAACCAACCATGAAACACTTAGGGGTAAATTTTTTTTTTAAGATCTATTTATTTTAGAGAGAGAGGGAGAGAGAACACAAGTGGGAAGGGCAGAGGAAGAGGGAGAGAACTTCAGGCAGTCTCCACTAAGCATAGAGCTCGACTTTCGGCTTGATCTCAGGGTCCTGAGATCATGACCTGAGCCAAAACCAAGAGCCAGGTGCTTAACCAACTGTACCACCCAGACGCCCGGTTTTTTTCGTTTGTTGGTTTGGTTTGGAAGATTTTATTTATTTATTTATTTGAGAGGGAGAGAGCACATGTATGTGCACGCACATGCGTGAGTGGGGGTACAAGCAGAGACAGACAATCTTAAGCAGACTCCTTGCTCAGCAGGGGCCTAGTCAGGAGTTGGGGGGGGTTGGGGGGGGCAGCGGCGGCTTGATCTCATGACCCATGAGATCATGACCTGAGTCAAAACCAAGTGTCAGATGCTTAATCAACTGAGCCACCCAGGCGCCCAACTTAGAGGTAAATTTAACAAAAGATGCGTAAGACTTATACTCTAAAAGTCACAATATCGTTAAAGATAAGCTGATAAACCTAAATTAATGAAGATGCCATATGCATGCACTGGAATACTCATTAACAGTAACATGTCACTTCTCTACAAATTGATCAAGAATTTCAACAGAATCCCAATCAAAATTTCATGAAGCTTTTTTGAAAAAATCTACAAATTGATCCCAAAAGTTATACGGAGCTGCAAAGGATCTAGAATAACCAAAACCACTCTGAAAAAAAAGTTGAAGCATTCAGATGTTTTGAAGCTGTAATTTCAAGCTACAGTTATCAAGGTAGTGCATTACTGGCATATGGATGGACGTTTAGATCAAGGGTTGGCAAACTTTTTCTGTAAAGGTCCTAACAGTAAATACTTTAGGCTTTGTGAGCCTTATGAGGTTTCTGTTACATATTTTTCCTTACCTTTAACAACAACAAAAACCTTCAAAAATGTAAAAATTATTTTTAGTTCAAGAGTGGTACAAAACAGGCCATGTGCAGGCTTTGGCCTTGCGCCAGTTTGCCAAATGTTTGTGCATAATAGAGTGCACAAATAGATACTCACATATAAGGTAATTATTTTCCAATAAATGTATCAAGGTAATTTGATGAGGAAAGAATAATCCTTTCACCAAATGACGCTGGATCAACTGGATATCCATAAGGAAAACAATTAACCTCAACCCTTCCTTAATAGTACACACAAAAATAATTCAAAATGGATCACACCCCATATGACACTTATTTCTTTTTCTTTTTTTATTTTTTATGTTGGCTCTACTCACGACCCTGAAATCAAGACCTGAGCTGGAATCAAGAGTTGGATGCTTAACTGAGTGAGCCATCCAGGACTGTCCCATATGACACTTCTAAAAGAAAATTTCACTGATCTTGAAACAGACATGGATTTCTTACACAGGACACAAAACCACTAACTATAAAAGAAAAAAATTGATAAATTAAAAATTAGAATTCTTACAACCCAATAATAAGATGACAAACCACTCAGTTTAAAAATCGACAAGATTTGGGGCATCTGGGGGGCTCATTCAGTTGGGCATCTACCTTTGGCTCAGGCTGCGATCCCAGGGTCCTGGGATCCAGCCCCGCGTCAGGCTCCCTGCTCAGCGGGGAGCCTGCTTCTCCCTCTCCCTCTGCCACTGCCCCTGCTTGTGCATGCTCTCTCTGTCAAATAAAATCTTAAAAATAAATAAATCAATTAATTAAATAATTAAATAAATAAAAATGGACAAGATTTAAGCAGATGCCTCACAAAGGAAGATACACCAGTGGCCAAAAAGCACATGAAAAGATGCTCAACACCATTAGTCATCAGGGAAATACCCATTAAACCCACAATGAGTTACCACAACACACTGACCAGAATCTCTATAATTAAAAAGACTGACCATACCAAGTGTTGGCAACGATGTGGCAGGGACAGAACTCTCATACACTGCTCATAGGAATGTAAAACAGTATAACCACTTTGAAAAACAGTTTTGCAGTTTCTTAAGTTCAACATACACCTACCATACAGCCAGCAACCCAACAGAAATGAAAACATGTTCACACAAAGACTTGTACACAGATGTTCATTATAGCTTTATTTATCATAGCCCAAAATTAGAAATGACCCCAATGCCATAAAAATGTGAATGGATAAACAAATTTTAGTACTCAGCAACAAAAAGGAACAAATTACTGCCGTGCAGAACATGGATAAATCTCACTGATATAATGCTGAGAGAACCGAGATATCAAAAAGATATACTGTATGGTTTCATTTACATAAAATTCTAGAAAATCTATATAGTGAAAGAAAATCGATCAGTGGTTAGCTGAGTCTGGGTATGGGTGAGGAAGAGTAATTCAAAGCAGCAGCACATGGGTATTTTTGGAGATGATGAAAATACTCTATATTTTGATTGGGGTGGTGGTTACATGGGTATATAGAATTGTCAAAACTTGGGGCGCCTGGGTGGCTCAGTCGTTAAGTGTCTGCCCTCGGCTCAGGTCATGATCCCAGGGTCCTGGGATCGAGCCCCGCATCGGGCTCCTTGCTCCGTGGGAAGCCTGCTTCTCCCTCTCCCACTCCCCCTGCTTGTGTTCCCTCTCTCGCTGTGTCTCTCTCTGTCACATAAATAAATAAAATCTTAAAAAAAAAAAAAAGAACTGTCAAAACTCAATGAAGTTGATTAAAAAATCACTATGAGGGGTGCCTGGATGGAGCAGTCGGTTAAGACCGACTCTTGGTTTCGCTCAGGTCATGATCTTGGGGTCCTTAGGCCCCACGCTCAGCACAGAGTCTGCTTGAGATTCTCTCTCACTCTCCCTTACCCCTTCCCCCCAAAATAAATAAATAAATCTTTAAAAAATCACTATGAAATAGTACTATAATAATTCCTTTTACCTGTAAGAAAACAAAGCACCAGGGTTAAAACACCCGTGTTACAGTCTTTATAGAAAAATTGTTACCTCTGACTCAAAAGGTATGGGGAAATGCTTTGAGACTTTATTTAAATGTATGATATTAGGTTTTGGTTCTCAGACAATCAATACATTTTTATGGACACACTGCTCCTAGAACACAGCAGCAATTTCAAGAATTGACTATTAAGAGCAGCTATACAGAGAAAGAGTTGTTTTGGATTTTTTTTTTTTTTTTGCTTATATTCTTCCAAGTAGCCTGAGGTAATTTTACATATGGCATTTTATTTTCCTAATAATTTGTATTCATTGAAAGAATTTTGAATAATATTTGTGGTATTGTTATATTCTATTTTCATCCAAAAATATTTCTAGTGATGTAAAAGCGAAGAGTAGAATACGCCAATCAATTAAATCCAAAAGGATTTAAATTAAATTAAATCCAAAAGGATTTGAGGAAACAAAAATATTTTCCCTCCTTGAAAAAAAGAGAAAGAAAGAAAGAAAGAAAATCGAAGCACTGAGAAACTAATTTATCCAAGAGCCAGGATTCAAACCCTAATAGTTTTACTCTAATGCCCACATTCTTAGCCACTATATCACTCTTCCTCTATAAAAGTAGAATATATACCTATAATATCTTTTATTCCAGATAATGCATATGTATTTATGAACATGTTCTATTTTATAATTAGAAAATATATATATACTTAAAAAGACAGAGACTATTCAGGACCTCCCTCCAAGATGACATTCAATCTATTAATCAGAACATGTTGGATAACTCTGTTAATCTTTATGAAGTCATTCAACCGTTTTATCTTTCAGTTCACATTCTTTATCTTGTTCACAAATACAACATGTAAAACTTCATCAAAAGTCTTGCAGAAAATCAGATATACTATATCTACAGCATTTCTTTGATCTACCTATCTAATGGATCTGTATGAAGGACATAAATTTGTCATAAATTCATGCTAGTTCCCAGAGACTACCACTTCCTCTTCTGTGTTCACAAACCATCCTTTTAACAATCTGGGCTAGAATTTTGCCCAGAAGCTACATCAATTAACTCCCAGATTATCCAAAGATTACAAACAGAAGTTCAGCAATCATTTAAGCAAATTCTTCTACTACACTGAACTATAGATCATCACAGAAGGGAGACCCTAAACTCATTCATAATAGTAAGGTCCTTTTATATAATTCCCTTACATATTCTTTTTTTTTTTTTTTTAAGATTTTATTTATTTATTTGACAGAGAAAGACACAGCGAGCGAGGGAACACAAACGGGGAGTGGGAGAGGGAGAAGCAGACTCCCTGCCGAGCAGGGAGCCCGATGCAGGACTCGGTCCCGGGATTCCAGGATCATGACCTGAGCCGAAGGCAGTCGCTTAACCAACTGAGCCACCCAGGCGCCCTCCCTTACATATTCTGCACTTCAGTTTCCTCCTACCAATATTTGCTTGGCCCTCTCCAGAGTGGAAGTAATTCTTCTTGACCAAGAAGACAGAAATAAGAAAAGCTAACAAATTCTACTTTCTATAATCTGTTAATGTTTCCTCCTCTACCCTAGCAGCAAGACTACACCTACTCTAACCATTTACCTAAAAAGCCTTTTTAAAAAATGATTACTGGCATTTTCTGAAGGTCTCAAATAACTCTGAGATTTCTAGTTTCTGAATCTATTCTTACGGGTTCTGTCACTCTTCATCCTTGGTTTCATGTCCTGGTTTTTACCTTCAGTACTTCTAACTGGACAGCTACTTTTGCTGCCACAATAGCCTTTTCAGGAACTTCTTTCTTCCTCACTGACAGTAATTACACTGTCAAATGTGCATTATTTAGTATTTCCTATTTCTCTTGAGAATACATCCCAATTTCTCTAAGGACAGAAGCTATAACCTTGGCATGGGTGCTGGGTGGTTCAGTCGGTTGGGCATCAGACTCTTGATTTCTGCTCAGGTCATGATCTCAGGGTCCTGGGATGGTGCTCAGTGGGGAGTCTGCTTGTGATTCTCTCTCCCTCTGCCTCTGCCCCTCCCCCTGCTTGCACACATGCTCTCTCTCAAATAAATCTTAAAAAAAAAAAAAAAAAGAAGCAGCTATAACCTTGGCATAACTACCCTGACATTGCTTAAAATTTGTCTAAAACTTGGTCAAAAACTCCTTTTAGAAGTGACTTCCCTCCCAAAATCAGTTTGTTTGTTTTTTTTTTTTAAAGATTTTATTTATTTATTTGACAGATAGAGAACACAAGTAGGCAGAGAGGCAGGCAGAGGGAGAGGAAGAAGCAGACTCACCGCTGAGCAGGGAGCCCGACGTGGGGCTCGATCCCAGGACTCCAGGATCATGACCCGAGCCGAAGGCAGCCGCTTAACCGACTGAGCCACCCAGGCGCCCCAGCCCAAAATCAGTTTTATTATTTTATAGTCACATCTCCTCTTTCACTGAAACTGTATTGCCCAACTTGATCATCTATCTCCTTGTTTGTAATAAAAACTAACATTTCCTGGGGATGTACTATGTGACAAGCACTACATTAAAAGACTTCCCATATATTCTCAGATTTAATCCTTGTGAACCTAATGAGGAAATACCATCATTATCTAATTTTACTGGTAAGGTGGCAAAGATTTAAGTAAGCTTGACTTAGGCCGACAGTTACTAAATAATAGAGCTACACTCTGAGCCCAAATCTGTCTGAGTTAAAAAACAAACAAAACAAAACAAACCCCAAGTTTTTTCTACTATACCTCCTAGCCATTCACATGTAGGCTAACTTTAAAGAGAGTGAGAGTGAGATGTCTCAGTTTAAGGTGACTTATAAAATGCAGCGATTTTAAAAAATAAATGTATCAGATTTTATATATCAAATATCAGAATCATTTCAAATTAATTACCTTGAAAAACTTTAAAGTTTGGGAAGTTTTCTTACAGAACAGTTTCTACAACTTTTTATTACTCTTAAATATCTTCAATACTAGCAAATATTCATTTTTGAGAATTTTTTTAAGTGGGAAGCAAAGCAAGGTTTACTGAGCGATAGTAAAGTTTATTGAATGATAGAGTACAAAGCTCCCAAAGAGGAAGGGGACCTGAGATGGTTGCCCAAGAATAATTTCTATTTTGGGAACAGCTTGGTCATTTGGAACCAAGTCTTATAAATCAGAAACAGTGATTTAGGGTGATATAATACATGAGACCATGGCTTTGGAGTACGATAGTCATAAATTTGAGTTAGAGCCCTACCACCCTAACTTTTACTAAATTATTTAAATTCTCTGAACCCTACTTCTCTCATCTGAAAAGCAAAAAAGGGAATCACTTTTTGGCCTTCTGGCTAAGATCAAGTGAAAAACAAGAAAGGTATCGTCTATCTCACAACCATTGTGAAGATTAAGTAAATCTGGCTATATGTATGTTATATATATTAAAAATACACATGTGGGGCGCCTGGGTGGCTCAGTCGTTAAGCGTCTGCCTTCGGCTCAGGTCATGGTCCCAGGGTCCTGGGATCGAGCCCCACATCGGGCTCCCTGCACCGTGGGAAGCCTGCTTCTCCCTCTCCCACTCCCCCTGCTTGTGTTCCCTCTCTCACTGTGTCTCTCTCGGTCAAATAAATAAAATCTTTAAAAAAAAAAAAAATACACATGTGGGCACCTGGGTGGCTCAGTTGGTTAAGTGCCTACCTTCAGCTCAGGTCATGATCCTGGGGTCCTGGGATGGAGTCCTGTGTCGGGTTCCCTGCTCAGCAGGGAGTCTGCTTCTTCCTCTGCCCCTCCACTCCCTCCACTCGTGCTCATGCGCACACGCTCTCTCTCGCAAAAATAAATAAAATCTTTAAAAAAATACACATGCATGGTAAATAATACACATTTGTTTTCTCCTCTTCTCTGTTATTGTATTTATTTATTTATTTTTTAAGATTTTATTTATTTATTTGAGAGCAAGAATGAGAGAGAGAGAGCATGAGAGGGGGAGGGTCAGAGGGAGAAGCAGACTCCCTGCCGAGCAGGGAGCCCGATGCGGGACTCGATCCCGGGACTCCAGGATCATGACCTGAGCCGAAGGCAGTCACTTAACCAACTGAGCCACCCAGGCGCCCTGTATTTATTTTTAATAATTTATTTGACAGAGAGAGTGCGTGAGCAAGCAAGGAGAATGGCAAGCAGAGGGAGAAGCAGACTCCCGGCTGAGTAGGGAGCCCAACACAGGACTCATCCCAGGACCCTGAGATCATGACCTGAGCCGAAGGCAGACACTTAACCTACTGAGCCACCCAGGCACCCCCCTCTACTGTTATTTTGATCATTATTTCAAACTGTGAACCACAGATGATAAATCTGTCACTTATAACTTGTAAGAAGGCAAGCAATTTTCAGTTTATCCATTTTCCAGCTATTGATTTTTTGCTCTAAATTATACGAAACAGTACTATGACATAAGTAAAAGTCAGTGGGCAACTTACCTATGGAAACCGTCTTTCAAAACTTCTTGCCTCAAAATAATTTCTGAACAAGTGGCCCTTATGCCTATAAGAACCAGAAGATTTCTTAAAATAAAATAAGCACTCAGTGAAAGAATACTTAAATAATTAGAAAATTGTTTGAATAGGCTTTACTTGCCTGGAAAATCTAACCAACCTATAAACAAAACAAAAGCTTTTAAAACTTAAACAATTTGAGCTATCTAAAAAGCTACTTCTAATAAAGCATAGGCATTAAGAACATTGACTTTGGTGTTAAATTGCCTAGTTTCAAATCTGAGTCTGTCCCTTAAAGCTATGTGACTTTGGACAAGATAGTTTATCTCTCTAGTATTTGTCATGAGAATTTAATACATGTAGAAGCATGCAGAACAGGGCTTACCACATAGTAAGAGCTCTATGTGTTTGTCATTAATACTATTTTATTCAGATGATCCCAGGACACCAAAAGGAACAGAATGGCTAAAGAGCCAGGAAAACTCAAGTTTTAATCCTGGTTCACTGAAACCGTGTTTCAGATACGTACTGCCAACTTCTGTATTCTACCACCCATGCCTACAAAACTGAGAAGATGGTACATTTATACCTTGTGGAGCTGTTGGGAAAGTTTAAAACAGAAACAAAAACCTGAGGCTTGTGAAAGATTCAAAGGGTTCCTTTATAAACGTAGAATAACCCCAAATCTCACTGTACTGACACCATGCAGAAGTCAGATATTAAAACTATTACTCGATGTCAGCATCATAAAATTAAAAATTCAGGGGCACCTGGGTGGCTCAGTCAGTTAAACGTGTGACTCTTGATTTCAGATCAGGTCATGATCTCAGGCTCTGTGCTGGGTGTGGAGCCTGCCTAAGATTTTCTCTAACTAAAAATAAATAAATAGATAAAAATAAATAAATAAATAAATGGATGGATGGATAAATAAATAAATAAATAATTCAGTTACTGATGACCATCAACTCTGCCAGGTACCTTGCTATGGAACTTTACTCCATTTTCAAAAGCTGGAAGTGTATGGAAAGAACATTAGAGCAAACACAAAGAAAACCATATATTATTGTGTATTGCTAAGTCTATTAGATTTATTCCTGAAAAGATGCATGAAAAATATGAAAATGAAAATACTGAAATATACAAGGGAAGGAAAAAAGTATGGAAAAATAATATTTATTAAATGATATCCATATGACAAATCCTCTACTTGGGGATTTCACATGTTTTAACTTTCACAACCTAGCAAAACAGGCAGGCAAAATTACTGCCATTTGCACACAGGAGGAAACTCTGTAATAAACAGTTTTAACTGGTTCTAGGCCATACCACTAAGTAAGTTACTGATTAGAAGCAAGATTTGCCAGAGTTTTAAAGCCTAAGATATTTCCACTTTCCTATTTTAAAAAATCATCATTTGCTTCAGAGAACCATATATAATCATTTCCAAAAAATAACTTTGGGTATCTTTTTTACAAATCTAGATGTTCCATTATGTTTAATTTTAATAAGGGTGGAGAGTAAGGATTTATATCTACCTATAAGTTAAACTAGGAAAAAAAGGTCAGATTAATAGGCTTAAATTCTATTGGGATATACACTACAGAATAGTAAATCATATTCATCTTGGGATGGTAGGAAGTAATTTACAAACAGTATAGCAAATAGATTGTTTATGATTTTTAAAGCAAAAATACCATTTTCAAAATGAATTGGTTGCATCTGAATGACCTTCAAGATTTTTCCTCTTAAATATTACTTTGATTACTGTGGCCTGAACTGGCTCTGGAAACTGACCTCTTTTTAATCATAAAATACCAGGGCTGGAAGAGTCTTTAGAGATCACCAAGTCCAGTTGTTTAAAAATTCATTTTGGCTTCATTAATACTTCAAATAAATTTGGAAACCTAATATGTGAAGACACAAAAGCTGTGACTGACACTAGCCTAATATCCTCACTTTACAGATGGAGGAACTTACCTAATTTGTACTGACTTTCCTTATTGTAATTACTACGGCACTTCCCCACTACTCTGCAAGCTCCACAAGGGTTGGGGCCGTATTTAGCTCAGCGCTGGATCCACAGCACTGCGGCCCACCAACTCGGGCCCAAAGAAATGAATCAACTCGCTTGCCCAGCCCGTAGTCGTAAGAGAAGCTCCAGCCCAATCCAGTCTATTACAAAAAGTTTGTAAAGCAAAACCAGTTGTCCTCCCCTTCCCACGCCATTACCCCGTCAGTGTCTCTAGAGATTCTGGACTGGAATTCTCACACCCCACAGGGCACTGTGGCCTTGCTGGTCCCCTCGGGGGTCCCAAGCTTCATGCATCCCAAGACACTTGACCGCCGTACTTCATTCACGATATTTTAGTAATAGTACGGCCAGTACTACCTCTGAACGACAAAGCCAGACTCTCCAGAGACCCAAGAGAAGCCTCTGAGCAGTGCCTGTGGGGTGGGAAGGGTGGGAAGCACGTGGCCTCTGCTTTTAACCTCCTCCAGGTCACCCAGCAGGTTCTACGTCCGCGCACCGAGGTCCGGAGAAGTACCAAACCTTGCAAAGCTCGGAGGATGGAAAAGTCCTGACTGCCCCCGACCCACCGGCCCCCCCGCCCCTCCCTTTACCAGCATCGATGGGGGCGGCGGCGAAGGCCGTGCCTGGTGTGCTGGTGAGTCCAGCCGCCTCCCACAGGAGCAGCCAGGCCACCGCTCGGACGCCCACGGCCCTGGGAGCCAGGACGCTGGAGAACGCGGCCCCAGAGGAGCGCGCGGGGACGAAATGCGGACTGAGGAGACTGCGCACGCCTTATGCCGCTCCTAGAGCGTGCTGCCACGGAGTTAGTGACCGTGACGGAAGACAGTACGTGCGCCTGCGGTCCTGCCGTTCCCCGGCTTCCCGCAGCTCTAATCCCCCGACGCTTCCGGCGTTGCGGGAGGCGACAACCCTAGTGGCTCCCTCGCCGCCCCGCCCCTCGCCGTCGGGTCGGGGGGCGGGGCAAGGAGCGGCGCACGCGCCGTGACTTACGCCAGGGCTGTTGCTGTGGGAACGATTCCCTGGACTCCCATCCAGACCTAGACCCCCGCGCAGTCCTGCGAGCCGTATCGGGGAGCTCCCTATCTCCACCTCCACTTCCAGGTACTTGCGGATACGGCCTTTCTGCGGGGAAATTCACCCTACAGTCAAGTCTGCGGGTTTATGGCTGTCTCCTCTTCCTACAGCAGCAGGCTCCGCCTGGCCTCAAAGTCGAATTAAGTGCTCCGCTGTGCACTACAGTTGGGTGGAAACAAACCCCTCACGGCGGTTTTAAGACCATCCCCTGCAGAAGATGCACTTTCTGTATTTCTTTAAGGGTAAGAAAGTCAGTCTTGCAGTAGCGGGGACGTGAGTTAGGGAGAGGATCGTCTCTCTGTTGGCAAAATCTATACACTTTTAGGGGCTGCAGGGGATGTTTAGCAAGATTATGGCAGTCATTGATTCCTGGGGAGAAAAGTATTAATTCCTAGAAGGAAGAGTTAGGTCAATGTATCGTCTGTCTTCATGAATTAAATTGAATCTGTAAGTAGGCCCAGGTGCAGATTGAAGCTAGGACCGGTGTCTGCAAGAAGAAAGATGTCAGACTGTACTATCGAAAACTGAAAATAGCAGTATAAGCATGAAATTAAGAAATATGGAGATAGGGGCGCCTGGGTGGCTCAGTCGTTAAGCGTCTGCCTTCCGCTCAGGTCATGATCTCAGGGTCCTGGGATCGAGCCCCGCATCGAGCCCCGCATCGAGCCCCGCATCGGGCTCCCTGCTCAGCGGGAAGCCTGCTTCTCCCTCTCCCACTCCCCCTGCTTGTGTTCCTGCTCTCGCTGTTTCTCTGTCAAATAAGTAAATAAAATCTAAAAATAAAAAAAAAATACGGAGGTAGATTTTGGAAGAAACACTTAAAAGAATTGAAACTGGTTGCCTATGAAGAGAGGAAAGGCAGAGGACAACAGTTTTTTGTTAAAATCATCAGAATTATTTTACATTTTAAACAATATAAAATTACTTTAGTACAAATAAAAGTTAAATTTTTAAAAAGATTTTATTTATTTATTTGACAGAGAGAGACAGCGAGAGAGGGAACACAAGCAGGAGGAGTGGGAGAGGGAGAGGGAGAAGCAGGCTTCCTGCCGAGCAGGGAGCCCGATGCGGGGTTCGATCCCAGAGCGGAGGCAGACACTTAACCGACTGAGCCACCCAGGCGCCCCCAAAAGTTAAATTTTAAAAAGACTCTGTAGTCAAAAAAGCGACATTGTTATCAATTGCGTACATCAGTCATGAATACAGCCATTTATTTGCTTGAGTGCGTGGAATTTATATTGTGCTCGGTAGGATCTCCTAGAAAGCTTACTAACAGACCAGATTTTAATGACGTGAACTGGGAGTAGTATTTGTAGAAGGGGATGGGGTGGGATCGTTTGCATCAGATCAGAGCACAGTAATTTGAAAAGGCAGTTCCTTATTATTAATTTCTTTTTTTCTTCCTTTCTTTCTTTCTTTTTTTTTTTTTTTTAAGATTTCATCCATTTATTTGACAGAGAGAGAAAGCACAAGTAGGCAGAGAGGCAGGCAGAGGGAGAAAGAGAAGCAGGCTCCCCGCTGAGCAGGGAGCCTGATTCAGGGCTGGATCCCAGGACCCTGGGATTATGACCTGAGTGGAAGGCTGATGCTTAACCGACTGAGCCACCCACGTGACCCTCTGATTAATTTCTTAAAAGTAAAAATTCTGACGTCCAACAATAAGGAGTGAATAGTATAGGTAATGGTATATCCATAGGACAAAACACTTGACAGTCATAAAAATGTGCATTTTAGTAAAGTATCTAAGGACAAAATCACATAAGTTGTTAAATTTACAAGGCAGGAAATAGATGTATAATATAAAAAATACTATACTAGAAAACTATATGTGTAGGAAAAAAAGAAAGAATCAAGGGTAATCATTTTATATGTTTCCTCCTCCTCCTCCCCCATGCTACCCCCAATCTTCTCCAAAGTACTATGTTCCTATGGTGATTCTCTAGCAGAATAAAGTTTATGAAGGTATCATCACCCTATGCTGCTTTACCTCTCAGTTCCTTGACATTTGCAAATCTTCCTGAGAATATCATAGTCCTATCTAAAGCAATCCCTATAATTAAGTGTATTATGGCATTAGGCACCAGGAAGAGGGAATAGAAAGTGTTAACTGCAAAATAGCGGTGTTTCTTGTAACTGAGAAAACATAGTGAGACAAATAAGTTGAAATAAAAACCATGTAAACTTTATTGCCTTGTATATGTAGAGGTTGAATCTGTACCGGGTCTGCATTTTTTATCAGACTTATAGACTATAAACACTTAAAGGATATACAGGGGCTGTATCTTATATTAGTACATTAAATTAAATTTTTTTTAAAGATTGTATTTATTTATTTATTAGAGAGAGAGTGAGTGTGTGTGCAAGTGAGGGGAGGGGGAGAGGGAGAGAAGCAGACTCCTTGCTGAGTGCAGAGCCCAGTGCGGGGCTCGGGCTCACCCTGAGATCATGACCTGAGCCAAACCAAGAGTTGGCCCCTCAACTGACTGAGCCACCCAGGCACCCCTAGTACATTAAACAAGTATGTATGGTATTTTGCTGAGAAATTCTGGTGAACAATGGATATGTTCCCTGCCCTCCTGCAGCATATAGAATAGAAGGGAAGATAAATGATTCAATAAGTAATCATAAAAAACCTGATGAGTAAAATGATTGGGAATGTGCAGAGGAGACAGATGTGGTCTGGTGAACCTCTCAGGACATAATGTTTAAGGTTAAAAAATCATAGTATCTTGCCATAGAGGGTACGTGTACATACTTGTTTAATTGATAAATTAAAAAGATCCTCTAAGTTGATTCTTGGGCTGACTTAGGGGTTCGTATACATATCTTTGGTTAAGAGTGCAGTACACTAAGAGGTCCAGACTGAACTGCATTTCCAGGCTCATGTGTGAACAAACCTACACGCCTCAATGAACCAGGGATCCAACAACTAAGGATAACCTCAGGGCCAAACTGAACTTTCAGGGTAGGTCTCAAAGTATTGAAATTGACAGGCTGAGCATGCAACTCTAGAACTGGACTAGAGCCAGATCTGCTGGGGAGGAGGGGTACTGGGGAGTGTGATTTATCCAACACATATTTTTTTTCCCCTTTAGCAGGAAGTTATTATGTGACTAACACATTTTCATCAGATTTCCTCTGATTTACCCTGAAGTGTATGTGAGAATGATGTGCACTGCCAAGAAATGTGGAATTAGGTTCCAGCCTCCAGCTATTATCTTAATCTATGAGAATGAAATGAAGGGGAAAAGTCGCCAACGCATCATGCCAGTCCGAAACTTTTCGAAGTTTTCAGGTACCTCATGTTTTATCTTGCCTCCTATCTTAAATGTTCTCTAAATCACTTAGTAAGAATGATTTCAGTCTCATAACAGAGCGGCATGGCCTTCAGAGTTAGACAGTCCTAGGTTCAAATCATGACTATCAGGGTAGATAGGTGAGCCCCAGCTAAATTACTTATTGTCAGTGAGCTTCAATTTCCTGATCTGTAAATGGAAATTGATAATCCCACCCTTTCAGAATTGTAATATGGGTTAAATGAGATAGCATTATTCAATCATACTGAATCCCTTCTCTCCCTCCAAATGTGTTTTTTATTTGTAGTCTTGATTTTTTCTTAGTACCAGTGCTAATATCTAAAACTAATAAATCCTTTTCATCTCAAATGTTTTCTCCAGTTGCAAGTGTTTAACATCTCCTCAAAGTGATTTTAAGTTAAGGAAATAAAAAATGCACCCTCCTCCCCCCACCACACTCAAAGCTCGATATAAAGGAATAATAGTTCTGGAAAATAATTCATTCTGAAAAAGCCACTTAGCTACTTGGCTCTCACAGCAGATAATGCTTTCAGTAGTTTGCAGTGTATCTGTTGTGTGTGGTATATAGTTTCATTTTTCCCTCCTAGATTGCAACAGAGCTGCTGAACAATTAAAGAATAATCCGCGACACAAGAATTACCTGGAACAAGTGTCCCTGAGGCAGCTAGAGAAGTTATTCAGTTTTTTACGAGGTTACTTGTGGGGGCAGAGTTTGGCAGAAACAATGGAACAAATTCAACGGGAAACAACAATTGATCCTGAGGAAGACCTGAACAAACTAGATGATAAGGAACTTGCTAAGCGAAAGAGCATCATGGATGAACTTTTTGAGAAAAATCAAAAGAAGAAGGATGATCCAAATTTCGTTTATGACATCGAAGTTGAGTTCCCACAGGATGAACAACTGCAGTCTTGTGGCTGGGACACAGAGTCCGCTGACGAGTTCTGATATCAAAAACTCAAAGAATTGATTGGGCTAGCAGAAAATCCATGTCTATACAAAGGATGTATGAACATGGTTCTAGAAAAATCTGTAAAGAACACTAAATGTACATGTTGGGTCAAGTTTGGATTGACCAGGTTACTTTTCAAAACCAGGACATGTACAGTATCTACTATGTAGATGCATGAGGAAGATACGAAAACCAGAATATAGGAGTCTGCCTTTAAGGAGCTTACAATCTAATTGGAAGATAACTCAAAAGCTTGTGAAAAGCTAATTAACAGAATTAGGCAGCAAAAAGATTAGAGCCAGATGCTTAATAAAAGTTAAAGAGGGTCAGAGCCTAGATGACCATAGGGTTAGAATAGTCAGGGAAGACTTTGTCCTTTAGTAGAGAGATGGGACTTTGCCTGGCCCTCAAAATGGTGGTGTTTGGGTAGAAGTTTATATAGAATTCCAGATGAGAGAAGCTGGGAGAAAAAAGGGGGGGGGAGGGATGGGTAGTGGTATAGAGATAGGGATTAGAACATTTTATTTGAGGGACAGTAAGCATATTATAGTTTGGTAAAATTGGAAGGCGTGTATGGTTACCAGGGGATTATCCTGTGTGCATTTGTCTTTAACTCCGGAGTATATGTATATATATGTATTTTAACTCCAGAGTAGGAGAGTAGCCCTACAGAATGCCCTGCAGCTGCAAGTGGATGTCATTTGATGGACAGCAGGGGAATTCTGCAGCTCCAGGAATCAGGAAACCTGTACTAAAGATATTCTGAAACCCTGAAGCTCTTCCCATAAATAAGGAGGTTTGTTTGTAAAATGGGAAATCTAGTCATAATGAATGAATAATAGGCATCACCAGTTTAGGCCTATTCATGAGTTTGGATCTACAAAGAGAAGATCTTTGTTGAACCAGGTTATATGTGTACAGATACATCTTTCTTCTTGTTAGAATATTGTTTAATTGGCAGATATTCTATGTTTTCTGCAAGGAGATTAATACTCACTAAATAAAGGTGTAAAAATTACTCACTCTTTCTACCTGTCCATCCCTACTCTCTTTACCATTAAAAGCCCCATGAAAGGGATCAATCTTCTTTTTTTTTTACAAAAAGTTACAAATTTATTCACATAACATATTCTAACACGTATCAAAGTTTCAAGCAGGTCCTTTTGAATCTCGAATAAGAAATTACAACATTCAGCATTAATTAAAAATAAGAAAAGGGTGATGGTGGTCATTTATGGGTTTTAGTCTAAAATGAAAATGCAGAGAACATTTATTTTGGTGGATCTGTGTTGATGCCATATTTCTCCTTGAGAAGCTTCAACTGCTCTTCCTTCTTTTTTGTGTCCATCTTCTGAAATGCCCTGTTGGCATTATAGTACAAAACCACCAGGTATCTGTTACAAATATTGAATCCTGAAAGGTGATCACATGCATTCTTGGCATCAAAGATGTCTTCATAGACCACATAAGCTGTTCCTCTAGTTTCGGGTGTATTCCCCATTCGCCCTCTTGGCCACTTGCATCGCCATCTTGGCGGGCTGATAAGGTTACCGCAGCAAACACTGGAATTCCTCCAGACACCTCCGGAGCTCGCTCTACCAGACCGCAACACCACGTCAAGGCCAGAACATCAACCAAAGGGATCATTCTTACAGTGGTATCACCAGGGCTTACAGTGGTCATGCGTCATATGTACATTTGCCAAAGGTAGCAAAAAAATGTTCAGGATCAGAGATTCTTCTGTATCTACATAGTATTCCATTGTACAGATGTAGATGGTATATTTTAAAAGTTGTCCTTAGGTTGTTTTTCCTTTCACTATTACAAACAGTGTCACAGCAAATAACCTTGTACATTCTCTGTTTTGCACATTTGTAAAACTATAAGTTATGATTAGAAGGGAATTGCTGGGTATGTCTATTCTAAATTTTAATAGATATTGCTAACTTGTCCTTCAAAGAAGTTCATTCATCCATTCATCCATGAACACCTGTTACATGCTGAGCCTGTATTATTCTGGAGTCTGGGTATGTAGCAGTATACACAACAAAGTCCTTGCCTTTATAAGGTTTCCAATCTAGTGGGAGAGGACAGACAATAAACATAAATACATAGAATAATGTCACATGATAAGTGCTTGGAATTAAAAACATGGTAAAAAGAGAATAATGGAGGGGTTTGGAAGCCACTTTTTTTGACAGCAATCAGAGAATGCCTCACTGTAGAGGTGGGACATTTGAGTAAAGACTTGAAGGAGGTAAGGAAAAAGCGATATGCATTTCATGAGTAGTAGAGAAAGGTAGGTGTGTGGGCCCCCAGGGGTGGAGTGTGCTTGGCTTACTTGAGGAAGAGCAAGGCCATAGATGTGGCTAATATAGATTGAGCAAGAGAAAAATGGTAGGAGATGAAGATGGAATGTATTTTACCAATGCATAGTACTTCAATGAAGGTTGTACCAACTTTATAAACAGTCGGCAGTACATGAGGGTACCTGTTTTCCCCACATGCTCATCAACAGACAGTGTTCTTAAACTTGTTGATCTTTGCCAATTTTATAATTTAAAAATGGTATCTTGTATTAATTTGAATTTCTTTTATTATGAGTGCAATTGAGCATTTTCATACACTTAACAATTTTTTTATGATATCACATCATTTGCTCATTTTTCTATTGTGTTACTGGTCTTTTTCTTACTGATTTGTAAAAAGTTCTTTATTGGGGCACTTGGGTGGCTCAGTCGGTTAAGTGTCTGCCTTTAGCTCGGGTCATGATCCCGAGGTCCTGAGATCGAGCCCCGCAGTGGGCTCCCTGCTCAGCATGGAGTCTGCTTCTGCCTCTCCCTCTGCTTGCCACTCCCCCTGCTTGTACTCTCTCTCTCTGTCAAATAAATAAATCTTTAAAAAAAAAAGTTCTTTATTAAGGAAAATAGTCCTTGGTCTGTGATATGAGTTGCAGATATTTCCACATTTTTCATTTGTGTTTTGACTTTGTTTATGATATTTTTTCCAGGCAGATTTTTTTTTCAAGTCAAATTGATCAATATTTTTCTCTGTGCTTCTGCATTTTTGTCATATTTAGAGAGGCATTCCTCACCCCAAGCTTTTTTTTTTTTAATCCCATGATTTTTTCTACACAGGAATTTATTTTGGTACAAAATACAAGATGTGAATCCCAACTTTACTTTTTCCCAGATGCACATCGAACTCTCCCAACACTACTGTATACTGAATTACCTATATTTCCCTCAATGATTTTAAAGTGCATGCTTTATCATATACAAGTTCCCATATGTATCAAAATAGCTATCTTTTGATTATATTAATGTCATCTGTAGCACACTTTCCCAATCTGTTTTTTGATGTTTATTGAGCACATCTTGTGTTCACTAAATGAAGAGCTACAGTAAGATACAAAATGAGCCATAACTTTTGCCTTTGAGATATTAACATAGTTTTGCAAAACAAGAAAACTAGCATATATAAGCTAGAGGTACTGACTAAAGCAGGAGGGGGAGATCATGTGAGCTGAACAGGTTTTTTTTTATGTATCTTATCTAAACCAAATTCTGAGCTCTTTCAAATTTTTTCCATTATAAAATGAATACATAGTCAATACCCATTATCTTAAAATTTAGACAGATACCAGAGTGTAAAAGTAAAGGGAAAATTCTCTCCTCAACTTCACTCAATTCCAACTCTGCAGAGAATTTGGCTTCCCTAGAGGGCTCTGGATCCCATCATCTCTTGTGACCTGGCCTCAGCAATATTCTTTCTCTCTCTCTGCCTCTTCCTCATTTTCAGCTTCATTCCCTTCTGGCTCATTCTCTACAGTCTGTAAACATGCATAAGACCTTGCCATATTAAAACAAGAAAACATCGCTTTATCTTTCTTTACCTAATACCATATCTAACCAAATTATAACTCACCTAGTTGTTAGATAAATCTAACCCTTTCCCCACTACTGCACCCTTTAGAGCAGATCTGGCTCTAGTCTGATTCTAGACTAGACTGAACTAGACTAGACTAGACATGCTCAGCCTGTGAAACTCAATACTTTGAGACCTGCCCTTAAAGTTCGGTTTGGCTCTGGGTTATTCTGTCTGTTGGATCCCTAAGGATCTCTGGTTCATTGAGAGGCGTAGGTTTGTTCACATGTAAGCCTGGAAATAAAATTCAGTTTGGATCTCTTAGTGTACTTAATGTACTGTAGTCTTCACAAAGATTGTATATAAATCCCTGGGTCAGCATAAGAATTGAGTACCAATTCAACAAGTGTGTAATCAAGTACCCTGTAGGTCAAGGTACTGTGAGTGGTCACCTTAAACATTATGTCCTGAGAGGTTCACCAGATCTGCTCCCTTGCACTTTTGCAATTATTTTACTCAGGTTTTTTTGTAATTATTTCATCATCTATCTAATGTTTTGACAAAATGAGTAGATGAAAATTGAGGAAAGGTCATTGGATTTGGCAACTAGGTCGCTGTTGATATTCAAGAATGAAGATTAAAGGGAGTGATTGGATAGAAATTGCAGGATAGGGATGCCTGGGTGGCTCAGTCAGTTAAACATCTGCCTTCAGCTCAGGTCATGATCCCAGAGTCCTGGGATCAAGCCCCTCATCGGGCTCCCTGCTTAGCGAGGAGCCTGCTTCTCCCTCTGCCTGCCACTCCCCCTGCTTGTGCTCTCTCTCTCTCTCTGACAAATAAATAAATAAAATCTTAAGAAAAAAAAGAAAAAGAAATTGCAGGATATTATGAAGAAAACGTAGGATCATAGACCTAAATGAGAAAGCTAAAACTGAAAAAAAAAAAAAAAAAAGCTAAAACGAAATAGCTTTTAGAAGAAAATAAAGGAGAAAATCTTTATGACCTTGGTGTCTCACTTCAGGCTGTTATAACAAAATACCATACCAGCCTGATCGGTTTCTGGTAAGGACCTCTTCCATGTTGCAAGCTACCCACTTTCAGAGCATAGCAAGCCAGCCCTTTCATGACTCATTTTGAGGGCACTAATCCCATTCATGAGAGCTCCACCCTTACGACCCCCTCTAAGTCTAATTACCTCCCAAAGGCCCTACCTTATAATACCATCACTTTGGGGTTTAGGGCTTCAGCATATAAATTTTGGGAGGACATAAACATTCAGTGCATAGGGGCGCCTGGGTGGCTTCGTCGGTTAAGCGTCTGCCTTCGGCTCAGGTCATGATCCCAGGGTCCTGGGATTGGGCTCCCTGCTCGGCAGGAAGCCTGCTTCTCCCTCTTCCACTCCCCCTGCTTGTGTTCCCTCTCTTGCTGTCTCTCTCTCTGTCAAATAAATAAATAAAATCTTTAAAAAAAAACAAAAACCATTCAGTGCATAACACTAGGTGTAGGCAAAGAGATCTTTGAATTGACACCAAAAACCTGATTTATAAAAGGAAAAAATTTATATATTGGACTTCCTCAAAATTTAGAAATTTTGTACTCTGAAGACAACGTTGAGAACATAAAACAGACTGAAAGAAAATATCCACAGATTATAGCTAAAAAAACACTTGTATCCAGCATATAAAGAGAACTCTTGGGCGCCTGGGTGGCTCAGTCGGTTAAGCAGCTGCCTTTGGCTCAGGTCATGATCCCAGGGTCCTGGTACTGAGCCCTGCATCGGGCTCCCTGCTCTGTGGGGAGCCTGCTTCTCCCTCTCCCTCTGCCTGCTTCTCTGCCTACTTGTGCTCTCTCTCTCTCTGTCAAATAAATAAATAAAATCTTTAAAAAAAAAAAAAAAGAGAGAACTCTTACAATTTGGGACGCCTGGCTGGCTCAGTCAGTGGAGTATTCAACTCTTGATCTCAGGGTAGAGATTACTTAAAAATAAAATCTTTTGTGGCACCTGGGTGGCTCAGTTGTTAAGCATCTGCCTTCCGCTCAGGTCATGGTCCCAGGGTCCTGGGATCGAGCCCGGCATAGGGCTCCCTGCTCAGCGGGAAGCCTACTTCTCTCTCTCCCACTCCCTCTGCTTGTGTTCCCTCTCTCGCTGGCTGTCTCTCTCTCTCTGTTAAATAAATAAATAAAATCTTTTTAAAAAAATAAAAAAATTTTAAATTTTATTTATTTATTTGAGTGAGAGAGAGAGATTGAGAGAATGAGTGGGAAGAGGGGCAGAGGGAGAAGCAGACTCCCCACTGAGTAGGGAGCCTGCTGAGACTCGATCCCAGGACCCCGGGATCATGACCTGAGCCAAAGGCAGACACTTAACCCAGGGGCCCTAAAAATAATATCTTAAAAAAAAAAAAAAAAACAACTCTTACAACTCAATAATAAAAGAAAGAACCCAGTTTAAAAATGAACAAAAGATGGATGCCTGGGTGGCTCCGTTGGTTAAGCGTCCAACACAATAAATAAATAAAATCTTTAAAAAAAATGAATAAAAGACTTACATAGACATTTCACCAAAGAAGATATGCAAATTGTTCATAAGCACTTGAAAAAATGTTCAACATCACCAGCCATTAAAGAAATGCAAATTAACAGGGGCAACTGGCTGGCTCAGTCGGTAAAGCATAGGACTCTTGATCTCAGGGCTGTGAGTTCAAGCCCCACATTGGGTATGGAGCCTACTCAAAAAAAAAAAAAAAAAAGCAAATTAAAACTATAATGAGATAGTACTTCACACCCATTAGAATGTCTATAATAAAAAAAGATGATTAGAAATGTTAATGAGGATATAGACAAATTGGAACATTGTTGGTGGGAACATAAAATGACTGAGCCATTTCAGAAAACAGTTTGGCAGTTTCTGAAAAAGTTACACATAAACTGGGGCACTTGGGTGGCTCAGTCAGTTAAGCATCTGCCTTTGGCTCAGGTTATGATCTCGGGGTCCTGGGATCAGCCCTGCATCTGGGCTCCCTGCTCAGTGGGGAGTCTGCTTCTCCCTCTCCCTCTGCCTCTCCCCCCCTCCCGCCCCCGCTTGTGCTCTCTCTCTCTCTCAAATGGATAAGTGAAATCTTAAAAAAAAAAAAAAAAAAGGGCACCTGGGTGGCTCAGTTGGTTAAGTGACTGCCTTCAGCTAGGTCATGATCCTGGAGTCCCGGATCGAGTCCCACATCGGGCTCCCTGCTCAGCTAGGGGTCTGCTTCTCCCTCTGACCCTCTCCCTTCTCATGCTCTCTGTCTCTCATTCTCTCTCTCAAATAAATAAATAAAATCTTTAAAAAAAAAAAGTTACACATAAACTTACTATACTACCCAGTAGTTCCACCCCTGGAATCTATGCAAGAAAAATAAAGACATATGTCCACCCAAAGAATGTACTTGAATGTTCATAACAGCCTAAAAAGGGAAACACTTCAATTATCCATCAGTTGGCAAGGGAAGAAACAAAAGTGTAATATCTACATGATAGAATAGTGATCAGCAATAAAACATTATGTTAAATGAAAGAAGCCAGACCAAAAAACTACGTATCATATGATCCATTTATATGAAAAAGCCAAAAAGGCAACTCTATAGAGACGGAAAGCAGACTAGTGGTTGCCTGAGGCTGAGGCTGAGGAATGGGAATTGACTGCACATGGGTCAGTGGATGATGGGGGTGACGGAAACACTCTAAAACCAGATTTCGTGACATTTGCACAATTCTGTAAATTCACTAAAAATATTTGATCTCTGCACTTAAAAACAGGCAAATTTTATGGTGTATATATATTTAGGTATGTATGGTTTACCTCAATAAAGCTATTAAAAAATAGGGGGGGCACCTGGGTGGCTCAGTTGGTTAAGCATCTGACTCTTGGTTTTGGCTCAGGTCATGATCTCAGGGTCGTGAGATCAAGCCCCCCTCCCCTGCCTTGGGCTCCTTGCTCAGCATTCAGTGTGGAGTGTACAGAAGATTCTTTCCCTTCCTCCCCCTCCCCCTCTGCTCCTCCCCAACTAGTGCTCACTCTCTCTCTCTAAAATATATACAGAAATAAAATCTTTAAAAAAAAATAGGAAACAGAATAGAATTAATGTCATCAGATCATTTTTTCTAAGAATGAACAAGAGGGTTAAAGATACGTGTAAAACTTCTCTAAACACACATAAGAGATGGAAATTGAAAAAGATTGGAGAAGGGATGGAATAAAGGCATTCATTTGAAAGACAATTCTTGAGTACTTACTCTATGGAAGCTCTCCAGGAGGTCTGAAAAGGACATCTGGCTTTAAAAGAGATGGAAGAGCCCGAAGACTGATATGGACCAGTTAGGATGGCAGGAGCAAGTTGCAGTTTACGATTTAGGTCTTCTTCTTAATGAACCTGGCAGAGCCATCTACCTAATTATAGTAAGGAGGAGCTAGAGGAGAGAGTGAGGAAGTGGGGTGAAAATGAGAGGTGAGCAGAAGAACTTTTGTTAAGATGGAAGGGTAATGTTGGATGTGTTCAACATAGATGGAGAAAGTAGAATGTCGGGGTTGAACGAAAATCTACAATCTAGGAGTTACAAGCTAAAAAGGATGTCCCCCATCCTTACCTCCTCTCCCCTAAAAACAAGCAAAATTACTTCTGGTGGTCAAATTGGTAAGAATGTTGATGACTGAATTAACAACCACCTTCAAGCTCAAAAATTTTAGCTTTTATGGCTATAAAAGTCCTTGCCTCAATGGTTCACCATTTCACACTACAGCAGATACTGTGAATTACCTACCCAATATCCTTTTCCCCTTCTTCATTGCCTGCAGAGACCCAATATTATTTCTTTATGTATAACTGCTCCCACATAAGTCACAGATCCAGAGGCAAATTTTGATTGGTCTCAATAATTCCCAGTGGTCCCATTTCTTTGTCTATGATTGGCTTAGAGATGGGTGTGTTACTCAGTAATAGCCAATGACATGTGTAGAGGATCTACAAGGACTTGTGGAAAAATTGTTCTCTATTTGTTGGAGAAAAGAAAAGTCCCCTCTAGTTCTCTGGACATGGTTATATCTGGATGTGACACCTGGAAATACTGTTGGCAGCCTGAGGATAACACTAATCATTTAATGAGAGCAGAACAGAGAGAATCACAGAAAGATGGAGCCAGAACCCTAGCATATAACACCTGGAGTTATGGACTCTTGTGAAATTACCTTCTGGAGGAGCAACGGCTCAAATGTTGAAAGGTCCTGGGAACACTGACGAGAGGCAGAGAGCAGAAGAAAATCAGCCAGATCCTAAAAGCATTGGGTAGGTATAAAATGCTTACTATGGTTTGGGACAACAGCATCAGTAATTTAAAGAAGAAAATGTAAAAGGACAGAATTAATAGTGGATGTGTAGAAAAAGGAAGAGAAAAAGTATGGAGGAAAAAAGTGATAAAAGATTAGTTGTTTTTTTTAAGTCAGAAAAAGTTCTTGTTCTACCAGAAGCAAACAAACAAAAAAATGGTAATACATGTTCAAGACAGGCAGGATATTCTTTGAATGAATGCTCCTTGTTCCTTTTTTTTTTTCTTAAGATTTTATTTATTTGTCAGAGAGAGCACAAGCAGGGGGAGCGGCAGGCAGAAGGAGAAGCAGGCTTCCCGCCGAGCAGGGAGCCCGATGATCCCAGGACCCTGGGATCATGACCTAAGCCAAAGGCAGACGCTTAATCAGCTGAGCCACCCAGACATCCCGATGCTCCTTGTTCCTAACCTAAATATGGACACCCTACTGTATGATTAGGGGTGTAGGAGCCTTTGAGTTTCTGGTAAGAACTCTTAGATTAGCAAATTCGATTAGGACTGCCTTCTTGACTTTAACCATATGCTTCAATACTTAAAAGGAAATTTTAACCAGAGCCAAGCATCTGTCATCAGTACTGTTAAATATTTGTTGATTCCATTGTCTTTCTTTCCTGTTTTTAGATAGTGAGTACTACATAATCTTCACATTTCTGATTGGATGCATTCTCCACTGACAAGAAACTCAAAGGTATCCATTATTTCTGATAATTAACCACAAAATAGAATGGATACATTAAAATCCTAATGTAGTCTTCAAAAGTTCATTTTACCCAAAACTTAATCTCTTCCCTCACTTGACCTCTTTTCCCTCTGCTCTATACCAAACACTCTCACCCTGAAATGAGTTATCAACTTACAACAAAAGAAATTTGGGGAGATTATGTTGTCTCCCTCTCATATCCACTGTTTACCACTTGAGAAGTACTAACACTCCAAAACAGGGAAAAGACTAACAGTAGAAGTGTATACAAGCTTTATATTAAAAATGTTATTAAGTTATATAAAATATATATATATGAAAAATATAAAGATTTGTGTTAAAAAATTATCCAAAACTTACAAATAAGGGAAAAGATGAGGGCCATGCATCTTTTTCATTATTATACTGCCAGCATTATTTAAAAGCTTTCCCGAGGATTCCTAATTTTCTAGGATAATGTATCTATGTTTGACATGGCTACTTACTATTTGATTAAAGCCCAGATACTGTGCATTTACACGTTAATTAAAAAATTTCTGTCCAGTAGAGAATGTAATCAATAGGTTTATTTGCCTCTAGGACATTAACCTAGCAATTTTATTCTAACATTCCTTTGTGAAAGCCTACAAATTCTTACTTCTTCAAAATATTTTTTGAACCAGTTTTACCATCTCATTGGTCCCCTTCATCAATAAGTTAATAAGTCTCAGACATGTGTTCATTTTATATTGGTATGAGAGCTACGGGTTTTTACATTTTTTTAAACTATACTTTGACACCTGGTAGCCCATCTGATAAAAGGATTAACATTTTTTTTAACCTTTGGGGACATAGTTTTGATATAATAGGTTGACATATTTTAAACTTTCAACTTTTGACATTTCCACCTGTGAGAGGAGCCGGGAACAGGAAACAGGCAAAAGAGGAAGAGGCCAAGTTGAAAAATCAGACAAATAAAGGACAACTGCCATATGAGGAGTCACCCCCCTTTGGGTTCCAGCTGGCCCTAGCAAGCAAGCCATGTCACTATCTTCCTGACTTGGCCTCTGGGCAGGCCTACCCTCCTACAGCCAAGTTAACCTGTCGGACTCCAGAATAAGAGTGCTGGGGGCAGCAATCTGGCTGGAAAGGTTGGGGAAAGGGTGGTAGCCAGGAGAATTGTCTTCAACACATATAGCAAATGCACTGTACGTCTTGAAGTCCCTCCCCGGCTACTCCTTGACTCTGCCATTACCCACAGCCATAGTTCCATCTTAAGGGAACTAGGATATTTAACTATTCCTGCTAAAATTAAAAACAAAAAGCCCCCACTACCATTAGAGGGCAGTGCGTGTGTGTGTGTGTGTGTGTCTTTAATTTATTAAAAGACAGCTTTGGCTTGGCACTGGAAGGATGTTAGTAATATTTTCTTAAAATGTAAGCCACATGCCTACACTTACATCCAGAGTGAATGCTGGGGTGAACCTTGCCCAGCCGTTACATTGTTTTTAAATCATCTTTTTAAAATGCTAGGTTTTCTGTGGTGTACTTAGCTTCATTCATTTTAAGCACCTAATATGTGCCAAGCACTATTCTGGATAATAGTGATAGAGAGGAGAACATGGCAGATAGGAACCCACGTTCACGGAGCTCACATTTCAGTGGGGAGAAATAAGTAAATAAGAAAAATATTATATGACTATAAGCGCTGTGCAGATAAATTAAGGTAGGGCTGTATGGGGTTAATCCTTCCCTTAATCATCATTCCCTCCTACAAAATGTAGAAAGGAAAACAAGGAAAGAAAATTCTGTCAGCCTGATAAAGCCACGAATGCAAATTCCAAGATCATGTAACTAAAACACCTGTATGACTAAGTCACATTTTATAACACTTTTATGCCCAATAAACTTTGTTTTTAAAATCCAACTTCATCTTTTCCTAACTGTTTCTAATTTTTGTCCATTCCTCTGTGTGACTTCATCTTCTTCAAAAGGCTAATGAGATGTCACCCTAAGGGAAAGGAACCAGGGGTTAGTGTCTCTGCTCTCCCTCCCCATGGGCCAAGTTTTCAGCCACAGCTGAGCCAAGCCTCTCCTTAGGGGGAGGCTGATGAGGTTTGTGTGCACGGGAGAACCTGCGTGCTCAGTTGTCTCTGAAACTGATGACCAAGGAGAAAGACTCCTCAGAGAACAGAATACCTTCATCTTTGTCCCTTCCCCTCCATTTCCTCATGTGTAAAATGATATGTGTATACTTGTTTTCACTGGGCCAACGTAAAGCCTAAATAAGGTAGTGCGTGCATAGTGCTGTACCTGGCCAGGAGTACGTATTTGATAAATGGAAGTTTAAAAAAATGTCTCTTGGGCACCTGGGTGGCTCCGTTGGTTAAGCAACTGCCTTCAGCTCAGGTCATGATCCTGGAGTCCCGGGATCGAGTCCCACATCGGGCTCCCTGCTTGGCAGGGAGTCTGCTTCTCCCTCTGACCCTCCTCCCTCTCATTCTCTCTGTCTCTCATTCTCTCTCTCTCTCAAAAAAAAAAAAAAAAAAAAAATCTTAAAAAAAAAAAAATAAGGGCGCCTGGGTGGCTCAGTTGGTTAAGCGACTGCCTTCGGCTCAGGTCATGATCCTGGAGTCCCGGGATCGAGTCCCGCATCGGGCTCCCTGCTCGGCAGGGAGTCTGCTTCTCCCTCTGACCCTCCCCCCTCTCATGTGCTCTCTGTCTCTCTCATTCTCTCTGTCTCAAATAAATACATAAAATCTTTAAAAATAAATAAATAAATAAATAAATAAATAAATAAATAAATAAATAAATGTCTCTTGCCCTCATGCACTATTGGTGGGAATGTAAACTGGTAAAGCCACTGCAGAAAACAGTGTAGAGTTTTCTCAAAAAATTAAAAATAGAAATACCATATGGTCCAATAATTCCACTACTGGGTATTTACCCCCTCCCCAAATGAAACACTGCTTTGAAGAGATACATGCACCCCTCTGTTCATTGCAGCATTATTTACAATAGCCTAGATATGGAAGCAACCCCGTTCCACTGATAGATGAATGGACAAAGAAGATGTGGAATATTAGCCATAATACACAATGGAATATTAGCCATAAAAAAGAACGATCTTGCCATTTGCGACAACATGGATAGACCTCGAGGGTATTATGCTAAGTGAAATAAGTAAGAAAGACAAAAACAAATATCATATGATTTCACTTATACGTGGAATCTAAAAAACCAAAAGGAACAAACAAAAAGTAAACTAAAAGCAGAAACAGACCCATAAATATAAAAGACAAACTGATGGTTCCTAGAGGTGAGGGGTGTGGGGGCATGAGCAAAATGAGTGAAGAGTGGGAAATACGGGCTTCTAGTTAATGGAATGAAGAAGTCACAGGAATGAAAGGCACAGCATAGGGAGTATAGTCAATGGTTCTGTATTAGAGTCGTATGGGGACAGATGGTCGCTACACTTGTGGTGAGCGCAGCATAGTATATGGACCTGTCATAGCACTATGTTGTACACCTGAAATTAATTTAACATTGTGTGTCAACTATACTTCAATTTAAAAAATTTTTTTAATTGAAAAAAAAAGAAGGCTCTTGCCTCTAGTGCTCTCGTAAGCTCCAGATATATGTTAGTGGTGTACATTTGTACTTTCAGATGTACAGAAGGAACACTAAAATTCAAGGCAGCTGAGGCTGGGCAGTAATAGCTCACTGAAGAACAGGAGCAAGATTTTATAATATTTTGAATGACTGCTCTAAAACCAATAGGATGAACTATTACGGAGATCCAGAGCTTCCATTAAGAAATATGAACTGCAGGAGCACAGGCTGGGAAAGAATTCACTTAACAGCAATTAGCGTGAGACAGAGGGGTTTTAACTGACAGTAGATTCGGTATGAGCAGACTACAGAGTGGCTGCCAAGGAAGCTAATGTAATCCCATGCCACACTAATTGAGGTTTAATGTCCAGATCAAGGGAAGGAATGGCCCATGGTACTCTGCCTTGGCCAGATCCTGTCTGGAGCCACATTCTCTTTCAGGAGGCTCATTTTAAAAGGGACATTGACAAACTGGACCATGCCACATGAGAATCGATGGGGAGACATGCTGGGTTTTTGCCTGGAAAAGAGAAGATTGCTCTTAATGCATATTATTTAAAGACTTTCTGTATGGAAGAATGTAGCAGTACTTCCAGAGGGCAACTCAAGGCACAGTGGGTGGACCTTTAAGGACAGATCTCACCTCAATAAAAGGAGTAACTTTCTGAGGATCAAAGTTTCCAGCAATAGGAAGGATGACTTCTGTTTAGTAATGACCTAACTATCCCTGAAAGCAATCTAGGAAGGCAGTGGTTGGGAGGTTAAGTGGATCAGTGTTTTTCAAACTGCTTTCTATGGAGCGGCATCCTACGGAGCCAGGGTGGGGATGGGAATGGTAATGGTTCCAGAGTGATAGGAAGGAAGGAGACTAGGGTGGTGGAAATGGGACCCCTACTTTAACCACAGCAGCTCAGTTCTTATGTTTTTAAGTTTTCCTCATTTCAGAGTTCTACTTGAGGTATTTGTCATGGGCTCTGCTGTTAAATCAAATTTTGAAAACCGTTGGAGGTGATGGCTTTCTCACCAACTCAGGTGGTGACGCAACACCCGTCTCTTAGGCCCACGACTGGTCAGAGAGCACTCTAGAACAGAGTCTAGATAAGTCTCAGCTTTGTCTGAGCTCAGTCACCTCTGGAGCTTTCTAAATGGTCCTTTCCTTCCCTTAAAACAAAAAAACAACACGGTCTTAGTCTTTTGGTTAGCAGCCCTTAGTCTGTAAGTCCTGACAGTGTGCTGGATACCTAGCATTAACCTTTAAGCTTTTCCTCACATGCCCCCTTTCCACTTTGGTTTGCCTCCTCATGCAGGCGTTCCTCCTGTCCTCCCTCCTCCATCAACCTCCACCTCCGGCAGATCAGGCTTACCCCTCCATCCAAGGGGGAGAGAAATCGTGGGGCCAAGTTGTAGTCAGAACTCTAGCCCTGGACATCTGTACTTCTCCTGTCCAGCAGGCCTCCAGGAGACACGACTGGACCAGCACAGCCCTTGGAAGGGAGCTCAACAGGTAGGAGGATTCCTTTCTGCTCACTGGGGTTTCCCCCGCTGCTCCAGGCTTGAGCTCTCTCCTCCCTACTCAGAACCTCCTCTTTACTAGTATTTATACCAGGGTTTCCCAAACCAGGCTTCAAAAAATTTGAGCAGCTTTTTAGAAGTCTGGACCCAGTAACTCCACAGATGTGTTCAATCAGAATCTTGCAGGGTGGGATCTAGGAACATGTGTTTGTAACAAGTTTCTCCCAAGGGACTCTATTTGGGAACCAGTGGGGTCTATCACTCCCTTTGGCACTAAGCCCATCTTACCTTGCATGGCGATTCCTATCTTATGAATCCTGTCTTCCCTTAAAATGAAGGACCATGTGTTTCTTGGATCTGTTCCTTCACTTTCCACCACCAGATCCAGAATGCAGCTGCTGACAGTGGTGGGGAGCATGGGTAGCACCTAGAGTCCTCTTTACTTACCTTACAACTCACAGGACTTTGGATTGCAGAAGTCTCTTCTCTGCTGCCAGGTGTTCTCAAACTTCCATGTGCGTCAGACTCACTTGGAAGGTTTAGTTAAAACACGGATTACTGGGCCCCACCCACCTGCAGAGTTTCTGATTCAGTAGGTCTGGGGTGGGCCTGAGAATTTGCATTTCTAACAAATCCCCCAGACGGCTCTTTGAGAAACACTTCTTGAGACTTGCTTTCCTTCTTTTTAGTTGTGGATGTTCCTGTTTCTAATCTATGATTCCCTTTGGTTCATATTAACTCCAATAAATTCCGAAGTGTCTCTCCACTTATTGGCCTCTCCTCTTGTAATAACATGATTTCTATGAGATTCATGTATACTGTGGCCTTCTATTTGGAACCTTCCCACAACCCCTGGTTCTTCGGCCATTTGTGTGTGGCCCAGGGGTTCCCCTTCACAAGGTGCTATACACTCAGAAGGCCTTCTTGCTGAACAGATTCAGAGAAGGGAAGGATTAGTGTAGGCTGGAGCGACTGGGAAAGCTTCAAAAGAGGGATCAGATTTCAGTTCATCCTCAAAGGGAGATTTGTCTGTTTAGAGTGGATTGGAGGGGCGCCTGGGTGGCTCAGTCGGTTAAGTGTCTGCCTTCCGCTCAGGTCATGATCCCGGAGTCCTGGGATCGAGTCCCGCATCGGGCTCCCTGCTCAGCGGGGAGCCTGCTTCTCCCTCTGCCTCCCCCTCTGCCTCTACCCCCACCCACTCACCCCTGCTCATTTGCACATGTGCGTGCTTGCTGGCTCACTCTCTCAAAAAAAAAAAAATCTAGAGTGGATTAGAAAGAGTATTCCCGACAAGTAAACCAATAGCCAAAGACCCCTGAAAACAGACATGTATGTTGGGATGACGCTGAAGAGACAGGCCCACCCTGACCCACACGTCGCTTCGACTAAGCGGTGAGGCATTGTTATGGGAAGGCATCCTGTCTGTGGCCAGAACTGTTAAAACATATAACAGTCAATGGACAGCAGGCCAAGTGATGTTGATTTTGTTGTATCAGCTTGCTAAGCATGAGGAGCCCCAGGGGCAGTGGTGCTCTGTGGGCCAGGCATCTCCATCGAGGGAGTGAGCGTGTTTACTCCTAAGGCCCAGGAGAGAGACTTCCACTTCTTCTTTCTGTGGAAAAGCCCCCACCAGTGCAGGGTGTGGCAAGAGCGGACCTGAGGAAGAAGCTTTGCTCAATAGGAAATGAGCTCCTGTGCTGAAATGCGGAAGTCCTGCTGGGCTTCAGCTGGATGGTTTTGAATTACAAAAAGAAAAGAATGTGTCAGAAGTGAACCTGATAGTGGAAAAATGGCAGCAACCCGAGCATCCATCAATAAGACGTGATTCATGTTATTCATGAACGTGGTTATTCGTGTCCCGGTTCGGGCTGCGGAAAAAAAAAAAAAAAGAAAGAAAGAAAAGACATTGGTTAAATAAACTGTAGAGTTGTCCATGCTGTGGCATATTGTGATGCGCATAGGGAAAAGGAGGTAGGGCTGGACGCAGTGACCTGGAAAAGTCTCCTAGTTACACAGTTAAATGAGAAAAACAAGCTACCAAGGTGAGCATATTATAATCCCATGATTTGAAAAATGTATCAGTAAAAACTCTTGAAGGATGATCACAAGGAAACCGTTAACAGTTGCCTGTGAAGAGGGGAGGGAGGTTAATGTGGGAGGTGGGGAGCTTGGGAGTTTAGGTGGGATTTTTAATTTTTAAAATCAAATTTCTGAATGGTTTGAAATTTTTTACTTGTAATTAGAATAAATACTAGCTAATGCTTACCAAGTACCAGACACTGTTTTAGACCTATTAACTTATTTAATCTTTCCCATAAATCTATGGAGGTAGGTATTATTAATTTCCCCCATTTTACAGATAAAGAAACTGAGACACAGCATTTCAACGGCCTACTAATAAATAGAAGAGCTGGGATTTGAACCGAGGTCAGCTGGCTCCAGAATCTGTGCACTAAACCCTCTCACTGGTACATTTCTCAATGGACCATTAACTGTACGTGTAATAGGATCCTAACTAAAAAACAAACTATATGCATAGAAAAAAATGGAATTTAGGTTCTCTAAAGCTGTCCTTTTAAAATATAGTTCCAAAAAAGAAAAAAAATACTGATCCAAAGATTCATTCTGAATTCCAGCTTAGACAGGATAATTCAGGCATAAAAGAAGTGCTTTCAGAGCACAGGATAGCCTTGCTTCTCTTCCCTACCACAAACTGTTGGCTCACATTTCTTCAACAAGAGCTAAATGTTTTTACTACTCAAACAGAGATAAGGTTTAATATGCAAATATTTCTGAACAAGCTATAGCCATTTCAGATTTAATTGTATAAATCTCTGATTTAATACTATTTAGGCGTGGATAGCAATTATATATACAGAGCAGGTCATGATAGGGGACGGGGAAAGACAGACAGGAAGGAGAATCTGAGAGCGCCATCAGGTTGATCTGGGGAGGCTGGAGGCAGCAGATTATCACATACTAGCTTTTAATGCCATTGCTTGACAGTGATAGAACTTGCCCATGTATTTTACACATTTGATCTTTAAACTTATGAGCTAGAGAGAAAAGATACATTCATTTTACAGATAAAGAAATCAAGGCTCCAGGAGGTTGTGGCTTGGCAAATTATTAGAGCTGGAGCCCAAAACTCATAATTCTCCTTCCAGGACTCTTGAATCATACCCAGATACCTCGGCCACATTACGACCTCATCCAGGGCTAGGCCCGAGTCCACCTCAGCGGAAGAAAGTCTAGTCGATAAAAGCTCCTGATATTTAGGGTAGTAATGGGGCCCCAACCAGCACCTGCCAAGGGGTATCCAGGTGGGATGACAGAACAGGAGCCCCGGTCAACCAAGAGGCAAGGGGGCCAAGCTCTTTGCTCTCATCCCTTCTAGCACCCCACCTGAATTTCTGAGATCTTCCTCCTACTCTTTTCCCTTCTGTCTTTGTTTCCTGTCTTTTCTCCAGCTCCAAACTCACATTCACAGTCATGAAAAGCAGGAAAAATACAAATTTTTTAGAAAGAAATTTTTTCTACCAATGCGGTTGGATTGGGAATCCCATTCCGTTGAGTCCAATTAAAAGCCCTGATAATTCTTGAACTTCTTTCCACTTAGTCACCTAGTTAGGATGGGTAAAGTTCCATAACTCAGTTGCTTCACTTCTTTATTTTATTTTATTTTTTTAAAGATTTTATTTATTTATTTGAGAGAGAGAATGAGAGAGAGAGAGCACATGAGAGGGGGGAGGGTCAGAGGGAGAAGCAGACTCCCTGCTGAGCAGGGAGGCTGATGCGGGACTCGATCCAGGGACTCCAGGATCATGACCTGAGCCGAAGGCAGTCGCTTAAACAACTGAGCCACCCAGGCACCCTCAGTTGCTTCCCTTCTTAATTAAATTCAATTTACTGCTTCATTCAATATTTTTTTTTTTTTAAAGATTTTACTTATTTATTTGACAGAGATAGCGAGAGCAGGAACACAAGCAGGGGGAGTGGGAGAGGGAGAAGCGGCTTCCCGACGAGCAGGGAGTCTGATGTGGGACTCGATCCCAGGATCCTGGGATCATGACCTGAGCCGAAGGCAGACACTTAACGACTGAGCCACCCAGGCGCCCTGTTTCATTCAATCTTGAATTGTTTTCATATTCTCTCTACCTGCTAGGGCTACAATAGTTTTACATATTTAAATGATCTTCTGGTGGATTCTGTATATCTCCCATGGTTTTGTTTGACTCTGTGGTCACACCTCCTAAAAAGGCCATGCTAATGACACGAAGACATGGCTATGCTCCACACATCCTTGAGATCTGGAGGAGAAGGAAATATACAAATGCAAACAAATATACTACAGTTCCTCTGGGGTAATTGGATGACTCTGGAAATTTCCTGCAGTGTGTGTTTGGACTAGAGTAGGAGGGAAAAAGCACGGAGGAGCAAGAAAATTAACAATCAGAAAGCTAATGTGCACTACAAGGAAGGCATCTCATGATTTTTGTTTTTACAGTTTCCACATTTTATTTGTGCCCTTACCACAACCCACATAGTTCTAAAAAATAACCACCAGGGGGCAGGAGTGTGCCAATGTCAGACGCTTGAATCTGCTGGGTTTGGATTTCCTTTCAGAGAATTTCCTCACCAACGAATTTCTGTTTGGAATATACAGATTAAGGAACTAAGGCAGAGTGAAGTAAACAGTAAGCAACCCAGCATCATGTGAGTGGCAGAGGTAGGATTTGAACACTGGTTTCAACAATCCATCCAGTAGGCTCTTTTAGAACTCACCTGTCTTTGTAGCTGTGATTTCTACATTCCCCCCCACCCCCGATGTTTACAACCTCTAAAAAGAGAACTTGATGAGGCCCCAGGGCTCTGTCCCTTTAAGTACTCCATTTCACTTGAAAGAAGTGAAATATTATTCTCCCATGAGGATTCAGCTACCATCTTGTCAAACTCAAAAGGCCAGGACTCTTCTGGATCACAGGACCACTTAGGAGACAAGCCCAGAGTGCCATTCTCTGGGGTCTGGGCCACCGGCCTGTGACCCTGACCATGCAATGGCCGAGATGCTCTTCAGGATTTCCGGAGAACCCACACACGTTGGCACACTACTAATTTCAGCAGTCAAAAATTTCTAACATCCATTATGCTCATTAACAAAGCCTGTGGTATGACCTGGACACAGAATGCCTTGTTTCCAGTGAAACGGAGTACTTAACGGGACAGAGCCCTGGGGCCTCATCAAGTCCACGAAGCTAATTTTAAGACTGTTTTTATACCTGCTGGATAATGAACATTATGTGTGTGTGGCCAGTTTGGGCTGCAACTTGTTATTGTAGGAACCTCATCTGTTACCTGCCAAATCGATCCTAATAATTATAAACAGCCCAGTTGCCTTAAGTTGGTTCAATATATTTTGTTTACATCCTTCTTTGGAAAAACATCCTCTCCACAAACATATCTGCATCTCTTTCCTTCTTCCACGAGGGAAAAGTACAGTCAGCTCCATACTTAATGCCACACGTTCACCACTTGCTGGAGAAAGCATCTTTCTCTCTGTTATTCACAGGCCTGATTGACAGAGCTCCTTTTTTGTTTTTGTTTTTTCTCAGGTTGTTGTTGTTGGGGTGTGTGTGTGTGTGTGTGTGTTAGGTAATTAATGAGCCCCTTGGCAACTTTTCCTAAGCTGGGTTGTAACCCTTGGCAATTCACTTTTTGAAAAAAATATTTATAACAAACATTTAAAGCAAAAGTCAACTTTAAGATACAAGATACAATTGAAAAGAAATGTATTTAGTCATTATGAGATGGCTATTTTTACACTTTTCTCTCTTTCTAAGGAGTTGGTGTCACTGTTAATACTACTAAGTCCTGAAGAGTCAACTCAGAAGTTACAAGCCTGCCCTCCCCACCAGCCCAAACATCCATCTCCACATCCACTACATTGGTCCTGACTTCTATTATCTGTTGTCTACATTGTTTTTATTGTCTAGATTGGTTACTATTGTTGTTCCATAGTTCTTTTTACGTTATTGAAGTGTAGCAAAGTGTGTCAATTTTTTTAAGGATTTTTTTTTTTTTAAGATTTTATTTATTTGAGAGAGAGAGAAACAGACAGCATGAGAGGGGAGAGGGTTAGAGGGAGAAGCAGGTTCCCCACTGAGCCAGGAGCCCAATGTAGGACTCCATTCCAGGACTCCAGAATCATGACTTGAGCTGAAGGCAGTCGCTTAACCAACTGAGCCACCCAGGTGCCCCCTTTTTAAGGATTTTAAGTAATCTTGGGCGCCTGGGTGGCTCAGTCGGTTAAGTGTCTGTCTTTGGCTCAGTTCATGATTCCAGGCTCCTGGGAACAAGTCCTGCATCGGGCTCCTTGCTCAGTGGGGAACCTGCTTCTCCCTCTGCCTTCTGCTCCCCCTGTTATTGCTCTCTCTCTCTCTGACAAATAAATAAATAAATAAATCTTTTTTTTTTAAAGGATTTTAAGTAATCTCTACACCCAACATGGGGCTTGAACTCACAGCCCTGAGATCAAGAGTCGCATCCTCTACCAACTGAACCAGTAGTGTACCCCAAGTGCATCAATTTTAAATGTGCAATTCAGTGAATATTTTCATATATACACCTATGTAATACCACCAGAATGGAGGTATAGCACATCTCCAGCACGCCAGGAGACTCCCTTATGCCCCTTCCTTGTCAATACCCAACCCCCTCAATGATTACAACTACTCTGAAAGCTACCTCCATAGATTGTTTTCATCTTTCTTGAACATAATTGAATCAAACAGAATGCCTTCTTTGGCATCCAGTTTCTTTGGTCAACGTAGGGTGGGAAGATTCATCCACTGTAGTATGTAACAGTAATTCACTCTTTTATATCTCTGTGTGGTATTCCATTCTATGAATATATCACAACAAAATTCATCCAGCCCTCTAGGGATGAACTTTTAGCTTGTTGCTGGTGTTTAGTTATTATGAATAAAACTGCTAGAAACATCCTTACACGTGTCTTTTGATGGAGATTTTCCTTGGATGTATACTAGGAATGGGATTGCTGGGTTGTAGGATAGGCATAAAATTAGCATAAGTACATACTATCCTACTATTTCCCAAAGTTATCCTGCATTCCCACCAGGATAGAGTTCAGTTATTTCATCTACTCATCAACAGTTGGTATTACTATTCTCCTAAAAATTTGAGTCATTGTAATGAATGAGTCTTAGTAAATTATTGTGGATTTAATTGTACTTTCTTTATTTGAGCATCTTTTTATGTGCTTATTTGTCCATTTGGATATCCTCTTTTGTGAAATCTTGTTTGTGTCTTTTGCCCATTAAAAGAATTAGATGGTTGGGTTTTTTTCTTATTGATTTGTAGAAGTTCTTTGTATATTCTGATAATGAGTTCTTTGTTGGCTATACATATTGTGAAAATCTCCAGTATAAGGCTTGATTTTCACTCAATAGTGTTTCTTTGATATCCAATCTTAATTTTAATCGATCTAAGGCATCATTTTTTTCTTTTGTGTATTGCCTTGTGTGTTCTGCCTAAAAAATCTTTGCCTACCCCAAAGTCATAATGATATGCTCTCATTTCTTTTAGAAATTTTATTGTTTTAGTTTTAACGTTTGGGTCTATGATCTATTTCAAATGAAATGTTATAGATGATATGAGATAGAGGATCTTTTTTTTTTTTTCTGTGAGAATATCCAGTTGCTCTAGTCCCACTCATTGACAAGACCACCTTTTCCCCCACTGAATTTCAGTGGTGCCCTTGTTATACAGCAAGTGACAGTATATGTGTTAAGTTTATTTCTGAATTCTGTATTCTTTTCTATGAATGTATTTGCTTGTCTTACCACCATACAATGCAGTGTTGATTAATTGTAGCTTTATTCTAAGCCTTGAAATCTGGTAGTGTAACTCCTCCAGCTTTGCTCTTTTTGAATATATCTTGACTCTTCTAAGTCCTTTGCATTTCTGTTGGAAATTTTGGAATCTTTCCATCAATTTCTAAAAAAAAAAATCTTGCTGGGATTTTGATTGGGATTGCATTGAATCTATAGATCAATTTGGTGAGATGCAGCATCTGAGCAATATGAGTCTTCCAATCCACGAACATGGTATATTTCTCCATTGATATATTGTCTTTGACTTCTCTTAGCAATGTTTTGTAGGTTTTCGTATAGGGCTCTTGTACATCATTATATTTATTTCTAAGTATTTGGCGTTTTTATGTTATTATAAGTTCCATTTTTAAGATTTTCATTTTCTAACTGATTGTAGAGCATATAAAAATGCAGTTGGTTCTTGCATATTGATTTTCTATCTAGCAATTTTAGTTAATTCATTTAAGAATTCTAAGAGTTTATTTGCAGATTCTTTTAGATTTTCTGTGTATATTGTCATACCATCTGTGAATAATGACAGTTTTATTTCTTTATTTCTCATTTTTATGCCTCTGTTCTTTTGCTGTATAATAATTGCTACAACCTCTGGTACATCATTGAATATTGGTGGTGACAGCACCACCAGTCAATCATGTTTCTGATGTCAGGAGGAAAGTGTTCAATATTTAAGCATTAAGTGTGATGACACCTACAGGCTTTGTGTGGATAATTAGATTAAAAGGGTTTCTTTCGGGCGCCTGGGTGGCTCAGTTGGTTGGGCGACTGCCTTCTGCTCAGGTCATGATCCTGGAGTCCCTGGATCGAGTCCCGCATCGGGCTCCCTGCTCGGCGGGGAGTCTGCTTCTCCCTCTGACCCTCCCCCCTCTCATGTGCTCTCTCTCATTCTCTCTCTCTCAAATAAATAAATAAAATCTTTAAAAAAAATAAATAAAAAAAGGGTTTCTTTCAATTAATGGTTTGCTGAGTATTTTGTCATTAACAGGTATTGAATTCTGTCAAATACTTTTTTGCATATTGAGATGATTACATGGTTATTCTCCTTTAATGCTTACTTACTTACTTATTTACTTTAAAGATTCCATTTATTTATTTGTGAGAGAGAGCTTGAGCAGGGTGAGGGGGAGAGGGAGAAGCAGACTCCCCACCAAGCAGAGAGCCCAATGTGGGGCTTGATCCCAGGACTTGATCCCAGGACTCCGGGATCAGGACCTGAGCTGATGGCAGATGCTAAACCGACTGAACCACCCGGGCCGCCCCTCTCCTTTAATCTTTTTTTTTTTTAAAGATTTTATTTATTTATTTGAGAGAGAGAAAATGAGAGAGAGAGAGAGAGCATGGTGGGGGAGGGTCAGAGGGAGAAGCAGACTCCTCGCTGAGCAAGGAGCCCGATGTGGGACTTGATCCCAGGACTCCAGGATCATGACCTGAGCCGAAGGCAGTTGCTCAACCAACTGAGCCACCCAGGCGCCCTCTCCTTTAATTTTTTTTTTTTTTAAGATTTTATTTATTTATTCATGAGAGACAGAGAGAGAGAGGCAGAGGGAGAAGCAGGCTCCCAAGGAGCAGAGAGCCCAATGCGGGACTCGATCCCAGGACCCTGGGATCATGACCTGAGCCGAAGGCAGACGCTTAACCATCTGAGCCACCCAGGCGCCCTCTCCTTTAATCTTTAATGTAAAATTTACATTGATTTACTTCAACTGTTATACTAATCTTGAATTCCTGAAATAAACGTGGCATTACTGATCAAGATGTGATATAATATAATTTTTTGGCATATTGCTGGATTTGATTTTGATTTGGATATTTATATCTAGGTTCATGAAAGATATTTATTGGTTAATAATTTTCTTTTGTGAGGGTGCCTGGGTGGCTTGGTGGGTTGAGTGTCCAACCCTTGGTTTCAGCTCGGGTCATGATCTCATGGGTCATGAGATTGAGCCCCCCATTCTCCCACTGGGCTCTGTGCTCAGCAGGGAGTCTGCTTGAAGATCCTCTCCCTCTGCCCCTCCCCCCACTCCTTGCATGTGCACACTCTCTCTCTCAACTAAATAAATCTTTAAAAAAAATAATTTTGTGTAATGTAATGTAATTTTTCTTTTTTGATATCAGGATTATCTTAGCATCATAAAACAGATTGGAAAGAATTCCCTTTTCTTTTACTCTTTGAAAGTATTTGAACAATATTTATATTCTGTCTTTCCTAACTATTTTGAGGAACTCACTAGTGAAGCCATCTAGACATGGAATTTTCTTTTTGGGACAATTTTAATTACAGATTTAATTTATAGGACTATTCAGACTTTTTCTTTCTTCTGTATCAGTTTACTTATATTTTTCAGGGACTTTGTTAATTTTACCTAAATCATTAAATTTATTGCACGAAGATAGTTATGTAATCTTATAATCTTTTGAGTGTTGTAGGATCTGTAGCAATATTCTTATTTACTTTCCTGATATTGAAAATTTGTGCTTTTTCCTTTTAGTTGGTGTTGCTAGAAAGCTTTTTACATAAACTTGTTGTTTTGGAATAATTTTAGATTTATAGAAAAGTTGTCATACCCCTCCCAATTTGTTTCCCCTTGTTAAAACTAAGAAACCAACATTTGTACTTTACTATTAGCTAAACTCTAGACTCATATTTCACCAGATTCTCTCATTAATGACCTTTGTCTCTTCCAGGAGCCAACCCAGGATAATACATTGTGTTATTAGTTTCTTAGTCATTCCTTGTTTTTCATGACCTGGAGGTTTTGAGGAGTACTGGTTAGGTATTTCTAGAATGTCCCTCAAATTGGGTTTGTCTTCTGTTTTTCTCATGATTAGACTAAGGTTATGGATTTTTGGAAAGAATACCACAGAGATGAAGTGCCCATCTCATCACATCATATCAGAGAGTGCATAATATCCACATGACATGCCTGGTGATGTTAATCTTGATCACTTGGTTAAAGTGATGCCTGCCACATCCCTCCACTGTAAAGTTGCTATTTTTCCTTCTCCATATTCTTTGGAAGCCAATCACTAACTCCAGCCCACACTCAAAACCAAAGGGGATGGGGGAGGTTGTTTTGCCTTTTAGAGTGGAGTATATCTACATGCATTATTTGGAATTCTTCTGTAGGGAATATTTTTTTTTCTTTCTTCCTTTCTTTCTTTCTTTCTTTCTTTCTTTCTTTCTTTCTTCTTTCTTTCTTCTTTCTTTCTTTCCTTCTTTCTTCTTCTTTCTTCAATCATTTCTCTATATTAGTGTGGATGGATCCAGAGCAAAGCAAGTAAGGGTCAGGAATGGATTTGAAAGTAGTATAACTAGGCCATTGACTGGCTCCAGGGCTCAAGACAATATTACTTGTTTCCTAGTTTCTTTGAGATTCTGAGGCTCAGAGCTGGGACTAAAGTATTTTTTGGATGACTGGATCTGTGATGGATTTATGTCTGTGCCACCAGCTTTAGAATCAAGAATAGAAAGGGGCCCCTGTGCAGATTTGAATTATGTGGCAAATGCATGTTTGACACAGCAACAGAAACTCTTTCGTCTTTCAGGAGCACATTAAATTATGAAAACTGAAGACACAGAAAAGAGCATATGTTATACTTGTGACACACTCTTTTTGTAACCCCCAAATATAGCAAGGAGTACCTCAGTCGTGTACTCGCCAGAGTAGTAGTTCAGGACTCAGGTCTCAAGGAGACTGAGGAGAGTCAAGAGCAGTGGAAGAGGAGCAAGAGAGGGAAGTGAAGAAAAGTAACCATAAGTGACAACCAATGAGAAGAAAAATAGCTTTGTAAGAATCCCCAGCGGTAAGTAATGCCTGACACATAGCAGAGGCTCGCTAAATATTTGCTGAATAGATAAATGTCTTAGGGATCTGTGCCCATTTCCTCATTGTAGAGCGCTGAAGGGCATGGAACAAGGAGTAAGGTATTTCTGGGCATTTTGACTTGATATAAGCCCCAAGCAAATGAATGACTCTTCTTAAAGGCTAAACAAAACTAAAAGGTCTATGATGTTGAAATCATAGGGAAGACACTCAGCTGTAATTCCCTGATAAGGACATCAGATCTGAGGATGTGGCAGAGGGGTGATGAAGCTGTTTCTTTTTTTTTTAAGCTCCAGTTGACTGATACCAAGAAACCTGTGGCCACTTCTGCAACAGAGCACCCCTTGTCATGCCTGGTAACTTCTAACCTTCCTCTTGCCCTGTTCTCCTCAGTTGCTGTCAGTTGGTTTGTGGCAGAGGGGAATTCCAGCCCATTTGGGGGGCATTAAGAGGGAGGTTTCTGGTGGATCCTGGGACCCTGAAGAGAAAGGTAGAGCTCAGACACACCAGTCTCAGAGGTTTACTGGACCAAAATTGGCTAAAAGCCACACAGACAACAAACAAACAAAAATCCATACAAGTGTTCTAAAAAATCTGGAAGCTCATAGTTATACACAATAAGGTAAAGTGTGTAGCAGAGGCTAAGGCTGCTTCAATATCATCTTTGGGCTTATCAGCACACCAGGCACCTTTATATCACTCCATTTCTTACCTAAGGTGACCCCCCACTCTGTCTAATTTTATTTAAAAAAAATTTTTTTTTAGCTAAAAAAAATCACTTATGTAGAAAAGAATAGCTTGGGCTTGGGAAGCAGACTATGTCCCATGGAAGGTAGAAATTGTTAGTCATTGAGGACTCAAAGGAGCAGGATCATTCAAACAGCAACCCTCCCTCATTTGATACAAGCCCCCGGAAGAGACTATATACTCAGTTATCTCACAGGAGGTGAAGAACAAGCATTGTCATACCCTGCCAGAAATTAAGCAGGATCTAGAATTTAATATTGAAACCCAGTAATATGAGAACCTAGTAGTTTCAGCTACCAACTCAAACTTAAATTGTCCTCTAAAAATGAACAAACCTTATGGACATGAAAGTTCAGGCATCAGTGAAGTCTTAACAAACGAGCCATGACAGTCACCATCTTGGTTACCGTGCAACAGAGCTACATCTCCCTAAATGAGTCAGTGATTAAAACTACAAACAAAATACAAAAATAAACGGTAAGTCCAACATTTTGCAAGGGTACAGAGACTTACTATGGGGCAAATACCTCAACGTTGGACCCCCCAAAGAAGTAAAATTTGGTCATGAACTCACAAAAATACACCCAAAAAGAGTACCTAAAAATGAAAGAAAAGGGGTTGAGTGGGTGCAAACTGGTGGGGAAAGATTAAATAAATCAGGAAGGGAAAGGATGATCAATTCGGTGACGACCCAACGGATTTCAGGGCCAGCCACCAGAGACTGAGCTTCTTAAGTAATTAAAGTATCAGCAATATTCTTCCTTTGAGGCCTGAGAAACAAATTGTGCCTATTTATGAGGTCTTAAATGCCAAAAAGGGGAGAGTACTCAAGTTAATAGCTATCAGAAGAAAATAAAATCCAGTTGTTAAAATGTTCCACCATTTGTTTGAATTAACTTAAAAACTACAAAGTTGTTCTACCTCCCTGGGGAGGAGGATGGGGTGTGGGACCCCCAAAACCCAGAGAAATCTGAATAGTTGCAAGAACTCCTCTCCCCTTGAGAACCTGAATACAAGTCCCAGCAGCCAAAAGTGGACAAAGTATATTTTAAAGAATCTGTGCCTTCATTCCTTTCATGCACAGGACTCTATTCCCAAGAGTGACTTCACAAATACCAGTTTCTTGTTTGTGAACACACTCTTTATGCAAACAGTCATTTTCATTTCTGAATGCAACCGTGTTTATGAAATTATCTTTACTTTCTTTCCCTTTTAAGTCTTTTTTGTTATTAATTTGTCCTATTGATAATATCTCCACTGAACTGTTTCATTATTTTCACACACTTTGAATTTCTACTGTTCTGTTAAGCTTTTATCCTTTAATATTTATAAAATGGTGATATTGCATTCTTTTTCCATTTTTAGATCCTCTTTTTTTTTCTTCATGTATAATTTCTTCATCCGTCGATCCTCATACAATATCCAGATGGCACTAAAATCCGTGTGAAACTGGAATTTAGGTAAAGGCCTCTGTGTCTTTGCCTTAACTTGGGCAACTACTTTCTCTAGATCCATTAAATAGATTGATCTTGCTCAACAATTTGTCACACTCATGAGCTGTACTGTGTTTTCATTTCTACCCAATCCACATAATGTTAACTCCCTCTTTTTTTTTACATCATGATCATTTAAACTTTCTTTCTTTTTTTTTTTTTAAAAGATTTTATTTATTTATTTGTCAGAGAGAGAGAGGCAGGTAGAGGCAGAGGGAGAAGCAGGCTCCCCTCCAAGCAAGGAGCCCAATGCGGAACTCGTTCCCAGGACCCCAGGACCACGATCCGAGCCAAAGGCAGACCCTTAAGGACTGAGCCACCCAGGTGTCCCTGGTGATCTGTACAGTTCTTTCTTTCTTTCTTTCTTTCTTTCTTTCTTTCTTTCTTTCTTTCTTTCTTTCTTTCTTTCTTTCTTTCTTCTTTCTTTCTTCTTTCCTTCCTTCCTTCCTTCCTTCCTTCCTTCCTTCCTTCCTTCCTTCCTTCCTTCCTTCCTTCCTTCCTTTCGTAGGATCCATGCCCAACACGGAGCCCAACATGGGGCTTGAACTAATAACCCTAAGATCAAGACCTGAGCTAAGATCAAGAGTCGGACACTTAACAGACTGAGCCACTCAAATGCCCCCAGTTTTTCCTTTCTTAATGAACCACTTGCATTGTATTGGTTTCAATTAATGCTTTAGTAGAATTTGTAGCCATTTTTGCAATTAATGACAGTTTTCTGTTTCAACAGTGAAAAGGTAAAGAAAACTTAACTCGGTCTTTTCACAGTGCTCCCCACTCCCAAGGAGAAACAGCTGAGAGAGCCGGGCACCTCCCTCTGCAGACCTTCTGCACTTCAGGTTGTCCCTTGACACGAACATTAGGTCTTTTCTCTGGGATATGATATATATTGCAGAATATATGATAAACTTCCAGAACCGTCAGTCCAGAAGATAATTTAAATACCATTGGAGCTTCTGATAAAGAAGAGTAGAATGAGGTAGGAAAACATTATCTTTGGAAACAAATTTGGATGTAACAAAAAAGAAAGCAAGGTGATGCTAGCACCCGGGATGTCTGTGTCTCTTTGCTTCTGTCACCACGTCCCAGGCAGCCAATAGTTGGACAGTTAGGAAAACCATAGGACACGCAGTTGGGGGATGCCAAACTTAGTCATATTTCGAGGGGAAAGTATGACATTTTTGAAAAGTTAGAAAGTTGGAGGGAGTTTCCTTTTCTAATCGACCGTTATGATCACAGTGGAATTTTTGTTGTTTTTATCTCTTTCGGAGGAAGGATGTTCTGTGATGTGAAACACAGGCAGTAGAGGAAGATAATATTGTTAAAGAAATCGAGTTCAGGAAAGTCAGGGTTGGCTTAAAAGAAGTTTCTCGCATCGTCTCAAAGTCTTAGGGGAGGTGGCTTTAGCAGACCACAGTTTGAAAACAGACCACAGATCTCCAAAACACATGACCTAAGAGCAGGGCTTGGGGAAGGTACGTGGTCAAAGCAGATTTTAATGGGGATAAAACTGGCTTTTTGAAGAACTGAAGAAAAAAGCTGGCCAGTGGAATGCAAGGCAAGGATAGGCTGTTTTGCTAAGTGATAAGTTTCCTGATGATATGAATAAATAAATATGTATGTATGGGGACCTGTTGGCACCACCTGTTTACTCCACCCCAGGGGCCAGGATATTATTTCAGCTAAATTCAGGAAGTATCTCGTAGATGGCTAAGATGCTAGCAGCAGCAAAACAAAACTGAATGTGATTCTTTCCAACACTGCAAAACGTTGGGGGTGAAGTCTCACAAACAGAAGGATTTTAACAGCATTGAAGCAGGGGGGTAGGTGTATTTCTTTGGCAGTATCTCCCTATACACATTTCTTTATTCTTCCTTTTAAGATCTTCAACTTTGTTGTCTATTCTGTTGTTTTTCAAAAAGATCCTTTTTAGGGACGCCTGAGTGGCTCAGTTGGTTAAGCATCTGCCTTCCGCCCAGGTCATGATCCCAGGAGCCTGGGAGGGAGTCCAATGTTAGGCTCCTTGCTCAGCAGGGAGCCTGCTTCTCCCCCTGCTTGTACTCTCTCTGGCAAATAAGTAAATAAAATCTTAAAAAAAAAAAAAAAGGTCCTTTTTATAGAGAGAGATGATTTTCTGGATCCTGACTGATGTGAGAAGCAGCTGACATCTGGGATGTGCCTTTTCCTCTACCTCTCCATGAAAACGTGAGCTGTGTTTCCTCCTGGAGGCTGGTATCCCTGACCTAGTCAGAGGAGCTTCCCATTTCTTCCTCTTTTCCCCATTTTTCTTTATTTCTAGCTTGCATTTTGCGGCATTGGTAAGACAACAGGAAGCTCGGGGCTTCCTCTCCAGGGCATTCAGCTGAAGGGATGTGCTTACCGCATCACATCGATAACAGTAGCCGGAAAAGAAAGAAACACACCCACCCTCCAGAAAGCATGACCCTCCTGCTTACTCTCTGTGCCCTCCCCATGTTGGCCCCACTTCTCCCTGGGAGGCCCAGAGGCCCCTTTGGGGTTGTACTTTTTAGGCCAGTCCAGTGTTCAAGCCAATTTTATCCCCATTCAAATTGGGTTTGGCCATATACCTTCCCCAAGCCCTCTTCTTAGATAATGTGTTTTGGAGATTTGTGGGAAAGGCTGTTTTCAAACTGTGATCTGCTAATGCCACCTCCCCTAAGACTTTGAGATGATGCGAGAAACTTCTCTCAGTCTCAGCAACATGAGGGGTTGCCTGAAGAAAGTAGGGGTTAATCATTGTGACACAGACTCAGTTGGTATCAGTACCACTGTGCATGGGCTTATACATAAAATGGTTCGTGTTGCCCTTTATAAGCTAAACACTCTTGAAATAAGCAAAGGGAGGGACTATCGTGTCCAGGGATAAGAGTTTTAAATATGACAGAAGTTAGGAATCTAGTTTTCCATATTTTCCATACTAAGGGATCTGAAGGTGGCAGGAGTGCATGACTGAGTGCCTGAGGAATGTCCACGGGACCAAGAACAGCCAAAAGGCTGCTGAGGATCCCCATCGCACAGGCATAAAGATGGGACAACGAAAACGAAAGTGTGAAAGACACAAACAGCTCTTGGGAACAGTCACTAAAGAGTGTTTGAGGAGCCCTGAGAAGTACAATGTGAAAGAGACTCTATGTGGAATGTGGAGGCCTGTGTGCGGCAGTTCTCCTCCGTTAGTCTTTTCTGGGGCTTAGGGGCCTTGTCCACCATGCATGGTGACGCTGAGACCAAGAGCTGCCTGAACTCTCGCAGGTCTTCAATACCGTGGACTTGCTCACCTGTGCCCCACGTGAACCTCCCCACAGGGCCTTTAGGCGGCCCATGTGTGCTGGTCAGCGGCTGCCAGCCGCCTGGGGGGTGCTGTCCACGGACGGTTGGGTGGACTTGATAGTCAAGCTGCCAAAGCTCTTTTCTCTTCTTCAGCTTAGTGCTGACGTCTTTCCCCCAGCTCAGTATGACCTTGGGCAAAACCAAACTGCTCTCAGCCTGAGAGTTCCCCAAGTTAAGTGAAATCCTCCATATAAAAGCTTAGCCCCAAATAAGCACTTAGTAATTAACGATTAGGACGGAGAAGACCACCCAGTTAGTGAGGAGTATTTTCCTTTTCTTTGCTTTATGACTCTTTTTTCCTAGCCCCACTGCCTGTTTTCTTTGGCATCGTGCCATCACAATACCCATACTTTTAAAATATTTTATTTATTTATTTTAGAGCGAGCGTCAGCGGGGAGAGTGCGGGGTGCAGAGGGAGAGGGAGAGAGAGAATCTCAAGCAGACTCCCAACTCAGCGCAGAGCCGATATGGGGCTCAATCTCACAACCTTCGGAAATCAAGAGTCAGACACTTAGCCAACTGAGCCACGCAGGTGCCCCACGATACCCACACTTTTTAAAAGAAGGTCTCCAAGCCTGGAAACTTCTCCCTCTCCAATCTGGAGAGAGACAACCATCTGCAGGGGATTTGCCTCTCTACCTCTGCCTGGATCCTTAGCCTTCTATGGCTTTCGGACCCCAGGACTGAGAGTTCTCTGGTTCAGTATTAATAAATAGCCAACTGCATTCCTCAGTGTCCCACTGGAACCAGATGGGTAAATGTGGGAATCATATTCAAACAAGGATAAGTCGAGGAGGATTTAGAAGGAGACTGTTTACAGAGGGAAGGGCCGGGAAAGGCAAACCACAGGCCTAATGTAATCACACGGGGCTGGTAATGACAGAGCTGTTACCCACCTCTAGAGGCTCCTAGCACCTCGACGCAGAGGTTTGTGTAGAAAGGGCCACCTTAAGAGGAGTGTGAACTTTGGTTGTGAGTGCAGCCACTTTGAGACAAATCCATAGGGAGCAGTGGGGAGAATAAACATCCTGACCTCACCATCCTCCTCCTCTCTGATCTGCCAAGGCTCCTTCTTAGCCAATTACAGTCGGAAACCAGAGAGCAAGGGAGCCCATTGAGGCTCCTGGGGCAGGACAGGGAAGGGTGGAGAGAGGATCTGGAGGGGCACCTGGAAGCTATCTGGCACATGAAACAAAAGCGGGCCCTGGATGGATCCATGACAAAAGATGACTAGTGATAGGAAACAAGGATTATAGTTTAGCCAATTTTTTGCAAGGGGCCTCCAAAAAATCAGCTGACCCCTAGCAACTTATTTTGTGCCTCCAGGAAAAACTTAAGCTCTTGTTTTATGACTGGATTTTAAAAAACTGAATTATTATCTTCCAGGTTAACAGTTCAATCTCTGACATTATTTATCTTTGATTCTGAATAATCTGGCATGCGGCAACTGGAGGTGGCCCCCACTTCCCACCCACTGAGGAAGAACCACTTGGTGCTCAATCTGGTTGTCTGGGAGGTCTTAGGCAGACACCATCTGGTCCTGCCATGGAACTCGAAACAGGCTCTGTGGATCCTCATGCCTCTGACCTGCTCAGAGTGGATAGTAGAGTGTACTCTTCTCCTGCAGGTGGAGGGAGGGGTGGGCCAAGGAGGACAAAGGTACAGAATTTGCTGGTGAACCATAGCTCAGGATCAGATGCAGAAATCCACCTGCTCTTCCCATTCTTCTCACCATACTTAAATAACCTGGGAAATCACCTTTAGACCCTAGTGATGGACTAATCAACTTAGAAAAGGCCACAGCCTTCTGAAGTCACTACCACAGACAAGAGGAGGGCTCTGTCCTAACGTCTTTGCAATTTGCCATTCCGCGAGGCTAGGCCCTAAGAACAAGTAGAGTGGGTGGTGAGCTACATGGTGTGATTCGAGTGGCTTTGAAAGCCTCGCCCGACCCCTCAAGTCATTCCTTCATGCTAAGAATTTGCTTCACGAAGTCCTCTGCTAAGTGCACATGCTGCCTGAAAGGGTGTGGTACACATTTGTCTTTCTTTCTGTCTTCTTAACATTGAACTTCCCTTCCTGTTTTGAGAACTCCACCCCTTGTAAGTATTTATAGGAAGCAGAACCCATTTTCTGCTGCCTGGGCAGGGGCACATGACCTAAGGTCAACCGACCAGCTCCACTTGCTCCGGACTGTGCCTCAGGAGCTAGGGACACAAGATGGCAGAATTTGGGAGGCTGTTCATTTGGGCAGTGGGTGACCATTGTGGTGGTGGCCCGGTGGTGGTGGCCCTGTCCAGAGCTGTCAACGATGCAGGGCAAACTGTGCTGTCTGGCACTAAGGGGGTGGCTGCTGTCCTGTCCTCACAGTGATTGTTTATGGCATGATTTGGGCTGTGGTCCCAACAGCCGTGTAGTCTCCCGGTTCCTGCCCATTTCCCAACTCTGTGCCTCAGACTTTCCAGAGAGTCTGGGCTTCCCAATATCCTTTTACTAAACCCGCATGCTGCTTAAATCAGACAGAGGCATCCTTGGTTGCAAGAAACTAAGAACAGTAACTGATGCGAGGGGTGACACATTAACTCAAGAGAAGCCATAAATGTACAAGCCGCAGATAGATTCAAGGGGAACCTTCTTATGCTGTTGGTGGGAATGCAAGCTGGTACAGTCACTCTGGAAAACAGTATGGAGGTTCCTCAAGATGTTAAAAAGAGGACCACCCTACGACCCAGCAATTGCACTACTAGGTATTTACCCCAAAGATACAGACGTAGTGAAAAGAAGGGGCACCTGCACCCCAGTGTTCATAGCAGCAATTTCCACAATAGCCAAACCGCGGAAGGAGCTGAGATGTCCTTCAACAGATGAATGGATAAAGAAGATGTGGCCCATATATACAATGGAATATTACTCAGCCATTGGAAAGGATGAATACCCACCATTTGCATCAACATGGATGGAACTGGAGGGGATTATGCTAACTGAAATAAGTCAAGCAGACAAAGAAAATTATCATATGGTTTCACTCATTCGTGGAACATAAGCAATAGCATGGAGGACCGTAGAGGAAGGAAGGGAAAACTGAAGGGGGAGAAATCATAAAGGGAGATGAACCATGAGAGACTATGGACCCCAGGAAACAAACTGAGGGTTTCAGAGGGGAGGGGGTTGGGTGGATGGGGTAACAGGGTGATGGGCATTAAGGAGGGCACGTGTTGTGATGAGCACTGGGTGTTATACGCAACTAATGAATCACGGAACACTACATCAAAAACTAATGATACAGTGGCTAACTGAACATAATAAAAAAAAGATTCGTTTGTCTCGTTAGCTAGTTGTTACCTTGGGAAACAGCAGGACCCCAGGAAAAAGTGTTTGTATGGATCGGGGGAGGAAATCGGGGGAGTCTGGTCTTAGGGACATGGGCTGCCGGGGCTCGCCCAGAACAACCCTGGACAGAGGCTCCAAGGCGATCTGAGGGGTGTGCAAGGCTCTGGGCTGGGGCTCAGGCTGGAGAGAGCCACACTGGCGGGGGGGGGGGGGGGGGGGCGGGACAGGCAAGAGCTAGCTGGCACAGGTGCTCGAGTGTGGAGCCTTACCAAACGGCCTTTTATGCCCTTGTAGAGCGCCGAGGGAAGTTTCTGCTTTGTCAAATTAAGACCGCTGCTTTTCTCTCTCTGCTTAGTGGCCTAAACACTTCTGCTGACATTTAGTCTCCGTGGTAATAGGAATCAGCTTGTGGGCTTTCTGTCCTCTCCCCACCCCCTCACCCCCAGCCCCACGCCTGCCTTTAGCCCCTTTATGATTCGATAAACAGGGATAAAAAGGGCAAGGACAGCGTCAATTCTAAACTACCAAAAGGGCAAGGCCTGTGTCTTCGTCGTCTTTTCCTCACAGAGGAGCACAGAAGCTGTTCTCTATTCACTGAGGGAAGGAGAAGAAAACCAGGGATGTCGTGAGTGCAGATGCTCAACCTCTGCTGAGTTGTTTGTGGTTTTTGCGAAGAGTAGAGTAGCGGTAGCCTACGCGGAAGCCTTAGCAGAAGCCACTCCTTTCTACATTCCTCTTTCCTTTCCGTCAGAACAAGGACTGTGCCTGGTGTTCAGTTTATTGCATGAATAAACTCCAGGCCCGGTTATCGTTCTCTGAACTCTTCCATGAGAGGGCCATGCTTGCCTGCACAAACTGCAGGCGTGAACCCAGGGCACTCAGGCCCACCCTGGCTGCAGTGGCCACGACAGGAGGTGAGAATTCTTTTTTTTTTTTTTTTTTAAGATTTATTTATTTTTGGACAGAGGGAGAGACAGCGAGAGAGGGAACACAAGCAGGGGGAGCGGGAGAGGGAGAAGCGGGCTTCCCGCCGAGCAGGGAGCCCGACGCGGGGCTCGAGCCCAGGACCCCGGGATCATGACCTGAGCTGAAGGCAGACGCTCAACGACTGAGCCACCCAGGCGCCCCAGGAGTTGAGAACTCTTATCTCAGACCCCCGGCTCGGAAACTCCTGTCCTTGGTGAACCCCCACCCCCACCCCCCCCAGGGCACGGACCCTCACACCCACAGGACAAGCTCTTGGAGTTGTCTTTGCCATCAGGGAGCTCTGAACTGCTACCCTCTCTAGTCAGCTCCATGTTGTCACCCCGGGGGGAGGATGCTGTAAAGTAATCTGGGTGAAATTCCCGAAAAACGTTAAAGAAAGAGAAAACACAAGCCGAGTTTGATTTAAAAAATATTTAAGAGACATGTGTTTTATTGTCACAGAACATCGCTTAATAAATATTTTACCAGGATGATGAGGGTGAATCACAATGATGGAGGAAGGGCTTGGGGACAACGAGGGATGGAAACATTTGAAACTTTTAACTTAAACCTCAATTCACCAGCTTTGTCCTCCGCATCAGAGCTGGAGATCTGGCGGAGGACTTGTTCTTGCATGCACAGGCCCAGCTTCTCACCTTGGCACGTAGCCAGGTCAGTATATGGAAGACCAGTGGCAGCGACTCTTGATGACCTGAAGCAGAGGCTTCCGGAACGTGAGGAAGATGACGGTGCAGGCCACCAGCAGGGTGAGGCAGCTGGGAAGGATGAGCACGAGGTACAGCAGGCCCATGTCCACCCGCTCCCATTTGCAGTCCCGAGGCGTGCCTCCGGGCAGCTCCAGCAGGCGAATGACCTTGGAGGAGAGGTTGCAAGTGAGCATGTGCAGGTCGGCAATGGTGTGCAGGCGCTGCAGGGACCCCCAGCCCTCCACCCCGCAGCAGTCGTAAGGATTCTGACTGAGGTAGATGGTCCGCAGACTTCTGCTGAGCTGCTCGGACAGCGCGCTCTGGGGAAGGGCTGTGAGGGAGTTTCTGCGGAGATCCAGGGTCTGCAGGGCCAGGCTGCCCCTGAACCGTGGGAAACTGCTCAAAGAATTCCCCGACAGATCCAAGTCCCTCAGGTTCCCAAACCCAGAGAAGTCCAGCTCCGTGAAGCCGGACCTGAGGCCCACGTTCCTGAGAGACAGGACCTGCAACGTGCGGGCAATATCCCGGAGAGGGGCGACGGTGCCGTTCAGCACGCCCCAGTTGCCGGACAGGTCTAAGTGGGTGAGGGCGGTGCCCCGGAACGCACAGTCGTGTAAGGCCCGCAGCCCGCAGCCCTCCAGAGACAGGCTCCTCAGGGATGCCACGTTCCGGAAGTCCACACAGCGTGGGGGGCCCGGGCGGGCCAAGGCAGCTGGCTGGGGGCACAGGGAGATCTCGTTGTGGCTCATGTCAACTGTAGTGATGTTACCGGCGTCAGCGAAAAGGCCCGCGGGGACGCCCCTGAGCTGGTTGGAGCTCAGGTTGAGTGAGCGGAGGCTCCTCAGGCAGCCGGGGAGGCCCGGGGCCAGGTGCAGCTCCGACAGCTGGTTGTGGCTCAGGTCCAGCTCGGTGAGCGCCCCGGGGGGCTCGTGCTCTCGGATGTGAAGCGTCATCAGGCAATTCTGCTTGAGGTTCAGGTGGGAGAGGGCAGGCATGTTCCTCAGGAAGCCGGCGGGCAGGTACTGGAACTGGTTCTGGCTCATATCCAGGAAGCGCAGATCGGCGAGCTCGCTGGAAGCAAACTCTTCCCAGAGGTTGACGGTGGTGATGTTGGTCACGTTGCCGTCCACCAGGAGGAACTGGGCCACCATCTCCCGAGGCGAAGAGGCGTTGTACAGGTCCCTGTAGAAGCCCATGTTGTTGTCCTGCAGCAGGAGGGTGTGCAGCTTGCCGCACTGGGGCAGGAGCGGGAAGAAGAGCAGCTGGTTGTGAGAGAGGTCCAGCGTCTCCAGCTCGAAGGCGGCCTCGGCGCCCGACGCCAGGAACCACTCCAGGGCGTTGTAGCTGACGTTGAGGAAGCGCAGCTGGCGGAGGCTGAAGTCCACGATGCAAGGGAGGTTGTTATAGGCCAGGTTGAGGCGTCTCAGCTCGGTCAAGCCGTCGAAAGCGCCACCCTCAATCTCAAAGATGTAGTTTCTCTGCAGATCCAGCTCCCTGAGGCGCCCCAGGCCCTCGAAGACGGAGTCGTCGAGCCTCATGATGGTGTTCCTCGCCAGGGACACGGACTCCAGCGAAGACAGGTTCCGGAGCATGAGGGCCGCCATGTCTTCTGTCAGGGAGTTCCCCGACAGGTCCAGCCTGCGCAGAGCCTGCAGGCGGCGGAAGGCAGCCGCCGTGTCCCTGTAGCTCTCGGAGAGGGAGTTGTCGGGCAGCGCCAGGCTGCGCAGACGGGCCTGGCCCCGGAAGGCGCCGCGGCCGATGCGCCCCAGCTGGCAGCTGTGCAGGCTGAGGCTCTCCAGGCGAGGGTAGGGCTGCAGGGAATGGTTCCACAGGGCCTTCAGCGGGTTGGCGTCCAGGATGAGCCTCTGCGAGTAGGGCGGGAGGTGGCGGGGCACCGACGCCAGGTTCTGCCCTCGGCAGTCGGCCACTCCCTCAACCTAGGTCCAGAAACACACCAGGGTCAGCAGGGAGGGGGCTTCCGAGGCGGCCGCTTATGTGCAGAAACCCGGCCCGGTCACCGGACGATTCCTGCAAGTGCGGGCAGTGGCTCTAGAGATCTTTTTTTTTTTTAAGAAAAAGGAGGATAGGAAAATGTAGAACAGAAGGAAGCTTCTCTTTGTTCTTTACCGTCACGTGGAAACAGTCACTGGGAGCTGAGTCCCAGGCCTCCCCCACAACACACTGCGTGTCAGAGGAGATCTGAGCTCCTGTCCGCTGGCTTCTGAGCAGTGACAACTGTGCTCGCAGTTCGGTTTCAGCAGTGAGAGGGACTGAGGACCAAGGCTGTACCCGGGTCTGAAGCCCACCTCTGCCATTTATTTCCCATGTGGGCAGATAACTTAGCCTAAGTCTGTTCCTTCCTCTGAAAAATGGAGACGAAGATAGAGAGCGCCCACCTCAGGGGACTGCAGTGGGCTTAGATGGGAGGCCGCCCAGCGCCTGACACGGTGAGCACCACTCACGCAAACGGCCACTGTCGCATCCTTATCGCTATTCCCAGAACGCCTGTGCGTCCAACGGGGTCAACGCCAGACAACCGAGATGCTGTGGCATCTTCAATTCACCTGAAGTAATTTTGCCTGGGATGCTCCTCTACATTCTGGATTGATCAGTATTACAGCTTAAAAGGACTTTAGAGCTCATCACCACTCTGAATGGTACAGAGAAGTGGGGTCTGGACAGAAGTGAAGAGCCAATGGCATTGCAGATACAAGAGCCCGGAGCTCCTAATGCCCAATTCAGTGCCCTTCCCGGGTGCTGTTCCACCATGACGGTGCAGCATAAGGAGGTAGGGTGGATGGGAGGACCCTGTTCTTATTGCAGAAATCACACAAGCCTCAGGATGCTTTAGCGCAGCCCAGTGTTTTACAAGATTGGCAAAAAAAAATCAGTCACCAGGATGTCAGGTGTCCAGGAAAAAAAGTTTTAAGGGATAAGATAGAAGAATAATGGCCTTCCTTTTCAAGGATTGGTCAGTAGGATAAGGCCAGTGATTACGGAAAAAAAAATTTTTTTTAATGAGACCACACTCTGCAAACTGTCCAGTAATCTACTTTTACCACCCTCGATAATGTGTACAGACATATCGCTGTGGCAAGAAAAATAAATCTGACCACATTCTGTTAAGCAACTGTGTATTAGTTCATTGCATGAATAGCACAGTGCTAAAGAGCAAGAGTTCTAGGGTCAGTCCATTTTGGTTCTGCTTTTCAACAAATGGGTGACTTTGGGCTGTCATCTAACCGGTCGGGACCTTCATTATTCCCCCTGTAAAATGGAAATTATAATTTTCTCATACGTTTTTTTTTTTTTTCTTGAGAACTCAATGTGATTGTTTATGTAAAACAAAACAGAACCTGGGACGTAAGTGCTTGATAAATGTTAGCTATGATGATTAGCATGATTTGATTAATTAATCTATTGCTGAGCATTGGAATTGTTTCTAATTTCCAGATGAACATCAGAATGACTTTGTCAAGTTCTTTTCACTCTTCCCCTCCCCTCGAAAGTCTTTGGAATTTTGATTGGGATTGCATTACAATTACGGGTTAACTGGGGGGATAACTGAGTCTTTACAAAACTCCGTCTCTCCATGCAGAAATAATGTATTTCCTTATTTGAATAAGTGTTGGTCTCCCCCTAACAGGGACTCTCTGGAGAATGTTGTGGTTAGGGGCTTTCTTCAAGCTGTGGGACCCTGTTTCAGCACAGCAGCTGCAGCTCTGGGGTCCCACCTCTGCAATTCCCTGCAGCCCCACTGAAGGGCTACAAAAGGACCACATGGCTGTTAGAGCCCAAGGAAACCTCATCATGTCCACTTTATGATAACACGTGGCATAGGCAAGGAGGGGCACTGCAGATAGCTGGACTCGCAAACTCTCAGGCTTTCAAGAGCCACAGGGAATCCACTCTTTGAGCTCCCTGGCAGCCCACCCCTGCTCCTGCCCACCAGGCTGGAGAGGGTCAGGCAAGTGTCTAGCCTGAACCCTGAAAGGCTATCAAAGAACTCACACTTTCTTCCTTCCTCCTTCTATGCCTGATTCCCTCCTGAATTAGCTACTGTGAAGTTAATCTTCGATTGTCTCTGTAAGGGGATAATGGAAGCCTGAAGTTGTAGCAGAGACTAACAACAGTAATACTAGATAAAACATAGAGCTCTTACTACACACAAGGCACTGTTCTGAGAGCTTTATATACACTAACTCATTTAATCATCGTAACAATGCAGTGCTATGGTATTATTGGCTGGTACCACTATTCGGTATCTTACAGAGGAGGAAACTGAGACACAGAGTGCCCCTTCTCCCACCAATGTCACCAGCCAGTAAGGGGGGGTGTTAAACCTGCTCTGGCTCATAACCCCCACTCCCTACTGGAATATATTACAGCATAGTGGTTAGAGGTTACTAAAAATGGTTAAGAACCATGACCAGCTGGGTTTTTGAGATTTATGAGCGATGAATGTAGGTATTATCCCAACATTCAATTTGTCTTCCCGGTGCCTACCATATAATAGGACTCAAGGAATGTTTATTAAATGTATGTTTCCTAAGCAGACTTTTGATCTCATAGACTTATAGGCAAGGGAGAAAATTTCCAGAAATGTGCTCAGTTGTTATGAGCCAAGTCTGTTTCCACATAAAGGCTGAAAGCCCCGGGGAGGGCAAACTGTAAAAGCTCAGCTCTCCACTCCCTGGACCTTCTTCAGCCTGAACGTGATCTAGGAGGTCACTCTGCAGCACAGTTGTTGAGCACTTGCTATTGGCTCATACGCAAGCTCTGAGTCAGGGCTTCTCCAACTGTACTACGCCCTACTCAGGGATTCTGATACCATGAGTGGAGCTCGATCATCCAGATTTTTAACAAGGTCTTCTTGTTCTGGGTGACTGACCTCAGGGGCCTCCTGTCCTCAGCAGGTATGAAAAAGATGGGGCAGGGACTGCCCGGCCTTCCCCAGGCATCGTCCTAACCTTTGGTTAAGGAGCAGCTTGCACATAGGCAGCTGCAAGGTGGTCCAGACTCCTTCATTCCCTGCCCTCTTTGATGGACAATCCACCAGATTTCCCAATGGACCGATCCTTGTCAGGACAGAAGCAACCGACAGCTCAGAGTTCCCTGGAAAACTCACCAACAGGCAGCCCCCTTGGGAAGCTGTGGCCATTCCATTTCGATTTCTCCATCCCAGTGTCAAGAACTGAAAACCCAGGCAGAGCCAGAGGGGCAGTAACTCCATCTCAAGTGCAGCACTGTGGACAGAGGGCAGAGAAAAAGTGGGTCAGAGAAGGACATCCCCAAGGGCTGCTCTGCACTCTTAGTAGAAGGAGCCGGTTCCCCGCTATGTCTGGTCTTGGAGGCCCACAGCTAGAAGAAGGTGGAAACCCACAGATTCTTCAAATACCTCAGGTTAGCCAACACTTTCAACCTTTCCCTGCAACTGGAGGCTAGAACTTATTTTTGTTTTGCTTCTACCATTTGATGGACAGGTGGCCGAACACTGAAACTTTGAAGAGCCCACCAGCAGAAGAGAGCCAAAGGACTTGAGGAAGCAGGTCTCAGGTCACCTGGAGTTTGCCATGTTTTGTCGTTCTGTTGAAGTTTTCCTCCCAAAGCTCAAATCTGCCTGATGCCTCACCTGAGCTCGATAAATATTTGCTGCACAAATGAATGAATGAACGAATGGTGAACTGGGATTGAAATATTAATTGTAGCTTCTGGTCCCATAGAGTTACTAATTACTGTGTTGACACGAGGCTTTTAGGAGGGTAGATCTCATTGGTTAACTCATTTGAATATAGCCCTTTGAAAAAAAGGACTTTGATGTTTTGCCTGGATAAGAGAAAAAAACTGAGGGGCAAATGAAAAGTCATCTTCAGATATAATAAGGATTATTGATGAAGTGTGGTCGCCAGCCCTCTTATCTGGCCAGTGAACACAGAACAGGAACCATGAGAAGGCTTAACATTATACATATACCAACAGAATTTTAGAACTAAGAGAAACCATAATGGAAATCTGGTATATCCTCTGCCATCACAGTTTTACAGGAGAACATTCAAAGGCCCAGAGATAATAAGGGCTTATTCCAGGCTCCAGATCAACTTAGGAATAGGGCTGAGAGCAGCCCCCAGGCTCCCCTCCCTGAGCTCCAGGATGAGTAAGCAGCATAATTTCTCTCCCTGAAGGTGCTGTTGAACTGACTGCCCTCTTGTTGGGAGGGCTGATAGCCCACTGGCATTGTTCCTCACAATCAGAGGCAAGTGCCTGGCACCAGCATTTCATCTGCACCATCCTCTCCTTGACACGCCCCCGGGAGGGACCACAGGGCCTGCTCCCTAATATGAACCTCCTCACCTATTCCAGAAGACCCACAGACCTTTCTGCCTCACACATCCAGGCCACCTTGGGCCCCTTCCTCTTTCTCTTTCTTTGAATGAGTTTACACATCTCTGAGGCTAACTTTAACTTCCTGGTCAGATCTGAATACTCACCAGTGAAAACAGACTAGCAGAAAAGCAAAGTGAAACCAGGTAAATTAACTTTAGCCTTCACTTCAGGTCAGGTCAGCTCTCCTTACCACAGAGGGAACCTCTCACTCAGAATTCATCAGTCTTTGCTGGACACTGGGAATCCCCGTCCTAGCCCTCCTTCCGCTTCTGCACCTGTACGGAACTACTACCTTATGGCATGTACAGGGCACAGATGGCTAAAGCAGAGCCATATGGGCTTTGTCCTTAGGATCCTCACACACACACACACACACACACACACACACACACAGGAAACAACCTTGGGATCACTGCCCACCTTGAGATAAGGTTGCCAGACTTAGCGAATTACAGGATGCCATTTGAATGTAAGATAAACAACAAATAACTTTTTAATGTAAATATGTCCCTTGCAATATTTGCGTCATACTTATACTAAAGAAATTCATTGTTTATCTGACATTCAAGTTTCACTGGGCGTCCTATATTTTATCGAAGACAAACAGGGAAATGGCAACCATGGACTTGCCCCCCCCTTCCTCCCTCACCCCCTCTGTCAGGCTTGGGATGGTACATGCTGTTGTGACAATGACCCTTCCAGAAAAGCCATTTCAATTTATACCGAAATGCCAAATCTAGATGTGTACAGGGCAAGATTACGATTTCTTCAGGGAGAATGTAACTCTTTAGACTGGAATGCTAGATGGGCCTGATGTCATGCCCAGAGTATAATTTTAATTTCTGGGTCGACGAGAAAATTTTTGCAAATTTAAAATATATTTACTCCTTCCTCCTAAACCCAGCCAACCAGGAAAAAAAAATTATTGCCATTCCCTCTGGGCAACTCCTCTCATGAGGCAGCACAGGAAAAGTATGGGATTTAGAACCAGACAGACCAGGGTTTGAATTCTGGCTCCAGTATTTGTTCTTCGTCCTTGAGCAATTCATATAAAGTCTCTAAGACTCAGATAATCCCTCTATAAAATGGGGATAATAATAACTATTCAGAGTTTTTATGAGATCAGGCAATATATGTGAAAATGCTTCATTAACTATGAGGATAGTTAATAACATAATTATTATTTATGAGTTTCAAACACTATTGAGCTGGTTGAGTGGTTGTTATGTGTAATCTCCAAGAAAGAGAAGCGAAAAGAAAATAATTATCATGGAGGGCAATCAAGGCAGTATGACATTAATAATTTAAATGAGGTAACCTGAAACCTCCCCTCACTATAATTAACAGGGCCTGGATCCATGGTTCCCATTTCATGGACTGTGAACCACTTGCAGGAGCCACAGAGGAACTGCGAATCAACCCAAATAGGGTTTGAATAAGTATCACGTCTCCTCCGGGTCTGGGTGACCACTGGGAAAGTCCCCTCTATAAGAGCTGAGGTCCTGACACGAGAAGCAGATGGCATCAACAGACTCCGTTTGCATCTTCTTAAGCCAGATAACAAAATTGAAGAGTTCCTTCTAAGTGTGGAGGCAAAAAATGGTAAGTCCTCTTCTCTTTTAATCAGAGTCTACAGTTCTATATTCTTTTATTCAGTTAACAATTTCTATAAGGTCTCTCTATAGTTTATCCAGTCCTGGCTTTCATGATCATGGCTAATGCCAAAGATTGTGAGCTTCTAATTAATAAAAAGCTTTGAAAGACAAGACACTAGTGACCCAGGTGCGAGCAGGACATAAGTCCTGTATCATGTCGTAACACATCTCACCTGGAGATATGAAGACTCTAAAGCCTACCTTCTGTTACAGTGAAGTCCTCTTAGTATTGCATTTATATTTCTTCTTCATCTTCTAACTATTCTGTTTGTGTTCAGTCATCACAAAATGTCCTTGCTGGTTCTTCTCTAAGAAGTCCTTGAAATATTAGGACCTCCAGTTCTTCATGGCATCCCTGTGCAATCATTTGTCTTGAGATTCTAATTGGCTATCATGGAAACCTGGGATTCAACCATATCAATCCCAGTTTTCCTTTTTTAAAAACTAACTTACTTATTTTAAGTAATCTTTTTTTTTAAAAGCAATTTTTTTTTTTTTAAGATTTTATTTATTTGCGAGAGAGAGAATGAGAGACAGAGAGCATGAGAGGGAGGAGGGCCAGAGAGGGAAGCAGACTCCCTGCTGAGCAGGGAGCCCGATGCGGGACTCGATCCTGGGACTCCAGGATCATGACCTGAGCCGAAGGCAGTTGCTTAACCAACTGAGCCACCAAGGCGCCCATTTTAAGTAATCTTTATGCCCAACGTGGGGCTCGAACTTTTGACCCCAAGATCAAGAGTCGCATGTTCGACCAACAGAGCCAGCCAGGCACCCCTATACACTGTTCCTTTTTAGGCAGAAATACGATACAGCTTTTTGTCTGGTTTTTCTCTGTGCATACCTAGTTATAATAAATAAGTGGTGAAAACAGATTCATTTCATAAAAGCAACATGAATCAAGACTGTATTCTAGAACAAGAGAACACTAACAGTGAGGAAGGAGAATGCATATCAGCTGTAAAAATTCCTCTTTGTTTTAGAAAGTATGCTTGCTGCTTTTTCTGTTTCCACAAAATAGTACGGAGAACCTCCAGCTTCATTGAGCCAAGTAAGGTGAAAGAAGACCAAGTGGATGGTCCTGCGGGCTGAAAGGGTTGGGAACATTAACTCCTTTTGGACAGGGTGTCCCAATCCTGGGGAGCACTTTCCATCCCCATCCCCATCCCCACTTTCCATCCCCATCCCCACCTCAGTTCTGGGCTTAGGACCGCTTGAATGGAAGATGGCAACATGCAGGCCAAGGAATGGCCTCAGTGAGGGGTTGTGCGGGTGTTGCTTGCTTTTGCAATGGACGGGGAAGAGAAGGTGAGTGAAATCTTCCGACTGGTCTCTCCTTCTTGAGGTCCTGACATTTCCATGTCCCTGTCGTCACAAAAATCAAAATCGTTCAGATGTGCAGCAGCATCCCTAGTTTTGTTAGATCATCTAACACTTAAACATATATGTATACTAATTTTTTTCCCAAATGCATGTGGATTTTCCTGTATTAATAAAATAAAACTTCTTTTTTTAAGGGTGATTAATTCTAAATAGTTTTCTGTCATGATGTAATGTCTTAATCAGCAGGTAGTAAAACACAACCACATGTAAAGGCCAATCTAGGGGTATTTTTTATACGTTAAAAGATCTCATACTGAAAGTTTGGGAATACTAAGGAATAACTCTGACTTGAGTTTTGGTTTTGTTGTGTGGGAGGGTTTTGATTCATGTTCAGGAAAGGATGCTGGATTTCTAATATCCAGGGGCACCCTGAATATCACCTCACTCCCACACTCTCACCTCCCCAGCCCGTCTCACCACTGCCACTACAGAGTGGGGACTGCACCCTCTTTGCTAAAGGTGCTATCAGTAAGTGTTAAGAGTGTTATACATACATTAGCATGTAATTGAGAATTTTCTCCTCAAAATAATCAGAGAAGCTGAAAAGCTTTAAACAAAGGGGTCTTTGGAGAAAGATGGTAGCTCAGAGGTACTGGTGTCAGAAACAAATATTTATAGGGGCGCCTGGGTGGCTAGCAGCTGCCTTCGGCTCAGGTCATGATCCCAGGGTCCTGGGATCCAGCCCCGCATTGGGCTCCCTGCTCAGCGGGAGCTTACTTCTCCCTCTGCCTGCCGCTCCCCCTACTTGTGCTTTCTCTCTCCCTCTCTCTCTGACGAATAATTAATTAATTAATTAAAATTGTAAAAAAAATATTTATGGACTGGTGTGAGGGGAAGAAATCTCTAGAAGCAGAGAATGCCTAAGTGCAGGGTGTGAATGTGTGAGGTTGACACCCGTGAACACGAAAGGCACAGGTGCTAGCTAGAGGTCTCCACAGAAAGGGAATCTGCCTTTGTTTAAAAATAAAAGAGCAAATCCCACCTGGGATCCTGGGAGAAAGGCAAGGGCAGCTGGTCACACACCACAGAGAACAGATAATAAAGGACAGAAACCCCAGTCTGTGACCATTTCAAATAATTCCTACTACCAAGAAGTATTTGAAAACCTCAGGCAAACAGCTTTGATCTCTTTGATCCGTAGCAAAAAAATTAGAATGACTTTAGCCCTCACCAAATGTTCAAACTTAGCATCTCCTGTGGTGAGACCACCTGACACTCTGAGCTTCCAGGTGGGGCGCCTTGGGAAACACAGAGCAGTACCCTTGCCAAGAATGTTTGCCCTGGACCCAGTCATGAAGAAACAATCAGACGGATCCAGGCTGTATATTGTCCTATGAGACAACTGGCTTGGGCTCTTCAAAGAAGTCAAAGTTTTGAAACAAAGAAAGGCAGTGGAGGGGAAAAGGGGAGGTCTGATTACAGGTGAAGAAGAAGCATAATAACCAAGTGCAATGCATGTACCTCAAGTAGATTTTGGAGTTTTAAAAATCTCAGAAAAATTTGAGACAACTGGGGTAAATTTACATGTGTACCGAATGATGTGTTTTTAGACAGTATTATGTACAAATGATATTATCAGATTATTGCTGATTTTCTTAGGTATGAAAATGATTTTTTTTGGCTATGTAGGAAAGTGCCTTTATTGGGAAATGCATGCTAAAGTATCTAGGGGTGAAGTTTCACAATATCTACAATTTATGTAACCTACTTTTTTTTTCTTTAAGATTTTATTTATTTATTTGACAGAGAGAGACACAGCGAGAGAGGGAACACAAGCAGGGGGAGTGGGAGAGGAAGAAGCAGGCTTCCCGCCGAGCAGGGAGCCCGATGTGCGGCTCGATCCCAGGACCCTGGGACCATGACCTGAGCCGAAGGCAGACGCCCAATGACTGAGCCACCCAGGCGCCCCTATGTAACCTACTTTCACATGGCCTAGGTGCGGGAGAGAGAGAAAATTAAAGCAAAATATTACCAAAAGATAAATTTAGCATGATACCTTCTTTTAACTTTTCTGTAAATTTTGAAATTTTTCAAAATAAAAATAAACAAGGAACATGAGATAAATGTTGGAGTTCCTAAAAGAAGAGGGGTAATAATGGTAATTTGTTGTCCCAGTATTTCTTGGAACATAACATTTTTCAAATATTCTCCTTAGAAGGATACTCAGTAAACATTTGTTAAAAATGCATATACACAGGGTGCCTGGGTGGCTCAGTTGTTAAGCGTCTGCCTTTGGCTCGGGTCATGATCCCAGGGTCCTGGGATCGAGCCCTGCATCAGGCTCCCTGCTCGGTGGGAAGCCTGCTTCTCCCTCTCCCACTCCCCCTGCTTGTGTTCTGCTCTCGCTGTGTCTCTCTCTGTTAAATGGATAAATAAAATCTTTTTTAAAAATGCATTTTAACATAAACCTTAAAGATATCCTGAGAATTCTAGCATCTGACATTCAAACTAGAGCTTCCAGATAGCTTCTCTCCTATCTGAAAGGAGCACCAGAGTGTTAGATCATGTGTTCTGACTTGATGCACTAATATAACTTCCACTGTCCAGGTTGGTCAGTAGCTCTGTCCACCACACCTGCAGTCCCTCTAAGAGGCAGGCCTCAGGGGAAACACATGACCTTCCCACCACCTCCACCTCTACCTCCACCTCCATCAAGCTGATAGAATCTTGGGGGAGTACCTGGCCAGAGGAGGTCAATCCTTACATGCAGCCAGCACCCTCTGAATGATCCCAATGCAGAGACAAGGGAGAGAATTAGGTAATTTTTTTTTAAGTAGGCTCCATGCCCAGTGTTGAGCCCAACACGGGGCTTGAACTCATGACCCTGAGATCAAGACCTGAGCTAAAATCAAGAGTTGGACGCTTAACTGACTGAGCCAATCAGGTGCCCGAAATTAGGTAATGAGCAGTGGAAATTGGAGCTAAGAGGCACAGAGAGAAGGTAGAATTGAATTTTTGAGGGATCTTGCCATGAGGAAGCAGGAGCTATGAGTTAGATTACAAGACATATGAACAGAAAAGAATGAAAACAGTCAACAGAGGGCAGAGATCAGAGAAGGTAGAAGAGGAAGAGTGACAAGATGGTGGGCCCTGCAGGCTGGGTGGCAAGAATGGGCTCTGAGGCTGCCTTTGGGGTTCCTGATGGTTCTCTGCAGGGTCAGATCCATTTCCAAGCTCCATGTTTTCTCATGATAGCATCTCCACCCTTGACCCCCCAAGGGCTGGCCCAACTATTGCATGTTGGCAACGAAAAGGAGCTAACTAAAATAAAGCTTTTTTTGTTTTTTTAAGATTTTATTTATTTATTTGCGAGAGAGAATGAGAGACAGAGAGAGCGAGAGGGAGGAGGGTCAGAGGGAGAAGCAGACTCCCGGCTGAGCAGGGAGCCCGATGCGGGACTCGATCCCGGGACTCCAGGATCATGACCTGAGCCAAAGGCAGTCGCTTAACCGACTGGGCCACCCAGGCGCCAGAGCTAACTAAAATAAGACTTGCTCTTTAATAAGCTTAAACTCAGGGGTGCGGGGGTGGCTCAGTCGTTAAGCGTCTGCTTTCAGCTCAGGTCATGATCCCAGGGTCCTGGGATTGAGCCCCGCGTCGGGCTCCCTGCTCTGCTGGAAGCCTGCTTCTCCCTCTCCCACTACCCCCGCTTGTGTTCCCTCTCTCGCTGTGTCTCTCTCTGTCAAATAAATAAATAAAATCTTTAAAAAAATAAGCTTAAACACAAAGGACAAAATTGACAACAAAATGCATGCAAGGTTTATGAAAATTAGAGAAAGTGACTGAAATCTGAATCTAGCAATGTATTTTTCAAAGTGTAACCTACAGGCAAGAATGATCGAGGGATGGGAAAACAAAAGAGCAAAAATTTATTGGGAAACAAGATATTAATCTAGTCTTAAAGTACCTCTCTACAGATTACTTATAAAGGCAAAATAGCAATTTTATGGTGGAGAAACTGGCAGACACCTCCTTAACTAAATGGTCAAGTTACTACTGGGCCTTACTGGGGTACTTGGCAAAATCTGAATACAAACCATGGATGAAATAACAGTATTATATAGGGGTGCTTGGGTGGCTTAGTCGGTCAAGTGTCTGACTCTTGATCTCAACTCAGGTTTTGATCTCAGGGTCATGAGTTCAAGCCCCGAATTTGGCTCCATGCCTGGCGTGGAGCCTACTTAAAAACAACCACCACAACAAAAAACAATATTATATCAATGTTAAACGTCTAGATTTTGATCATTGTACTACATCTATGTAAGAGACTATCCTTGTTCTTAGAAAATATATGAATTATTTGGAGGTAAAGGGGCATGTCTGCAACATTATTCTCATTTTTTTTTTTTAATTTGAGAGAGTGAGAGAGAGAGTACAAGAGGGGGTAGGGTCAGAGGGAGGAGCAGACTGCCTGCTGAGCTGGGAACCCAATGCGGGACTCAATCCCCAGACTCCGGGATCATGACCCGAGCTGAAGGTAGTCGCTTAACCAACTGAGCCACCCAGGCGCCCTGCAACATTATTCTCAAATCATTCAGGAAAAAAATACCTGTGTGTGTGTGTGTGTGTATGTGTGTTTTAAGTAGGCTCCATACCCAGTGTGGGGCTTGAACTCATGACCCTGAGATTAGGGGTCGTGGGCTCTACTGACGGAGTCAGCCAGGTACCCCCATATATATATTTTTAAATAAATAAATAGAGAAAGAGAGGAACCAAACATGACAAAATGGTGAATGGAGGTGAAGAATTTATGAGAATTCTTTGTTATTTTTGCAATTTTTCTGTAAGTTCAAAATGGTCTCAAAATTAAAAGTTACAAAAAATTAACACTTTTAGGGGTGCCTGGGTGGCTCAGTCGGTTAAGTGTTCAACTCTTTTTTTTTTTTTTTTTTAAAGATTTTATTTATTTATTCATGAGAGACAGAGAGAGAGGCAGAGGGAGAAGCAGGCTCCCAAGGAGCAGGGAGCCCAATGCGGGACTCGATCCCGGGACCCTGGGACCATGACCTGAGCCGAAGGCAGACGCCCAACCATCTGAGCCACCCAGGCACCCTAAGTGTTCAACTCTTGATTTTGGCTCAGGTCATGATCTCAGGGTTGTGAGATCGAGCCCCACATGGTGCTCTGTGCTGGATGTGGAGCCTGCTTAAGATTCTCACTGCCTTGCCCAACCCCCCCACTCCCTCCCTAAAAAAAAAAAAAAAAGTGTACTCTAAAACTAATTAGATTCTTGTAGCAGGAAAATTGACTTATTTTGGGTACTGACAAATCATCATGTTAGATAATTGTAGACATCATCTCTGTTTTATGAGAATCTGCACATAAAACTAACTTGATTTGCAAGATTTTTGCTTGGAGAAATTGTACTGACACCAAGCAAATGGTTTAGCAAGATATATTTATTGCTTAAAATGTAGTCTGGAAAAGGAAAGAAGGGAGAAAAAGGAAAGCAAGAATAACATTTTAGCTCAAACTTTAAATTCAAGATGAGGGGGGCCCAAGTCCTTCTGATCGAGGCAAGAAAGAAAAGAAAGAAAGAAAGAAAGAAAGAAAGAAAGAAAGAAAGAAAGAAAGAAAGAAAGAAAGAAAGAAAGAAATATAGATTCAAGATAAAAACTATTCAACTTTTGAATAGTGAGTTTAGGATTACTTTGATAAGTAGCTATGAAATCTAAGAAAAATGTCTAAAAAAATTTAAAAACACTTTGTGCTCTCTTTTCCTACAAATAAGCTACAAGGTATACTTTAAAAATGGAGACATAGGGGCGCGTTGGTGGCTTAGATGGTTAAGCGTCTGCCTTCGGCTCAGGTCATGATCCCAGGGTACTAGCATCGAGCCCCGCATTGGGCTCCCTGCTCTGCGGGAAGCCTGCTTCTCCCTCTCCCACTCCCCCTGCTTGTGTTCCCTCTCTGTCTCTCTCTCTGTCAAATAGATAAAATTTTAAAAAAATAAAAAATAAACATCTAGACATAATTCACATACCATATAATTCACCCTTTTAAGGTATACAATTCAGTGGTTTTTAGTATATTCACAAAGTTGTGCAGCCATCGCCACAGTCTAATTCCAGAACATCTGCATCACCCCAAAATGAGGCCCTATACCCACTAGTAGTCACTTCCCCCATCCCTTGGCAACCACTAATCTCCTTTCCATTTCTATGGATTTGCTTATTCTGGCCATGTTTTCAATTCTCTTGAGTATAGACCCTGGGAATGAAATTGCTGGGACATATCATCATTCTGTTTGATTTTGAAGAACTGCCAGACTGTTTTCCAGTTTCCGCACCATTTTACATTCTCACCGGCAGTGTATGAGGGTTTCAATTTCTCCTCATCCTCATCAACACTGGTTATTTCCTGTCGTTTTTATTCCAGCCATCCTAGCAGGTGTGAAGTGCTATCTCTTTGTGATTTTGATTTGCATTTCCCCAATGTCTAACCAATGTTGAGCATTTACATGAGTTTATTGACTTATTTCTACATCTTCTTTGGATAAATGTCCAAAACGTGTACTAATTCCAAAGATACTTTAAATATGATTTTGGTATTATATGTGAAAGAAAATGAAGAATAGTTATAAAAGTAAAGAACCAGTTGTAGGGGCACCTGGGTGGCTCAGTCGGTTAAGTGTCTGCCTTCAGCTCGGGGTCCTGGGATCGAGCCCCTCACTGGCCTCCCTGCTCAGTGGGAAGCCTGCTTCTCCCTCTCCCTCTTCTCCTCCACACCCCTGCTTGTGCTCTCTCTCGCTCGCTCACTCTCTCTCTCAAATAGATGAATAAAATCTTAAAAAAAAAAAAAGAACCAGTTGTAATCTTTGGTTGAATTAGTACATTCCTATATTTTGTAAAGGATCAATGTTCACACCACAAAAACGTCTAAAAAGAACTTGAAGGGATGCCTGGGTGGCTCAGTCGATTGAGCGTTTTCCTTTGGCTCAGGTCGTGTTCCTGGGGTCCTGGGATCAACCTCAGCTTCAGTCTGGCTTCCCTGCTCAGTGGGGAGTCTGCTTCTCCCTCTCCCTCTGCCGCTCCTCCCTACTTGCACTCTCTCTCTCAAATAAATAAATTTTAAAAATTTAAAAATTTAAAAAAAATAAAGGGAACTTGCATACTGAGGATTGGGTTAACGGTATTTAGAATTTTGATGTGTGAATTCAGACCTCATAATTTGCTTCTCTGGCTTTCTCTCTCTCTTTTTTAAAAAATTTTAAAAGATTTTATTTATTTATTTGACAGAGAGAGAGAGAGCAAGCAGGTGGAGGGGCAGAGGGAGAAGCAGTCTCCCCACTAAGCAAGGAGCCCGATGCGGGACTCTATCCCAGGACTGGGATCATGACCTGAACTGACAGCAGATGCTTAACCGGCTGAGCTACCCAGGCGCCCTGGCTTTCTCTCTTACTAATGAACTTGTTAAAACATAGGCAACACAATGGCTTTTGAGGACCCTTTGCCTCCAGAACTCTCTTATACCCTGAAGATGGGAGAGAAAATTGGCACACTTTTTCTGAAGGACAATTTTACAAAATTTATCAAAGACATTGAAAATGTAGATTACTTTTTTTTTTTAGATTTTATTTATTTATTTGATAGAGAGAGAGAGAGCACACGAGCAGTGAGAGCAGCAGGCAGAGGGAGAAGCAGAATCTCTGCTGATCAGGAAGCCCAAGATGGGGCTCGATCCCAGGACCCTGGGATCATGACCTGAGCTGAAGGCAGACGCTTAACGACTGAGCCACCCAGGCGCCCCTGTAGATTATTTTTGATTCAATAATTCCACTCCTAGGGGTTTATCCAAAGGAATTATAATGTAGGTAAAAATATTTTTACAGAGATATTCAGTGCAATATTAGTAATAATAATTTTTAAAAGTGGAAACCATCTACAAGTCCAACAAAGAAAGAATTGGCTACATATGTTATGCTACAACCATATGATGGGAATACTGTGTTGCAATTAAAAATTCTTCAGTGGCAACATATTTAGCGATATGGAAAGATGTTCATAATAAAATATTAAGAAAAAAGGAAGATGTAAAATAGAATGTATAGTATAACCCCAAGTTCGCTAAAGGAATATGCATTCACCTGCATGTGTATGGAAAATAGTTGAAAAGGCACACATCTGAATCTCAACAGTGGGGAGAATTGCACCTGATAATTTGCTTTTTCCTATCTGTATTTTTGCTTCTTTGTGTTTTCTAATTTTCCAATAATCAACTTCAATTACTATATTAAGACAAGTTTGGGGCACCTGCGTGTCTCAGTCCATTACATGTCTCAGGTCATGATCCTGGGGTCCTGGGATTGAGCCCCATGTCAGGCTCCCTGCTCAGCTTCTCCTTCTCCCTCTGCCCCTCTCCTTGCTTGTGCTCTCTCTCTCTCTCAAATAAATAAATAAAATTTAAAAAAAGAGAAGTTTTAAAAGAATGGAATCAATCTATTATTAAAATATGTTATAATGAGAGCCTAATAAATATCACTAAAATAGAGAATTTCTTATAGGTACTTAGAATTGAAATTATTGTGAGTGTGCTTAAAACTATCATATTTGGAGTTAATGGAAGAAAAAATATCATTGACTAATAAGTAAAGTAAGTTGTTTTATAGACATTATTTTTCATTTTCAGGGTCCAGGGGATTTAGATTTAGATGCATGTTCTCAGTCCAGCTTCTGGGAAGGTGGTGGGAAGGGTGAAGGAACGGCGCAGGCTAAGGGGACAGATGGAACAGGTTCAAAGCCTGGCTTGACCTTGAGTACGTCATTCAACTTCTTGGCCTCGATCTCCTCCCCAGGAAAACAGGAATCATAATGCCTGTGTTGTAAGGCAAGTTTTCAAAGAGAGTTCAAAAAATAGTCTTTGTCATATTTACAGCGTCATCCTTGGCAGGTTATCGACTTGCCTGGGCTTAACCCTACCCTGGGTGGGAGCTCACCCTTCCTATTTGCTTCTAGGACTTGGATCCTACTCTCAGCCTGCACAAATAAGCGAGGAGTTGTACCATTTGAACTTATTGGGATGCTCCTTGGACGTGTGGCCCTAAGTAGGTATGTGAGAAAGGACACATCGGTTGCACATGACTCCTCTGGCACATGCACGTTCACTCAAATTTAGTACCTGACCATTTTTTTCTGGAGAACTGTAGCATTTCTGAAGGGACTACCCCCCAGTATTTTGGAGGTGAGACCACTCAGGTCAGAGAGATGAGATGATATGGACAAAGTGCCACAGGGAAGGTGGGGCCATGGTTCCCAAGCACTGGTTTAAAATACAGATGTCTGGTTCCCACCCCAGCCTCGCACACCTGATCAGCCCGATGCCACCTGAGCTTGGGAGAAGCGGCTTCATCTGGGAATGGCCGAGGTTCTGCGCGCGCCTGGAGGGAGGCTGAAGGCCACGGCAGATTTTCTTCTCTTGGGCTCTTCCTACGACAACTCCGGGCAGCCAGTGTGTGGTGGCGTGCTGCTTAACCACTACCCTGCCGGACTTTGTGTCCTCAGGGCTACAAAGGAGTCAGCCGGCTTCCCTACGTGGTCAGGGTCAGCCCTTTAGAGTGAACGGAGGTCAGTTCACTCTGTCCTGTTCCACGGCCACAGGTTTAAAAACGCAAATGTGCTCCCAGTGGGGTGACAACACCTTGCTCTTACCGGGCTGGTGGTGGGAACGTGTTGTCACCTTTGTTTATGAGAGACCCACATAATCTCTGTGGACAGGCACCCAAGCAACGATGCATTAGTTTCAAACCTGTCATTTCCTTTCAATATCACAAGTTTGCTCTCTCTCACACTCCAGAGTGGCCGTGGGTGACAATAAGGCCGTCAGTGCCGTGCTGATCTCACAGGGTCGTGTCAAGACCGAAGGAGAGAATGTGTGTGAAAAACGTTGTCAAGATAATGAAACGTGTGGACTTGATTAGTAAGACAAGGTAGTGTCAGAATTAAAGGGAAGGCAGGTTTCCTCCGTGTAAACAGGGAGCTGGCATTGAAATAAATAAGACAGGAGCGGCATTACCTTCTCTCATCCGTCTGAGCCGCGGAGTGTGGACCTGGGGACGTTCGGAGGAGGAAAGACCACCCAGAGTCTGTGGGAGACTATGGGCAGGAAAGGGGTTATAGGTGAGAACCAAGGCTTATGGCCCGGAGTGGAAATACATTACCGCCGCCCCTCCAACCTTGGTTCCCTTGAGAAAGAGCCCGACTGAGGAATGACACGATACAGATTCCGGAGGACTGCCCAGCTCAGTGGGGTAGGAATCAAGCTCCCAACTTGCTTCTCAGGCTCTCAGTTGCAACAGCTAATGTTTATTGAGTGCTCACCTGGGGATAAATGCTGTGCCAGGGGCTTTGCATATAACGATCCTCACAACATCCTAGCAGGTGAATGTTATCTCCATTTCATACATGGTAAATTGAGGCTCACAAAGGTGTAGGCTGCGGAGCCAGAGAATGTCAGAGCTGCAACTGAAACCTAGTCTGAATCCAGCAAAACTCAACCTCAATACCACAAGCGCCAGCCACCCCCGGATATTTGCTATCCATGACTAAATCATGTATTTTCACACACTGGTTCCTCTGTGGGAAATGCCCTTTTCTGGTCTTCTCCAGCTGCCAAACTCCTATTCATCCTACAAGACCCAGTACATGTGTCATCTTCTCATCACATCCTAAGAGTTCAGTTGAGCAATGATCCATATGATATAATATAATATAATATAGTATAGAAAGTTGTAGCTCTTACAGATTTTTTTTTATTATTTGATTTTTATGTTCATGAAAAGGAAAATGAGCAGTTACTAGGTATTGTTAGTAATTTAACTTTCCCCCCAATATTTTATTATGAACATTTTAAACATACAGCAAAGTTGAAAGAATTTGACAGGGATTGCTGGTATACCCACCACCTAGCTTCTACTCTGAACATTTCACTACACTTGCTTTTTTCACACAACCTCTACCTATCCTCTATCCAGCCTTTAATCCATCTTAGTTTTTGATGCATTTAGAAATAGGTTGCAGTCATCAGCATACTTCCCCCTAAATACTTTAGAATGCATATCAAGTGATGTAACTAAAAATAAAGTTACTCCTCATTCAATCTTCTGGATCAGTTTAATTAATTTAATCTCGATTGAGATTGCAAAGGCTATTTGGGGAAAGTTTGTCTTGTTAAAAAAAAATAAGATTTGGGGCGCCTAGGTGGCTCAGTTGGTTAAGCGACTGCCTTCAGCTCAGGTCATGGTCCTGGAGTCCCGGATCGAGTCCCACATTGGGCTCCCTGCTTAGCAGGGAGTCTGCTTCTTCCTCTGACCCTTCCCCCTCTTGTGCTCTCTCTCTCTCAAATAAATAAATAAAATCTTTTAAAAAAAATAAGATTTGATAATCACTGTCTTAGTGTCCTCAGCCAAAATTAGGAAGAAAGCAGCTGACATTGCAGTGTGAGTGACTGATACCCTCTTTAATGCACTGCTCTCTAATGGGTATTTAGATAGGTAATGGTGAAAAGTAATAAAGTTTTCATGGTGTAGTTTCAGGATGGCAGGGGAGATCATTTTGTCTTTTTCAAAATCCCTCAAATTGTACTGGCAAGGTAGGTATCTGTTCTAAGGTTGTTGTTTTTTTCTTCTCTAAAACCTATTTGAATTCACAGAGGAATGGGAGCAATGTGATTTAAAAACAAAACCTTCCCCCCAAAATAACAATGGTTTTTAGGGAATTCTTGGATAAAGCCAAAACAAGTGGATTATAAATTACTGCTATTGGATAATAATGGCAATAATAGCACTTGAGGTTGCAAAGGTTTCTTACAGACCTTTGATCTCACTTGGCACTCTGCAACATTTCTACAGACTAGACATTATTACCTCCCGTCTTTACTGGGGTAAAATACACATAGAATCTACCATTTTAATCCATTTTGAGTACACAACTCAGTAGAACTAAACACATTCACATTGCCATGCAATCTCACCATTATCCTTCTCCAGAACTTTCACAGCATCCCAAACCGAAACTCTGCCCACTAAATAGTAACTCTCCGTCCTCCCTCCCCTCAGTTCCTGCTAGCCACTGTTCTTTCTTTCTCTAAACATTCCCTTATTCTAGGTACCTCCTGTAAGTGGAATGGTGCCATATATGAGTTCTTCTGTGCCTGGCTTATTTCATTTAGCATAATGTTTCCAAGGTCCTTCCATGTGATAGCAGGTATCAGAACTTCATTCCTGTTTGTGGCTGAATAACATTCCATTGTATGTATAGATCACATTTTATTTGTCCATTCACCCATCAGTGAACACTTGGGTTGTTTCCACCTTTTGGCTATTGTGGGTAATGCTGCTGTGAACATTGGTGCGCAAACATCTAGCTTCAAATTCATTATCTCCATTTTACAGATAGGAAATTCAAGGCTCAGAAAGGGCAAAGGTAATTGTTCGGCAAAGCCAAAACCAGAGCTGAGTTCAGGCCCAGGTAGGAGGTGCTGGATATGCACCTGCCTGGGAGGAATACATGTTGAGTGAATGTTCAGCTGGGGCACAGGTTTGTACTTGTTGGTAAATAGACACCCCATGAGCCGGGCCCTCTCTTGGAACTGCCAGGACCCCACAATGATCCAACAACCAAGGAGGTAACACCTGCCCCGTCAGGGGCCCCAGAACCCTGCTTCTAATGACAATGTCCATTCCGACTGAACAGTGCCTGCCTGTATCGTGCAGTGTTTGAATGTTCTGAATAGCGCCCCTGAGTGTTCAAGGGGCCACGGGGCTTTTGTTGGGATGAGGTAACCTGTGAATGCCATGGAGTGTACCTGTGACAAAGATGAGGGCCTTTACAGTTCTGCAGAAGGAGCTAGAAAGCCTAGAAAAAATCTGGGCATTTAGAAGGAAATAAGAAGCCAGTATTACTAAATATAATGGAAACTTCAGTTTAGGGATTGGAGAAAGGGCTCGAGAACCTAAAACAAGAGAAAGGCCATGAGGAGAGTCCCATGAGGAGGTCTCAGGGTGTCAGTCTGGGCAGCGATAGGGAGACCATTAACGTGTCTGAAGCTGAAGGAGGTGACCCAGGGCCAAGCGTGGAATGACCTGAGCGGGAGAACCCAGCCTTGGCATCTGGTCGGGCCCCCAAGGAAACACTGGAAAGGCAGGAGAGACCCAAGGGACAATGGCTGGACCAGACGAGGAGTAACAGGGAGGACCAGGAGGAACCAGTATCCAGCCTGACATCTAAAAGGGAATGACATGAGGTTATTGGAGAACATGATGTGTACCCCAAGAGGAGCCTGCTGGCACTGTGAGTACTGGGCTGCCTCAGACATTTTGGTCCTGCTTGACAAGAGTCAAGGTAAAAAGACAGAGCTCAAGTGCTAACTTCTGTGGAGAAATCCCCTCCCGGTTCTTTTCTTTCCAGGAGGCACAGCAGAGAGGCTCTTGCAAACATAACTAGCACCTGACCACAGCGATGTTCTGGGTTGGGGCTGGACCTGGGGCGTCCCTGTGTCCTCACAGGGCTTCGTGGTCACATTCAGCCCATCACAGGTACTAGCCCTGCTCCTCATGCCCACCTTGCTGCTGAGAACATGACAGCGTTCTACTTCCTCCTTTATTCCCTTTGTTCAGTCTGAAATCACTCATGCATTAAAGTGAGAAGACACATGTGGTTTGGTCTCAGCACCTGACTCCATTTACTCTGGAAATCAGTTGGTTTTTCCTACCCACGATCATTTCTCCTTCTGGTAACAACTCCTCAATTCCCCTTTGAGGAAACCACACCTTCCTTTTTCTTTCTTTATTTCTTTGATTTTTAAAAAAAAATTATTTGAGAGAGAGAGAGAGTGTGCAAGCGAGCAAGGGGGGTTGCAGAGGGAGAGGGAAAGAGAGTCCCAAGCAGGCTCTGTGCAGGGTGCAGAGCTCCATCTCACCACCCTGAGATCACGACCCAAGCCAAAACCAAGAGTCGGATGATTAAGCGACTGCCCCACTCTGGTGCCCTTGTGTTTTTTTTTTTTAATTGTAAAATACACGTAACATAAAATTTACCATCTTAACCATTTTTAAGTGTAAAGCTCGGTAGTGTTAAGTACATTTATATTGTCAGGCAACCAGCCCTCTTCCTTTCTTAAGAAGTCCGTGTTTATTTGGGTTTGACCTCAATCCCTGGTTCCAAGGAGGGGCCTAAGCACCAGGCTGAGTCCATCAGAGCACTCTATTTCCCTAACCACAGTGATTGGCTTATAATGGGTACATCACTGACAACAAGCCCATGAGACTCAACAGAAGGATTGTTGTTAGAACTATTGGGAAAGAGGCTTTCTGTTCCTGCTCACGCCAAACTGGTGGAAACTAAGCTTGAAGCTGCAGTTCTTTGAATTCATGGAGCAATGGGAGTATCTTTGCCACCAGTTTTAGGACCTGCCTAATAACAGAAAAAAGCAAAGCTGGTAATGTTTGAGCACCTGGATCCAGCCATGCCTGAAGCTATTCCACATAGACTTTTTGGTTATTTAAAATAATAAATCTTTTTTTTTTTTCTTTGAGGCCAGGCTGAGTTGGGTTTTTGTCAGTTGCAATTAAAAGACCCCTGAACTCATGTTTACAGTTGCTTGTGAAGCTTGATAAGATCCAAGTACCAGTGTCCTTTATCCCTCTCCTCACCTCTGTGAGCATTCAGAGATCATCACCTAACTTAGCCCAGAAGCCCCCACACAATGAACACATAACATTTGTTCAATGATGTTGAGAAGAATAGTTTGAGGGGTGGGAAATGAGTATAATAAAGAAGTTCTATCAAGGGCAAAAATATTTGTCACTAATATGCAGACACGTCCTAAGCATCATTGAGCATACAGCATGTCCTGAGAAAGATAATGTTTTTCAGTCATGGTTGAAAGCCCACTGTCCTCTGACTTATGTGGTTAAAATGCGGGTCTGAAGATAGTGGGAGGCACATCTAGTTGTCCATCCAAGAGTCTAGTTTACACTTTGTGGTGTGGATGCACACTGCAGCCAGAACAAAAATTATAATTGGTACTGGCCTCACTCTTCTGTGATGAAGAAAGAAGTCAGGGACAGAGAGAGGTCAATGCATTCCTAACACAGGCCCCAGGCCAAAGCCACCAGGCCCTGCTCTCTGGGAGGTTCCTGCTCTTGGATGACAGGTGTAAGCACTATGTGGGATCAGGTTTATATGGTTTTCATGAAGTTCCTATGAGGGGACCCACTAGATGAAAACACCTTCTTTGTGAAACTGGCTGTTTTGTTTTTTGTTTTTTTAACCTAAAGGCAAGAATCAAGGTTTTGTTTTGTTCTATTTTTTTTTTTTTTTTTTTTTTGGCCCATGATTCCCTAAATCACCTCTAGGAACTCTCAGACATACATGTACACACCTATGGTTGTGTGAGGAAAAGAAGTAAGTCTCAGGGCTATGAGACCAGCCAACAATCAGCATCCACAGAAGCAGTCTGAGCAGTGCAGCCAGTAGGAGAAGGTAGGAGAAGGGGGCACACACGGTCTCGCAAGGCCGGCTCCATGGAGTGAATGTTTCTACCATCCAGACTCCTATAGGCTGCACCCATCAGCGAAGAAACCTCCAGTGGGGTCCCCTCCGTTCCCCTGGAAGTGCACCACTTAGGACCAGTCCTATCAGGGGCTCCATTCTTAGGATCCTGCTCAGCCTCCTATAGTCCCAGGCACTTTTGGACACGTGGCCACCTTCTCTCTGGAGCAACGTGAGCTAGCAGCCCGTTCTGAGGGCCTGGTCAGTGGCTCCTTACTTATGTCAGTTCCTGAGTGCATGGGGATACAGCCGAACCCTCTATAATCTGCCCCACATGGAGAGGCCACCAGGGCTGGAAAGAGCACTGGACAAGGGGTGGGTTAGAGGCCTGAGGTTTAGTTTCTCTCTGATACTTACTAGCTGAGAGTCGAAGTAACAGAACCCTACAGAATTTCCCAAGGACAAACACTTTGGGGAAGGGGCTTTGCCTGTCTTGTTCAAGTTCTATCCCCAACACCTTGAACACACCTACACACGTTAAGACGGCCATAAATACGTGTTGCTGTTGATGAGTCTCGGTGCCTTCATCTATGAAATGGTGATTCTCAAACCACGTTGTGGGGGAGGAAGGGAGAGCCAAGCACTCAGCACGCTGAGTGTTCACAGAATAGCCTCATTACCTCCAGTCACCCAGCCCAGGGAGGGAGCATTATCGTGCCCATTTCACAGATGAAGAAACTGAGGCTCAGAAATTCTCCCCAGAGAGCCAGGACTCAAAGCCTCAAAAGAGGAATCTGAAGCCTCCACTGTTTTCACTACACCACACCACCTTTCTCAGCTCGAAGTGCTCCCAGAGGGAGGTTTTTCCACTTACCCGGAGCTGTGGGCCCCAAACTGAGCACCAAAGCGGTGGCGTTTGCAGGCAGCAAGCCACAACTTCCCCGTCAGGCCCGGGCCGTGGGCCACGGACACCGACCTCCTACACCCAGCGGCGCCCGAGCGCGCCCACCCCGGCAGGGCCGCCCCGCAGGAAATACTCACGGCTCCCGCAGGCCCAGGCGGCTCCGCGGGGCGCATCCTCTCCCGGGGCTCCGGCCTCCTCGAGAGCAGCCGAACGCGGGGCTGGGCTGCCTCTTCTCCCTGGGGCATCAGATTATTTTAGCACTTGCGGAAGGAACGGACGGAAACTGAAGTCACATGGAGAGCGAGCCGCTCAGCGACTCAGCACTCAGCAGAGAGCAGGCATCTTACAGGGAACTGCTGCGCGCGGGCGGTGGCAGGGGGATGGGAGGGGGCGGCCGGCGGGGCGCAGTGCCCGCCGCCTACCTCCGGGTGAGCCAGGAGGCCGGTGACTTGCAGGGTCTCCCAGCAGTCCTAACCGAGGCTCCCCAGGCTTTCTTGCTTTAGAGTTTTGGGTTTGGTTGGGTTTGGTTTGAAGTTTTATTTTAATCACCGGTGTTCATCACAACAAGTGCACTCCTTAATCCCCATCGCCTATTTGACCCATCCCCACACCCCCCTCCCTTCTGGTAACCATCAGTTTGTTCTCTACAGTGAAGAGTCTGTTTTCTGGGGGGCGCCTGGGGGGCTCAGTCGTTAAGCATCTGCCTTCGGCTCAGGTCATGATCCCAGGGTCCTGGGATGGGGCTCCCTGCTCGGCTTCCTGCTCAGCTCCCTGCTGGGGGCGGGGGGAAGCCTGCTTCTCCCTCTCTCACTCCCCCTGCTTGTGTTACCTCTCTCACTATGTCTCTGTCAAATAAATAAATAAGATCTTAAAAAAAAGGGGGGGGGTCTGTTTTCTGGTTTGCCTCTCTCTCTTTCCCTTTGCCCACTTGTTTTGTTTCTTAAATTCCATATATGAATGAAATCATTTGGTATTTGTCTTTCCCTGACTGACTTGCTGAGCGTTATACTCTCTAGCTCAATCCATGTGGCAAGATTTCATTCTTTTTTATGGCTAACATTCCATCACGCGCGCGTGCACACACACACACACACATACGCATATGTACATATATATGAATGTATATATAGTCACATCTTCTTTATCCATTCATCAATCAATGGACACTTGGGCTGCTTCCATATCTTGGTTAATAATGCCGCTATAAACATTGGGATGCGTGTATCCCTTTGAATTAGTGTTTTTGTATTCTTTGTAGTATGATTGCTGGATCATAGGGTAGTTCTATTTTTTTAGCTTTTTGAGGAATCTCCATCCTGTTTTCCACAGTGGCTACACCAGTTTGCATTCCCACCAACAGTGCATGAGAATTCCTTTTTCTCCACATCCTCACCAACACTTGTTTCTTATGTTTTTTATTTCAGCCATTACGCCAGGTGTAAGGTGATATCTCACTGTAGTTTTGATTTGCATTTCCCTGATGATAAGTAATGATGAACATCTTTTCATGTTTCTCTTGACCATTTGTACATCTTCTTTTTTTTAAGATTTTATTTATTTATTTAGAGAGCACAAGCAGGGGCAGGACAGAGGGAGAGGGAATATCTCTAGCAGGCTCCATGCTGAGCATGGAGCGTGACACAGGGCTCTATCTCATGACTCTGAGATCATGACCTGAGTCAAAACCAAGAGTTGGATGGAGCCCCACAGGTGCCCCCCATATCTGTATGTCTTCTTTGAAGAAATATCTGTTCATGTCTTCTGCCCGTTTTTAATTGGATTATTTGTCTTTTTGGTGTTGAGTTGTGTAAGTTCTTTATATATTTTGGATACTAACCTTTTATCAGAAATGTCATTTGCAAATATCTTCTCCAATTCATTAGGTTGTCTTTTAGTTTTATTGATTGTTTCCTTTGCTGTGCAGAAGCTTTTTATCTTGATGAAGTCCCAAAAGTTCATTTTACTTTTGTTTCCCTTGCATCATGGGACCTACCTAGAAAAATGTTGCTAAGGCCGATGTCAGAGAAGTTACCGCCTGTGCTCCCTTCTAGGATTTTTATGGTCTCAGGTCTCATATTTAGGTCTTTAATCCATTTTGAATTTCTTGTCTTAGAGATTTTGAGGGGTGGCAAACCATTGCCTATGAGCTCTGCTGACCCAGAAACTCTTCTCCAAGGTTACATCCAAGGGTCAAGTTGGAGCAGACTTAGGGAATGGGTAGAACATGCATTTTTCCAATCAGGAGAGAGTCCACCTTTGGAAGAGTCATCCACTCAGGTAATCTTTATTAATAATCCCCTTTTATGTGTCCCGCACATTAGAAAAAAGAAAAAGACACAGAAATTGCTTTGTGATGGACTTTCAGAGTGCCATGAACTTCTTGATCATAGGTTTATGGATGAATTTTTTTTTGTACCTGATATGTATAACATTCTCTGCTAGTTCTTGCCAACAGGTCAAAAGAATAATGGAATTAATAATAGCCACCATCAGAGGGGTGCCAGGCACTATGCTAAGAGCTTTATGTGCATTATCGCATAGCTCCTATTCTCAAGGAGCTTTAATCTAGTGGAGAAGGCAAAATATTTACAGTGTCTGCCACATCCCGAGTGAGAAATGCAGGCAACCACACTAGGAGAGTCAGAGAAGGGATCTTCAGTTCTGTTCTTTCCCATCAGAGCTAGAGGGTTGAAGTGTCCTGGAGCGTTGGCTAGCATCTCTTGTAGCCTGTTGATTTGTGATTCTGTGTGGCATTATTATACTTGGAACGTCCATCCTAAGAAAACAAGAGGGACGCCTGGGTGGCTCAGTCGGTTAAGTGTCTGCCTTCAGCTCAGGTCATGATCCCAGCGTCTCGGGATCGAGTCCCGTGTCAGGTGTCCTGCTCAGCGGGGAGCCTGTTTCTCCCTCTGACCCTCACCCCACTTACGCACTTGCTCTCTCTCTCTCTTTCTCTCAAATAAATAAATAAATAAACCTTTTAAAAAACAAACAAAAAAACAAGAGCAAGTCCTTCCTGCTCCAAACACCAAGCAAATTCTTTGTTCCCTAAAATATTCATTCATAGTGGTAATAATGATGATATTAATGATAAAACTAAACAAAAATCAAATGAAAGAGAACAAAGGCTCACTTCCAGGCCTTTTTCTTCTCGCGGTATGCATTTTCTATTCACCTGTGTGTACCCACCTTTGTGTCTACCTATATGCCGATAACTCCTGGATTATAATCTCTAGCGCCAACATTCTCTCTCAAGATCTTCCCAAGAAGATCCAGACTTATATTTTTCACTGTCTGCGGGTCAGTCAACTCCTCCCAGAGTGGCTGCAACACCATGTAGCCTAAACTGAATTCTTATCCTTTGTCCCAGCCGGTTTCTCCCCTTGTTCGGCTATCACTGTTAATGGCCATTTCTGCTGACTCTAACGCAGAAATATTTATTTTCTTTTTTAAAAAAGATTTTTGTTTATTTATTTTAGAGAGAGGGTGTGTGTGCAGGTGAGCAGCATGGGGGCGGGGGGGAGCTCAGGGGGCAGAGGGAGAGGGAGAGAAAACTCCAGCAGACTTCCCACTGAGTGTGGAGCCTGACACGGGGCTCGATCTCACGACCCTGAGATCACACGCTGAGCTGAAATCAAGAGTCGGAGGCTTGGTCGCCTGGGTGGCTCAGTTGGTTAAGCAACTGCTTTCGGCTCAGGTCATGATCCCAGAGTCCCCGGATCGAGTCCCACGTCGGGCTCCCTGCTCGGCGGGGAGTCTGCTTCGTCCTCTGACCCTATCCCCTCTCATGTGTTCTCTCTCTCTCATTCTCTCTCTGTCAAATAAATAAATAAAATCTTTAAAAAAAAAAAAAAAAGATTCGGACGCTTAATGGACTGAGCCACCCAGGCACCCGAACTTGGAAATGTTTCTTGAATCCAAACCTACTCTTTATCCTTTCTGCGACTGCCCTGGGTCTAGATTCATCCACTCACGTCTGGACCTTTTCAGTAGCCACCTTAAACCGGGCTGTCTCTGATGTTGAGTCCACCCAGCAGCCATGGGCAGCTTTCTAAAATATATATTGGATGGTCTCATCCCCTGCTTAAAAGCCCTTTCATGGCTTGCTGTGGCCTTTCTTACCTTAAAATCAGATTCAACAGGTTTGTGGGGTCCTCAGAGGTCCCTAAGGACAGCTTGGTGGGCCTCCAGGCACTCCATCCCCTCCTTATCCCAAGCGATTCCACTTGTAAATGTTTTATACATTAAGGATCTTCACAGAATTTATTTTGAGGAAGGCAGCTGCTACCCCTCGAAAAAATCCTTAGAAAACCAAGGGTTTTGATGGCTATGTGGAGACAAGCCAGTTTGTTGGCAAATAGCACCAACAGCTCTCCCTCTCGTCTTGAGCAAGCTGAAAGGACCTAAGACTTCCAGGTCAAATCAATGCTGCTCTGCCCCTGAAAACAGCACTTTTTCATGCCAGCAAGACTGTACCCTGACTGCATAGCTCAGGATCGGACCCCCTCCCATGCAGGCTGCTTGAGGCAGAGGGCATCAGGGTACTTCCTCTGGAACGCAACCGATGATGCATCCAGCCCTGCCCTAGCCAAGCACATCCCTCCTGGGGATGCTGAGAATTTGGGGGACTATGTGCTTTTTCTTTGAGCCTGTTCCATGTGTTGTGGAGTCTGTACCCATCTCCTGCTCAACTGTATAACAAAGCCAAGTTTAGTGTCAAGCAGGACACCAGCATTTCCGCGGAGACCTGAGGTGAAAGCAAGGAGCTGGGCACTTCTCAACTGGAGAAGAAAGTCCAGGTGCCTCATGCATCTGCATCCAGGCAGTCCAGCCCCTGAAGACCACCACTCACATCCAACTGGTCACCCATTTCTGCTGACTCTAACTCAGAAATATTTCTTTTCTTTTTTTAAAAAGATTTTTATTTATTTATTTTAGAGAGAGGTGTGTGTGTGCAGGTGAGCAGGGTGGGGGGGAGCTCAGGGGGCAGAGGGAGAGGGAGAGAAAACTCCAGCAGTGCCTACCGCCTCTCTTCATTGTTACCTTCCATAGTTCAGCATGTGTCTACAAGTGGGTTTCATCCAGTCTTTTTTTTTTTTTTTTGAAAGAGAACTTTTATTAATTTTATGTCCAGAAAATTCAACATGTACACTCAGCCCAGTTTGGTGGCCAATTCTTTAGCCTTTGTCTTTTCCAACTTGCCAATGCGAGCCACCGACTTTGGACCCAGGACGTTGCCTCTCCAGTGATGGTGGATCTCATTATATCCGCCATTGTAATTGGTCCTGATACCTTCCACCAGCTTAGCCAGAGCTCCCCTGTCTTCCGAGTTAACCTGTGTGAAGGCAACAGCGATGCAGGTCTTCCTGTGGACCAGACGCCCCAGCCTGGCCTTCCCCTTGATAATGCAATAGGCAGCCCCCATCTCATGACACAGGGCGGGCAGGAAGACAACCAGCTCAGTGGGATCCACGTCATGTGCAATCACTACCAGCTGCGTCTTCTTGTTTTCCCACCAAGGTGGTGACAGTATTAACCCCAGCTCAAAAGACAGGCGGCTTCTTAGCCCAGGCCAACAATATTGGCTTCTTCTCTTGCTCTGTCTCTGGGCTACTTTAGGCATTTGAGTAGCTGTTTGGTGGTCCAAGTCCTAGGTGAACTGGTTAATCCCGGGAGGCACTTCTAGACGTTTATAGGGAATAACCCTTTACTGCTGCAGCCAGATGTAGCGGGGCCATTTGTCAAATGAGGTCCCTTTTGGGCTGGATGTCCTTCCTGTCTGATGCCAAGATTCTTGGGCCTTTTCTCAGACACGGGACTGACCATCTTCTTGGCCTCCCGCTTCTTTACAACAGCAGGGGCTGGGGCCACCTTCTTCCTCTTCGCCTTCTTTCCTTTTTGCATCTTGGGAGAGAGTGGGTTTCATCCAGTCCGATCTGCTCACAATTTCCCTAAACACAGAACAAATGTTCCCCACTCTATACTCCCTGTACAGTAGGGTCGTACAAGTAAGACCTCCCTTACTTGCAATGGTCTCTCCTCTGCCTACCCCAACCCTCCCCATCCCCAAGGCTTGGGCACCCCTCTTCTGGGAAGCCTCCCCAGCGAGATCTCCACCTGTGGTGTTTTCCACTCTGCTTCAGGTTCTCCGCCCAGGCGACAGCCCGACCATCTGGCCCTTTACCTCGATGGCTGGGCCTGGCCAAGCAGTGAGCTAGGGCCTCCCCCACTTCTCCCGGCCCCAGCACATGACAGGGAGGGGATTTCCTTTGGGGCCTTAACTGGGAATTACTCTCTTGCCCCTCGTCAGGTGGCTGCTGGGGGAGAGTCTTCAGTAGTTTCATTTCCCTCGTTTGGAATGTGGTTTTTAAGAACAAAAAATCAAAAACGGAAAGAGGAGAGGCCACCACCCACATTGGAACCACTCAACCCCTCATGATGCCAGTCCTGGAAGAGCTTCGGGGTCAATGCCAAGACTGAGGGCAAGTGAGGCTGTCCTGGCTGAAGGTCCTGCTTGGTGTGTGTACTCCTCTGCTCCAACCATCCTGGGGAGCTGGTGGGTCTCAAATCATCAGGTCAGCTCCTCTTGCTCCTTGTTGCCCACCAGGTGGGGACTCACACAGTTCACAAAACTCTCCTGGAGAATGAGCCCATCAGCCACTAATTCCAGCGACTGGCCTCTGTGTGGACACTGCCTCTTCCTTTTCTGGAAACACTGACGGTATCAACATATGATCAGAGATTTCATGTAGTGCGAAGACGACAAGATTCTGGCAGAAGTCTCCTGTCGGTGCCCGGGCACGGGGAGCCCTGGGACGTTGAGGGGGCGGGACACACACAGTAGGCATGGTTCGGTTCAGGGCAGAGCTGGGGGGACTCAAGGACGGACAGGAATGAGGTGCTGGAGGAGTCATGGGAGATGCACCAACGACTAGTGGGTGACTCCAGAGGAAGCTTTGTGGAAGAGGCAGCATGTGAACTGTGTCCTTCCGAGATGGGACCGGGCTTGGGGTCAAAGACTGAAGAAGAGATAAGGAAGATGGTGTGTGAGATAGAGCCATGTCAAGGAGAGATTGGGAGGAGAGATGATGGTATCTCTTCATGTCTCTACAGGACTCTGATCCTGTAGAGTTCTGTCCAGTGCTGCCCATGGCCAATTCTTCTTCCAGTTCTGTCTGTCCTGGTGCTGGGGGTCCTGGCAGGTGGAGACTATGGTTTGTTCACCTTGGTGTGCATCCCCAGTAATACCTGGTCTAGCACCGAGTGGGTGCCCAGCAAATTTTTTTCTTTTTTCTTTTTTTATTGAAGTGTAGTTGGCATACAATACAGGTAATATTGTATTCATTTCAGGGGTACAACATCATCTATATACATTAAGAAGTGATCACTGTGATAAGCCCTAGCTACCATCTGTCACCATACAGGGTCGTTACAATATTATTAACTGTATTCCCTATGCTGTATATGTCATCTCCCTGATTTATTTATCTTATACCTGGAAGTTTGTGCCTTTTAATCCCCTTCTCTTATCTTACCCATCCTCCCACCCCCTTCCCTCTGGGAACCACCAGATTGTTTTCTGTATGAGTCTGTTTCTGTTTGTTTCGTTTTTTAGCAACAAGAATTTCTTAAATGAATGACGGTTAAAGTGTCATTTGCTCCGGAGCGGTTGGAGAGGTTGAAGTTTTGAGAAAAATCACTTCTTGGTCATTGAGAAATCCTTTTTCATAATTGATGACTATAAATCCGAGGCCTGGGCGCCTGGGTGGCTCAGTCGGTTAAGCGTCTGCCTTCGGCTCAGGTCATGATCCCAGGGTCCTGGGATCGAGTCCCGCATCGGGCTCCCCGCTCAGCGGGGAGTCTGCTTCTCCCTCTGCCTGCCACTCCCCCTGCTTGTGCTCTCTCTGTGTCAAATAAATAAATAAAATCTTTAAAAAAAAAAAAAAAAACAGGGTGCCTGGGTGGCTCAGTTGGTTAAGCGACTGCCTTCGGCTCAGGTCATGATCCTGGAGTCCCGGGATCGAGTCCCGCATCGGGCTCCCTGCTCGGCAGGGAGTCTGCTTCTCCCTCTGGCCCTCCTCCCTCTTATGCTCTCTGTCTCTCATTCTCTCTGTCTCAAATAAATAAATAAATAAATAAAATCTTTAAAAAAAAAACAACACACACACACATTCACTTTAAAAAAAATTAAAAATTAAAAAAAAAAAAAAAATCCGAGTCCTTACCAAGGGTTCAAGGCCTTGCATGATCTGGTCCCGCTGGGGAACGTGATCAAAAAAGACATGACCACTGATCGGCCCATGAGCTGGACCTGGGTGCTTGCAGGCTCCTCACCCCCTCCCCTGTCCTGGGAATGTGGGTTCCGCTTGCCTTTCCCACTCCCAGAGGCTGCTCCAAGGACAGAGCCTTGAGATGGAGACACGATGTTGAAAACACCTGCGGGGGGGAAAAAAAAAAAGAAAACACCTGCGGGGGGAAAAAAAAAAGAAAACACCTGCGGGGTATATGTGACTGAGCCCCATTAGGTCCTCTTTATAAACTTTTAAGATTGGAGGGTGGAGGGGCGCCTGGGTGGCTCAGTTGGTTGAGTGACTGCCTTCAGCTCGGGTCATGATCCTGGAGTCCTGGGATCGAGTCCCGCATGGGGCTCCCTGCTCGGCAAGGAGTCTGCTTCTCCCTCTGACCCTCCTTCCTCTCATGTGCTCTCTGTCTCAAATAAATAAATAAAATCTTTAAAAAAAAAAAAAAGATTGGAGGGTGGAATCATGGAACACTACATCTAAAACTAATGATGTAATGTATGGGGATTAACATAAGAATAAAAATATATATATATTAAAAAAAAAAAAAAGATTGGAGGGCGGTCCAGGGATCTATTCATCTTGCTGCCGCCCAAGACAAGCCTGGTATGTAAGTTCCCTTTGCTATTATTAAAACTGCCACCGGGCGCCTGGGTGGCTCAGTTGGTTAAGCGACTGCCTTCGGCTCAGGTCATGATCCTGGAGTCCTGGGATCGAGTCCCGCATCGGGCTCTCTGCTCGGCGGGGAGCCTGCTTCTCCCTCTGATCCTCCCCCGCCATGCTCTCTGTCTCTCATTCTCTCTGTCTCAAATAAATACATAAAATCTTTAAAAAAAAAAAAAAAAAAAAAAAAAACTGCCACCTACCAAGCAATCTCCTGCCCAGGTATATTTTCTCTCAACAACTCTGTGAAGTAGGTAGTCATAGACTTAATTTACAAAAGAGAAAATCAGGCTCAGGTTGATCACGTGTTTTGCCCGAGGCCACACAGTAAAAAGTGTCAGTACCAAGTTGTTTTTGGTAACAGTTAGTGGTTTTTTAAAAAAAATTCTGAGTATAAAAGCATTACATAGATACTGGAAAAGCTAAAGAGAAGAACATCAAAGACAGGCACAATACAGAGACACCCCCCTATTGACATTATGGTATGCTGCGTCCCAAGCTTGTCCTTTGCATAAGCAATATTTTTTAATATAAAGATCAGATTCCATGTGCTCTTTTTAAAACTTACATAAATAATTCATAACAATACGCTGGAGTTGTTTTCCTATGTCCTTAAGTTTCCATGGATATGATTTTGATTAGCTCCATAGTATTCTGTCACATGTTTGTCTATAATTAATTATCCAGTCCTCTTTCGTGTGGCATTATAGTACTCGTCCGAAATAATTGGTCCTTATCCCAAAATCCTGGGGCCAAAAGTGTTTCAAAAACCATAATTTTTCGGGGCACCTGGGTGGCTCAGATGGTTGGACATCTATCTGCCTTTGGCTCAGGTCATGGTCCCAGGGTCCTGGGATCGAGTCCTGCACTGGAGCCCACTTCTCCCTCTCCCTCTGCTGTTCCTCCTGCTTGTGCTCTCTCTGTGTCAAATAAATAAATAAAATCTTTTAAAATAAATAAAATAAAATAAAAATACTTTTATAAAAAATCATAATTTTTCATGATTTACAAGGGTAACACAGTGCATATGCCAGCTAATTCTTTCAACAGGGTCTAGAACCACACCCCCAAATCACCACATTAATATTTTCCAACAAACGTACATATCCACATTCCGTGGGCAAAAGATAAAGTGAACAAAATAGGCTTTTGTCGGCTCAGGTCAGGTTTTGCAACCAAGTAAGTTTGTGCCAAACTCACCAAAAAAATCATGGTTTTCCGAGTTTTTTGGATTTCAGAATGGTGGACTCCCATCAGGATTCGAAGCCTGGCTTGTCCCACAGCCTGATGGGGTATCCCAATAGCTATGGCATATTCTAGAATGGCAGCAGAAGGAAAGGCATAACCATGAAACAAGGTCCTGGCTGCTCAGGGACACAGAAGAATTTAAAAAAAAAAAAAGGGTGGGAGGATTCCTCAAACAGGGAGGGGTGCAGGCCTGAAGGCCAGCTGTAGGACAAAGAGCAGGTTCCTTAGAAGCAAGGGAGTGCTTGGGAGAGAAGGAAGTGCTGGTTATGGAGACAAAGTGCAAAGTGCCACAGAGCACTGGTCAAAAGCTCCCAAATTCACTACACACACACACACACACCTAGAAGCTCTACATGTTACAAAGATTACCCCAGGGGTCCCCTTGCCAGGCCTCCTGAGACCCTGGGAGAGAGGAAAGAAGGGCAGAAGGCTCAGAAGCAGCCTGTTGTGGAAGGAGAAGGCGCACAACCTTGTTGATTTCACAGAGGAGTAGAGCCCTGGGCCCCATTCTCCTCCCCGTTCCTGTGTCAAGTGTGGTTTGCTGTCAGGTGGTAGCAGGTTCAGCCACAGCCAAGGGAGGTAGTGGGGAGAGGCGCCCAGAGAGCGAGAGGCCCGGTGGTGGGCACCCTGAATCTGGAGGGTGATTTGCTACAGCTGCTTTCAGCTAGGGAACAGAATGAATGGTGGGGCCTGGGGCTTCTGGGGTGTGCAAGGCATGCTGGGAAGTGTGGGTTGTCATTGGCAGTCGGGCAGTTTAGCCACAGGCTGGGGCAGGGTGGGGTCCGCAGAGGAGGGGAAGCTGGTGAGCCGGAAACAGGGAGGAGAGATCTTTTTTTTTCCCTCAGAGGATGACCGACCTATCAGAACCGATTATTATTAGCCTACCCTGAGCGCAAAGGCTGAATTTAGGCCTTTTGCTGCTCTGAAGGACATTCTTCCTCTTCACTGCTTCTCACCATAGTTACGATGCGTGTCCCACACACATCTTGCAAATTCCCTCCTTCAGGAATCTCCTCTCCCAGGTTATTGTCACTACCCGCTTAGGGATTTCACTACTCACCTCCCCAAAAACCTGCCGCAATTAATCCTATTCACTTTATTATCTCTACTTACGTAAAATACCACCTAATTCTTCCAACTGTCAACATCTTTTTTTTTTTTTTTAAAGATTTTTATTTATTTTTTTAGAGAGCGAGCGAGAGAGAAACAGCATGAGAGGGGAGAGGGTCAGAGGGAGAAGCAGGCTCCCCGCTGAGCCGGGAGCCCGATGCGGGGCTCGATCCCGGGACTCCAGGATCATGACCTGAGCCGAAGGCAGACGCTTAACCAACTGAGCCACCCAGGCGCCCCCAACTGTCAACATCTTAATGCTCGAAACATTATACTGACAGAATGACATAGTATTTGACCACACGACCTTGAAAGTGCGCCGAGTTTCTCTTTGTAGCTCTGCAGTATTTTGAGTATATATATTCAGCTTTCCAAAGTAAAAATATTTCCTTGCTATTGACCTCTCCCTTTAACACCTATTTAAATGTTTTTAAATGTTATGTTTTGGAGAGTTTGAAGTTACAGATTTTTTAAATTTATCATTCCTATTTTAGTATATGTGCCGCTGCAGGGAGTGCTACAGATTTCTTATTTAAAATACAATTATCCGGGGGCTGCCTGGGTGGCTCAGTCATTAAGCGTCTGCCTTCGGCTCAGGTCATGATCCCAGGGTCCTGGGATCGAGCCCCGCATCAGGCTCCCTGCTCAGCGGGAAGCCTGCTTCTCTCTCTCTCCCCCTCTGCCTGCCATTCCCCTTGCTTGTGCTCTCTGTCAAATAAATAAATAAAATCTTAAAAAAATATATAAAAAGAAACATTTCTTTCTACATGTGAAATAAAGAGCCCTTTGGCCTTGACTAAGAAAAGCTTTAAAAAAAATAAAATAAAATACAATTATCATTAATCCTGTGTTGGAGATGGTTGTATATTAAATTATACATGCATAATTATTATTAATTGAAATGAGAGCTTCAAGAAACTTTTGACAACCGCGCAAAATAATTTTATCTAAATTACTTTACTGTCAGTTGTTTTTCAAAGGAAAAAAATCCCTGCAATCACTTCTTGGAATTCTCTTGATTTTTTCAGCAATTTAAACGCTAATGTAGTCCTGTTTAGAGAATGTTACTATAGTTTTGAGTGTATATTTCGTATTTTCTTTGGGGGTGGAAAAGGAAAACAATTTAAGCTGAGAAAATTCTTAAATATTCATTTTTATAAATTTTATTAAAGAATTTCGTTAAACCAAAAATATGTGTATTTTATTTATATTAATTAATATGTGTATTAATTAAACTATATTAATATATTATCCATTTATTTTAAGTATACTATAAAGACAATAAATACACAAATATTTATAAATTTATACAATTTAATGTAAAAATTAATTATATATCATTATATATCTATCAAAAAACTCCAGGCAGCTGGTATTCCTTGTTAAAGAGAAAGGGACACTCATTCCTCTGAGCGCAGAAATGACTCCCTTCTGTTTGGGGAAAAGAAGACCATGCACCCAAGACTTGGATCTATACTAGTATTTGCTGGGTTGTTTCTGAGGAGTGGTCGGCATCCAAACCCCTCAACTATGTAGGGGAGTCTTTCTTTGCCTGGTCTTGGCAGGAAACAGAGCCCCATCCCTTGGAAATTAGGGTAGGATTGCATGATCCAGCCTCAACCAGCTGAATCTGTGCTAAGAACCATGCGTCTGGAGTAAGCACTGCAAAGAAGCTGACCGCTCCAGAGGCCGTGGCAGCAGGCTCTGCGGTCTGAGGCCCTGGTGGCAGCAACGCCAGGGACAGCAGGCACAGTGACACAGCTCTCCAACCAGGCCGTCCCCTGCCACGACCACGGCTGTGGTGGCAGCTGCCCACTTCCCCTCGGTGCTGCTCATTTGCTCATCAGGATCTTCAGCCTTCACACTGACACCTACCTACTATCCTTCCAGGAATCCCTCTCCTGCTCAAAGGAGCCAGAATCAGTTTCTGTTGGGTGCAGTCAAGGATCCTCGCAGTCGGGCACCTGGGTGGCTCAGTCATTGACCATCTGCCTTTGGCTCAGGTCATGGTCCCAGGGTCCTGGGATCGAGCCCTGCATCGGGCTCCCTGCTCCGCGGGAAGCCTGCTTCTCCCTCTCCCACTCCCTCTGCTTATGTTCCTGCTCTCGCTCTCTCTCTCTGTCAAATAAATAAATAAATTCTTAAAAAAAAAAAAAAAAGAATAAGAACACATTAGGGGCTCCCGGGTGGCTTAGTAGGTTGGGCGACCGACTCTTTTTTTTTTTTTTTAAGATTTTATTTATTTATTTATTTATTTGAGAGAGAGAGAATGAGAGAGAGCACATGAGAGGGGGGAGGGTCAGAGGGAGAAGCAGACTCCCTGCCGAGCAGGGAGCCCAATGCGGGACTGGATCCAGGGACTCCAGGATCATGACCTGAGCTGAAGGCAGTCGCTTAACCAACTGAGCCACCCAGGCGCCCTGGGCGACCGACTCTTGATTTCAGCTCAGGTCATGATCTCAGGGTCGTGAGATGGAGCCCCTTGTTGGGCTCTGCGCTGCCTTTGGCTCGGGTCATGATTTCAGGGTTGTAAGATTGAGCCCCACATCAGGCTCTATGCTTAATGTGGAGTCCGCTTAAGACTCTCTCTCCCTCTGCCTCTCCCCCACTACCCCTGCTCTCTCTCTCTCTCAAATAAATACATTCTCTCAAATAAATACATAAATCTTAAAAAAAAAAAATTCTCTCTCTCCCTCTCCCTCTGCTCCTCCCACCCCTCTCTAAAAAAAAGAAAGAGAGAAAAAAAAGAATAAGAATACATTACATTCAGCTATGAGCAAAGCTGTTGGACTCTCAAGGAAACCAGGACTGCAATTCAATTGGCACAAGTCAAAAATTAGAGTCCACCACCATAGAAGGAAATGAGTTGCATGAGTGATAGAATTCTTTTCAGAGACAGTTGTATCTGATATTCTGAAATTGTGTTTTTGGTGGGTATACTTTAGGATAAGTTAGGCCTGGAAACACATTAAAGAACAAGAGTTATATGTTAGCCAAAACTTGATAATAAAACAGGAAAACTGAATAATTTAAAACAGGCCAAAAATATTAGTGGAAACATTAATAAACAACAAACTTTTATAGGTGAAATCAGCTCAAAATTGACAGAATTGCCTTATGATTATGTGGTAGAAATACTTGCAGTTTGGGTTATAATTACTATTTAAACTATTCTGAAATAATAATTCTATATAATTATAATCACAGTTGTTATAATTGGAATTATTGACAAGAAAATAGTACTTTCTAAGTTTATAGTGGTTTATAGGTTAAATTTGGCAATACTGAATTTAAGATCATTTTAATGAAATGATCCTTCTTTCAATCTTAGAATCCCTTCAATCATACAGATTGTGATGACTGGGTTTTTTATTACTTGGGGTAAGTCAGATGTACTCCCAATGACTGGAAAAGGGAGGAGGTTTGGGCAGCAGCTTAATTGAAACAGGGTTTTACTGGGCGCCTGGGTGGCTCAGTCATTAAGCGTCTGCCTTCAGCTCAGGTCATGATCTCAGGGTCCTGGGATCGAGTCCCACGTCAGGCTCCCTGCTCTGCGGGAAGCCGGCTTCTACCTCTCCCCCGCCCCCTGCTTGTGTTCCCTCTCTCGCTGTGTCTCTCTCTGCCAAATAAATAAATAAAATCTTTAAAAAAAAAAATGAAACAGGGTTTACTTAAGAAACCCAAAAGGTGTAGCACCTCTCCAAACTCATGTAACTTTAGAAGAAAAAGAAAAACAAACAAAAAGAGCAGAACTGTTTCGAGGAGGAGCCACAAGGAATAACCATTCTACTTGGAATCCATTGCTAACCTCAAGTGGCCCCCAGAAGTGTGCCCCTGTTTTCGTTCTGCCAGCCGTGTCTATGAGGAGTGCAAGATGGTCCATTGGGAGGAGGAAGCAAAGACGTTTAAGAAAAGCCTCCCTACTTGACTTGTCCTGGAAGGGGATGAAGGCATCCTGGGAAGTTAGGAGTGGAAAGGGTGTCAGATTGTAGGTCACAGGGATCAAAGGCTGAATGTGGAAGGAGAAGAGAGATCCAGAAATCAGACCACCAGCCTCTCCATGTCACGAAAATGACCCTGAAGTGGAGAGATGCAGCCGGTGGCGGGGAGATCTTCAAATCCTCAGGCAGGCTGGATGTCTGTCCAGGTAAAACCAGACTGTGTGACAAGCTCTTTTAACCAGAGGCAGAACTTGGGCTCCAGAGTCACACTCTGGCTCTAATACTCATGCTTCAGCACGTGGCAGGAGGAGGAACTTGAGCAGAGACCTATCTTCTTTGGGCCTCGGCTTCCCCATAGGAAAGGTGCCTCTCACACAGCAAGTGCTCCATAGACCTTAGCTATTATTATTGCTTGCTGACAATTTCATCTTCCAGAGAGCAGAGGAAGTAGGAAGGGGAACTGCCACTCTGGGCCTAAATTTGGCCAAAAGGAGGAATTGGTTGGCAGAGTGGAAGTGACAGGAACCTTGCGAGAAAGCAACTGGGTCTTGAAGTTTGCGATGGTGAGTGACAGCGCACAGGGAGATGTGTTCCCTTGATTTTAATAACTGAAAGAAAATACAGGGCTTGAGACTTTAGAAAGACGCTCAAGAATTTAGTAACTTCTTAATAACAGTCACTTTACCCATAAGATCCCAAGTCAGTGAAAAAGGGAAAGGAGCTTAAAGAAGCCATATAGTTACATATATGTTTGTACGAGAAAGGAAGCCTAAGATGAACAGAGAGGTGCATAACCACTGGTGAGCACAAGGACATGGAACGGATGCCCAACACACTTCTGAGAAAGTGAAAGCCTCACATGAATAGAGGCCCATTAAGGGCCTCATGTGAATATGAATAAAGTCATATTCAAAGCAAAAAAGGGATATGCTATTTGTGGTCAATGCTGTCATGTTGGTGGGTGACAAAGAGAAAGCAGAACTCCTCAATTTGTGTTTTGCTTCTGTTTTCTCTGTCAGCAGGAATGTTCTTAGAACAGAAACACCCAGAGGAAAAGTTAACTCAAGGTGGGAGAAAAAGGGGCAAGAGACAACCCCAGTGTCTCTATACGAATTCCAGGAATCTGACCAGAACAAATTACCTTCCAGAGTGTGGGAAGATTTGTGAATGAATCACCCTGGAAGCATTGTCTAAGGGACAGACCTGTGGAAGCAGGCACTCATTACAGTGTTCAAAACAGAGAATTCAATTCCACACACCACAAGTCATTGTGTTTATTCTGATTTCCAGAACCAAAACGGATTATTAATGAATGGTTTGTGGGCACCTCAAAGGGGCAGTGGTCCCAAGAGTAGTGTAGGGGACTACACAACATTTTGATCTTTGCCGTCTTGTCCCCAAGGAGGTTTGCAATGCAAACACTTCAAATGAATTATGCCAACATTAATTTTCATCAGGAATGTGTTTTCTGGAACAAACACCAGGTCACTTTAATGCTTTGATCATCTTTCTATGACATGGAGACATTTCCATTTTATGTTTTTATGTTTAGTCAACTGAAACATTTTTTCACCAGAATCAATTCTTCTTCATTTAAATTTTTAAATTTTGTCTCATTGCTTGGTTTCTTTATCTATGTCTGATCTATATTAAATTTTACTAAAGTTTCTATCATTTTAGGTGACATTGTGATTGCATCCCTGCCCCTCACCATCACATCTATTTCCTTATTCCAAGTGACTACCCCAGCTTTTGTCCAGGAACCATATCTCCAACAGGCAGTATGGGAACTTTGAGGGAAACTAACCCCACGCCTGGCTGAAGCAGTGAGATGTTATTATGGCAGGAGGTAGGACATGACTTAATTCAGGTCAATGAGGTTTGAAAACACCTTTTGTGGGGGCTTCTAGGGGAGCAGTTCCCTTCTCTTCCTTGCCTAATGTGGTATGAAGATGTGAAGGCTAGATGCACTGCAGCCATTTTGTTGCCATGAGGAAACCTCAGCTGAGGGCTAAGCCAGCACACAGAGGAGGCCAGGACCTAGAGGCCTGCATGGAAACTAAACTGACCAAACTACATCTGAAGGAGCTATTATGGACTTTACAGTTGTAGGAGCCATTAAATCCCCTCTCTGCTCCCCCCTTTTTGAGCTAAGTTTAGTTGATCTTTCTGTTCCTTGCAACTGAAACTGCCTTAACAACTCTTATGAGTTGTTTCAATGGACATTTTGGATATAATTTTTCTTTGTTTAAAGTTTATTTATTTTTAGCAACCTCTACACCCAGCGTGGGGCTTGAATTCACAACCCCAAGATCAAGAGTTGCATGCTCTTCTGACTGAGCCAGCCAGGTGCCCCTACAAAGTCCAAATTTTCTGCCTCAAATTTTGCAGGCCTTAATTTTGTTAAAATTTTTATTTTCAATGTTTAGTTTAAAAATTTTTTATGTTTCATTATAAGCAATTGTCAGTTTTCTTTTCTTTTTTTTTTTTTTAGATTTTTTAGATTATTTATTTATTTATTTGAGAGAGAGAGAATGAGAGACAGAGAGCATGAGAGGGAGGAGGGTCAGAGGGAGAAGCAGACTCCCTGCTGAGCAGGGAGCCCGATGCTGGACTCGATTCTGGGACTCCAGGATCATGACCTGAGCCGAAGGCAGTCGCTTAACCAACTGAGCCACCCAGGTGCCCGTCAGTTTTATTTTCTATTGATTGTGTCTGTCAGTGATAGTCATTATGAATTGGATAAAAGATTAAAGGTAGTTTATATTTTTTGGTGAATTCATGAGGCTATTGCAAGCAGTGAGTCAGAAAAAAGGAGGGAGAGAAACCGGTGGAGGGGATTGCTGCAGGCATAATGTAAGAATCTAAATGCATGCAGCAAAGAAAACAATCAACAAAACTAAAAGGCAACCTGCGGAATGGGAGAAGATATTCGCAAATGACATATCAGATAAAGGGCTAGTATCCAAAATCTATAAAGAACTTATCAAACTCAACAGTCAAAAACCAAAAAATCCAGTCAAGAAATGGGCAGAAGACATGAACAGACATTTCTCCAAAGAAGACATCCAAATGGCCAACAGACACATGAAAAAGTGCTCAACATCACTCAGCATCAGGGAAATCCAAATCAAAACCACAATGAGATACCACCTCGCACCGGTCAGAATGGCTGAAATGAACAACTCAGGAAATGATAGATGTTGGCGAGGATGCAGAGAAAGGGGAACCCTCTTACACTGTTGGGAATGCAAGCTGGTGCAGCCACTCTGGAAAACAGAAGCTAAAAATAGAACTACCCTATTGACCCAGCAATTGCACTACTAGGTATTTATCCAAAGGATACAAAAATAGTGATTCGAAGGGGCACATACACCCAGTATTTATAGCAGCAATGTCCACAATAGCCAAACTATGGAAAGAGCCCAGATATCCATTGACAGATGAATGGATAAAGAAGATGGGGTTTAAATATACAATGGAATATTACTCAGCCATCAAAAAGAATGAAATCTTGCCACTTGCAACAACGTGGTTGGAACTAGAGGGTATTATGCTAAGTGAAATAACTCAGAGAAAGACAAATACCATATGATTTCACTCATACGTGGAATTTAAGAAATGAAACAGATGGACATAGAGGAAGGAAAGGAAAAAGAAGATAAAAACAGAGAGGGAAGCAAGCCACAAGACTCCTAACTCTAGGGAACAGAGGGTTGCTGGAGGAGAGGTGGGTGGGGGGATGGTGGGGTAATTGGGTGATGGGCATTAAGAAGGGCACTTGATATAATGAGCACTGGGTGTTACATGCAATTGGTGAATCACTCAATTCTACCCCTGAAACTAATAATACAGCGTATGTGTTAACTAAATTAAATTTAAATTAAACATTTTTTAAACAAAGAATCTAAATGCATGAAAGGAAGGTGAGGTTGGGGAACTCAAAATACCACGCTTTATTCAGAGGGGATTTGGACATGTTATTGATGTTGGGGATAGACTAAGTATTCGGAACTTCGGAACCCCCCAACCAAGAGACCATGCTTCTCTGAAGGTTAAATTGCACGCTGAACTGTCAGGGGAAGGATTAACTACTACGTTGGCAGTACCCCAGCAGCTCCAGTCCAGGGCTTCTGCTCTACAGCATCTTTGTGCGATTTAGAAGGCATGCTCATCCAGCCAGACACAACCCCCCGGTAAAACAGGGGCTTTAGCCTTCACTCGTCCCCTCTGCAGTAACCCAGCACAACTGTACGGCATGGTGCTCAGCTGGGCAGAGGCTTTGGCCCCTGGGCCACGTGACTGGGAGCACCCAGCTGAGGGACCCAAAGTCTCAGGGACATTAGTCTGGGTCATGAAGGGATAATATGCTGAGGAAAAAAGCATTGACTGGCCAAGTAGGCTGGCTCAGGGCTGTGTAGCCTCCCAAGAGCAGGGCAAGGATGAACATTGGTCTGATTTTAAATATAGATTAAGTATTAGATAATTATAATTAATTTTGCTAGGTATTATATTTTGATTTCAGCTCTGCTGGAAAACAGTCTTTTTTTTTCCTAAAGATTTTATTTATTTATTTGAGAGAGCGAGCACATGCAGAGGTGGGGCAGAGAGAGAGGGAGAGGGAGAAGTAGACTCCCCACTGAGCAGGGATCCCGATCTCGATCCCAGGACTCTGGGATCATGACCTGAGCCGAAGGCAGACGCTTAACTGCCTGAGCCACCCAGGCGCCCTTGGAAAATATTCTTATGTTTTAAAGATATATATATACTGAAGTATTTAGGAGCAAAATGTCATGATGTCTTTAAATATACTTTTAAATATGTTAGCAAAAATTAATAAAGTGAGCTGAATGGGGAGAAAAATCTTCCCAGAAGACACTAGGCACACAGGAGGAGGAAAAGGCAATATGTCAAGGTTGTAGTAAACATCAGGGTAAACACCAGGCTCTTTGGCAAGGAAAGAGCTCACTAAGGGCATTGTTCTCAACATTTCCTTCCCACTGAAGTGCCTGTCCTGACTCCCTTTAGGTTTGCGAGTTTCTGAGAAACTCATACTCTTATCAGGATCTTCCCGGGGTGGGGGTGGTCAGCCTGGAGACGACCCAAGGCATCTGAAGGGCTGTCCCGTGGAGAGAGGGCAGGAAGAACGGCAAGAAGCAGATTTCAGCTTGATAAAAGGCCAAACGAAGCTGATTTCTTGGGGAAGCAGCCAAACTCCCATCTCTGGAAGGATCAAGCACAGGTTGGAAGACTTGAGAGGACTGGCCTTGACTTCTACAGTCCCTTTCAGCCTCACATGCCAGGACCCAGGGAAGGGGTGTGTGAGGCCAGAGGCGTCAGAACAAGCAGAGCTGTAGGAAAGGAGGGGCCAGGGCGGGGCCAGGCACTGCCTGAGCGGGGCCTTGAGCTATTTCTCTGGTTTCCCTCCTGGACCCTGCCTCATAGCGCTGCTTCCTGTCTCTCACAATCTGGAGAAGCCAATTTCCTCAGTGGCTGATTTCATTTGATAAGGAAAGGGAGGGGAGTCCAAGCTAAGCCATCATGGGGCCTGTCCTTGAGCAGAAATGGGAGTTCAGTCTTTCCAGTTCCTACTCCCATCCCACTGGGCCCCCCCAAGGAGGAAGAGTTAGGGGAGAAGTTGCAAGCCAAAATAGCGCAAGGTTTCTTTTGAACTTTGCAAATACTGTATTTCAAGAATGGGGACCACCTGGGTGGCTCAGTCGGTTAAGCATCTGCCTTCGGCTCAGGTCATGATCCCAGGGTCCTGGAATCGAGTCATGCGTGCATCGGGCTCCCTGCTCAGTGGGGAGCCTGCTTCCCCCTCTGCCTCTACCCCTCCCCCCCCACTTGTGCACACCCGCTGGCTCTCTCACTCTCTCTCTCAAATAAAAAAATAAAATCTTAAAAAAAAAGAATGGGGACCAGCATATTTTCTAGCTCTGGTGAGGACAGAACAATACAGATCAGGTCAACAAAGTGGGCCCCAGGGCCATTTTGTGCTGGGCTTAGATGGGATATGAAGATGAATAGAGGCTTTCCTTCCCTCAGAGCATTCAAAACCTTCAACTGCAGCCAAAGGGCAAAAATAAAATATGCAGACTCACCGTAAAACATACTTAGTTCTGAGTTACCAGGAGAGGATATGGAATTTCCCTGGAAACACCTAATAAACAGACTATCTGCCACATTTTCTCTTATCCATCTGGTGTAGTTTAGGCTTAGGTGAGGGGCAGGGAAATGGTCCGAGACTAATGACTCTCTGGTGGTCTTGTCTAGACCAGAATTCTAGAGGTAGATAACCTTATTAGTCTCTCTTGGCCACGGGGGGGGGGGGGGGGGGGGGGAGAAACCCGTCCTCTCAGAGAAGGCTAGAAGCCAAGTCCCTAGAAATAGTCCCACTCTGTTCTGTCCTGTCTTGCCTCTTGATAGCCCTGGAAACTTCAAGAATCCAATTTGTCCCAATACCTCATTCTGTGCCCATGAAACAGGAGCCAAAAAACTCTTGAGGAAGAAATAGTCATGATAAATGATGTTTTGAAAGATTTCTCTTGTTTATAAAACCTCATCATATCATTATCTTACGTGACTATCTCAGTTCTGGGAGGTGGTTACAGACGGCACTGTTAACTTCATGCGCAGATGAGAGAACTAAGGCTCGAAGGTAAGTGATTGGCCAAAACCACACAGCAGGAAAATCAGCATGTGGTTTGTGGCCAAGTGCCACCAGGCCTGAGGTGGTAAACTCCCATGTGCTTTCTACTCCCCACACCGCCTCTACTATAACATGCCAGGGTAGAGATACTGTAGAAGCATCAGCACCGTGGGTTTGGGGAGGGGGAAGTGGGGAGAAGTTTCTAGGGTCACATTCTTTGGGAATCCCTGCAAAACTGTCCCTCACCAATGTGCTTTGGTCCCCAGCCCCACACGTTCTGTTCCCCAGGATGCCTTCCCCACATGACATGTAGGAGCAGACCAAACGACAGGCCAGACTGCAAGTGGGTGCCCACACTCATCCTGTCTCTGCAGAGGATCCAGCAAGTGAGTGAAGATGTGTAAGAGAGTGTCAGAGGCCTACGATTAGAGGTGATTAAAGTCTTGAAGAGAAATGTGATCCTTCTGGGGGGAGGCGAAGAGCTAGAGGAACCGGGGGCTGTGCCCTCCCACTCTCTGCATCTCTACTCCCAGAGTTACTGGGTGTCAATAAGGTGATTATGTAGATTGCTTAATAATCATGGCAGCGGGAAAATGGAGGAAATGAAAGAACAGGAGAAAGAAAGCTGGAGGAACTAGAACTTTCATGGGCAAAAGCAGAAGATAAAGAATTAGGAAAAGAAAATAACAAAAAGTCAGGTCCTCAAAACTATTGAGAGCATCCTCCTCCCTCCAGAAGAAAAAAACCCGTCAGCTTTACAGAAAACATGGTGTTTGTGGCTTAACCCACCACAGGGTGTGTGTTTGGCTCTGAAGTGGAACTGAGGAACTAGTTAACTTTTTCCACTCTAGGGGTTTCCTCCTACAAGCTCCTCCCAACAGGGCCCCTCACACCTCCCCCTCCCCCTAGCACCTGAAGTGTGTCACTGCTGCCCCCTGCTGGGAGAACCCTGCTGGACATGGGAAGAGGGATGCCTTTTGGAGGATGGCCCCTTTCCACATCCAGGGTCATTTAAAATACTCCAAGGGGTAGGGGCGCCGGGGTGGCTCAGTCGTTAAGCGTCTGCCTTCGGCTCAAGTCATGATCCCAGAGTCCTGGGATCGAGCCCCACGTCGGGCTCCTTGCTCAGCGGGAAGCCTGTTTCTCCCTCTCCCACTCCCCCTGCTTGTGTTCCCTCTCTCGCTGTCTCTCTCTGTCAAAAAATAAATAAAATCTTAAAAAATAAATAAATAAAATAAAATACTCCAAGGGGTAGGCAATAAAACACAGTATCTTAAATACAGAAACACACTAATGCGGAAAATGTCGAAATGTCTGGCTTATAATAAGCATACAGGCCTGTTAAAAGAGGTCAAGGCAGAACAAGGAGAGATCGCCCCCTGAGACCGAAGGATTTTAATGAGGTCTAAACCACCCATCTTCTCCCTCTGGCCTATCTGAAACATATTAACCTTCCTAAAGCACAGTGTTTACTGTGTGGGGGAAATGCCCAGATTTTATTTTCTAAATACCGTTCCCTACTACAAGAAACCAGGGCTTCTTGCTAAAACAATTAGGCTCCAAGTCTGGAACGGGAAAGGTGCAAGATGAACCTAGGACACCTTGTTATGCCAAAAATTTATCCCATATGTGTTTAAAATGACACATATACAAGGTTATTTACTACAGCATATCCGTAATAAGGAAAGACAGGGAATAAGATAAATGACCATCAATAGGGACTGGGTAAATAAGTGATGGGTCATCCATACAATGGATACCATGCATTAGTGTGAAAGTTTGTGTGGGGATTTAGTGTGATGATTCTGGAATCAGACTGCCTAGCCTAGAGCCAGGCTCTACTACTTTCTAGGTTTGTGACCTTGAGCAAGCTATTTAAACTCTTCATTGCCTTAGTTTCCCCATCTAGAAGAGGAATAATAACAGTGTATATCCCATAAGATTGTTCTAACGTTGCTGAAAATGAGGTCATCATAGATAAACCAGTAGAATTCTTATATACTGTTAATAACCAATGAAAAATGTAATGGGAAACAAATTTCATTCTTAAAGAAACCAGACACCTTAGGTACCTCTAAGGAAGAACACCTCTTTCCTACTTGTAAGATTTTTATCCATTTGAAAGGAACTCTGCTGGTGGGGCACTCTGTCACCCTGCCCCTTTACTCATTCTGCTCCTTGGAGGACAGGGTGACATTAAATAGCACATTTAGGAAGAATAATCTGGGCATGCCAGGCTCAGTTCTGTTTTTCTTCTTCTTGGGGAGCAAACTGCTGACAGTGTCCTATATATAGCTGTATCTATTAGATTATTTGCATACATTCTTTGAACGCCTACTAATATTTGTTGGCTTGATCTACTAAGCACTTGGTTATCTAACCTAAAGGCACATCCTCCAACCTGGTCTCTATCAGCAGTAAGGGTAATATTCTGGCCTCCCAGGTACTACTCCTAAAAGATGGTGAGATATACCATGATCATGGATGAGAATACAAATTATCATAAAGATAACAGTTCTTCCCAAAGCTACTAATTCAATATGTATATTGATTTATACTTTCTATATTTGTTTATTCATTTATGTATTTATTTTAAGTAGGCTCCATGCCCAGAGTGGAGCCCAATGCAGGACTTGAACTGACCCTGAGATCAAGACCTGAGCTGAGATCAAGAGTTGGACACTTAACCAACTAAGCCACCCAGCCATCTCTCTATTTTCTACTTTTATTTTTTATTTTTTATTTTTTTTTAAAGATTTTATTTATTTATTTGAGACAGAGAGAATGAGAGAGACAGAGAGCACATGAGAGGGGGGAGGGTCAGAGGGAGAAGCAGGCTCCCTGCCAAGCAGGGAGCCCGATGCGGGACTCGATCCCGGGACTCCAGGATCATGACCTGAGCCGAAGGCAGTCGCTTAACCAACTGAGCCACCCAGGCGCCCTCTATTTTCTACTTTTAATACAAACCACAACAGAACTTTCAGGTAACTTGGCAAGCGAGGTCTAACATTCATATGGAAGAGCAAAAGGGCTAAGAATAATCAAAACAATTTTTAAAAATTACAAGTTTGATGGAGTTGCTCTTTTAAAAATGATCGTAAGACTGATTATAAAGTAAGAATAACTAAGAGTGGATGGTTTAGCCTATGTGTAGATAAATAGACCAAAGAAATAGAACAGGGTCCCATGCATATATGGAAAATTGGTAAGCACAGAGGGGGCATTGCAAGTCAATGGAAGAAAGCATAAACCCTTCAATAAGCAGCAATACATATTAATCACATCATTTTAAATAACGAAACTACTTTCTCCATAATAAAAATATGTTCTAGGTAGATTAAAGACCTATATTAAAATTGTTTAAATCCTCTCCCTTTGTACTACAGAAAGAACAAAAAGGCTCAAAATACTTTTTATCAAAATACCTTTCAGAGCCCATGATGCAAACTCATCACAATGTTAACTAATACTCGCTCTGGGTTCGAAAGCCTATATTTAATAAGCTCCCAGGGCCAAGGTGTATAGCAGAGAGATAAACCAGCTTTTCACCTGAATAACCATGCTGAGCCTCTCTCAGACAGCCTAGCAATAAATTGACTCTTCAGGGAGGGCTGCAAAGCCTCTGGTCTATAAATTCTCTGAATTATTAGGCTGTTTCTAACACATTTCTCATGCCAGGAAGGCCGACCCCTTAATCACAAAGCCAGCTTGGTCAGACGATCCTGATTCCTCCATACTCCTTCATAAACATGTGTGGCAACAGGAACTCTGCAGTCCTTCTGCACACAGTGCATGGTGTGTCCAGCTGTGCCTGGCCTGAGTGCACTTGCCCATGAAGTGGTCAGAATCTGGGGTACCACATACATCCCCTTACACCTGCAGTTGAAACGTGCTTATATCGGGTATTATCTGTGGGTTCTGCCCTCATCCCTGTGATAAACAGAAATAATGCTCATGAGAGTAATTGGTCCAAATATTTGATAAACAATTTGGCAATGTCTAGCAAAGGTGAAGCTGAACATCAGCCATAACCCAAGAGTGCCATTTCTAGTAAAATATTCTAGAGAGATGATAGTATTTGTATAGAATATATCCCAGCTTTGTTTGTACTAATAAAAAGTGGGAAACAACCTACATGGTCATCAACGGAAGAATAAATATATTGGAATATATTTGTAAAATGGAATACTATACAGTAATTTACAATGAATTAACAGTTCTACGTTCAAGTTTGGATAAGTCAGAGGATATAACATTATAAAAGGACATAAGCAGTATTATATATGTATAGTTTGTAAATATGCAAACTATAAGCATTCTTTATGGAATCATGCATATGTAGAAAACAAACATGGGAATGAGAACTGTCAGAATCTGGAGGGGAAGGGAAGGGAAAGGGATCAAATCACAGGCAAAGGCATGTACGAGCTTCAACTATATCAGCTTTTTGTTTCTGGGAAAAAATTATCTGGAGCAAATATGGCAAAAATGTTAAGATTTGTTAAAGCTGCACAGCGGGCACAAGGGTGTTTGTTGTTATTCTCTTTACTCTTCTGTTTATTTCAAAGACGTCAAAATTATAAAGGAATAGTCACAAGGTAGAGAAAGCTTCAAGCACGTATCAGGAGCAGGGGATAACAAGGGGAATCAGTGCAGTCACAGAAGCCTAGGGAGGCAGTGAAATGGATTTCTTTTTTAAGATTTTATTTATTTATTTGACAGAGAGAGAGAGAGAGCACACAAGCAGGGGAAGCAGTAGAGGGAGAGGGAGAAGCGGCTTCCCGCTGAGTGGGGAGCCCGATGCAGGGCTGGATCCCAGGACTCCGGGATCATGACCTGAGCTGAAGGCAGACGCTTAACTGACTGAGCCACCCAGGTGCCCAAGCAAAATGGACTTAAAATTGGATGGAAGAGAGAAATCAACCTTATAATATTTCTGACATTTGGGACATGAATATCACCAGAGATTTAAAAAAAAAAAATTATTTGGAAGCCTTGGTAAAAAAAAAAAAAACCACCCAGATTACTATAGATTCTACAAATAGTTAAAAGAAACAAGGTTTTAGTGAGCTGATCATTTGACAAATTGATGAAATGCTCTTAATCACTTAGTGTTCAATGATTTGATGTTTAGCAAATTGAAAGATGTTTAAACAGTATTCATCCTTTGATAAATATCCTTTGCTCAGATGACACTTCCTCCATGAGGCTGCCTGGATTGAACCCCTTGCTTCCCCCAAAATGCCTTCTTCTTCCTTTGAAGTTCCACAGCATTCTCTCTGCACTTCCCTCGGGCCAGTATCATTTTCTACCACGTTTGTTACAGGTATTTGGACAGGTCTTGGCTTCCTTGCAGGACCATGAGATCCCTGAGGGCAAAGTTTTATTGTCTCTGCCTGCCTGATAATGTGGTGCCCATGGTAGGTCCTTAGTAAGTATCTGAACAGAGGAGAGGAGAGAGACCAAGAACTCTAACTGACGAAAGAATCAAGTAACCAAAAATGTCTGCTTTTTTCCAGTGCGCAAAGTGAAGGATGTTTCTAACAGTCCATGCCTTGAGTTTAGGCTACAAATTTCTGCTGTTTCAACATTTTGTCCTCTTGGGCCATTTCCTTTGAGATGAACTTCTGCCAATTTCTACCTTCAGGCTCAGCCTGTGGTGCCAGCGAGGTGCTCTCAGAGGAAGCAAAGCCAGAAAATATGATGAGAACTTCTCATGCCGGGGCACGGACAGCGGCAGATGAGGAGTGCTTGGGCAGGGGGGACCAGGAGCCCAGCCAGCCTGCTATCAGGATGCTACACAGAAAAGCCACGGGTCACCAAGGCTGCTGACAGTCAGGACCAGACAAGAGGCCTCTGGCTGGCTTTTGGAGTCACCAGATTTCGCAAATAAAAATACAGGATACTCGGTGAAATTTGAATTTCAGATAAGCACCAAATAATTCTTTAGCATAATTGTTATCTCATTCAACTTTGGTGGGGGGCATGCTTAAACCTAAAAAGTGATTTATCTGAAATTCAAATTTCACTGGGCATCTTGTGTTTTCTCTGGAAAGCCAGACATAGGCCAGGGATTGTGTAGTTAGTGCTGATTATAATTAATAGGCAGACTAAGAGGGATTAGTTCGCAGAGGTGAGGAGGGAAGCAGAGAGGAGCTAGTCCAGACCCTGAACGGGCCTTCGGGATAGGGACTGTCTCCCAAGCCTGAAGAATAAAACATCTGTCAGTATGTCCAGTCCCTCCAGGCAAGCCAGCCACCACCCCTGCTCACGTCTGCCTCTTGAAGAGCACCCCCCTGGTGATCCGTTGACTGCTTGTCTGCTTCCTCCTTGAATGGATAGTGACCAAGCTTTTGAGGCAGAGATCTGGGTTCAAATCCGGATTCTGAAACATAAAGCTGTGTGACTTGAGCTGGTCACTTATCTGCTGAAAACATCCGTTTTTCTCTCCTATAACAGATTTGGAGACACAAATGGAGGGTGAGCTCTTGATTAATTATCTACACCAGAGGCTCTTAAATTTTTTTCTTACTGTTAGTCATGATCTGATGGAAAGAGATAAGAAAGCCTCAGTCATCATTTTCCACCAGTGGCTGCTGATAAGGCCCTGAACGAGAGAGGCACAGTGGGCAGGGCCCTCTTGTCACCTAGCAGATCTTGTGCTTCCTCTCAGGAGGGGCCCCTGCAGGGAAGAGCCCTGCACTCCTCATGGGGTCCGGAAGGAGGGCAGGCCACAGCACGTTGTGCAATCAGGGGACACATCCAGGTTTGGGCAGGGAGGAGAGTCCTGAGGATGTAGCAGGTCCTCTTGAGCCCCCTCTGGGCAGATGTGTGGCTCCATCTTCCCATAAGAGCTCCTTTTCTATGTCAAAACCTGTAGCCTGGGGCGCCTGGCTGGCTCAGTTGGTTAAGCGTGTGCCTTCGGCTCAGGTCATGATCCCGGAGTCCCTGGATCGAGTCCCGCATCGGGCTCCCTGCTCAGCGGGGAGTCTGCTTCTCCCCTGCCCCTCACCCCATTTGTTCTCTCTGTCAATCTCTCTCACGTGCACACATGTACTCTCTCTCAAATAAATAAAATTTAAAAAAATTTTTTTAAGTTTTTATTTATTTGTCAGAGAGAGAGCACAAGCAGGGGGAGCGGCAGACAGAGGGATAAAGGTCTGAAGTCTGCCGTCAGAAGAGGGGCCCTCAGTAGAAGCCAACGGGGCTGGTACCCTGATCTCAGACTTCCAGTCTCCAGAACTGTGAGAAATACATTTCTGTCATTCATAAGCTACCCTGTTCATGGTATTTTGTTATCATAGCCCTCTCTAAGACCCTGTCCTTTCCCTAAAATATTTCTTCAGTTTACCACATCACCAAACTCCCCTCCAGACTGTGACCCTCACTTCAGTGCAGTGCCCCCAAAGCAACTAAAATTAAACTCTGGGGTCTTCGGAAAAGAATCCAATGAAGTATGTAAGCATCATGCCCGCAAGAGAGGGCGCAACTTATTAACAAAGCCATCACCCCAATTTTTAATGCTCAAAATGAGCAGCTTGTGAGCAACAGGATGGTAATGACCCAAGATGAGCCAAACAAAGAGCAGATCGCTGAACTGGCTTTCCTTTGAATTTCCAACCTCACCCTCCTTTATTCTCTCTCTTACACAGGGAACAGAAGCTTGAGGCAAGAAGCACAGTTTCTTTTTTCTAGGTCCAAAAGACCTGAGGGTTTTTTTTGTTTGTTTGTTTGTTTTTAAGATTTTATTTATTTATTTGACAGAGACACAGCGAGAGAGGGAACACAAGCAGGGGGAGTGGGAGAGGGAGAAGCAGACTCCCCGCCGAGCAGGGAGCCCGATGCGGGGCTCAATCCCAGGACCCTGGGATCATGACTTGAGCCGAAGGCAGACGCTTAATGACTGAGCCACCCAGGCGCCCAGACCTGAGCTTTTTATTCCTGCCTTTGGCGTAGCAGACCAGCTCCTGCCGAAATGCAGCCCCTGCTGCCCAAGCAGTGTCTGTTCCTCCTCAGAGCTGAGTCTGGCCCCAAGAAGTGGGTCCTCTCCCTCCCTTTCAGCCTCCTTTGTCTTTTTGTATTCTTGGATTCCTTAAGAATGCTACTCTTTACATGGCCAAACTTTGAAATAAAAGCATGCTTGTCAGTGTCTGTGGAGTACCCAGCCTCTCTTCTCTGTGACTGCCTCCCACCGACCACCTCCGCCAGCCAAAGGGGCTCAGACGGGGATCCCAGCAGCTTCCCAGGTGCTGTGTGAACCCGCTTCCACCCCTTGACCACAGCCGATGGGACTAGCAGTGGGAAGGGGCGTCCCTGTCTTCAGAATTTGATAGTAGGACGAAGAGTCCAATCTTGTCCTGGGTTGATTTCTTAAAAGGAGGAGATGTATTGGCAACTATTTTTCCACAGTGTGGACTGTGTAGAAGAGAAAGTTTAGGCAGAGTGCTGTCTCAGGGACAAGGAAGAGGTGATACTCCCAGACTCTTGATGACTTTCCATTGTCTTGTCCAAGTCTCTCGTGAAGTCCAACTATATTCTTGCCACTGACCTCTGTGAGATAGCCATGTATCTCTATAATTAACTCCTTTTGCTTAAACTACTTCAAGTTTCTGTTGCTTTAAATATTTTTTAAGTGTTTCCTATTCCCAATTTTAGGACCAAATGAGTTAGAAGTTGTTTTACACACACACACACACAACCTACAAAAAAAATTGCTTTTTTTCTCATAGTTGGTTCCTAATGATATTTACCTACTGTAGACCAGCTCAGTAACAATATTGAGAAATGTACTGAATGCGTACTATGTTCCTGGCACTATTCTAAGCCTCTCAATGTGCCTTTCCTTTCATCCTCACAACATCCTTTAAAGGAAGTAGTACTATTCTACACATTTTACAGATAATTTGGAAACTGAGGCACAGAGAAATCAAATGTCCTCCTCAAAGTAACACAACTAGTAAGTGGTAGTATTGGGTTTGAATCCAAGCAGTGTTGACTTAGTCACTATACTACGCACTTTCCAAACATTACCAATGTAACCTGACAAAAGACCTCCCAACAAATCTATCACACCCCTAAAATTGTTCCTGGCCCTTGTTCCAACAAACCACCAGACACACCATCAACGTTGTCTCCACAGAGAAATATCAGGATCAGTAAAGAGAAAACTTACCAGGTGTACTAGTTTTCTAGGGTTGCTACGGCAAAAAGGTGGCTTTGACAATGATAATGTACCATCTCACTGTTCTGGAGGCTAGAAGTCCGAGACCGAAGTGTGGCAGAACTGGTTCCTTCTGAGAGCCGTGAGGGAGGAGTCTGTTCCATGCCTCTTTCCTAGCATCTGGGGCTTGGCTAACAATCATTGCCATTCCTTGGCTCCTACGGCATCATACCAGTCTCTGCCTTCCTCTTCACATGGTGTTCTCCCCGTGTGCATGTCTATGTGCAAATATCCTCTTTTTATAAGGACACCAGTCACACTGGATTAGAGGCCCACCCTACTCCAGTATGACCTCAACTCATTATACCTGCAATGACTCTATTTCCAAATAAGGTCATATTTGGAAGTACTGGGGGTTAGGACTTCAACATATGAATTTGGGGGAGCCACAACTCAACCCATAAAACAAGGTTTTATTATTTCTTTCCTGTTGCAATTTTTTTTAGTTGATATAATTATTTAATGACACAGGGAAGTAATGTTATGTAACAAGCTGGTTACAAGTAGGGGGTAGAGGGGCACCTGGGTGGCTCAGTCGTTAAGCGTCTGCCTTCGGCTCAGGTCATGATCCCAGGGTCCTGGGATCGAGTCCCACATTGGGCTCCCTGCTCGGCGGGAAGCCTGCTTCTCTCTCTCCCACTCCCCCTGCTTGTGTTCCTGCTGTCGCTATCTCTCTCTCTGTCAAATAATAAATAAAATCTTTAAAAAAAAAAAAAACAAGTGGGGGTAGAGGATGACTTCACTTCTGATAAAAAAATTTTAAAGTTTGTATACAAAACATTGGATGGCTATGTACGAAGATATCGACAGTACTTACTACTGTTCTGTGATTAAATATTCTTCCCTTTATTTTTGTGTATTTTCCTGCTGCAATTTTTAGTGACTATATCTCCTTTTTTTCAAAGTGGTAAAAAGTTTGATTCTAAGATGGACAAACCTCAGGTGCAGCTTTTCAGTTTTGGTTTAACACCATATTTCATTGCTACTCTGATTCAGGAAGGATACCAACTACACTGTCCCTGAAAAAAATCCTGATAAAGACACTGATCTCGGGCTCCTGGGTGGCTCAGTTGGTTAGGCGACTGCCTTCGGCTCAGGTCATGATCCTGGAGTCCCGGGATCGAGTCCCACATCGGGCTCCCTGCTCGGCGGGGAGTCTGCTTCTCCCTCTGACCTTCTCCCCTCTCATGCTCTCTCTCTCTCTCTAATAAATAAATAAATAAATAAATAAATAAATAAATAAATAAATAAATAAATAAACAAACATTAAAAAAAAAAGACACTGATCTCTCTCTCTTTTTTTTAGATTTATTTATTTATTTTAAAGAGAGAGAGAGAGAGAGTGTGTGTGTGTGCACACATACGAGCACGGGCAGGAGGAGCAGAGGGAGAGAGAGAGAGAATCTCAAGCAGATTCCACACCAAGCATGGAGCCCAACACCAGTCTCCATCCCACGACCCCTAGACCATGACCCGAGCCAAAACCAAGAGTTGGATGCCCAAGTGACTGCACCACCCAGACACCCCAAGGACACTGACCTCTTTTAAATGACTGCATAAATGTAGCTCACCAAGGGTCATAGAAGGAACAACAGAAGAGATATTAGATGCCTTCAGTACTAGTTCTGGCTCTGCCAGAGATTTGCTCTCAGCATATGGTTAGTTGGTTTTTGTTTTTGTTTTTGTTTTTCGGTATGTATTTTCCTGGTCATAAAACAGAGATTTTGCCTCCACTCTCAGGCTCCTCAAAAATCAGTCCTGACTGGTGATCTCCTAGTTCAAGGGAGAATTACCTGGGAACTTAAAACAAAACAAAACAAACTGATACTGATGCCTGAGTGCATCCCCCATGCCATCAAATCTCATTTGCCTGGGTATCCTACTTTTTAAAAGCTGCCCAGGTATATAGTCTTTTGATTGTGATGGATGCATACAGATGTCAAAATTATCAAAGTGGGACGCCTGGGTGGCTCAGTTGGTTAAGGGTCTGCCTTTGGCTCAGGTCATGATCCCGGGGTCCTGGGATCGAGTCCCAAATTGGGCACTTTGCTCAGCGGGGAGCCTGTTTCTCCCTCAGCCTGCCACGCCCCCTGCTTGTGCTCTCTCTCTCTCTGACAAATAAAATCTTTTTTAGATTTTTAAATATTTTTAATCTTTTTAAAGATTTTATTTATTTGTCAGAGAGAGAGAGCACAAGCAGGGGAGGGGCAGAGGGAGAGGGAGAAGCAGGCTTCCCACTGAGCAGGGAGCCTGACGCGGAACTCGATCCCAGGACCCTGGGATCATGAACTGAGCCAAAGGCAGACACTTAACTGACTGAACCACCCAGGTGTCCCAGATCAATAAAATCTTGAAAAAAACACAAAAACTTATCAAACTGTACACTTTAATATGTATAGCTTATTGTATGTCAATTACATCTCAACAAAGCTGTTTAAAAAATTAAAAGCCATTCAGGTGATTCTAGTGGGCATCCTAAAATGAACACCACTGAGCTGGGACAACCTCCTCAGTTGAGCAGATAAAGAAATGGCCCTAGACGGGAAGAAGTCGGCTTGGGCATCATGTCATGGCAGCACTGCCAGCACTTAGAACGTAGGACTCCGGACTACTGCAGCCGTGTTCTCGCCTGAAAACCAAAATGATAGGACATTTACAGATTTAAAAGGGGACATCAAAATTTTTGAAGGGCTAGGATTGTTTCTCAGAGATGTAGGGCACACAAGAGCTAAAACAGAAAACAACCCACCAGTCTTTACCTGATAGAGTCGCCATTTGGAGGGGCAGTGCGTTGTCTTTTCAGTGTCTTCTCCCTCTGCCCACGGGGTTGTGGGGCTCTGTGGGGCTAGCAGAACCAGTGAGGAAAGCAACGTGTCAGCAGCTCCCGCTCCCTGTTGGCTGCCTCTCTAACTTCAGACTTCGTAACTCCCATTGCTTTTTCAGTATTTCCATCTCAGATTCAGTGTGTTCAAAATGGAACTCATCACCTTCTCCTCCAATCTATTCCTCCTTTTCAATTCCTTAATAGAATGCCACAATTCTCCCAGATATCCACACCAAAAAGAGTGCCTCATCCTCTACACACAAATGGTGTCCATTTCTCTTCCTGAAGGTCTCTTTTTTTTTTTAAGTTTATTTATTTATTTGAGAGAGAGAGAGAGAAACAGCATGAGAGGGGATAGGGTCAGAGGGAGAAGCAAGCTCCCCGCTGAGCCGGGAGCCCGATGTGGGACTCGATCCCAGGACTCCGGGATCATGACCTGAGCCGAAGGCAGTCGCTTAACCAACTGAGCCACCCAGGCGCCCTTCCTGAAGGTCTCTTAAATACATCCTTCCTTCACATCTTTACAGTCACTTTTAGGTCCTCGTCATTTCCTGCCTAGGCCTCCGGACTCATCTCCCATTTTTCTATCACTGCCTTTTGCAGCTAGAGTAATCGTCCAAGACCACAGATCATGCCATGACCCCATTTGAAAACCTTTGAAGGGCTCCCCCATGACAAATAGGATGAAACCCAAACTCCTTAGCATGGCAATTATATCTGGCCCCAGTCCTCCCGTTTCATATCCTCTCCCACCACTCTTCCGGTATGTACCGTCTCCACTTGTGCCTCTGTCTCATGTACATGCTATCCCACGGGCCTGCAACAGTGGATCTACCCTCACTAACTCGTATTTGTCTTCTAAGACTCAGCTTAAATATCACTCCAGATTAAGTCAAATACTCCCTCTCTCCCATGCCTCACTGGTCCATGAAAACAATTATTCCGCTCTTTCATGGTAGTCTATTTCTACATGCTTTCTCACTTGATTGTGAACTTTATTTTTATTTTTCTGTAAAGTTTATTTTATTTTTTGAGAGAGAGCGAGAGAGAGGGGGAGAGCACGAGCAGGGGGTTGGGGTAGAGGGGCAGAGGCAAAGGGAGAGAATCACAAGCAGATTCCCCACTGAGTGCAGAGCACGACATGGGGCCTGATCTCACGACCCAGAGATCATGACTTGAGCTGAAAGCAAGAGTCAGATGCCTAACCAACTGAGCTACCCAGGCGCCCCAATTGTGAACAACTTTAAAACAGCCCATGTTTAGGGTGGCTCAGTGGCTCAGTCAGTTAAGCAGCTGCGCTCAGCTCAGGTCATGCTTCTCCCTCTCTGCCCCTCCCCCTTCTTCATGCTCACTCTTTCTCTCTCAAAATAAATAAAATCTTAAAAAAACAAAAACCAGCCCATATTTTTTTCTCGTCTGTACATCCCTAGGACCCAGCAAGACCCTGGTACATACATATAGGTGCATAAAATTATTTCATGAATTTGGACATTCTTTTCTGTTTTTGTTCTTTCTAAATACTGAGTAGGCGACCAGCAGCTAGGTGGGCAGGAAATCTCCACAATTTCAGAAGCCATGGGTCACCTGTGGCCACATAAAACCAGAGTTGGCCTAGGGAGTCACTATTGCTTCCCCGTGGCTCCATAGGCACTTAAATTCACTATTCCTGTAAAACTGTGCTTGGAAGGGTAGATGCATCTGGCGGCTCCCCAAAACTGTGTATCCGTCTCTGCTACTCACATGCCGTTCAGCAAGCAGCCATCTGTCCACACCCTTTACTGCTCTAGGCCATTTGGTCATTAACTGTTATCACTCTGGCCTGTTGAAGGAGGAGAGGAATCACTGAACACTCACATTCCAGCCTTAAAGCATCTTTTCCTTAAAGGTAAAAGTGACCAACAAAGGGGCACAAATGAAAGACCTTTTTAAACACTGTTTGGAAAATGTGAACAGGTTAGCTACACTACAATAAACAAAGATATCTGGCCTATTTCCATTACAATATGCCTCTAATTAATCTAACTTTAGATATTAGCATTAATAAATTACTTCAAGGAGCCTTTCTCAAGGGAGATAGGACCTCAAAACCTATTCCCATTACTCAATCTTATCTCTAATTTGTTTATAAAGGAAAAAAGGCAGCAGAAATATAATTTTTTTGAAATACAATATAATTTACTAAATATCATACAATAGACAGACAGGACTTGATTTCCCTAAACTCTTTCTTGTATGTTTTCTTGTCTAAAAAGAAACAGAAATTAAGGACTGTCAACAGGTAACCTAAGGAGAACTCCCTAAATGAGTCTTACTTCCTAAGTCATTCATCATGAAATCCTATATACACAAGCTAATTAACAACACTGTCCAATTCTGAGGGACTATTTCTTTTAAAGAACCATACACTGAAGAGGATAGAACATGCCCTCAATAATATTTTAATGACTACATTAAATAAAATGCAGATGGTTCTGAGGGGGGGAGGATCCAAAAAGGAAATTAGGACAACAGACAGTAAAGCTCTCCTTAAACAAAAAAGATAAATACAGAAATTCTATACCTACTTTTCTTTTTAGGAAATTAAAACCCTTTGTAAAATTTGAACCTGTTAAAAAAGGTTGATGAGTCAAGCAACTTTTAGCAACATGATCAACCAATTCTCAGTTAAGCTTTTGGATCACAAGTGTTCAGCCATGCTTGCCTCTTGTAACTCTTGGCAAACATTATCAAACCTACCTGGGGTGGAGGTGATAGGAGAACAGGATCCTAGTGAATTACTATTCCCTGTTCACCTTCCATTCTAAACATGGGAAATGTGGATTCCATTATTAAAAGACATGCAGTTCATACATAAATTCCATCACCAAATTGGCTACTAAGCTACCCCAGTTTTCCTTTCCGACCAATAGACATAAAAGTTGTTTTAAATGTAATCAGTCACAGGTGGTTAATGTTTTAACTTTTTATTAAGAAACTAAAGCAAAACAACAGAATTTCAAAAAAATTAAAATACAGAATTCTAATTTTAATTCTAAACAAATAAGAAATCTACACCAAAAACTAAATCAGTTTATCAATATTTAAGAATAAAGGGGAATGGCTAAAATGCATTCACAGTCATTATTTCTTCCTTATTAGCCTCAGATTTATATCCCTTTCCTTAGTGCTTCCCTTCAACAGGATACAGAATTTCTTTCTCATCTATCTTTTGTTATAGTCTGTAACCTCAGAGCAGCTTTAGTCTGCCTACATAATTCTCTGTTCCTTCAGCAAATATGTGAGCACCTGCCTATTGGGCTCAGGTGATGTGGGCATTAAGATGAATCCATCAGAGATCCTGTCCTAAGATGTTTAGAGGAGATAAGACACCAACAAATAATAAATATAAATTTATATAAGGTATAAAGTAATATAGCATGAGTTAAGTATAAATATAAAAATAGGGAAATTTCAAGGAAGAAAAGATTACATTCAGCTAGAGAAATTAGGAATGCTTTATGAGGGTACTATTTGGATTGGTTATGGACTGTTCCTTCCAGGAGGGTTTCAGAGGGGTCCTGATGATGATGGTGTTGATTTCCAGAAAGTAATCTTTAAAACTCTTTACTAGTTATTCAAAACTGTTTATTTTTTTTAAAAGATCAAAAAATATTAGTATTATAGTCTATATAAACAGCAGTTTGGAGACTTAAATCAAAAGTTAATTGTAATACCTATTATATGGTTTAGGGCTGTTATTTTCGCAACTCTCTTTCCCAGGTCAAATCATATCTAAAAGGCAGAAGATGCCTAATCACTGAGCCATGACTTTTAAGTATTCAATTGGGCAAAACCAACTTGCTTCAGGTGCTTTATAAAATCTATAAACTTACATAAGAATGAAGATGAAATAAATGGCTTAATATTCAAGTAGATAATGAAAAAAATAATGGTAACTATGAAATAATATATTAACCACAGAACTCCTTGTATGAAAAGTTTTAATGAATCATGAGCCATTGGCCATTACAGACTTTAAGCCTCAATATTTCTTTCCTATGTAGAACCAGGTAATTAAAACAGCCTATCTCAAGTATGACAGAAGACCATAGTATGAATTAATAGTATTGTTTGTTTACACATCTGCATGCTTCCCTAAAGAACCAAAGAGAATGCTCCCAGTTTCCCAAGTCAACAAAATAAATTCAATTACACATTTTCCTTTCCTGATCATAGTTTTAGTTGAAATACAACCAATACTACTTTGTCTTTCAATAACACATTTTATCCATCATACAAGTATTTCCTATTATTTTCTCCTTTCTCTTCAATATGCTTGTGAGGTAGTGAAGGGAGGGAGCAAGGATTTTTTTTTTTTTTTAATTTTGCAGATGAGAAAACTTAAGGTGAATTTAAAACTCAACCTTAGCAGCATACTGAAATCAGCTAGGAAGTTCAAAAAAATCCTTATGATCATGTCATATCCCAGACCAACATCAGAATTTTAGGGTATAGGACCCAAGCATCAATATTTTTCAAAATGCACATGACTCCAAAGCACAGCTAAGTTTGAGAACCACTGGTCTAGATGATTTATACTTAACCTTCAGGTGCAACTGTCTTCTACCTGAATGCTCTCTCAGCACCAACGAGAGATTCCTTTTCCTTAAACATTGTAACGGTTTAATATTCTCTGTACAACAACTAATGGTCTCCAGTAATAAAATATCAGGTTATAAATGAAGGCTCCTCATTCCCCTGATGCTCATTCTAAATATGAACCTCCATTTTATAAAATTTGCAAATAGCATTATTAGAGAATTTAAGTCTTTAAGAATGGCTTGTTGTTAAATATTTAAGCAATTATTTGATTCTAGGTTGAATGTGCAATAACCATGTGTTTCTGTTTTCCATTCAGCACCTTCAAAACTTTGTTACAAATGAATATTATACTAATAAGACAAAACAGAAGTTATAAACAAAACTCTCAGCAAAAGCTCTTGGAATTGGCTATATCACTCCCTGAAAAAAAAAAACCAAGCACATAAGGGACTTTATTGTCTTATCATTTATCAACCTTCATCCTGAACCAGTTCTTTTCTTCAAATTCTAAACTTTGCCAAATTGAGTTGTTCTGCACCAAGAAAAATCAATTTCTGTAGCAGCTACATTCTCTAACACATTTAACATATAATTTCACTCTGTACTATTATTAAATATGGTTTCCAGGTTTCTTCTTGACATGGATATTGAAAAGGATCTTTAACAGATTTCAACTGTAAGCAACATACCAAATACACAATAAATATTTGTAAACCTGTCAAGTGGCAAAAATAAATCTTTGTTCATGACTGAAATCCCCTGCTTCATAAGAGTATTGATAATCTTAACTCTCAAGGAGCAAGCCAAGAACTCCAGCCAGCTGCTTACTGTCTGTCCCTAATTTGATTAGATTTAAAACAAAATTACACACAGCAATAAGCTGAAAGGCAAAGAACCACCTGCCTTAGTCAATTCTTATCACAAAGATGCATCTGAAAACATACATTTATACTTTCATACAGAAAGATGATGTTTGTTTCTCTTATAACAAAAGAAAATCTCAGCTTGTGTATGTTAGATTATTAATTCAAGAGTATTAGTGAAATTAGATTTATTAGTCAAAAACTCAAATTAGGAATTAATGTCAAGCTCTTCTATAAGGAAACCTTCAAAATATTGCCAACCTGAAGTTTTCATTTTCAGCACAAGGTATTTTATTTCAAGTCCCATGGGGGCAATTATCTATAATGAGATTAAGAACATTCTTAACCTGGGTTCAGGCTGGCACTGTTTCAGATGGGTGAGTAAACATTTTCTTGATAACCCCAATGAAGAGTTTGAGGCTTAGATTTGTTGCCATGATGTAAACAATATGAAATTTTAAAAAAAATTATAGTATCTACAGCATTATAAAGTTACAAAATAAAAGGACCATTAATTCTTCTCCAAAGGTCTGTGACTAACCGCTTTCATATTTGAGGCCTGTAAGAGCAAATGGCAATGTTCTATATTGTTATGAGACACTTTCTCAAAAGGCCAAAATATAAAACCAGATACTATAAGATGCACATTATTGTTATTACTACTGACCTATGTATGATTAGAAATAAAATTTGCCTTCCCTCAATTTTAAACCAGGACACTGAGGGGTCTTTACAATAATTTTGATCATTAAAAGAAAAAATACCAGACTGTAATAGCTATGGAAACTGTAAACCAAATTAATGTAAAAATGAGCCAATACAACACATCTCCTCTTAAAATCCTCTTCTTTGTAGTTACCTAATTTTCCCTAAATGTTATTCTAATTTTGTACCATGTAGTGGTTTTTAAGAAATTGAACTAGAACAAAGCAACCCCTTTGTCCTGTTTTGTTTTGTTTTTTTTACAGTTTTTTTACACACTTATTATATATACAACTTTTAAAATAGCTGCACAATTTTACATCTCACTGTTAGAGAAGTGCAGTCCAGGCAGACCATGCTTCTCAATATATTAAAAATATTAAATAAAACCCAACCAGTTTCATACTTTTCTAATAGTCAAGCTGGCTGGAAAAAAGGGTCTGGAGAAAAAACAGGCAGTTGTAAAACAGTATCAGTCTTTCTTCACAAACACACTACTTAAAAATCTTCCTATTTCCTTATCTTATCCCTTTTATAGCATCTCTAAAATCTCACCTTAAAAGTTGGAAATGACACATTGCTAACTTAGAGACAAAATCTGTTGCAACATGCATATGTCAACTGCCCACTCAACCAACTGCAACCCTGAGGATTTTTCTGGCCCAGTACAAAGAGGAAACACTAAGATAAGCTCTGCCATAGAGTTGCTTCTCCAGTTAACAATTTCATGTGTTTTTCAGGATGTTTCTTGGGCATGCATGTATGACACTGTCACTTCATGATTCTACTTTCCACAAGCAGATATCTCCTCCATTCTGTCTTTCACCCCAAGAAAGCGACTGTCATCCATCCAAAGGTTTTCCAAGGTAAACCAAAGTCACTTCTGTGTTGCCATATACAGCAGAAACTGCTGGATATAAGCAGACCTTTGGAAGTCCTCTAAAGGCAACCCCCAGGAACTCATATCCACGTTCAAAAGCTAAAGTCTTATCTTCCATGTCCAAGATGACGCGAATTCTTTCTCCTATCTGCAAACACACAACAAAAAAAGGTTAGAAGGAAACTCACCAAGGGCATAGCTAGAAGAAATAAGATACAAATCAACAAGTTGAAAATATTAAGAATATAAAGAAATTATTAAGAAATTAAGAAAATATTAAGAATATAAAGTTATCTGGAAAAATGATCAGAGAAGTTTTCTGGTCAGGGAGAAACACCTAGAAGAAACAACATACATCAACTTCATAACAAGTGCTTGTTTTATAAATTTTTTTTTTTTAAAGATTTTATTTATTTATTTGAGAGAGAGAGAATGAGAGACAGAGAGCATGAGAGGGAAGAGGGCAAAGGGCAGAGGGAGAAGCAGACCCCCTGCCGAGCATGGAGCCCGATGTGGGACTCAATCCCGGGACTCCAGGATCATGACCTGAGCCGAAGGCAGTCGCCCAACCAACTGAGCCACCCAGGCGCCCCTATAAATTTTTTTTTAAGATGGGATCTACATTTAATAACAAAAATTTAAATGTTCCCCCTGAACAGGTCCCAGATTTTATTTACTCTTTATTTAAAGGCTTTTCTTAAGAAGTTTACTACTAAAATCTGTAACTTGGTACATTTTACCAAAAAAAAAGCTATCTAACCTTTTCAAATTATTACACTATATTACAACAGAATATTAGTCATATAAAGAAATATAATTTTGATACATGCTACAACATGGATGATCCTTGAAAACAGTATGCTAAGTGAAATAAGCCAGACACAAAAATATAAATATTGTATAATTCCACTTTTTTTTTTTTTAAAGATTTTATTTATTTATTTGAGGGAGAGAGAATGAGAGACAGCATGAGAGGGAGGAGGGTCAGAGGGAGAAGCAGACTCCCCGCCGAGCAGGGAGCCCGATGCGGGACTCGATCCCGGGACTCCAGGATCATGACCTGAGCCGAAGGCAGTCGCTTAACCAACTGAGCCACCCAGGCGCCCCTGTATAATTCCACTTATATAAAGCACCTGCAATATTCAAATCATAGAGTCAGAAAATGGAATAGAAGTTACCAGAGGCTGGAGAAATGGAGAGATGGAAAGTTACTGTTTAAAGAGCACAGAGTTTGTGTTGGGGAAGATGAAAAAGTCTTAGGTATAGATAGTGGTGATGGATATACACATTGTATTAATGCCATTGCGTTGTACACTTACAAATAGTTAAAACAATAATGTTATGCATATTTTATCACAATAAAAAGTTACTATAATAAAAAAACACATAACCTTTAAAGTTCACAAGCAGTTCCACATATACTGTGGAACTTATATAATCATGAAGAGCCAAATCTGACTATAGATTCTAAAGAAGCAGAATAAGCTTATTAGTCATTTTATGGGCCACTGCTCTGAAACACTTGTTTGTTATAAAAACAGCAGCACTGATTGTTAAACTAAAGCAGAAGCACAATATATCCAGCTTTTTTCCCACATGGAAAAGTAAGCAAATAAGGATGTTTTATTTTTATACTATGAACCTACAAAAGGTTGTTTCATCTATACAATTGGAGGCAGAAAGTCCTAACATTTGCAATCAAAAATCAGAATTTAATACTTCCCAATTATATTAATTCCTGCTGTTGTTGTTTCTTTCCTTCATTGTATTTCCTGTCACGGACAATTACAAACATCTGCTTCTTTCTTCCCTTTGCCCAACTCACAGATTAACTTGCACCCCATTTTATGGACCTAAAAACATCATAATCACCATCACCACTATTGCCACCAACAAAACAAACAACAAACATGAAAAGTTAATATTTTGCTGGGTATTCATTTTGTGGTTTATTTGTATTATCTCCCATCCAAGTACTAACCAGGCCCAACCCTGCTTAGCTTCCGAGATCAGACGAGATCGGGCGCATTCAGGGTGGTATGGCCGTAGACTATTTGTATTATCTCACTTAATCCTCCCATCTATCCTAATATTTATCCTTATTTTAAAGAAGATGGAAACTAAGATGACAGAACCACTCCTGGTGAGATTTGCAAGTTTGCTTCACCTTTGATTGAGTGTACAGCATGCATACGGCACAGGGAGCAGAAAGCAGAAGTCTTACTAGCTTTAGGTGTCAGAGGGCAAAACTTGGGAAATGGCAAAACAAATGGAAACTTAGAGGAGGAACTCCATAAGCAACAGAACCACAAAAAGGATGAGCCCCAAAATCCAAGAATAAACTACCCAAATCATTGTGTGATCACTGTCTTAAACAGACACAGGGGAAATTCCCACAGAATCAGGCTGGAAAAGTAGCAGCTAGAAGCCAACTCCCTTCCCCCCAAAAACTGACAAAGACCTAGCTGCTGTACACCATGGGGGAGACAGAGTTTACAGTTTGAAGAATCCAGGCAACTTAACTGCCTACTAGAACATCTACACTTTTCAGAAAAACAAAGTGATTTCTAGAAACAAAACATTCCAGTATTACTACTACATATTATCTATAATTTCCAATTTTCAATTTAAAAATGACTGGATATGAAAAGAAAAAGTGCAACTCATACTCTGGGGAAAAAAAGCAGTCAATAGAAACTGATTCTAAGTATGCCTACATGTTGGATTTGGCAGACAAAGACTTCAAAGTAGTTATTACAAATATGTGCAAAGAATTAAAGCAAAATCTAAATTGATAAATGGACATAGATTCTCAATAGAGAAATGGAAACTACAAAAAAGAACAAATGACAATTTTACAGCTGAAGAGTAAAATAACCAAAATTCACTAGCCTGGCTTAATAGAAGAATTGATAGGTAAGAAGAAAGGATCTGTGAACTTGAAGATGGAGCGATTATCTGATCCAAAAAACAAAGAGAAAAAAGATTTTTTTTTTAAAGATTTTATTAATTTGACACAGAGAGAGAGAGAGAGAGAGAGGGAGAGAGAGCACAAGCAGAGGGAGCAGCAGAGGGAGAGGGAGAAGCAGGCTTCCCGCCGAGCAGGGAGCCCGATGCGGGGCTTGATCCCAGGGTCCCGGGATCATGACCTGAGCTGAAGGCAGATGCTTAACGACTGAGCCACCCAGGAGCCCCAGAGAAAAAAGATTTTTTTAAACAAGAACATAGCTTCAGTGATAGAAAGACAATGACAGCATCAAGCAGTCCAACAACTACAATAAATGTAAATGGGTTAAACACTCAAAAGGCAGAGATTATGAGATTGGGTTAGCTAAAAAGACCCAATTATTTGCCCTCTAGGAGACCCATTTTAAACACAAAGACAGATTAAAAGTAAAAAAATAGAGAAAAAGAGATACCTTGCAATAGTAAGCATAAGAAAGTTGAAGTTGCTATATTAGCATCAGACAAGTACTGAAATCTCCAACTGTACTTGCTAATTTTCTATTCCTTCTTTCAGTTCTGTAAGTCTCTGCTTCATGTGTTTTGGAGCTGTGTTATTTAGGTGCATATATGTTTACACATATATCTCCCTACCTTGTTATGTCTCCCTACCTGATTAACTCTGTTATCATTATGAAATGACTCTAATAATACTCCTTGTCTTTAAGTCTATAATTCCTTAAAACTTCTAATTTCTTATCAGATTATTGTGTTTTAAACTCAGCTGACTCTATGATAATCATATGACTTTTACAAATAGGAACTATAATTTTGACCACAGAATCAAGTGAGTATGGCATAAAGCTAAGATGAAAAGAATAAAAAAATGCAGTAGTTTGCCTGAATTTGCCTGTCTTATAGAAATCGCTGACACCTCCAGAAGCTTTGGAGGATTCATTAATCCACAGATTAATGAATAGCAGAGGGTATGTGTGTGCATGTGCACGGTGCATTTGTGGGAGTAAGAAGTCTAGAAAAAGTCGATTTGGATGTGCCATGATATAGGAAAGATGACAATCTAGAGCACAAGCTGGGAAACTATGGTCGTTGGGCCAAATCTTGCCTGCAGACCATAAATAAGGCTTTACTGGAACACAGTTATGCTCACTCATTTACATAACATCTATGGCTGTTTTTGTACTATAACAACAAAATTGAATAGCTGTGACAGAGACCACATGGACCGCAAGGCCTGAAGTATTTACTACCCACCCTGTACAGAAAAAAGTTTGCCAACTCCCAATTTAGGGCAAAGACAGATTGCTCAAAATCAAATATGTATCAGGAAACAAATATGGAAATACTAAAAGATTATTAGAGTAGCAAAGAAAGGCCAGTTACACTATTTATTTTAAATTACCAAAAGACATATAAAGCTGCTATATAAAACTCTGTAAATTTAAAACAAGTCAAGGCATGATTTAACAAAGGCCCACAACTGAGAAAATACCCAGTTTCTCACCTGATATTTTGGTGCATTGTTGCATTGTGGAAAACTACCATTGACTTCTCCATTATGTAGTAGATTATTGTCCACCAGATTCCAGCCCCAGCTCTGGTCATCACTACCCAGTAATGCCACATAACCTTGGCACTGCATGGGGGCCCGTTTTGTGGCAATTCCAATCACTGCCACAGTGCCCAGAGGGCCTTCCCACCACACTTCCCAGGCATGGCGGCCCTCACTGAAACCAATCTTGGTCCTTGCACCATCAGTACTCTGAGCAATGGGGTTTCGATGTAAAGTAAAGCCATTTTTCTTAATGTAGACATTCCTGGAGCAGTCATTAGTGCTGAAGGCATGTTGGAAAGCACGTACCTGAAAAGATGAAAAACAGACCAAAGAAATAGAAATTTGATTTTTCTTAAACATTAAAAAGTACCCAAACTTTAGGGGCACCTGGGTGGCTCAGTCAGGTAAGCATCCAACTCTTGATCTCAGGGTCGTGAGATTGAGCCCTGGGTTGGGCTCCATGCTGGGGGTGGAGACTGTTTAGATTCTCTCTCTTCCCCTCCCTCTGCCCCTTCCCCACCCCACCCCTACTCATGTGTGCTCTCTCCTAAAAAAAAAAAGTACCAAATTGTAGGCCTTTATGCTCCATGTTTTTAAACAATAAAGTGAGAACTATAAGTTTAAGTCACATTGTTTCATTACTGATCTTCATTGATCAAAATTCTCAACTGTAGTTATTTCTCTAAATCCATTTCTTAAAATATCAAAAGATATACACAAGAATCCTTATATTTTAGAGATAGTACTGAAATGTTTACAGATGACATGACCTCAGAATTGCTTTGAAATATCCAGGGCTGGAGTAGGAAAGTGGGTGGGGTAAACGTGAAACTAGACTGTCCATGAATTAATCACTGGTAAAGCTTGGTGACAGGTTTGGGAGGTTCCTTAAACTATTTTCTCTAGTCTTGTTTATATTTAGTATTTTTATATCAAAAAGTTAAGGGATGTATAGTTTTCATGTTGGCAATGCTGCCATAAAAAATATTTTAATAGAGAACTTAGTCATAGCAGCTCTAAAGTTTATGAAAAATTTTAATAACCACAAATTATGTTAGATCCTCAGCTTTCTTGCTAGTTATTACTCATACATTGAGACAGCACCACTCTCATTTTACCAAATCAAATAACTCCGTAGATAGCATCTAATTTCAAACACTAGAGTTTATAAAGAGATAGTCATTAAGAGCAGCCGCCATTGATAGGACAGATTAGTTGACCTTCACTAACCAGTTTTTTAAGCTTCCAAAATACAGTACTAAAATCTCTACTCTGCACAAATAGTAAACACTTCTCATGCTTTAATAATTTAAAGTTTTTGATTTGGGGGAGGGAGAAAAAATAAAGTGCTTGATTTGTATATTTTCTGAAAATTCCTTCTTTATTCAAACTACCTCAAAGAAGCCAAAGACTGGGGGCCTATTGCTTTAGTTAACCTGAGCCACCAACTCCAGAATCATAGATTTCAGCATTAGGAAGGGCCTCAAAGGGACCTAGTGCAACACAGGGATGAGGACATGGACCTAAAAGTCAACATCTAGTTAGAGCAAGAACTCCAAAGAGAAGTCAGGTATCCCTTCATCCAGTGTTCAGTTATTATTAGCCAGTACCTCACTGCTTCACTGTTGCACTGCAGAGCACAGACAAAAACAAACAAACAAAACCCCTGCTTGATTTAGAAGGCTGTAATACTGAAGTATTTCTAAATTTTTTCCTATTTGTTCCTACTTTTAAGCACATAAAAAAATCAGAACATAAGATTAAATGGGGGAGTAAAATGTCCCCAAAATATTAAGTATTAAAAGACTCAAGAGGGTTTAACAACTAAAATACAAAATACTTTATAAAATCTTCATTAAAAAATATTTAACTAATACTTACCTATGTCTATTCCCCAATTCTTGTAACTACCAACTGTTTTTTCTCTATCCTTCTTCTCTTTGTCACAAAGACACTGTTGCCAGCCTCTTCTTCAAACTTCTATGACTTCTTCCTATTACTCTGGACTGATCTTTCTTCACCGTACTCTTTTCTGGTGACCATCCTACTTCTGCCCCCTAAAACTCTCCAGAACTCAGTCCTCAACTCTCTACCTAAATCCTTTCCAGACCTATCTTTCTAAAAGAGCACCTCTATTACATTTCATCCCAGTTCAATAACCTTTGATGGTTCCATACTAACTACCATATCAACTGTGAATTATTCTTTCTGGCTTTCAAAGCCCTCCAGGTCTGGTTCTTCCTACTTCCCTTTCTAACTTCATGTCATTCTCCCTGTCTGTAATACACCTGCTTTCCTCCTCCAACATATCCTATATCCTCTAAGACCAGATCTAGTCTTGCCATCTCTATGAAGGTAGCCTTTTTTTTTTTTTTAATATTGTATTTATTTATTTGACAGAGAGAGACACAGTGAAAGAGAGAGCACAAGCAGGGGGACTGGGAGAGGGAGAAGCAGGCTTCCCGCCTAGCAGGGAGCCTGATGCGGGGCTCGATCCCAGGACCCTGAGATCATGACCTGAGCCGAAGGCAGACACTTAACGACTGAGCCACCCAGGCGCCCCTCTATGAAGGTGGTCTAACCAGAACCACCCAATCCCCAATTTCTCTCTCCTAAATTCTTATCCATCATAGTTGGCACCAAACAACATTTAAGTCTGTATCCAACCCAGGATGCCTGGGTGGCTCAGTTGGTTAAGCGTCTGCCTTCGGCTCAGGTCATGATGATCCCAGGGTCCTGGGATAGAGTCCCACATCTGGCTCCTTCCTCAGCGGGGAGCCTGCCTCTCCCTCTGCCTGCCGCTCCCCCTGCTGGTTCACGCTCTCTCTCTCTCTGACAAATAAATGAATAAAATCTTAAATAAAAAAAAAGTCTGTATCCAACCCAACCACTTGATTCTAGTAGAAAATATATTGAAAAACAACAAGAACAACAACAACAACACTAATCTTAACTAAACTGATCAAACTTCTCTCAGTCTAGAACAGAAGGGCATGTTAAGGAACACTATGGGAATGAAATCTGCAAAGTCCAGACTGAGGGAAACAAGGTAAACAACTTGGTTTCTTCAACAGATAAGTTGGCGGGAATGGGAGTTAGGGGAGATGGAGGCTGAATTTGTTGGCTAAAATAGCCTTAAGAGATATATCAACTGTTTGCCATGAGAACCTTATATAGATCTTGATTAAACTGAAAAATAAGACTATAACATTTGACATTTATGAAACAATTGGAAATTTGAACACTGTATCATTTACATTAAGGAATTATTGTTAATTTCTTTATACTTCATTGATATTGACATTGTGATTAAGTGTCCTTATCTTTTCAATAATTTTTTGATAATTTTTCTTTTATTTATATCCTTATCTTTAAGATAGTTTTTCATCTGAAAAATTCAGATGAAATGGAAAAAATAGGGGTGCCTGGGTGCCTCAGTTGTTAGGCGTCTGCCTTCAGCTCGGGTCACGATCCCAGGGTCCTGGGATCGAGCCCCACATTGGGCTCCCTGCTCAGCGGCAAGCCTGGTTCTCCCTCTCCCACTTCCCCTGCTTGTGTTCCCTCTCTCGCTGTGTCTCTCACTGTGAAATAAATAAAAAATCTTAAAAAAAAAAAAAAAGAAATGGAAAAATATGCAAATTAATAAATAAAAACAATCTATAGTTCCTGTCTCACAGTCTCATGCACAATCTAAATTTTACATTATATGGCAAAAATGGACAGGGAAAGAAACAACAAATGTTGGAGAGGTTGTGGAGAAAGGGGAACCCTCTTATGTTGGTGGGAATGCAAGTTGGTACAGCCACTTTGGAAAACAGTGTGGAGGTTCCTCAAAAATTTAAAAATAGAGCTACCCTATGACCCAGCAATTGCACTACTGGGTATTTACCCCAAAGACACAGATGTAGTGAAAAGAAGGGCCATATGCACCCCAATGTTCATAGCAGCAATGTCCCCAATAGCCAAACTGTGGAAAGAGCCGAGATGCCCTTCAACAGATGAATATGGATAAAGAAGATGTGGTCCATATATACAATGGAATATTACTCAGCCATCAGAAAGGATGAATACCCAACTTTTACATCAACATGGATGGGACTGGAGGAGATTATGCTAAGTGAAATAAATCAAGCAGAGAAAGTCAATTATCATATGGTTTCACTTATTTGTGGAACATAAGGAATAACATAGAGGACATTAGGAGAAGGAAGGGAAAAATGGGCAGGGGGAATTGGAGGGAGAGATGAACCATGAGAGACTATGGACCTGAGAAACAAACAGGGTTTTAGAGGGGACGGGGGAGGGGGGATGGGTTAGCCCAGTGATGGGTATTAAGGAGGGCACGTACTGCATGGAGCCCTGGGTGTTATACGAAAACAATGGATCATGGATCACCACATCAAAAACCAATGATGTATTGTATGGTGACTAACATAACATAATAAAATTTAAAAAAATAAATAAATAAATTTTACATTATAACAAACAACTTTAAGACCTACTTTAGGATCTAGATCTAAAAATTAGAGAATATGTTATAATTAGATGCTAAGTATGACTGAAATAATTGAAGTTCCTTGATGACATATAAAATATGAACTTTTAAGAGGAAGACAAATCCTAAATAGACTGGCAACAATACTTTCCAGTTTTATGCTATCCCATGCCTGTTCCCATCCTCCTCTTAGTTACACAGCCTCCTTGGAAATCCTATCTAGACTTTCTTCATCTCATTCACTCCCAGTCAGCTGTCCACCTGTGTGAATTTGTTCTCTGCTATAGCTCTCCCAGACATCCTCTTCTCTCCCCTACATATTTGTTCAGGTCTTAAGTACCTCTGGCATATGTACTAAGCCCTGCTCTGTCCAATTCATGTTATGGCCGCACAACTCTTATTTGTCACTCCTCTGTTCAAACGTCTATGATTGGGGCACCTGGGTGGCTCAGTTGGTTAAGCGACTGCCTTCGGCTCAGGTCATGATCCTGGAGTCCTGGGATCGAGTCCCGCATCGGGCTCCCTGCTCGGCAGGGAGTCTGCTTCTCCCTCTGACCCTCCTCCCTCTCATTCTCTCTGTCTCAAATAAATAAATAAAATCTTTAAAAAAAAAAAAAAAGTCTATGATTTACGATGGTAGAACAAAGCCCAAACTATACAATGAAGCCTATAAGCCAAGAACATCCATGATATATCTAGTTTCAACTTACCTTTACATATTCCCCACTTCTTCAATTCAATCTCACTAGACCCTTTTATATCTTTAGCCTTTCCTCTACGCTCCAAACTCTTAAGAGCTGCCCATCTGAAATCTCTCGGATGTCTCAAAAACACTGTAAATTCTACTCTACCAAAATTTTATTCACGGCTATTCCTCCTAAATCCAGCCCAGGTGATTTCCATTATATAAGTGCGATATCTAGGAGTCATTCTTAGCACCTCCCTCTCCCTCACCGCTATTTCAAATCTATTTGAAATCTATTGCCAAGTCCTGTAGATTTTACTTCCTAAATCTTTCCTAAATTTCTTCCCCATCTCCTACACTACCCACTTCCTAACTGATCTACCCATATTTCTAAGGTCCTCCTCCAATCTGTTCTCTATACCAAAGTCAGAAATAACCTCTTAAAAATGCAAAAAAAAAAAATCACACCACCAATCCCCACACTCCTAACCCCCTCTTGCTTACAATTCAAAATGGCTTCCCTATAGTTTGGCGTCAGTCCACCTCTTCCATCTTCTCTCAAACCTGTCTCACCTTTGCTCTCTATGATCCAGCCACACTGATGTGTTTTCTATCCGTCATACTCATCAAGTTCCCTCCTGGAAGGCTCTTTTCTCTCCCCTTAGCCTTACTGTTCAGGTTTTATTTCATGTACTATATCCTTAGAGAAAGCCTTCCTTGACCTCCCTACCTTGGTCAAATCCTCCATTACTGACATTCAGAGTACTGTGCACCTCTCCTTCATAGTACCTACCACAGATGCAATTTTATAACTGTGATTATTTGATTAATATCTATCCCCGCCCCCACCAAACTGTAAGCTCTATAAGCAAGGCATCCATTCGAATTTTGTGTCTGTTTTTATTTACCATTGCATTTGCAAAACTGAGCACAGTGCCTGGCACTCACATTTTTTAAAATAAAAATATATGCTATACAAAGCCTTTGCTTTACTCTTGTCTTGCATTTGCTCAGGGTATTTCTTCTTAGTAAAATGTTCAAATCCTCCCTATCTTTAAAATTCAGCTCAAATATAACCCTAACCTCAAACCTTCTCCAAGCCTCCACTTAACTTGTACATCTCTCCTTTCACTGAAATTCTAGTGTGTGTGAATATATATACTTCCAGTATATACTATTTATAATATCTCTAACAGGAGCAATTTCTATCATGTGTTAGTTATTTCTATACATTTTTCTTCTCCTCTACTTGACTGAAGACTTTCTACTAGGCTATCTGACTTCTTTTGAATTGATCTTTTTATTCTCAAGACATTCAAGAAAAGTTCTGCAACATCTGAAAGAACATATGATTAGTATAAGTTTACAATACCTATCATGCGTGTGGTAGAAAGACATATAAAGTGTTAAAAACCTAAGAAACCTAAAATATCTCTGGAAGGATACAAAAGAAACAGGTAACACAGGTTGCCTCCAAGAAGGGAAACTAAACTGGGTGGCTGGCAGACAAGGGCAAAAGGAAGACATTTTGCTGATATTATTTTCCTTCTTTTGCATGTTGACTCACATGAACACATTACCTAACACATATTGTTATATGAATCTTTACTCATGTAAATGTATCTATTACAGACCAATTACAAAAAGTTCTCAGATGAAAATAAGTAAAAACAATAAACTTTATAAAAAAATTAAAACTAAATAAAATGTATGAAGACTACCTGTTTTTAGGCAAAGCAGGACAAAACTGCAATGTTCTGCGCTCTACTACATAAATTACAACTAGTATCCACTGAGCATCCACCATGTACAAATACTGTCCTAGTAAATTAACATGTTACTTCACTTAATAGAAAATTTAATAATTGACATAGATAATGGCAATATTCCTTACCATATTAAACTAAAACCTCCTTTGTTACAGAAGAATAAATTTTAAATCTATTTCACATGGAAAAACAAATTTACTTCTTACTCTGACTCCCCTCCTTGGCAGTCCAGTTTGAAAAAGGGTATCTACCCTTTTTAGTTATTAATGTATTTTTTTATGTTTACCACATTCTAGGGCAGACTTCATCCTCTCTCATATATGCTCCCAGTGACTGCTATACTGAATAGCTGTTATCCATCCAACTGAATTCAAGCTTCAGGCCTTTGTTTATATTGCCTGAAGAATCTTCTCAACCTTACCATTACCTGTTACTTGACAGTTTTATCTGTATATGAAGAAGGCAGGAATATGCCCAAGAATCTAGGAGGCAAAAAGGCAGCAAAACTGCAATCAGCACGTTAGATGACAAATGAAACAGAAGAGGCACACCACCAAGGTGGAACTATGAAAAAGTTGGCAGGGAAGTAGCCAATAATAGTGGCACAAGGCAGCATTAGGATGGTTAAGTGGTGCCCATGGGGGAAGTGGGGAATGTTCTATTAAAGCCTGTATCTTGAAAGTTAGCAGAATGTCTAGGACCACACTCACTTATAAGCCTGAAACATAATGGAGGGAATTAGAGAACTTAGGAGAAAATAGGGGGGGAAAAAACAGTTAAAAATCAGAGCCTGGAAAAGGTGAGGTGAATGTGGGATGAAAGCAAAGATCTTAGAAACTAAGCCGGTGTTAAGGCAGCTGAGATGATCTAATAAAAAACAGGGTAAGAGTATTGAAAGGTACAATAATGGGGAGGTTGGGGGGGGTCTATCTTTTTGGGAGAAGACTGTGGAAAGTGGAATGAGTGGTGGAAACCAGGAATTGCAAACTATGTGGTCCTTTAAAAAGTGCATCTCGGAAGTGGGGTGGGTTAAGGAGCAGAACTTGAAAGAGAAGAGGATCTTTACGGAGGGGGGAGGTGAGGTAGGTAAGGTACTGACTGCAGCCGTGCAAAGGCGGGATGGTGAGGTGAGACGTCTGACTCAGAGCTTAGATGAGAAGCACTGAGACTGAGAGCGGCGCAGAGAAGCGGGACTGGGGGCAGCGGCGTGGCCCGGGGCTCCCTCACCTTAGCCTTGTAGCTGGGCAGGTTGCAGAGGATGTCCGTGCGCAGAGCCTCTTCTGCCAGGCTGCGGGCGCAAAGGCTCCGCCACACCTCGCTGTTCTCATCACCGTGCAGGCAGCGGTACCAGTGCTTGCACACCAGGGCGCAGTTCCTCAGCTCGGACAGCTCCAGGTAGGAGAACACCAATTCCAGCACCCGGCTGGGCAGCCGGCCCCCTGCCCCCGCGGACCCGGACCCGGAGCCCGAGCCGCCGACCGCGCCGCCGCCGCCGCCGCTACAGCCAGCGCCGCCGGAGGCTGCCCCAGGCCCCGGGGCTGGCGCCGCCATCGCCTCACCAGCCGGCCCAAGGGCCGCCGCTGCCGCTGCCGCTTCCCCCCGTCTCTGCTGGGGAGGCCAAGCCTCGCCTTGAGACCGGAGCACCTCGCTCACCGCCCCTTTCACAGCCAACCACCGGCCCTCCACCACTCCCGCCCCTGCCCGGGGGCGTCCGCCGCGCGCCCCGCCTCACTGAGGGCAGACGCACGGGCCGCACGGGCGTCCCCCGCCCCTCCTCCCCGGCTCAGCGCGGGCGTCGGAACCGCCGGACTCGCACGGCCTCCCCGCGGCGCGCCCGCGGCTCCGCCATACTGGTTGAGGGCACGAAGCAAGGGCGCACGCCCAGCTCGCTCGCGGTTCCTCTCGGCCCCGGATGTGACTGTTTGGCTGAGGCGCCCCGCGCCCAACGCTACGTGGGATTGGGCGCCCACGGGTGAGGTCATCACGAGGCGCCGAGGAGGGAAGCGGGAAGCGCAGGTATGAGGCTGGCCCCTGTGGCTTTGTGGCTGTCCTCTGGTGCCTTTTCCTCTTTTTGATCTAGTGCTCTCGCGTCGGCCTTCTTGGGCCCCTTTCCCTGTGTCATGTCTCTGCTTCAGACTCCAACCTAACGCATGAAATTTCCCTCTCTTTGCTAGCCAGTTCCTAGCTCCGCCACCTTCGGCTTGAATTGGATCTTCTTCCTTTACTTTCGGCAGCTGAGGTCGTCTTCTCCTGGTCAGACCCTTTTGTTCTTTATTGGTAGTGGTACTTAATCAGAACATGTGTCCTAGCGTGTATTCGGCAAGTAAGGTCGTCATTTGAATCACCCCCACCCCCCGCCCAAATGTTTGGATAGCCTAAAAGTGCCGTGTAATTGCTGATTAAGTACTGCATTTTTTGGACAAAATGTAGCCTTTCCCATTCTTTCCTACTAACCCGATTAGTGGGCGGATCAAGGCAGCGTGTTTTTATATAATTAGACATTCCAATAGGGAGAATGATGTGAAGGCTGTAATTATAGATGATTTCTGGGAAGAGAAAGAATTTAAGCATTATTTGGTCATACTGCGTTTTCCTAGGTGGCCAAAAGTTTTCTGACAGCCTTTAAAGAATGCTTAGTGAGAGAAAATACTAACCATCATGTGAACAAGGCACTGGTAGGGTCCTTTACTCGGGTTTTATATAATTTTCAAAACAACTCTGAGATAATTATAGGGTTCACAGATTTCCTTAGTAGTTAACTCCACTGTCTTGCCTTTACGTAGTAAGAGATCTTTCCAGTAGTTCCCCTGCCGTGTATAATACATTTCTAGTTCTCCATTAAAAACAACAGCAACTATCTTCTCTACTCTCTGGTAAATGGTGTTTGGTTATTATTTGCTAGTTCCTTCTTCCCAGATGTTTTTTTCTCCCAGCTTAGTAACCCAGATTCTTTCCTTACTAGTGCTGATGCCACAGGCCTTCAATCATTTTGGTTGCTATCCAGCTTCTCCACATCAAGACCAACTTTGGAAAACCCAAACATGTGAAGAAAAGTTGACTTATACTTACTATAGTGATAATGATTACCTTATATTATTTGAATGGTAGTGTAATCTCAGGCTAGGGAGTTTTATTATTCATTTTTCAACTTTCAACTATAGGACATCCAAGGAAGGAGGTCTAGGTTTGTCTGAGAAGGCACTTAAATTTCTTTTAAATCTTTTTTTAATTTTTTTTTTTTAAGTAGGCTCCATGCTCGGTGTGGAGCCCAATGCAAGGCTTGAACTCACCACGCTGAGATGAAGACATGAGCTGAGATCAAGAGTCGGATGCGTAACCGACTGAGCCACTCAGGTGCCCTGGAAAAGATTTTCTTTATGACTAGGTCCTTTTCTTTCTACAGATCACCCTCCTGACCTTGCCCCTCCCCCTTGCACTTTGACTGTTCAGAATTTCCATCTTTGCCCTCCACCCTTTCTAAAACTGCTCTCAAGATACCCCACCCTTCGCTGCCCACTCCATGATCTCATTAGGTGTTGAAGGAAACTATTATCTAATTAGAGTAATTCACAGTAGGACATGATTAATTGCTGTTTAGACATTACCCTTTAGACGTTGCCTATGAGAAGTTTGTTGACCTGATACCTGAATATGGAGATAATGGCACTTACCTATTTCTGGTAGGCTTTCCAGTCCCAGTAGGAGAAAAACAAGAAACAGTGGCTTGACAACTCATTTCTGAAAGATTGTTTTCATTTAACCCAGATTCAATTACATTTTTTTTCCCACTGCCTTCTACCACAGCAGTCTGTTGTTTAATAGTTTTTCATGGTGGTCTTTGGGTATGTTTTAAGTAATAACAATTTTAATTTTGTAGACTAAACATGTGATTTGGGGGGCTCTGGTTGACTCAATGATTAATAGTCTGCATAAGATAATAGGTCTCCATTTTTATTTTTCTGACTAGGTTGGTGATCAGTAAATATTATCCATGTGATGCAGAGATTAGAAGTTTAATTTGTTTAAGAGGTGAAGGTAGAGCTGACCTTGTTCTTGTGAGATTAATAGATACTACTGGTTCCATTATGGAAAATTTTATGGGAACAGTGTTGTTATTTATAATAGTTCGTTTAAGTACAAAATCCATTTATTGTCTCACACTTTGGGGTGAGCTTAACCAAATGTGTCTTTAAAATTGAATTAATCTTTTCCATTAAAAAAAATTATATTCAGAAGAAAATACTAAAACTTTGTCTGCCAGTCAGCATTTACTTAGGTCCCCTGTGGGTAGATAATGTGATGGAGAAACAGAAGTACAAGAAACCCTATTTCATTCTCGTCTTAGATAAAACCTAAAATCCCAGTAGGGATCCAAAACCTCTATGCATACAAAATCCTAAAGCTGTAGAGGGCAGACTTCAGGACTTTAAAGTTGATTTCACTGTAGAAAAACTAAAACTAATGTAGGAAATAAATGATCAGATCTCTAAAGAAAGGAGTTAAAATTATTTGTAACTTAAGTGGCTTTTTCAATGGTTACTACAAACTTCGTATTTTAAGGTAGTATATTATCTATATTATATGACAAGTCAGTAGTCACCACAGATGGCAGTCCCTAGGCCTAAATATTGTTAATACCTTTCATTTTAAATTGTGCTAAGTGTCCTTTTTTCTTGGTTTATCTTGAACATTTGGCAAAAGTCTTTTTTATGGTAGAAAATTAACTACTATTTCATTACTTGTCAGCAAAAATCCAACCACCAGAGTTCCCTGTCTTTACCTCTCTCTGAGTCATTTCCTCTCCAGACCTCTCCTTTAAAACTTACTTGCTTCAGTCTCGAAATTAGTTTCCTCTGTATTCTAATTCAGTGCTTCTGCTGAAATAAAGTATATTTTTGTCTTTCCCATTTTGTTGTCTTTATGAAAATTGCTGTATATGATTTTGTGACCATGTTTCTGTTACTCCCCCACCCCTCTGTTACTTTGATTACTGAAAGATTAGAGGTTTTTTTAGCAGTCTAGTTCGTTATTTTGTGTATGTGTAAGTGCCTAAAAATGGGAGGAAATAAGCTTTGTGTCGGGAATAGAAACTTTAGGCAGGTTGCCAGTATTTTAAATTATTTTTCAAAACAATATTAGGAAATTTATCTGCAATTGGATTGAATTCAGGTATCATATCTGAAAATATGAAAGCAACTATGGCAGTTTCTCACTAGAGAAATTCTCCCTTGGCTTGTGAAATGAAACATTAAATTTGTTCAGGTAGATTTGCTTGCTTCCTTTTGTCTGAACAGTTAGAGTTATATAAATTGCCCTTATTTCCTTTTTTTGCTTTACCCAACAGACAGTTGAGGCAGGGTAGAATTATGTGGCAATTTCATTGTATAAGTCTGGGATGCCTAGTATATCAGGAAGTCTAAATTTTGTACATAAGTACGTAAGTACATGAGTACAATAAGTACTGTTAAGTATAAGTGGGTAATAAGGTAATTAAAAATGTGTGAGTAGGGGCGCCTGGGTGGCTCAGTCGTTAAGTGTCTGCCTTTGGCTTGGGTCACAATCCCAGGGTCCTGGGATTGCGCCCCGCGTCGGGCTCCCTGCTCGACAGGAAGCCTGCTTCTCCCTCTTCCACTCCCTCTGCTTGTGTTCCCTCTCTCACTGTCTCTCTGTCAAATAATAAATAAAATCTTAAAAAAAAAAAAATGTGAGTGTGGGGTGCCTGGCTAACTTAGTCAGTAGAGCATGTGACTCTTGATCTCAGGGTTGTGAATTTGAGCCCCATGTTGGGTCTAGAGATAAATAAATAAACTTCAAAAAATAATAAAAATACCTGAGTACATTTAAAAGCTGTAATGAATTATTTGTGGCTTTTGGTTATTTTCTGCACTTTCAGAGAATACTAACAAGTTAAAAACTATTGTCAAGTGGAATTGTTAGAAAATGGTCTTCGTATTTAAAAGTTTGGGATCCCTTTACATTGGATCCCATGTACAAATCCTAAGGACCAGATGACTTTGATCAAATTATTTAACATTTCTGAAACTCAAGTTTTATCTTTAAAATGGAATAATACTAAACAGAAGGGTTGTGTTGAGAATAAAGTTAAATAATGTACTGAATTAGTCTCTGGTGGTAAAACCCAAGGATCTACATTTTTAACCAAATCCCTGGATGATTATTGGTGTAGTATTCTCAAATTTTAGTGTACATCAGCATCACCCAGAGGACTTCTTAAAACACATGGCTGGGCCCCAACCCCAGCATTTCTGATTCAGTTGGTCCAGGGTGGTATTGGGCAATTTATATTTATAAGTTCCTAGGTGATGCTGCTGGTCTGGAGGCCAAACTTGGAGCATCACTGGTGTAGATCTATGATGCCGCTTTGACCAGCCTAATAAAAATAGGAAAAGTGAGGGGCATCTGACTGGCTCAGTCAATGGAGCATGCGACTTTTGATCTTAGGGTTGTGGGTTTGAGCCCCACTTTGGGTGTAGAGATTACTTTAAAAAATAAATCTTAAAAAAAAAAAATAGAGGGTGCCTGGGTGGCTCAGTCGTTAAGCGTCTGCCTTCGGCTCAGGTCATGATCTCAGGGTCCTGGGATCGAGCCCCGCCTTGGGCTCTCTGCTCCGCAGGAAGCCTGCTTCTCCCTCTCCCACTCCACCTGCTTGTGTTCCCTCTTTCGCTGTGTCTCTCTCTGTCAAATAAATAAAATCTTTTTTTTTTTTAAAGATTTTATTTATTTATTTGAGACAGACAGAATGAGAGAGAGAGAGCACATGAGAGAGGGGAGGGTCCGAGGGAGAAGCAGGCTCCCTGCCGAGCAGGGAGCCCGATGCGGGACTCGATCCAGGGACTCCAGGATCATGACCTGAGCCGAAGGCAGTCGCTTAACCAACTGAGCCACCCAGGCGCCCCAAATAAATAAAATCTTAAAAAAAAAAAAAAAGGGACGCCTGGGTGGCTCAGTCAGTTAAGCGTCTGCCTTCGGCTCAGGTCATGAACCCAGTGCCCTGGGATCCAGCCCTGCATTGGGCTCCCTGCTCAGTGTTGGAAGCCTGCTTCTCCCTCTCCCACTCCTACTGCTTGTGTTCCTTCTCTTGCTGTGTCTCTCTCTGTCAGATAAATGAATAAAATCTTAAAAAAAAACCTATTTATGCATGTGCCAGCCAGGTACCCCACAATCCTGTGTCCAACTAAGCTTTTGTAGACTTGATCTTCAAATGTCTTTTTTAAAATTAAGTTTTTTTTAGATATCTTTTAAAAATATTTAAATGAAATACTGCGTATTGCATTAGTCTGCTACCATCAGGTTCATAAATAAGAGATTATAGTTTTTCCCCCCTCCTCTTCACAGAGTCTCCTGGGCCATAATGGCAGTCAAGTGGACTGGTGGACATTCTTCTCCTATTCTCTGCCTGAATGCAAGTCAGGAAGGATTAGTGGCTTCTGGAGCAGAGAGCGGTGATCTCATGGCCTGGGGTGAAGATGGGACTCCTTTAGGACATACACGCTTCCAAGGGGCTGATGATGTTACCAGTGTCTTATTCTCTCCCTCCTGCCCCACCAAGCTCTATGCATCACATGGAGAAACCATTAGCTTACTGGATGTCAGATCCCTCAAAGGTTCCTTGGACCATTTTCATGTGAATGAAGAAGAAATCAATTGTCTCTCATTGAATGAAACTGAAAACCTGCTGGCTTCTGCTGATGACTCCGGGGCAATTAAAATCCTAGACTTGGAAAATAAGAAAGTTAGCAGATCACTGAAGAGACATTCCAATATCTGTTCCTCTGTAGCTTTTCGGCCTCAAAGGCCTCAGAGCCTGGTATCCTGTGGACTGGATATGCAGGTAATGCTTTGCAGAGAGTACTTGGGTAATTTCTAAATGAGTTTGGTAACGATCGGATTACTGATCAGGCTAAATATATCTTTGCATTTTCTGTTCTCTACTGACATGTCTTTTCTATGTATGAATCATAAGCCTTACTTCTACTGCATGTTTAATGCTAACTTGACAAAGCCTAGTAGGTTTCATTCACAAAGTAATCATTTATCCTTTAGCCTTCCTTTCTCTATGCTTAAAAGTGATAAACTCTGGAATTTGAATATTTGATTTTAATATCTTTAAACAAAAGAGCATGCTGAAGGCAGACGTTATCACCCACTCTCTACAAACTCTGTTTTGTTTTTGTGGGGGTTTTTTTGTTTGTTTGTTTTAATGAGGGACTGGGATTTTTTCTTTAAAATTCTGTGGTACATCAATTGAAGTATTGTGTATTGGTGATCAAGGTCAGAGCACTGCATTCAATGAGTTTTAAAAGGAACATCACAAATAGACCAAATGCAGAGGAAAGGCATCAGGAGAGTTAGATATATCTAGAAACTCCATTTTGTGGGGGAAATGGAAGTGTTTAATTCTTGGTTTTCATGAGAGAAAAAAGTGGAATGTGCTAGTCTAAACAGAAGTCCTAGGGAAGCAGAGTTTGTTTTTTTGTTTAAGATTTTATTTATTTGAGAGAGAGCGAGAGAGCACGAGCAGCGGGGAGAGGGAGAAGCAGGCTCTCTGCCGAGCAGGGAGCCCAACATGGGACTCGATTCCAGGACCCTGGGATCATGACCCGAGCCAAAGGCAGACGCTTAACTGACTGAGCCACCCAGGCACCCCCAGATTTTAGCTTAATAAAGGAGAGCTTTCAGATAGCTTGAACTTTCCCATAGCAGATGTACTTGCTCTTAAAAGTAAATCTTGTATCACTGGAGTGAGAACGATCATGGCTTCTCTTTGGTGAGCACTTAGTACTTGCCAGTGCTTTACATATATTGGTTTTCACTCTAGTCGCACCCTGATACTCACTCTTTCTTTTTTAGAAATGAGACTGGGGTTTGAAATAAGTGTCCACATAGCTGCCTGAATTGAGATTCCGAACTTCAGTCTCTCTGGCTCCAAAGCCTGTATGTTTTTTCTGTGACGCCAGCAGTGCCAGGCAGGATATCATGAGTAATGTAGTAGAAGAAGTTCTTGGTTTGGGAACAGGTGACTCCTAGAAAGAGAACCATTGTCGACTCATGACCTCTGTGCCCTGCACTGTTCTAGGCATTTAATCTACATTCTTAACTGTGTATCTTTCAAGAGTATGATTCCATTAATAGCATCAAAGATTTGTCTTTCTGCCTTTTCGGCCAGCAGTATTTACTACTCCCTTCTCTACCCTCTTCACCCCCTCATCAGTTAGAAATAAACGAGGCTGGTTGTTGCTGTTTTCATAATGACTGCTGTTACCCTCCCCCAGACTACTGGTATTTAGTAGGCAGAACCAGGGGCTGTCTTATGATGATTTCAGCGCTGGGACAGTCCCGAAACAATAAAAAATTGTCTTACCAAAAATGTGTATAGTTCCTCTACTGAGACTCATTCTACACTTGAGGTGCACAATGATCCTATGACTTGTAAACTCCTTTTCCACTCGTAGGTCTTGACCAAGCCCTTACAAACCTGCATTTTCTACCCTCGTGGTATAACCTGCCTACTTGCTTGTGCAGAAAGACCTAACACATCCAGGTGGATATCTGTTTTAGTAGACAGATTGTACAGTGTCTCTTTGACTAGTCATTCTTTTATCCTTAACCTATACCAGTTGTCAGTCACTGGTTCATTAACTTAGGCATGGTACTTCTCAGATTAGTAAGAAATGGGCATCCAGAATTTATCATTTTGCCTCCAGTTCTAGGAAAGATGATAGAGTGGCAGACAGCTGCTAGAGAACAGTAGAGGATATAAATATTTTGTGAGAAGGAGATTTAGATTACATAATTGATTTGACTCCCAAGACTTGCTAAAAATTCACTGTAGATTAATTTCTTTATTGGGTTGTGCTGTAACAACAGTGGTAAGACAGCACAACTATGCCTTTAGGAAATTACTTTCCTTCACTGAAGTTGAAACTGTAATATCTTCCACAATTTACTTCTTAAAACCTGGTTATCCAGTATGATTCTAAACTTTAAGGGGACGCCTGGGTGGCTTAGTCGGTTAAGCATCTGCCTTCAGCTCAGGTCATGATCCCAGGTCAGGTCCTGGAATCGAGTCCCACATCGGGCTCCCTGCTCGGTGGGGAGCCTGCTTCTCTCCCTGCTTGTGCTCTCTCTTTCTCTCTGACAAGTAAATAAAATAAAATATTTTAAAAATAAAAAAATGAACTTTAAGAACAGCCAGCCTATGGAAGGGTCCAAGAATATAGGTATAGTAGTAGAAGGGAATTCTTATAAGATTAATTTGGGGAGCGCTTTCTCTCTGAACAAATATTTTATCTCAAAGCAGGAATTGAATTATTGCCACACACAGTGTACCTATCTTTGTTATTACAGAAATTATAGAAATTATATTCTTCAATCTAGATAGGTTTAAATAATTAAGCAAAGCACACTTGGAGGGGCAGGGACCTTAAAGTGATTTATTAAGACATTTGAGACTGCTTAATTTTTTTTTTAAGATTTTATTTATTTGAGAGAGAGAGAGAGTGCAAGCATGAATTGGGGGAGGGGCAGAGGCAGAGGGAGAAGGAGACTCCCCGCTGAGCAGGGAGGCCAATGCAGGGCCTGATCCCAGGACCCTGGGATCATGACCTGAGCCGAAGGCAGACACATAACTGACTGAGACGCTTAACCAGGTACCCGAGACTGCTTAATTTTTATTAAGTAGCTATAAGATATGTGTGTAAAGTATAAGAATAAAATTAAATAAATACATCAGTGGCCATCACTCAAATATAGTTTTCTCTCGTAAAGACCTTTGGAAATTTAAGACCATCATATATTTCTGTGGCATACACATTGATTTTTTTTGCCCTTCCTTTCCACATCTGAAAATAAATGGTTCAAAGGTTAGTTATTCTTTCCGGAGTTTGAAAGATCACTAGTACCAACACTTAAGGATCAGGATGGTAGAAGAGGCTTTTTTTCCTTGAAGATGATTCTCCTGTGTGGAAAGAAATGTTTTTGTGGTGAGAAAAATTCCTAAGCAGGGTCACTTGGATGTGATTGCATTCACTTCTGAACACTTGCCAGTTTTCCACTTTCTCCCCCTCTGACATATTTTAGGACCATATACCTCAAACTTTTGTATTCGTTTCTCAGTATCTCTTGCTTTCTTGCTTAGGGTGATACCGCTTGAACCACTGGTTGAGAAATTGTAAAACATTGTAGAATCTTTGGCAGTTAGGAAGAGTAAAGTGGTATAGAGAATGTCCAGGCAAGAACAGTCTGGGAATCTTCAGTACTTGGAAATGATTCTTGGATTGGTAGAATCTGGGATGACTGTTAACACATTTAGATGATTTCAGTAAATACAAAAAAATGTTGAATCTGCTGAAAACACTTTGGGTGTAGACATTAGCAAAGATGAATTGAATCTCAGGGCTCCTGGCTGGCTTAGCAGTGGAGTATGTGACTCTTGATCTTGGGGTCATGAGTTCAAGCCCCACATTGGGCATGGAATCTACTTAAAATTTTTTAAAAAGAAGAATTAAATCTCAAACTGACAAGCTAGTAGTATATGTTAGTTAGTAGTGTAGAAATTAAATATGGGAAAGAGAGAAGCAGGCTGGAATAGTTAGGAAAGCCTTCTTAGAGGGATAGAGAGGTAAGCCCCTAAAATGGGTAATTTAGGTAGTGTGAAAGGAAAGAGAAAGTATTCCAGATTTCATTTATTTAATTGACAGGCTTTTTGACTTGAAACCGGCATAGACTAAAATTAATAAATTTCATAATCTTCAGGGCTCTTGAATGGCTTAGTTGGTTAAGTGTCTGCCTTCAACTCAAGTCATGATCCCAGGGTCAAGCCCCACATTGGACTCCCTGCTTTGCGGGGAGCCTGCTTCTTCCTCTCCCTCTGCTGCTCCCCCTGCTTGTGCTCTCTGTCAAATAAATAAATGAAATATTTAAAAATAAGATAAATTTCATAGTCTTCTATTTTACTTGCAGAGATGAGGGTACAATGACTTAAAGAAACTTAAGAATGTGGATTACACTTTAATGGGGTTGTTAATCAGAAGTTATTTAGGATCTTGTTCTCTAAATTCTACCTTACTGCCCATTGGCATCCTAGTTTTGGCACCAGGGTAGCATTCCACTGGCATATTGTGGTGCCATATGAACTTTTAAAAATTTAATATTGTTGGGGCACCTGGGTGGCTCAGTTGTTAAGCGTCTACTTTCGGTTCAGGTCATGATCCCAGGGTCCTGGGATCGAGCCCTGCATCGGGCTCCCTGCTCGGTGGGAAGCCTGCTTCTCCCTCTCCCACTCCCCTTGCTTGTGTTCCCTTTCTCGCTGTCTCTCTCTCTCTGTCAAATAAATAAATAAATAAATAAAATCTTTTAAAGAAAGAAAATAAAAATTTAATATTGCTGGAACTGTGTCATAGTAATTATTGTCAGACTACTTTGATGACTTTATTAGAAGTGGAGTAAGCATAATAGTTGAGCAAAATGGCTAAACCTCTGTTTGACTATGTAACTTCCTCTTATTTAAAGGTAATGCTGTGGAACCTTCATAAAGCACGGCCACTCTGGATTACAAATTTGCAGGAAGATGAAACAGAAGAGATGGAAAGCCCACAATCACCTGGTCAGCTTTTAAACCCTGCTTTAGCCCACTCTGTGTCTGTGGCATCATGTGGCAATATTTTTAGCTGTGGTGCAGAAGATGGTAAGGTTCGAATCTTTAGGGTGATGGGAGTTAAGTGTGAACAAGAACTGGGATTTAAGGGCCATTCTTTGGGAGTATCCCAGGTCTGCTTTTTGCCAGAATCCTATTTGCTGCTTACTGGAGGGAATGATGGGAAGATAATGTTGTGGGATGTAAGCAGTGAAGTTGAAAAAAAACAGAAGAGTCCTACAAAACCTACTCACAGGAAGAAAACTAAAAGAGCAGCTTATACCAAGCAGGGTGGAAGCACTCATGCTCCAGTAGCAGATGAAGAAGAACATGGCAAAATTTTACCAAAGCTAAGTATTGAACATGGAGAAAAGGTGAACTGGCTCCTGAGTACAAGAATAAAGGGATACCAAAATATATTAGTAGCTGATCAAACTAGTTGTATATCTGTATATCCCTTAAAAGAATTTTAAATCCAATAAAATTATTTGAAAAACTGCAGCAACTTTTTATAGGTTAAAAAAAATCCTGATTCTTCATTCTTGTCATTCTTAATGTTTGTCATATGTGGAATAGTACTGTTCCATCGTATAAATTATAAGGCATTTGGGTAATACTTTATATAGTAAATGACATATTAAAATTTGAGGGAAGAGAACTAATATTCACTGAGTAATGGCCATATACCAGCCATTTTACAGGTTTCATTTCTTCTTCCAAATCCGTGATGTGGGTGATTTCCCTCATTTTATTGCTACAGTAATCGAGACTCAAAGATATTAAGTAACAAAGAATGAGGAAGATTGCAGGCATGATTACTTACCTGGAAAGGATTGTGGTTGTCTTGTCAAGCCTCCTGCTTCAGGGAAGCCCACATGTGATCTATTCCAAATGTAGTCACCACATTAGTTATAACTGGTTATTTCCGATCCTAGGATGTCATAAGGAGTCTTACCAAGTTGGAAGAGGAAACCTGTTCTTGCTTGTTCTGTGTTAAGCCCAGAAGGCTTTGCTGACAATTACTTTTTGTTGTTTCTGAGAAAAGGGCTTCAGGGTCAAATCAGCTTTAGGATATTATGCAGTAATCCAAGCTGTGGTGCTGATAGAACCAAGAATAGGCTGAAGTTATGAATAAGAAGTTCTGACTAAGAAGATAAAAAGTAGAGAAGAGATAGAAGAGGTAAAGAATATGGGGTGCCTGGGTGGCTCAGTTAGTTGAGCATCCGACTCTTGGTTTTGACTCAGGTCATGATCTCGGTGGTGGGATCTAGCCCAGCATCGGACTCGGCTTAGCGCAGAGTCAGCTTGGAATTCTCCCTCTCCCTCTGTCCCTCCCCCTGCACGTGTACTCGTGCTCTCTCTCTCTCTCTTTCTCCCTTTCTCCCTCCCTCTCAAGTAAATAAATAAAATCTTTATAAAAAAAAAAAAGAATAGAAACCAAGATAGTATGTCAAGAGTAATTTCCTTTTCATCATGGCCTGGTTTGCTCTCTTCTCTACATGTTCTTTCTGCTTCTACTTATACTGCCTACTATTGTTTTTGGTTTTTGTTTTTTTTTAGAGAGACAGCTTGAGGGCAAGCAGGGGGTGTGGGGGAGAGGGAGATTCTTAAGCAGACTCCATACCCAGTGTTGAGCCCAATGGAGGCTGGATCTCACAACCCTAAGATCATGACCTGAGCCGAAATCAACAGTCAGGCACTTAACCAACTGAGCCACGCAGGTGCCCCTATACTAACTACTCTTACATTCCAGGTTTTGAAGAGAATCTGGTTATCATTACCCTTGTTTGTGGAGAATTCTTTAATAAGTGTGATTTTAGTCTGAACACTTGTTCAGTGACAGAAACCAAATTCAAATTGGCTTAAGGGGGTAAAAAGTAGTTTTTTTGCTCACATAACTGAGAAGTCCAAGGATAATCCAGCATGTACTGCTGGGATAGATAAGCTGGTAAGATGTGAGTCTACAGGTTCCCAACCTGTGGAAAGTCTTTCCTAGAGGTGGGGAGAGAGAATACTCAGTGATTTTGAGCCTTGAAACAACCTTACCTGAAAGAAATGTATTCCTAGAGCCTTTTTTTTTTAACTTGCAACTAAGAGTCCTGATCAATTAAGTGGGCCATCAATAAATATTGTTGAGTGATCTCACTTGGAATTTGAGGAAAGGACAATACCATCTTGGCCCTAAAATATTCATTGGTAGGGGTACCTAGCTGGCTTAGTTGGTGACGCATGCAACTCTTGATCTGGGGGTTGTGAGTTTGATACACATGTTGGGCACATAGATTACTTTAAAAAAAAAATTATTATTGGCAAAGGACCTTGGCCTGAGTAATGACAGAAACAAGGTTCTAATTCCAGCACTGGGCAAGGCTCTTGTCCAATTTGGGCTTTAGTGTCCTTGAAAGTGAAGGGCTTGAATTAGAAATCCTCTAAGGTACCTTTCATGCCACTGTTAAATGAAATGAAAATACCATCATCATAATATGATGCTTATCCAGTGATTCTAATATTAAAATATCAGGAGGGACTAATGCTCATGGCTAATCTCTGGAGGTTTTAGAGGGATCTTTTGAAAAATTACCCAAGTACAGCATCATTTTAGCTATTGAGTCTGAATAAATTTATGGGAATAAGGTAAGAAGTATTTAAACCAGAGTTGAAACATCAGCCCTAAACTTATTTTGCTTGCTGATAACATACCCACTCAGACCGCTTAAGCAAAAGGGAAGTTTACTATTAGGGCATGGGGAGCAGAATTCTCTAGTTTACTAGAGCAGAAATGTAGCTTGGCTTCACTTGAGTCTTTAATGAGGTAAACCATAAACAACCAAAGCAGCTGGGGCACCTGGGTGGCTCAGTCAGTCAGTCAAGCATCTGCCTTCAGCTCAGGTCATGATCTCAGGGTCCTGGGATCGAGCCCTGCATCAGGTTCCTGCCCAGCACGGAGTCTGCTTGTCCCTCTCCCTCTGCCCCTCACCCCTGCTCGTGCTCTCTCTCTCTGTCACTCACTCTGCACTCTCTCTCTCAAATAAAATTAAAAAAAAAAAAAAAGGCAAGCTATGGACTAAATATCAAAGCTCAAAAAATCATACTTTTATGATTATAGAATTTTATTGTCACATCGGGGATTAGGGCTTCAGCATATGAATTTGGGGGGACACAAATAATAAGTGTAGATGAGGAGAGCATGAAGGGCTAATTGTGAAGAACCTAATGGAAAAAGAGGGGGGTAATGTTTACAGAAGAGCATATAAAGTATAAACATCTAAAGGTTTTACATTATTTTTTCTTACTTGGTCTTCAAAACTTTTTATGTATTTTGTACTTATACTACATACAGATTCGGACTAGTCACATTTCAACTACTCAATAGCTGCCTTTGCTAGTGGCTACTGTATTGGACCGTGCAAGTTCCAGAAGACCTAAGATAATAATTATGATGGCCGGGGCACCTGGTGGCTCAGTTGGTTAAGTGTCTGCCTTCGGCTCAGGTCGTCATCCCGGAGTCCCGGGATCCAGTCCCACATTGGGCTCCCTGCTCAGTGGGGAGTCTGCTTCTCCCTCTGACCCTCACCCCACTTGTGGTCTCTCTCTTAAATAAATAAAATTTTTTTTTTTTTAAGATTTTATTTATTTGACAGAGAGACACAGGGAGAGAGGGAACAGAAGCAGGGGGAGTGGGAGAGGGAGAAGCTGGCTTCCCGCAGAGCAGGGAGCCCAATGTGGGGCTCGATCCCAGGACCCTGGGATCATGACCTGAGCCGAAGGCAGCTGCTTAATGACTGAGCCACCCAGGCACCCCTTAAATTAAAAAAATCTTAAAAAAAAAAAATACATGATGGAAGCTGGATACAAAATACTGTATGATTCTATTTATAAGACTTTTTTTTTTTTAAGATTTTATTTATTTATTTGAGAGAGACAATGAGAGACAGCACGAGAGGGAAGAGGGTCAGAGGGAGAAGCAGACCCCCCGCTGAGCAGGGAGCCCAATGTGGGACTCGATCCTGGGACTCCAGGATCATGATCTGAGCCGAAGGCAGTCGCTTAACCAACTGAGCCACCCAGGCGCCCCTATAAGACTTTTTTTTTAAGAGTTTATTTATTTGAGAGAGAACACATGAGAGGGGGGAGGGTCAGAGGAAGAAGTAGAATCCCCGCTTAGCAGGGAGCCAGACACGGGGCTCAACCCCGGAACTCCAGGATCATGACCTGAGCCAAAGGCAGTTGCCTAACCAACTGAGCCACCCAGGCACCTCTATTTATAAGACATTTTAGAAAAGGAAAAGAAGAAAGTAGACAAAGATTATCAGAGGTCAGAGGTATGGTATAGGATTGATTGCAAAAAAGTGCAAGAGAACTTCTGAGGGTGATAGGGGTGATGTTCTGTGATCTTTATCATGATTGTGGTTGTGGTCACATGACTAAATATTTGTCAAAGCTGAAAAAATCATACTTTTATAATTATTGAATTTTATTGTATGCAAATTATATTCAAAATGTATTTTTTTAAAAAGGCTGCAGGCTATAAAGGTGCATTTTCTTTTTTTTTTTTAAGATTTTATTCATTTCTTTGAGAGCGCACAAGCAGGGGGAGCGGCAGTCAGAGGGAGAGAGAAAAGCAGACTCCCAGCTGAGCAGGGAGCCTGACACGGGGCTCAATCCCAGGACCCTGGGATTGTAACCCGAGCCAAAGGCAGACGCTCAACTGGCTGAGCTACCCAGGTGCCCCAAAAAGTGCATTTTCAAGACAAGTGTCCTAGGGCTCTTTCCAAACCTGTAACCACCAAAGCCCTTGTAAATAGAAAGTTTAGAGCTCTCACACCATTAATGTGTGTCTTGCTCTATCACTACTAATTTTTCACTTAAAATTAGGATTTTTTTCCCTTAGGTTTCACAATTCAAGTTAATGTTTTTTTCTTCTTTTTTTTGTTAAGATTTTATTTATTTATTTGACAGAGAGAGACACAGCAAGAGAGGGAACACAAGCAGGGGGAATGGGAGGGGGAGAAGCCGGCTTCCTGTGGAGCAGGGAGCCCGATGCAGGACTCGATCCCAGGACCCTGAGATCATGACCTGAGCTGAAGGCAGACGCTTAACGACTGAGCCACCCAGGTGCCCCAAATTAATGTTTTTTCCATCCTTTTTCTAATTTGAAAGTTATGATGTTAGAAATATGAATACAAGAGTTTAAACTGGGACTGTGTTCAATAGAAACACTTTGGTTTGTTATTCAACAGACACCAGTCCCCCAGAGCCAATAGTCACTAAATACAAGCATCAATAAACCCCCTCTCCAATGTGCTGTTATCAGTTCTCCAGTAACAGCAGTAGCAGAAGTTAACAGGAAGAATTTATCATGTCATAGAGTATCTTTGGCTGAAAAAAACTAATAAAATCTAAAAATGTTTTAGGGGTGCCTGGCTGGCTCAGTTGGAAGAGCATGTGACTGTTCTTGGGGCTATGAGTTCAAGCCCCATGTGGGATGTAGAGATTACAAAAGAGAGAGAGAAAGAAAAGAAAGAAGAAAAAGAAAAAGGAAGAGAGAAGAGAAGGAAGGAATGAAATTTTAAAAATGCTTTAAAATAAATACCAGGTATAAGTAGTTTTTTTTTTTACAAAATTCTGTAAATCTAAAATTTATAAAGTAAGAATGCATGAACCAAGTGAGGCACGTAATTCAGTTAGAGAAATGTCTTATAACTGAGTCATTACTCTGTCCAAGGTAGTTATCAACTTGCCCAATGCAAAAGAACCTCCTCTAAAGCAGTTAGTGCCAAATTCATGTGAGAGGTAATTTAGCTTCAGCAAAACAGCACCAGCTATCACAATAAATTAATGTTGACAATTTAATTTTATTAGTTGTAATTTAGTTTGTATTTAATATGTATGTTTCTTTTCATTTTATAGTCACGTAAGAGTTAAAAGAAGTTGATACCTAATGTTGCATTTGGACATATTTAAGCAACATTACACTAAAAGTAATTTCAATATAATAAGTAATTACTAATCCTAGAAGCCTAATATTTTTTTTCTTCTAGAAACGTACAGTACTCGGGGTGCCTGGGTGGCTCAGTTGTTAAGTGTCTGCCTTCAGCTCAGGTCATGACCCCAGGGTCCTGGGATCGAGCCCAGTGGGCACTCAGCGGGGGAGCCTGCTTCTCCCTCTCCTCTCCCTTTCCCTCTGCCTGCCGCTCCCCCTGCCTGTGCTCTCTCTCTCTCTTGCTATCTCTCTGTGTCTCTCTCTGTCAAATAAATAAAAAAATTAAATTAAAAAAAAAAACCCAACATACAGTACTCAAGCTTGAATGCATGAACATGTAGAGTCCTGAAAATCTTTTTTTTTTTTTTTTTAAAGATTTTATTTATTTATTCATGAGAGACAGAGACAGAGACAGAGAGGCAGAGGGAGAAGCAGGCTCCCAAGGAGCAGGAAGCCCAATGCGGGACTCGATCCCAGGACCCTGGGATCATGACCTGAGCCAAAGGCAGACGCTTAACCATCTGAGCCACCCAGGCGCCCTCCTGAAAATCTTCTTGAGTGGCCTTTAGCATCTCCATGTGAGACTAGCACTAAGTGATGTTGCCGGAGAATGTGGGGAAATAGCAAGGGTGGAACCAGTAGTTTGCTGTGGAAGAGGATATTTTGGAGAAACATGGATTGCTCAAAATAAATTCTAAAATGGCCAGATAGGAGAACTAGTCACATAATCAGTAGGAGGTATTAGAGTCAAGAATGAAGCCCAAGTTTTTGATTTCAGTGACTGGGTGGGTCCTAGGGCCATAAATCCACGTAGGGAGCACAAGAAGCTGGGCAGGTTTGGCTACTTAGACCTACCTTATCTGCCCAGACTGGTCCTTGCCATTCTGGTGTCATTACCATCAGCTTTCCAAAATGGCACAGAGCTGTTATTAGTCAGGAGTCTGGCTGCACTGGAGAGGCAGGGGTGATTTGGAGTATTACTGGACTCCTTAAGCCAGAGTGGGGACTAGGCAGACATTTCTCTTTTCTCTTTGTTTCCCTTAAATCGCTTACTCTTAGCATTGCTTCTTTCTTAATAATACGCTCTATTTTTCTAATCGATGCTATTCATGAAGCATTACCTTTTTTGGTTCTTAGAATTTTCAGTATTTTCCTTTCCTGCATTGCTCTGTAGAGATTCAGCGCCCCCTAGAGACATAATTCATAACTTTCCTGGTGTTCACAGATTTTGGTAGCCTCAAATTAGTCAGGTAACTGGATTAGTCCCTATCTAAACTTTTTTCTATTTTTTTCTTTTCTAAGTGAGTTGGACAATTATACATCTTTTTATCAACTAACTTTCTTTTTTCTTTCTTGTTAGTAAGGAATTCTTCATGGCTCTGAGTAACCATTTATTATTTAGATACCAAAATTTAAAATTAAGTAGACCTCCATTTTGGAGATGGGGAAAGGAAAAAAATTAAAAGAAATAAAATTAATTTTTTGAATTTTCCAAAGTTTAAAAAACTATTTTCCAAAAATATTATTTTCCAGGGTTATAGAATCCTTGTTTGTATTTCTGAAATGTCATTCAGCTCTACTATCCTACCACATATTTTCATTGTCTATGACATTCCCATCAATGGATATGGCTGTTTCTTCAAAGGATGACTTTTCCTTCAAAGCTCTTGTCCTCTGAGACCAAGATGTCTTCATAATCTTAGTTGCAAATCAGATTCACCAGTAAAGATTTGAAAAATATCTAGGTGCCCAAGTCCTATCCCTCAAAAACCTAATTTAGTACCATCAGAGATTCATTATGTTGCAGATCAACTCACCCTTCAAAAATACTAAATAGGGCACCTGGGTGGCTCAGTTGGTTAAGCGACTGCCTTCGGCTCAGGTCATGATCCTGGAGTCCCGGGATCGAGTCCCGCATCGGGCTCCCTGCTCAGTGGGGAGTCTGCTTCTCCCTCTGACCCTCCCCCCTTTCATGCTCTCTCTCTCTATCTCATTCTCTCTCTCAAATAAATAAATAAAATCTTAAAAAAAAAAATACTAAATAATGTGGGGGGTGCCTGGCTGGCTCAGTGGGTGGAGCATGTGACTCTTGATCTCAGGGTTGTGAATTCAAGCCCCACACTGGGTGTAGAGATTAATTAAAAGTAAAATCATTAAAAAATACTAAATAATCTGAATGAAATATTTTTAAATTGATTTGTATACCTGTCAGAATGGCTAAAATAAAAAATAGTGACAACACCAAATGCTGGTAAGAAAGTGGGAGAAGCGTCATTTCCGGGCGGCACTGGACGGAGTGGCTAATGGCCTGCAGAGCAACACGCCTAAGTTTTATTGTGACTACTGTGACACGTACCTCACCCATGACTCTCCTACACTGCAGTGGTAGGAAACACAAAGAGAATGTGAAAGACTACTATCAGAAATGGATGGAAGAGCAGGCTCGGACCTGATTGACAAAACAACCGCCGCATTTCAACAACGGAAGATACCTCCTACTCCATTCTCTGCTCCTCCTCCTCCTCCCCCACCTCCCCCCAGTCTCCCGGCTACTCCTCGCCCTGGTATGATGCCAGCGCCCCATATGGGGGGCCCTCCCATGATGCCAATGATGGGCCCTCCTCCTCCTGGGATGATGCCAGTGGGACCTGCTCCTGGAATGAGGCCACCTGTGGGAGGCCACATGCCAATGATGCCTGGGCCCCCAATGATGAGACCTCCTGCCCGTCCTATGATGGTGCCCACTTTGCCAGGAAGGACTCGACCAGACAGATAAGGAGAGACAGGACCTCTTTCTATTCATTTTATATTACTTGTTCTACTTCACCAGGAGATCATGGTGCTGTGACTCTGGGTGTTTTCTCACAGCAGGACAAGACTTGCTCCCCCTTCCTATCAAAGAGAGAATAGTTTTTGCCCGGGGAGTAGTGGGACCAAAAAAAAAAAAAAGGCAATTTTCACTGGTATTGTGAAATGTGAAAATAAAATTGTCAACCGTTTCAGTTAAAAAAAAAAAAGAAAGTGGGAGAAATTAGATCTCTCATTTGTCACTGGTGGGAATGTAAAATGGTACAGCTACTCTGGAAAACAGTTGGGCATTTTCCTACCAAACAATATGCCAAAACCATATGACCCAGCAGTTGCTCTCCTGGGCATTTAAACATATGTTCAGGGGTGCCTGGGTGGCTCAGTCATTAAGCATCTGCCTTCAGCTCAGGTCATGGTCCCAGGGTCCTGGGATCGAGCCCTGCATCTGGCTCCCTGCTCTGTGGGAAGCCTGCTTCTCCCTCTCCCACTCCCCCTGCTTGTGTTCCTCTCTCACTGTCTCTCTCTCTCTGTCAAATAAATAAATAAATAATCTTAAAATATATATATATATGTTCACATAAAAACCTGTACATGAATGTTTATAGCAGCTTTATTCATGGATAGCCCCGAACTGGAATTAGCCCAGATTCCTTAAATAGGTAAATGGTTAAACAAGCTGATATATCCATACTGTGGAATACTACTCAGAATAAAAAGGAACAAACTATTGATACATACAGCAAACTGGATTTCATGTATTTTCAAATTAGTGTCATGAATTTGTAATATCCTCTTTTATTAGTCTTGTCATGAGGGGTTTTTTTTTGCTTTTTTGTTTTTTTTTAAGTAGGCTCCATGCCCAGCATGGAACCTACAGGGCTTGAACTCATGACCCTGAGATCAAGACCTGAGCGAGATCAAGAGTCAGATGCTCAACCAACTGAGACACCCAGGTGCCCCTTGTCAGGAGTTTTTATTAATATTAATAGCCTTTTCAAAGAACCAATATTTGCCTTGGATAATACTATTATTTGTTTTCTGTTTAATTCCTGCTCCAATTATTATTTCCTTCATTCTGCAATCTTCAGGTTTAATTTGCTCTTTTCCTAACACTTTGAGATGGACACTTAGCTCATTGATTTTTTAGCGCCCTCCCCAACCTTTAGCATATATGCATTTAAGGCTATACAATTTCTTCTAAGTATGGCTTTAGCTATATCCTGTTAGTTTTATGTGCCACACTTTCATTAGTGTTCTGATATAACATTTTATTTTTATTGTTTTGATATAAAATTTAAATTTTCATTGTGATTTATTCTTTGATACATGAATTATTTAGGAACAGGGCAAATATTGACACATTTCCCTCTGATATTGGAAACAAGAGATGAGAAAGATATCTACACAATTATTTGTATTTGACATTCTACTGGAGGTCCTAGATAGTACAATATGGCAAGAAAAAAAAATAAAAGCCGTAAGAATTAAAAAGAAGTAAAACAGTTATTTACAGACATGATTGTGTATTCAGAAAATCAAAGGAATCTAGAGACGAATTGCTAAAATTAAAAATGGGTTTAGTAAGTTTGCTGAATAAAAAGATAAATATACAAAAAAATGGTTGTGTTCTTATATAACAGCAACAATAAAGGAAAAATTAAAAATACCATTTATGATAACATCAAGAAACATCAAATACTTACTAATAAATATAATGAAAAACGTACAAAAACCCTACAGATAAAAACTGTAAAACATGATCGAGAAAAATTAAAGAAAATCTAAAAGAAGGGTTTTATCATGTTCATGAATTAGAAGATTAAATAATATAAAGATGTCAGTGTAATTCTAATCAATCCCAGCTAGTACTGTTATAAAAATTAGGAAGATTGTTGTAAATATTATACGAAAATGCGAATGGTCTAGGGACGCCTTGATGGCTCAGTTAGTCAAGTGGCCAGCCCTTGATTTTGACTCAGGTCATGATCTCAGGGTCCTGGTATCGAGCCCCCTGTCAGGCTCCCCACTGAGTGAGGAGCCTGCTTGAGGATTCTCTCTCCCTCTCTCTCTATTTATTTATAAATAAATAAATCTTTAAAAAAAATGCAAATGGTCTAGAATATAGAATAGCCCAGTTAAACTTGAAGAATGGAGGTGGAGGACTCACATTATATGATATGCTTATTATAAAGCTGCAATAACTAAGAGTGTGGTATGGGCACAAGAATAGATAAATAGACCAATGGGGCAGAATAGAGAACAGAAATAGATATTTATGAACATGCAAACTTGATTAATGACAAACATGCACTGCAGAGCAGTGCGAAAAGGACAGTCTTTGCAATAAATGGGATTTGGTCAATTGTATGTCCATATGGAGAAGAAATGAATATTGATTCTTTACACTAATCCAAAAATTATTTCTAGGTGTGCTTCAGATCTAAATATGATAGGTAAAGTAATAAACCTTCTGAATTAAAAGAAAAAGAATATTTTCATGACCTTGAAGTAGGAAAGATTTCAAATAGAAGACATCAAAATGAAAACTTTGATAAATTGGGCTACATTAAAATTAAGAACCTCTGTTCATCAAAACACATTGTTAAGAAGATACTAGGCAAGCCACAGAGTGGAATAAGATATGTGGGACACATGTAACTGACAAAGGACTGAAATCTAGAATGAAAAAATAACTGATTAACTGATCAATTAATAAAAAAGTCAGACAACCCAATAGAAAAATGGGCAAAAGATATCAATAGGCCAATAGACATACAAAAGGGCAATAAACATATGAAAAGGTGATCAACTGCATTGGAAACCAGAAAGTACAAGCTAAAACACACCCACCAGAATGGCTAACATTTAAAAAGTTGACAGTATCGGGGCGCCTGGGTGGCTCAGTCGGTTGAGCATCTGCCTTCGGCTCAGGTCATGATCCCAGGGTCCTGGGATCGAGCCCCACATAGGGCTCCCTACTCAGTGGGAAGCCTGATTCTTCCTCTCCCACTCCCCCTGCTTGTGTTCCCTCTCTCGCTGCGTCTCTCTCTGTCAAATAAATAAAATCTTTAAAAAAAATAAATAAATAAAAAGTTGACAGTATCGAGTGTTGAAACATGGAGTCACTGGAACTCACATACAACTGCACATGAGCGTGAAAACAGGTACGACTATTTCGTAAAACTAATTGGCAGTATGTGTAAAACTGACCATATGCATAGCCTATCCAGCAATTCCATTTCTAGATACATACCCAAAGGAATTCATATACCAAAAGACAGGTACAAGAATGTTTATAGCAGTATTATTTAAAATAGTTCCAAAATGGGGGCGCCTGGGTGGCTCAGTCATTAAGCGTCTGCCTTCGGCTCAGGTCATGATCCCAGGGTCCTGGGATGGAGCCCCGCATCGGGCTCCCTGCTCGGCAAGAAGCCTGCTTCTCCCTCTCCCACTCCCCCTGCTTGTGTTCCCTCTCTCGCTGTGTCTCTCTCTGTCAAATAAATAAATAAAATCTTTAAAAAAAAAAGCTCCAAAATGAAAACTACTCTAATGTCCAACAATAGAATGTACAAGTAAATTGTGATATATTCAGTTATGGAATAATATACAGAAATAAAAAGTGAGCTAAATATTTCACTCAACATGCATGAGGGGTATCTGGCTAACTTAGTCAGTAGAACATGTGACTCTTGGTCTCAGGGTTGTGAATTCGAGCCCCACATTGGAGGTAGAGATTACTTAAAAATAAATAAATAAATGAAATATAATTTTAAAGCTTAAAAAACAAAAAACAAGCATGAATCTTACAAACATAATATTGGGCAAAAAGGAACCAGTCAAAAAATAATACACACATCTAGCCATGACAGAGTAACTGGTATCAGACTAATCCTCTTGTCATACACAACTAGATAACTACAACAATGTAAAATAGTTATTTTTGTCATTGTACCACAGGCAGCACAGGACAGTGATTACTGAGAGAAGGGGGAACAAATGAAGTGAGCCTTACAATTTCCCTAGCTTTCTTCCTGGTAGCATTTACCAAATATCAGCATAGGGAGGATTCCAGAGTGCCTGGGTGGCTCAGTCGGTTAAGCATTGGACTCTTGGTTTCCACTCAGTTCATGATCTCGGGGTCATGGGATCGAGCCCCATATCAGGCTCCATGCTCTGCATGGAGTCTGCTCGAGATTCTCTCCTTTTCCCTCTGTCTCTCCCCTCTCCTGCTTGCGTGCACTCTCCCTCTCTCTCAAATAAATAGATAAATCGTAAAAAATTTTTTAAAAAAAGGAGAAGTGCCTGGGGGGCTCAGTCCATTAAGCATCTGCCTTCAGCTCAGGTCATGATCTCAGGGTCCTGGGATCAAGCCCCATGTCAGGCTCCCTACTCAGCAGGGAGTCTGCTTCTCCCTCTCCTTCTGACCCTCCCTTCTGCTCATGTTCTCTCTCTCTCTCAAATAAATAAAATCTTTTTTTTTAAGATTTTATTTATTTATTTATTTTATTTATTTGCACAAGCAGAAGGAGTGGCAGGCAGAGGGAGAGGGACAAGCAGGTTCCCCACTGAGCAGAGAGCCTGATGTGGGGCTCAATCCCAGGACCCTGGGATCATGACCTGAACTGAAGGCAGATGCTTAACTGACTGAGCCACCCAGGCACCCCTCAAATAAATAAAATCTTTAAAAAAAAAAAAAAAAAGGAGGATCCCAAGTAAGGCATGGCAGAGTTGATGAGCTGAGGAGAAAAAAGTCAAAACCTGTAGAAACTGAGGCAGCTAAAAGTTATAGAGCAGAATATCAGAGACGGGAACTATGCAGAGAATGAGATCCACAAATCTGCATAGGAGTTTCCTTATGTCTTTGGCCAAATACAATGCTGTGCAAAGGTAGGATGAGACCCCTTGAGGCTAAGCAAAGAAAACCTACTGGAGAACTGTAAGCTAAACAACCATCAGAGAGACCTTGGTGTTAGGAGATCTTGTTGGGAGACTGGTGTTGAGAAACTTTATTGACCTGATGCATTCAGTAGGACTAAGTGAGACCTACAGAAAAGGCTACTCTGGAGCCATCATCACAAAGCTTAATGACAAGCCTTGAAAGGACCATTCTAATTCATACTAAACAGACTACCAGAATAAAACTCAAATTCTTTTCCCCAAAATCCAGTGCCTTAGACCACTCGGCCACACTACTGCCCCAAACTCAACATTTTTATTTATTTATTTATTTTTTTAAAGATTTTATTTATTTATTTGACAGAGAAAGACACAGCGAGAGAGGGAACACAAGCAGGGGGAGTGGGAGAGGGAGAAGCAGACTCCCTGCCGAGCAGGGAGCCCGATGCGGGACTCGATCCAGGGACTCCAGGATCATGACCTGAGCCAAAGGCAGTCGCTCAACCAACTGAGCCACCCAGGTGCCCCCAAACTCAACATTTTTAAAGGAACACACCAAAATCCATAAAATCAGCAATGTAACAGGCATAATGACAAGCATCCAAACAAAATTACTAGACAATGGTGAGAATAGGCAAATTCATTCTCTTACTAGAGCTAGTAAGTAGATTAGTGGTTGCCTAGGGCTGGGGGCATGAAAGGAATGGAAAGTGACTGCTAGTGGTATGGGATTTCCTTTTGGGTGAATGAAAATGTTCTAAAATTAGATTTGGTGATGGTTGTACAAACTTTGTGAATATACTAAAATCCACTGAATTGTCACTTCACATGGGTGAACTTTTTAAAAAAAATCCTATAGACGTTGAAAAATCAAGAAAATGTGACCTATACTCAGGAGAAAAATTAGTCAGGAGAAACAGAACTTTATATGACATATATGATAGAAGTAAATGGCATTTAAAGTCTGTTTTTAAAAAAGGTATTATAAATGTTGTCAGGATTTAAGGAAAACATAAATAAGGACAGAAATGAAAACTATAAAAAAAAACGTTATGGACTAAATTGTTCCCCTAACATTCACAAATACATATGGTGAAGCCTTAACTCCCAATATGACTATATATGGAAGTAGGGACTTTAAAGAGGTAATAAAGGTTGAATGAAGTCATAAGGGTGGGGCCCTAATCTATTATAACTACTGTTCTTCCAAGAAGAAGAGACACCAGGGAGGTGCATGAACAAGAGAAAAGGCTATGTGAGGAAGGCAGATAGAAATCTGCAAGCCATGGAGAGAGATTTCAGGAGAAATCAAACCTGTGACACCTTGATCTTGGACTTCCAGCCACCAAAACTACGAGAAAATGAAATGCCATCCAGCCCATATGTATTCTACATGGTAGCTGATGTGGAAAACAGGCAGAGGGAACTGTAGATAAAATTAAATGTCCTTATAACCTGCACCCCATTGACAAATACTTGAGATAGGCAGAGTGTAACATTCTTCCACGAAACTCCCAACTGTCTTAATGTTAATGCTTTGCTGGAGGGAAAAACAACCTTAGTTTGACAATACCAAGGTCTCCAGGAACCTGTGAGTCTTCTTTAGCATATGAAAGTCCTTTTGGAACTTCCCTTATCTTTACTTTTCCTCAACCCCAAAGTATATAATCAATAACTCCTCACAATCCCGAGTCAGCAGCAGCTCTTTCTGCCCATGAGTCCTGTCCCCATGATTTAATAAAACCACCTTTTTGGACCAAAGATGTCTCAAGAATTCTTTCTTGGCTGTTGGCTCCAGACCCCCACACTACTCCAAAAATCATATCGATAGCCACAAAAGACTAACACATATGGCTAAAACACAATTTATTTACCTACTCATCAATTGATGGACAACATTTGGGTTGTTTCCACTTTTTGGTTATTATGAATAATGCTACTATGAACATTCATTACAAGTTTTTACAGTATGTATTTTTGATCAACCATGTTGGGTATAATTTACATAATTAAAAATTTAAGTATATAGCTGAATTTTAACAAATGTTTACAACCATTTGTTGGCATAACTATCATAGAACCACTATCTCTCATGATAGATAAGTTTTGCCTATTTTCAAACTTCAAGAAAATAGAATCATATATCATAGTGTCTTTTCTTGTCCTAAGCATAATGTTTTGGAAATTTGTATATTTTGTTGTATTTATCCATGGCAAATTAAATTTTAATGCTGAGTAATATTCTGTTGTATGAATATACCACATTTTGTCAATTGATCCACCTATTGATGGAAACAGGATGTTTCTAGTTTAAGCTATTATAAATACAGCTGCTATAAATATTCATAATATAAATATATTCTGGATATACATTTCATTTCTCTAGGGACACATGCATATTAGTTTCTTAGGACTGCCATACCAAGGTACCATAAACTGGGTGGCTTAAGACATAAAAGAATATGTCTTAAGAATTTTCTGGAGACTAGAAGTCTGCAAACAAATTATCATCAGGGTCTGAAGCCTGTAGGAGAGAATCCTTCCTTACATCTTCCTAGTTTAACAACCCTTGGCATTCCATGGTTTACAGCCTCTAGGAGTACAATCTACCTTTGTCATCACATGACAGTCTGCCCTTATGTGTGTCTCTCTGGGTCTCTTCCCTTCTTATAAAGACACTTATGGTCTGAACATGTCCCCCTAAAATTTATATGTTGAAACCTAACCCCAAAGGTATCAAGAGGTGGGGCCTTTGTAATGTGCTGAGGTCATGAGGGTGGAGGCCTTGTGAATGGGATTAGTGCCTTACAGAAGAGACTCCAGAGAGATCCCTAGCCTCTTCCATCATGTGAAGATACAACAAGAAGGCACCAGCTACGAAACAGGAAGAGGGCCCTCACCAGAAGGCAACCATGCTGGTGCCTTGATCTTGGACTTCCCAGCCTCCAGAACTATGAAAAATAAATTCCTGTGTTTATAAGCTACCGGGTCTCTGTGATATTTTTTTATAGCAGCCTGAAAGAACTAAGACAATACTAAGTCATATTGGATTAAGGGCCCACCCTACTCCAATCTTATCTTTCTTATTTACGAATGTCTTTTTATTTCACCTTTAATTCTGAAGGATATTTTTCTGGATAGAGAATTGTAGGTTGGTAGTTTTTTTCCCTTTGTTTTTAATTGTTTTCAAAGATAATCCAATTTCCCCTGCTTGTATTGTTTCTGATGAGAAATCAGCAGTGATGTTTATTTTTATTTCTCTGTATTTAATGCATCTTTTTTTTTTCCTTTGGTGCTTTTAAGATGTTCTCTTCATCACTATCTTTCAACCATTTGATTTTGATGTGCTTTGGTATGGTTTTCTTTTTTTTCCAGCTTTATTGACAAATAAAATTATAAGATATTTAAAGTGCACAGTGTGATGATTTGATATATGCACACATTGTAAAAGGATTCCACCCATGTAGTTAATTATCACATACATCACCTTACATATTTATCTTTTTCCAGTGAAAACATTTAATTTCTACTCTCTTAGCAAATTTCAATTATGCAACACAGTGTTATCAAATACTGTCACCTTTGGTATGTTTTTATATATATATACACATACATACATACATACATTGCTTGGGCCTCTTTTAACTTCATGGAATTATATATGTCATATGTCATATTTGGAAACATTTCTTTCATCAAATATTTTTTTCTACCTCCCTCCCTCTCTTTCCGGAGCTCTAATATATACATATGTAAGAATTCTTGATATTGTCTCATAGTTTACTGAGGCTCTGTTATTTTTCAGCCCTACTTCTCTGTGCTTCAGTTTAAAGAGTTTTTATTGCCCTGTCTTCAGATTCATTGATCTTTTTGTTACAGGATTTCTTTTCCTTTAGTGCCCACTGTTCTTGGTCACGCTGCTTTGAAAAATGAAAAGGTAGACCAGACAAAGTGGTAGGCAGCAAAGCAAGGTTTATTGAGTGATAGTAAAGCAAAGTTTGTTGAGTGATAATACAAAGCTCCCGAGGAGGATGGGGACCCGAGAGGGTTGCCACCGTCGTTTCTAAGTCTAGGGGTTTTTATGGGCTTGTTGGTGGGCTGTTTCAATCTGATTAACCCTTCATGAGCCTGTCATCCAATCAGATTTTTGTCATTCACCTATCATGTGGGAAAGGGTAGAGGGCTCTTTCCAGGGTGGTATAAAATCTTTTTAAGGGTGGTTTCCTCTTAGGGCATGTGCCCCTTGTCCCTGCCTGCTTTTCTTCCAACTATCCTTCATCATTTTCTTTCTCATCTCTAGCTCATAATTCATCCAGTCCATTTTTAATTTCAGATGTTGCATATTTCAGTGCTAGAATTTCCATTTGTTCTTGTATTAGCCTACAAGGGCTGCCATAATAGAATACCAGAGACCGGATGGCTTAAAAACCACAAATAGTATTTGTCATATTTCTGGAGGCTGGAAGTCCAATATCAAAGTGTACATAGGTTTGGTTTCTCCCAAGACCTCAGTCCTTGGCTTGCAGATGGCTGCCTTCTCACTGTGTCTTCATTCTGGCCTTTTCTCTTATGCATGCACATCCCTGGTATCTCCTTTTCTAATAAGGACGCTAGTCATATTGGATTAGGCCTCTACCCTTATGACCTCACATAACCTTAATTACCTTTTTAAAGTCCCTATTTCCGGGGCACCTGGGTGGCTCAGTCAGTTAAGCATCTGCCTTTAGCTTGGGTTGTGATCCCAGAGTCCTGGGATCAAGCCCCATGTCGGGCTCCCTGCTCAGTGGGGAGTCTGCTTCTTTCTCTCCCTCTGCCTCTCCTCCTTGCTCTTGCTCTCTCTATCTCTCTCAAATAAATAAGTAAAATTTTTTAAATAAAAAAATAAAAAATAAATAAAATCCCTATTTCAAAATGCAGTCACACTGGGTCTCAACATATGAATTTTGGGGGATACAATTCAGTCCATTGCACCACATAATGAGATATTATTCAGCAATAAAAAAGAATGAAATATAGATACATGCTATAATATGGATGAATCTTGGAAATATTATGCTAAGTAAAAGAAGCAGTCACAAAAAACTGTATATTGTGTGATTCCACTTATATGAAATATCCAGAACAAGGAAATCTATAGAGACAAAAAGTAGATAAATGGTTGCTAATCCTTGGGCAGGGAGTGGAGGGATTAGGAAGGAATGGGGAGTGACAGCTGATGGGTACAAGATTTCTTTTTGTAGTGATGTCAATGTTCAACATTGATTGTGGTGATGATTGCACAACTCTGGGAATATGCTTAAAACTCTTGAGTTGCACATTTAAAATGGGTCATTTATATGATATACAAATTATATCTCAATAAAGCTGTTAAAATACATACTGTATGATTCCATTTACAAAAAGGTAAAAAAATAGGCAAGACTAACATATAATGAGACAGAGTAGTTGATGAGGCAGCAGAAGTCCAGCTGAGGACAAAGCATAAGCTGACACCCTGCAAACTGCCCCCCACCCCCCACTCCTGGGTGGGAAATGTGTGACATTCCTCCAGGAAGCTCCCAACTATCTGAATTTTTTTTTTTTTTAAGATTTTATTTATTTATTTGACAGAGAGAGAGAACACAAGTAGGCAGAGTGGCAGGCAGAGAGAGAGGGAGAAGAGAAGCAGGCTCCCCGCTGAGCAGGGAGCCCGATGTGGGGCTTGATCCCAGGACCCTGGGATCATGACCTGAGCTAAAGGCAGACGCTTAACCCACTGAGCCACCCAGGCGCCCCTCCCAACTATCTTAATGTTAATGCCTTACAAGAGGGGAAAACCTTAACTTGACAATGGCAAGGCCTCCAGTCTCTTGTAGGTCCTCTTTAGCATATGAAAGTTCTTTTGAAAATCTCCCTTTTCCCTTACCCCCCCCCAACTCCAAGTCACCCCCACAACCCCGGTGCAGCAGCTCTTTCCTGTCCTTTAATAAAACCACCATTTTGCACCAAAGACATCTTGAGAATTCTTTCTTGGCTGTCGGCTCTGGACCTCAGCCCACCAAACCTCACCGACATTATAAAACTACGTAAGTAGTTACCTTTTGGGAAGAGAGGGAGAGCAATCATTGGGAGGGCCCCTGAGGTCCGGGCCAATTCTGGCATGTTGGCAATATTTTATTTCTTGATATGGGCTAAAGTTACATGAGGGTGTTCACTTTGTGATAAGTCTGAAAGGAAAAGCACCATTTCCTCTCTATACTCAATACTTCTGACACCAAATGTATGGGATTTTCCACACCAAGAAATTCTCCAGTTCTTGGAAGACACTGGCGAGGTGTCCTACAATTTAATGCAATTCTAAAACTAACTCCCAAGATTTAGCGCAGACCCTGCAAGTTAGTCCCACAAGACTGTCCCCACTTCAGAAACCAATCAGAAGTCCCAAGTTGTCACAAGCACTTCTGATTGACTATAAATCAGAAGTTCCCATTATCCTCTCCTCAAACTTGATGATTTGTTAGAATGGCTCACAGAACCCAGGGAAACAGTTTAGTCATTATTACTGATTTATTACAAAAGATATATTAGGGGTACCTGGGTGGCTCAGTCGTTGGGCATCTGCCTTCGGCTCAGGTCGTGATCCCAGGGTCCTGGGAGCAAGCCCCACATCGGGCTCCCTGCTCAGCGGGAAGCCTGCTTCTCCCTCTCCCACTACCCCTGCTTGTGTTCCCTCTCTCTCTGTCAAATAAATAAATAAAGTCTTTAAAAAAATAAAAATAAATGAAAAATCAAATTCACTAGTTAAAAAATAAAGATGAGCCTAGCAGACAAGATCAGGAAATAACAAAAGTTTGGACAGATAAAAGGCAATCGGGCAATCAAGGATGGAGTGATCGGCAGGTATTGCTTAGGTCTACACAGACAAAAGGCAGTCAGTGGGGGGTACCTGGGTGGCTCAGTCAGTTAAGCGTCTGCCTTCAGCTCAGGTAATGACCTGAGACCCCAGAGCAGAACTTTTTACTCTTTGCCCTGCTTTAAACATTCTTCTGGGGACAGGGTTCCACAATGCCTTATTCTGAGTGAGCAGAAGACAGAGATACCAGCTTAAATCAGAGTCTCCACCATTCTCTCCTTCCTTCTCTGTTTTATTTCCTTGTCAAGGTTCTGGCCACTGACCTACCCATAAGAAAACAAATGAAGGGCTTCAGAAGAAACCTCAGCAAAGAGGAACTTGATATATAAAGTATCCTTCACTGAACTGTTAATGCCTTAAGAACAGAAGCCCAAGGGGTGCCTGGGTGGTTCAGTCAGTTAAGCATCCACCTTTGGCTCAGGTCAAGATCCCAGGGTCATGGGATCGAATCCCACATCGCGCTCCCTGCTCAGTGGGGAGTCCGCTTCTCCCTCTGCCTGCAGCTCCTCTTGCTTGTGTTCTTTCTCTCTCTCTGTCAAATAAATAAATTTTTAAAAAACAAAAGTACAGAAGCCCAAATAAAAAAGGCGTAATCAATAAGGCAAAGTTACTCCTTACAATAAGCACACTAGCAATGGAATTATTCTAGGGGAGGTAAATTTGGGACAGGTTTCTGGTTTTGGGGTTTTTTTTTCTTACCCTTTTAGCAGCCTCTCCCTATTTCCCCCACTCCCCACTGATGAGGGAGTAAAAGGCTAGCTGAAGACAAAGTATAAGTTGACACCCGGCAGCCTACACCCACCCCCCACTCCTGGGTGGGACGTGTGTGACATTCTTCCAGGAATCTCCCAACTATCTTTTTTTTTTTTTTTAAAGATTTTATTTATTTATTTGAGAGAGAGAGTGAGCACGAGAAGGGGGAGCGGGAGAGGGAGAAGCAGACTCCTCACTGAGCAGGGAGCCCGATGCGGGACTCGATCCCGGGACTCCAGGATCATGACCTGAGCTGAAGGCACTCGCCCAACCAACTGAGCCACCCAGGCGCCCTCTCCCAACTATCTTAATGTTAATACCTTGCTAGAGGGGAAAACAACCTTAACCTGACAATGGCAAGGCCTCTGGTATCTTGTAGGTCGGTCCTCTTTGGCAAGGCCTCTGGTATCTTGTAGGTCGGTCCTCTTTGGCAAGGCCTCTGGTATCTTGTAGGTCGGTCCTCTTTGGCAAGGCCTCTGGTATCTTGTAGGTCGGTCCTCTTTGGCATATGAAAGTTGTTTTGAAAACCTCCCTTTTCCTTACCTCCCCCAACCCCATAGTATATTATCAGTCACCCCTCACAACCCCGGTGCTGCAGCTCTTTCTGCCCATGGGTCCTGTCCCCATGCTTTAATAAAACCACCATTTTGCACCAAAGACGTCTCAAAATTCTTTCTTGCTCATCAGCTCTGGACCTCACCCCGCCGAACCTCACCTATATTTCAAAACCACATCACCCACCCCTGGCAACCACTTTTCTACTTTCTGTTTCTGAGTTTCACTTTTTATTTGGATTCCACATATGTGATACTCTGCAGTATTTGTTTTTCTCTGTTGGGCTTTTTCATTTAGCATAATGCCCTCAAGGTCCATCCATGTTGAAACAACAGCAGGATTTCCTTCTTTCTGGACAGTTAGGTTATTTCCATATCTTGGCTATTGTGAGTAATGCTGCAAGGAACATCAGAGTGCAGATACCTCTTCAACATCCTCTTTTCAATTTTTTTTTTAATATATCCCCTGAAATGGGATTGCTGGATCATATGATTTCCAGTTCTAATTTTTTGAGGAACTTTCATACTACTTTGCGTTGTGAAAGGTTCTTTTCATCTGTCTGCTCTGCTGTCCTGGCTTGTTCTCTGTGGCTGGTTCCCCTCACGGTCATAAAAGGGTGATTGCTGCAGTACCAGGCATTACATGAAGATTCAACAATAGGAGGGATGAAGAGAGACCATTTCTACTATGTGTGTGTGTTTTGCACCAGAAAAGCTTTCTTCCCAGTCACAAAAGAACAAATAGTATACAATTCCACTTATATGAGGACCTAGAGGACTTAAATTCATAGGGACAAAAAGTAGAATGGTAGTTTCCAGGACTGAGAGGGGAGAATGTGGAGTTGGTATTTAATGGGTATAGAATTTCAGCTGGGGAAGATGAAAATGTCCTGGAGAAGGATGGTGGTGGTGGTTGGGCAACAGGGTAAATGTTCTTAATGCCACAGAACCATACACTTAAAAATGGTAAAACGTGGCTGAGTTTTGTTTTGTTTTTTGTTTTAAGATTTTATTTATACAGGGGCACCTGAATGGCTCAGATTGTTAAGCATGTGCTTTCAGCTCAGGTCATGATGCCAGGGTCCTGGGATCGAGCCCCATGGTGGGCTCTCTGCTTCTCCCTCTCCCTCTGTTGCTCCCCCTGCTTGTGCTCTCTCTCTCTGTCAAACAAACAAACAAATAAATAAATATTAAGATTCTATTAGATTTTTTTTAATAAATAAAATTGTATTAAGATCTTATTAAATGTTGTTTTTTTCCTCACATGAATTTTTTGCTTAAGGCATATCCACCCATTGTTTCCTGACCGCACCATGTACCTTGCTTTGTGATTTTGCGCACATTACTCCAGTTGGTAATACCCTTCTCTATCTTCTCTGATAATCAGAGACTTACTTTTCCTTTAAGGCTAAGCCCAAATCCTACCTTCAATGTTAGCATTTCTCAATTACCCAAGGCTTTAGTGACTTACTCTCTCATCTATGATTTCTATGGTCTGTACCTATTTGGTGCACAACATTTTATATACATTTTCTTTTTAAGTATATGTCCTGTCTTCCCAATTAGACTTTAAACACATTGAATTCAGGGGTCCTGTTTTATGTCTGTGTTTATTTCCTTATTTATGTATTTATATATATACATATGTATGTATGAATGTATGTATCTATTTTTAGAGAGAGAGACAGCACGACAGAGAGAGGAGAATCTTAAGCAGGCTCCACACCCAGCACGGGGCTCAATCTCACGACCCCGAGATCATGACCTGAGCCGAAATCAAGAGTTGGACCTCTAACTGACTGAGCCACCCAGGCACCCCTGTCTGTTTTTATTTTCAATACTTAATCTAATACTAGAAACTCTCAATAAGTATTTATTAGTTTTATATTTTATATATATAAATATAATAAATTATATTTATTAGTTTCTAAGGATGATTAGATTTTTAGCATTGATACAATACATCATAGAAAGTCTGGGGATCTCTTTAAACCTAATTTAGGTTATAGTTGAATAATGAAGCTGTTAAAATTTGAGAGTAATATTTCCATCAAATTTAACCCTTGTATATAACCATATATACATTTATTGGAATACACACAGAGCCACGATTACATCTGATTGTTTTGCTATGTTGATGTACTATGGCTCATTTTACAAAAGCAAATATGTGCGTTCTAAGACACCTGTGCTCACAAGATGAGTTCTCTGGAACTATATTTGGATGTACAAGCTATTAAAAGCTTCTTGTACTGAGTGACCTTTCAGGCAGAATTAGATCAAATACTCATACTGCTGCTGCCTGTTGCTGAGTGGAAGACAGCAGAAAACCCTGGATTCAAACCTCCATTAGGTTTTTGTTTTCCTTGTTTGGTTTCCTTTCATTTTGCCTTAAGAAGATGAACAATGAGACCACAGCCCTGATATCCTTGAAGGAGGCAATGAAAAGGTTGCTAAGGGCTACAGGGAGGGAGCAAGCATTGCCTGCTTTTCTGGGAAGATGGGTAAGAGAAGAATAAAGAATAAAAATAGGCAAAGAACTATAGACATGCTAATTAGAATTCTGTCTCTGTTTAAAGTGGTTTAAGTCTTCCAGGTTAAAAATATATATAACTAAACAAGAAAGAAAAATTACTCCCAGGTGAATTCCATTCAATTAATGCATGTGCTATATTCTAGGTATACAAAATAAGTAAAATACGGTTTCTGTCCTCAAGGAGCTCAAAGCCTATATGGATAACAGAAGTATTCATAAATACTAGAATGTGATTGACCTTATGACCTTACGATGGTAATGTTCCTAAAGGGCTATGAGAACATGAAGAAAGGATCAATTAATTTTGCCTTTTATACTAGGAAAAGGAACACTTCACAGAGAGACATTTAAGCTGGACCTTAAAGTATGAGTAAAAAGTTATGAGAAAGAAAAATATGGGAAGGAATTCTGGAGTGAGGAAAAGTACTTGGAAGCCACAGAAGCCTGGAATCGTGTGCTGTGTTCAGTCAGCTGCTAGATGTCGCAAGTGGTTAGTGACTAGGATATGAGAGGACTGTCAGAAGAAGGGAGCAAAGGGCTAAGGGCTTTATGTTCATCCTCCTGAGGATATCCAATTTGGCTCTAACTGTATCAATGGACAACATAGATAATCAGTTGAGTTACATGAACAGAATTGTGTTTTAGAGGTATATTTCTAGGGATGCCTGGGTGGCTCAGCTGGTTAAGTGTCTGCCTTCAGCTTAGGTCATGATCCCAGGGTCCTGGGATCAAGCCCCATATTGGGCTCCCTGCTCAGTGGGAAGCCTACTTCTCCCTCTGCCTGATGCTTCCCCTGCTTGTGCTTTCTTTCTTCCTCTCTCTCTGACAAATAAATAAATTTTTTAAAAATCTTAAAAAAAAAGAAGCATATTTCTAGAGGATGGATTAGAAGTAGCAGAAATTGAAAGCAAGGATTCAGTTAGGCTACTATAATCCTAGGTCAAAGTGAAAATAGTTATTAACTGGTTTAGTGGTGATGGAGAGGAAGGGATAGTTTAGAGGCATTAATGGAGAGGAAGGAAAAAAAAGGTAAAAATTATTCTGAGATTTCTAGTTCAAGCAATTGAATAGATGGTGATATCACTAACTAAACTGGGGGATTGTAGTAGAAAGCAGACTTGGATTTGCAGACATGTTGTTTAGGATTTATTTGGAATGGTGTGGGAATGCCTTTTGGTGAGAGGCTTCCCAAAAACTGTTAATCATTGTGAACTTTTATACTGACTGACAAGCTAGAGTTTCCCTCCAGAGTTCAACCTAGAGATGACCTATAAGCAATATAGTCTTAAAGGTGTCAAAGTGAATACCAACAGTATGCCAGATGACATTGTTTCCACATGCAAACGGAGACTACTGCCATATTAGGTCCTGCAGGCTTACACTCCTACGAAACACCACACATTTCATAGAGGGCCTTATCTATATGTAAATAAAATATCCAAAACAGTGAGAAAATTCCACCATAGTAATTTCTGATGATTGGGGTGGTTGGGGGGGATAGTTAGCAGGTTCAGTTTAGGACAGTTGAGTTTGACGTCTCCATCCAGGTGGAGATGCACAAAACACAGTTAAAGATAACAGGTCTAGAGCTTAGGAGAGATGTGGTACCTGAAGCTGAATTAGCCTTGAGATAAAGTGAGGACCAAGAAGAAAAGATGGCCAAGGACAGAACCTGGGCAACTCTAAGAGTATTCAGGTCACTGGGGACTTGGAAGCTCAGGGAAGTGGTATGTGTATTTATCTATCACTTCTTTCATGAAAAACAATGTGGGGGTCTTCAGGCAAGTGAGTTGTGTTGTTTCAGTTCCCTGTGATTCAGTTTGACATAATTCTGGTGCCACAGCGCCCCCTGATGATTAAGGTTGTTCAGAGCTACCCCAAATGCCCATGTTGGGTTACACAGCTCAGCAACTCATTCACATCAGGGATGTGAATCAGATGAGACGTTATTTTATTACTTCTGTCTAAGGCCTTTGCTAGGTATTAGGGGACAGGTATAAAGATGTCTCAGAGGGGCGCCTGGGTGGCTCAGTCGGTTAAGCGGCTGCCTTCGGCTCAGGTCGTGATTCTGGAGTCCCAGGATCGAGTCCCGCATCGGGCTCCCTGCTCGGTGGGGACTCTGCTTCTCCCTCTGACTCTCCTCCCTCTCATGCTCTCTGTCTCTCATTCTCTCTCTCTCGCAAATAAATAAAATCTTAAAAAAAAAAAAAATTTTTTTTTAAAAGATGTCTCAGAAATAGTCTCTGATTCCCTCCCTCCAAAAGCTTACAATTTCATTCATGAAATGCTAACTCTAAAAATAAAGCTGGAGGTGGGGAGTGACAGGTAATGAAGGCAGTCCCTGTGAAAATTAAGTCGGCAGGGTGATCTCCAGGCAGAAAGGCTAGGGAATTCAAGCAAACAGTGGAAATGAGCTTATCCTGAAGGTAGGATAGAATTTGGGCAGTCAGAATAGAGAAATACACCTTATTAAATACTGGTCCCAGCACTAGCTAGCTATGACATTAGGTTTCAATCTTTTGGAGACTCAATTTCTTTATCTGTAAAGTTTATTTATTTTTTTTAGTAATCTCTACATCCATGTAGGGCTTGAACTCATGACCCCGAGATCAAGAGTCTCATGCTCTTCTGACTGAGCCAGCCAGGCACCCCTCAATTTCTTTATCTGTAAAATGATAAAAATGACTGCTTCATTTCTTATGGTTGTTGTGAGAATCAAAGTAATGCTTGTATTTAAAGTACTTCTTTTCAGGGTGCCTGAGTGGCTCAGTCGTTAAGCGCCTGCCTTCGGCTCAGGTCATGATCCCAGGGTCCTGGGATCGAGCCCTGCATCGAGCCCTGCATCGGGCTCCCTGCATCGGGCTCCCTGCTCGGTGGGAACCCTGCTTCTCCCTCCCCCACTCCCCCTGCTTGTGTTCCCTCTCTCACTGTGTCTCTCTCTGTCAAATAAATAAATAAATAATCTTAAAAAAAAAAAAAAAGTACTTCTTTTCTTAAAGTAGGCTCCATGCCCAATGTGGGGCTTGAACTCAAGACCCTGAGATTGAGAGTTGCAGGCTCCACTGACTCAGCCAGCCAGGTGCCCCTAAAATACTTTTGAAAATATAAAGTACAATAGAAAAATCAAGACATGGCAGATAATTCAAGTAATCAGACGATTAAAAGGTTTGGCAATATAAGGAATATAGGACGTAGGATGATGGTTAGAGCGAACGGCAAATAGGAACATCTGTTCATCATTTAAGTAGCTGCCCAAATTAATGGCGGTTATAAACAATGTATTAGAGCTTTACCTTAAGGCAAAACTAAGGTTTTGTCCCTTGTCCTAAAGTCCCGCTTGATTCTTTCATCCTATAGAGTAGACCACAAACTCCAAGCTTTAGAAGCACAGTTTAAAGAACTGGACTGCACCAAGGATGGTCTGACCCAGAGATTTGAAGAGCATAGCAAGGCTCTGGCAAGCCAGGCAGCCCAAGATGAGCTGTGGAGAGCAGTTCTGGCAACCAAGTGAGTATCCAGTGAGAAAGAGGTGGAATTATGTGGCTTTGTGAAAGCTTGCAGTGGTCATTCTAAACTTAAACTTCAATGGGTTGTGAAGAAATTATATTTTCAGAGGTCAATTCATTCAAAAAAGATTAATTTGAGCACCCATTGATTCACCAGTACTGCCATATACATCTCGTCACAGTGTCTCTCGTCTGACAGTGTCTTGCTAGCACAGAGATGGGTGACATAACTCCTCTGCTGTCGAGAAATGTGTAGTGTGAGGGGCCTGAGAACGAAGCTATCCCATGTAGCGCAGGCCCTATTCTAAAATATTTTCTAAAATACAACCGCTGGTTCTTCTCGTGGGTTGTATCCTGATAGAATTAGCTTTATGTTTGTACATAAGGAGTTCTACTGATTAAGAAGCTCTCCACATTTTTTGTAGATTCACTTCAATGGAACTGAATATTTTATACAGCTACGTCATCGAAGTACTCATCTGCTTGCACACTCGTGTGCTTGAGAAGCTGCCAGACCTGGTGCAAGGTCTTCCCACCTTAGCCTCTGTCCTGAAACGAAAAGTCAAGAACCAGCGCGTTAGAGTCATGTGGGAGTCTGTCCTGGAGGAGTGTGGGCTGCAAGAAGGAGATATCACAGCACTTTGTACCTTCTTTATTGCCCATGGTAACAAGGCAGAATACTATGGTGCTAAAGTGAGGCAGATGTATATCAGGGATGTCACTTTCCTGATCACTAACATGGTAAAGAACCAGGCTCTGCAGGATAGTTTGCTGAGGGCTGTGCAGGTCATTGGGAAGGGGAAAGCAGCGAGGTCCCCCGAAGAGCAAAAGTCATCCCTAAAAGAGTTGATGCCATCAGTCAGAAGCTAACTTTGATGACCAAGAGATTCTACTTCTAGCAGTTTATCTTGCAAATGGAGAAAAGAAGATGTATGTACAATTTATCACAGGCTTATTTTTATAGCAAAAGTGGGGGGAGCCTTAAACAAACTATGATAAATTGATACAATGGATACTTTCTGTGTAGCAATATAAGAGAATGAAGAAGTTCTTTGTGTAACTGTAAAATGATAAGGAGTTATTACCAAGATGTATTATTTTAAAATATTTCCTATATATTGTTAAGTAGAAAAAAGGGCAAAAACAAACACACACACACACACACACACACAAGCTAATATATCCATAAACTTCATAAGCTTCTTCTGGAGAGATACATTAGAAAGTAAGAACATTGGTTCTCTCAGGGAAAAAAATGAAGAGGCTAGGGGTCAAAGGTAGGAGGAATTCTTTTCACTGTTACTCCATTTTGTACATTTTGAATTTTGAACCATGTGAATGTACTATATACTAGAAGACAAAAAAACAATAAAAACACCTAATATATATTGTATGTTATGCACTTTCTCTCCAGTACACTACCATAGTTATTTTACACTGGAAAGGGAACTCTTACACATTGACTATATATTAAAGTATCTACTGGGGCGCCTGACTGGCTCAGTTGATAAAGCACATGATTCTTGATCTCAGGGTTGTAGGTTTAAGCCCCATAATGGATATAGAAATTACTTAAAAATAAAATCTTAAAAAAATTTTATTGAACACCAAATGCCATGTACTAGGTGCTGTGAATAACAGAAACATTTAAAAATGTGGACCCTGTCTTCCAGGTAAAGGTTAAGTGCTTATGCATTATTTGGGAGGTACAAATTCAGATTAACCAAAATGAGGTAACATTCTGGAAGGAGTTAGGTAGAGGATTCGAAGTAATACGATATGATGTATTACCTTGCTGGCCCTCTTTGAAAATGAGCCATGACACAGCAGCTTGCTTGGTAGATAAATGCACTCAGTCTTGGAGCATCTGGCTGGCTCAGCTGGTAGAGCATTAGACTCTTGCTCTCAAGGTTGTAAGTTTGAGCCCCATGTTGGGTGTAGAGATGACTTAAAAATAAAATCTTGAGGGGCGCCTGGGTGGCTCAGTCGGTTAAGCGGCTGCCTTCGGCTCAGGTCATGATCCCAGGATCCTGGGATTGAGCCCCGTGTTGGGCTCTCTGCTCAGCGGGGAGCCTGCTTCTCCCTCTGCTCCTCACCTTGCTCACTCTCTCTCACTCTCTCTCAAATAAACAAATAAATAATAAAAAATAAATAAAATCTTGAAAAAAAAATGCACTTTTTTTTCCTTGTCCTCCCCAGACACACTGGAGAAACCATGCCTTGGAAGGAATATGGAAAGGGAATTTCTCTGTCATGCTCACTTAGTCTACTGTTTTCAGTTGGCTGAAGTTTGTTCCATGGGGAGTAACTGCCCCCACCACTCTACTTCCAGGATGCATCATTTAAGTCCTCCCAGCAGCCAGTAGAAAGCCAGTGCCTGCCTTGCTCAGTGCAATGTTTCACTGGAGTCCAGAAGTGGTAGAAAGAGCTAGAGATTCTAGAAATGCAACTGGTCAGCCCCAGGCAGAGCAAGGGACTATGGGTCCACACTTGATCTTAGTCAAAAGGCCGAGAAGCGATGGGACTATGGGTCCAGAAAGTAAACAAGGCCAAGGAAATCTGAGGAAGCACATAAAATGTATCCATTACACAGACATAAATACCTGAACATATAAATTAAAATGTTAAGAGTTAAATAATAAGACTACAGTAAAAACCACTATCAGTAGGCAATACATGATTAGGTGAGTTCAGAGGAGGGTTATCACTGTGTGATTGAAGATTGAGGACTACTTCCTGGAGGAAGCACATTGAATTGATCCTTCAAGTAGGCAAAGCACCAAAGTAACTCATGAGTTAAGATTTCAAACTATGGCCTGAAAGCACAAGATCTGGATGCTAGCGACTAGATCATAGTTGAATGTTTGAAAGGATAATGGGGGGGGCACCTGGGTGGCTCAGTTGTCAGGCGTCTGCCTTCGGCTCAGGTCATGATCTCAGGGTCCTGGGATCGAGCCCCACATCAGGCTCCCTGCTCAGCCGGAAGCCTGCTTCTCCCTCTCCCACTCCCCCTGCTTGTGTTCCCTCTCTCACTGTGTCTCTCTCTGTTAAATAAATAAAATATTTTTAAAAAAATAAAAGGATAATGGGAGGGGGCTTCTGGGTGGCTCAGTCTGTTGGGTGTCCGTCTCTTGGTTTTAGCTCAGGTCATGATCTTGGGGACATGGGATCCAGCCTCAAATCTGGCTCCACACTCAGCACAGAGTCTGCTTGAGTTTCTCTCCCTCTCCCTGTGCCCCTCTCCACTGCGCTCATGCTCTCTCTCTCTCTCAAATAAACCTTAAAAAAAAAAAGAAAGAATAAAGGGGGGTTCCACAGGGAAAAGAAGGTTGGGACCATATTAGGGAGCTGAAATTTTAGGCTAAAGTGTTGATATCATGGACAAGTGGATTGACAACAACAGGTTTCTGAATTCACATTAAAACAAAATGAAAGTTCCCAAAACTCTCTACCAAGGGCCCACACATCCTTGGTTTATCTCCATCTGAAACCATCTGGCCAACCTGAATGGTCTCAGCAAACCCAAAAGACCTTAAAGACTGTATTCACACAGTGATTTTCTTCTCTTCCTCCACATCTATGTAACATTTCCTCAAAAACTCAGGCCTCGGTTTTTTTTCAGGTTGTTTTTTTTCTTTTCTTTTCCTTTCCTTTTCTTTTGGTTTTGTTGTTTAAAAATTTTTTCTTATTGTGGTAAAATACATATAACAAAATTTAACACCTTAACAATTTTTAAGTGGACAGTTCAGTGTATTATATACATTCATAATATTGTGCAACCATTACTACCATCCATCTGAAAACAAACTCTGTACCCATTAAACAGTAACTCTCCCAGCCCCTGGCAACGATCATTCTATTTTCTGCCTCTTGGTTTGGTTCTTAAGTACTAGGGATCAATCTATTTCGTTCCTGTGGTTTTTCTAGCCAAAACCTACTTTTCTTTTTTTTTAATTTTTAAGTAATCTTTACACCCAGCGTGGGGCCCAAGATCACATGAGATCAAGAGTCGCATGCTCGGGCACCTGGGTGGCTCAGTTGGTTAAGCGACTGCCTTCGGCTCAGGTCATGATCCTGGAGTCCCTGGATCGAGTCCTGCATCGGGCTCCCTGCTTGGCGGGGAGCCTGCTTCTCCCTCTCCCACTCCCCCCTGCTTGTGTTCCCTCTCTTGCTGTGTCTTTCTCTGTCAAATAAATAAATAAAATCTTAAAAGAAAAAAAAAAAAGAGTCGCATGCTCTACCAACTGAGCCAGCCAGGTGTCCCAAAACCTACTTTTTTCATAGAATTCAAAATGGTAGGATCAGGTGTCAGCACAAGAACTTAGTATCAAAGTGGAAAAACTTATTTCAGAATGCATAAAATGTTAAAATACTTTTTACCTCCTTTGTAATTTTGATTGTTCTAGATTGAAATTTAATAATACAGGAGTACACCATAAATGATGCACATGACAGCTAAGCCCCAGGATCGAGGCAGCCCTGTAGTTTGTTTTCCAAGCCCTATGAAACTGCTATAGAAATGAATGGATGGGGGCACCTGGGTGGCTCAGTCATTAAGCATCTGCCTTCAGCTCAGGTCATGATCCCAAGATCCTGGGATCGAGCCCCACATTGGGCTCCCTGCTCTGCGGGAAGCCTGCTTCTCCCTCTCCCACTCCCCCTGCTTGTGTTCCTGCTCTCGCTATCTCTCTCTCTGTCAAATAAATAAACAAAATATATATATATTTTTAAAGATTTTATTTATTTATTTGAGACAGAGAGAATGAGAGAGAGAGAGCACATGAGAGGGGGGAGGGTCAGAGGGAGAAGCAGGCTCCCTGCCGAGCAGGGAGCCCGATGCGGGACTCGATCCAGGGACTCCAGGATCATGACCTGAGCCGAAAGCAGTCGCTTAACCAACTGAGCCACCCAGGCGCCCTAAACAAAATATTTTTTTAAAAAATGAATGAATGGTTTAAAAGGATTATTCACCACGACCAAGTGGGATTTATTCCTGGGCGGCAAGGGTGGTTCAACATCCGCAAATCAATCAATGTGATACGCTACATAAATAAAAGAAAGGACAAGAACCATATGATATACTCTTAATAGATGCAGAAAAAGCATTTGACAAAGTACAGCATCCTTTCTTGATTAAAACTCTCCACTGGGGGCACCTGGGTGGCTCAGTTGTTAGTTAAGTGTCTGCCTTCGGCTCAAGTCATGATCCCAGGGTCCTGGGATCGAGCCCCGTGTCGGGCTCCCTGCTCGGCAGGAGGCCTGCTTCTCCCTCTCCCACTCCCCCTGCTTGTGTTCCTGCTCTCACTGTGTCTCTGTCAAATAAATAAATAAAATCTTAAAAAAAACCCAAAAAACTCTCCACTGTGTAGGGATAGAGGGTACATACCTCAAAATCATAAAAGCCATTTATGAAAAACCCACAGCGAATATCATTCTCAATAGGGAAAAACTAAGAGCTTTACCCCTATGGTCAGGAACATGGCAAGGATGTCCACTATCACCACTGCTGTTCAACATAGTATTAGAAGTCCTAGCCTCAGCAATCAGACAACAAAAAGAAATAAAAGGCATCTGAATCGGCAAAGAAGTCAAACTCTCACTCTGCAGATGACATGATACTCTATGTGGAAAACCCAAAAGACTCCACCCCAAAATTGCTAGAACTCATACAGGAATTCAGCAAAGTGGCAAGATATAAAAATCAGTTGCATTTCTATACACCAAAAATGAGACAGAAAAAAGAGAAATTAAGGAGTTTCTCTCCCATTTACAATTGCACCCAAAACCATAAGACACCTAGGAATAAACCTAACCAAAGAGGGAAAGGATCTATACTCAGAAAATATAGAACACTCATGAAAAAAATTGAGAAAGACAAAGAAATGAAAAACATTCCATGAAAAAAAAAAAAAACATTCCATGCTCATGGATTGGAAGAACAAATATTGTTAAAATGTCTATGCTACCTAGAGCAATCTACACATTCAATGCAATCCCTGTCAAAATACCATCCACTTTTTTCACAGAACTGGAACAAATAATCCTAAAATTTGTATGGAACCAGAAAAGACCCCGAATAGCCAGAGGAATGTTGAAAAAGAAAAGCAAAGCTGGAGGTACCACAATTCTGGACTTCCAGCTCTATTACAAAGCTGTCATCATCAAGAAAGTATGGTACTGGCACAAAAACAGGAACATAGATCAATGGAACAGAATAGAGAGCCCAGAAATGGACCCTCAACTCAATGGTCAACTCATCTTCGACAAAGCAGGAAAGAATGTCCAATGGAAAAAAGTCTCTTCAACAAATGGTGTTGGGAAAATTGGACAGCCACATGCAGAAGAATGAAACTGGACCATTTCCTTACACTATACACAAAAATAGACTCAAAATGGATGAAAGACCTCAATGTGAGACAGGAATACATCAAAATCCTTGAGATGAACACAGGCAGCAACCTCTTCAACCTCGGCTACAGCAACTTCTTGCTAGACACGTCACCAAAGGCAAGGGAAACAAAAGCAAAAATGAACGATTGGGACTTCATCAAGATAAAAAGCTTTTGCCAAGGAAAGGAAACAGTCAACAAAATCAAAAGACAACCAACAGAACGGGGGAAGATATTTGCAAATGACATATCAGATAAAGGACTAGTATCCAAAATCTGTAAAGAACTTATCAAACTCAACACCCAAAGAACAAATAATCCAATCAAGAAATGGGTAGAGGACATGAACAGACATTCTTTTTTTTTTTTTTTAAAGATTTTATTTATTCATTTGAGACACAGAGATACCGAGAGAGAGAGCATGAGCAGGGGGAGAGGCAGAAGGAGAGGGAGAAGCAGGCTCCCCGCTGAGCAAGGAGCCCAATGCAGGACTCAATCCCAGGACCCTGGGATCATGACCTGAGCTGAAGGCAGACACTTAACCATCTGAGCCACCCAGGCGCCCCATGAACAGACATTTCTGCAAAGAAAATATCCAAATGGCTAACAGACACATGAAAGTGCACAACATCACTCGGTATCAGGGAAATACAGATCAAAACCTCAATGAGAAACTACCTCATATTGGTCAGAATGGCTAACCTTAACAAGTCAGGAAACGACAGATGTTGGCAAAGATGCGGAGAAAGGGGAACCCTCCTACACTGTTGGTGGGAATGCAAGCTGGTGCAGCCACTCTGGAAAACAGTATGGAGGTTCCTCAAAAGGTTAAAAATAGAACTACCCTAGGACCCAGCAATTGCACTACTGGGTATTTACCCCAAAGATACAAATGTAGTGATCTGAAGGGGCACCTGCACCCCAATGTTTATAGCAGCAATGTCCATAATAGCCAAACTATGGAAAGAGCCTAGATGTCCATCAACAGATGAATGGGTAAAGAAGATGTGGTGATATATATACAATGGAATATATATATATAATGGAATGTTACGCAGCCATCAAAAATGAAATCTTGTCATTTGCAAGGACGTGGATGGAACTAGAGGGTATTATGCTAAGCGAAATAAGTCAATCAGAGAAAGACAATCATCATATAATCTCACTGATATATGGAATTTAAGAAACAAGGCAGAGGATCATACAGGGAGAGAGGAAAAAATGAAAAAAGATGAAACCAGAGAGGGAGACAAACCATAAGAGACTCTAAATCTTAGGAAGCAAACTGAGGATTGCTGGAGGGGAGGGCAGTGGGGGAATGGGGTGGCTGGGTGATAGACACTGGGGACGGTATGTGTTGTAATGAGCACTGGGTATTATATAAGACTGATGAATCACAGACCTGTACCCCTGAAACAAATATTTAAAAAATTAATAACATGATTTAAAAAATAAAAATAAAGAAGAAATGAATGGATGGAAATTAAGATGGACACACTAATGCTTCAGCAAATCTTGACTTTAAACTGCACGAATTGTTCTCTTCCTCATTCTTGAGGCCTCCCCTCCCTTTCACTTGTTTTTCTGTAGAACCTTTTGTTCCAAGAACTGGGTGATGTAGATACTTAGTAATGAGACTTGGATGGCCCATGGCAGCGCTAGTCCTGAGACCACCTTGAAAACATAAGAAACGTGGGGACAGCACGTACCAGATTCCTGTCGAAACTGCCCAGATCCTGTAATGCCTACCGAATCCCTCAACCTTTTGCCCTGGGCGGGCTTGCAGTCTTGGAGGCATCAGCCTGCTGCAGCCTCCTTCGCCCGGCGAAGCAATAAACTATCTTCCTTCTTTATACCCAAGCTCTGTCTTTGCCTTACGAATTTCGGCCCCGGAACACAAGAAGTCAGTTTTGGACAACACTTAGAAGGGAAGGCAATCCTAAAACAACCTATCCCTAGGCCTCAGACTTCAGAAGGGGTGTGTCAGAGAAGGCACGGGCAGTGCGTGTTAAACTGTATCAAGTTTGCGAATTCTCTGGCCACATCCTTTCTAGGAGATCAACCTAGGAGATGCTTCCTAAGAACTCTAGAAAGCGACCTAAGAGGTTTGGTACAAGATAGCAGAAACAGAATAGTAGCCTGAGGACTAGAATTTTAAGAAGAGGGAAGAATTTTTAAAATTTCTGTTTGGTCTTTAATTTGCCTCGAGGCTTCCCTTTTTCTGCCAGAGATGATCCTCACGACACTCAGGAGTTTCCGCAGCGGAAGGCACTGCAACGCGAGGGGAGGGCCCTCCACCCGGCAGGGGGCGGGCCGGGGCGGGGCGGGCGGCGCTCACAGGACCCGGAAGTCCCGCCCCGCCGAACGTCAGCTGTGTCGGCCCTTGCGTCGTTCTCTGGGTGGGAGGGGCCGTTTGGGTGGGCAGTTGTGACGTCGCTAGACTTGTCGGGTTGCTACGGCACCACTGCTAAGATTAGGAATTTTTGGCGGACCTAAGGAAGGGGACTGTGGGCTCAGAGCGCCGGTAAACGGCTCCAGGTGCACGAAAGCTGGAATGTGGGGGCTCGCGTGCTGCCGCCACAACAACGGTAAAACGGAAGTCCTGCTCCCGCGCAGCTCGGCGTCCGGGCGGAAACAGCGTTCTTCTCGGAGCTGAGGCCCCGAAGCTTCGGGCCTGGGCGGCCTCGGGCTTGGCTGCCGGGAGCTAAGGGAGCACCCTCAGCTGGTAAGAGGGAGGAGGGGACTTGGCGCGTACCTCCCGCCGCGCGGGAGAGCTGGAGCGCACTGCCAGCCTTGCCACAACGGTTGTGTTAATGCCTCGGAGCAGCCTAGGTCTCCCGACGGAAAGGTTCGTTTCCTTACCCGACATTTGTCTTAAACATGGATAAATACGCCGCCTTCCAGAGTAGTCCTGTTTCCCTGGATCGCAGAGCGCCTTTTTGCTTCAAGACGTTATGTGATGCTCCCAGTCTCTGAATTCTGATACGCTGCTGGGCATAATATTAAACACAAAGGTGTTTATTTCCTTTCTTCGTAGTTGGGCCGGAAATAAGATTCTCTCTCTTTCAGGTATTGATGTTGAGCATGCCTTTTTAGCATATTAAAATGGCTGTACCCCAAACCGCCATCCCCTCCTTGTCGGAATGCCAGTGCCGCATCTGTGTGGAAATCCTAATCGAGCCCGTAACACTGCCTTGTAACCACACGCTCTGTAACCCATGCTTCCAATCGACTGTCGAAAAGGCGAGTTTATGCTGTCCCTTCTGTCGCCGCCGGGTCTCTTCGTGGACCCGATACCATACCCGAAGAAATTCTCTTGTCAACATGGAACTGTGGGAATTAATCCAAAAACACTATCCAAAGGAATGCAAGCTTAGAGTTTCTGGGCAGGAGTCAGAGGAAATCGGTGAGTAAAACCCAGCGTGCGTGTTGTCTGAAAAATCAAAATCCTTTAAAAAGTGAATCACCACTAATCCATTTTCGGAAAGGATAAAAAGCCGATTAATACTTGTCTAAATTTTTCTCGGGGATTTGGGTTTTATGGGCCCCAACATGTTGATTGAGGTCGATGGTAACATTTTGTTCATTGTTAGAATGCCCAGGCTGTGTTCAGTTGTTTGTTGGGTTGAAAATGACAACAAAGAAACAAACCCAGAAGAATGGCCCACATGGAGCCTTCAGTCATGGGAAAGTTATATAAATATTCACAGATAAGCAGTAGTCAGTAGAGCAACCCCAGAAGTACAAAAAGCACTGGATTCCTGTATTACTGAACTCCATAAAGAACTGTCAGTTCTTTTCTTTTTTTTAAAAGATTTTATTTATTTATTTATTTATTTATTTACTTACACACAGAACACAGGCAGGGGGAGCAGCAGGCAGAGGGAGAGGAAGAAGCAGGCTCCGTGCAGAGCAGGGGGAGCCTGATGTGGGACTTGATCCCAGGACCCCGGGACCATGACCCGAGCTGAAGGCAGTGGCTTATCCAGCTGAGCCACCCAGAAGCCCCAGTTATTTCCTTAACTTACTTGATTACAGCACTACATCTCCATTCATTTAATTCTTCCCTTAAGCATGCAGTGAACCTCAACTAGCTTTCAGTGACCAGTTCCATCTAGTTCAGTTATTCTTATTTAAAGCCCTCCACCCTGTAGACTCAGCAGCTATTCACTGTGCCCCATACTGAACACTTGACTCTAGCACACTTAATGTGATCAATAAGCCACGCAGTGTTTCTTGTCTAGGCTTTGAATATGGTGCCTGTGCTCTGGTGTACCTGCCTTTTTTTGGGAATTACTTTTATTGTGCTAAATATATATAACATACTTGCCATTTAATGATGTTTTCAACAGTAGTTACACTTTATTAAAACTGCTTTATTGATATCTGCACATAGAATTGATACATTTTAAGTGTACAGTTCACTGGTTTTGGTATTTCACATCATTAGGTTTTTCAGAATTGTAAAATATATATAGCATAAATTTTTTTTTTTTTTAAGATTTATTTATTTGACAGAGAGATAGAGAAGGCACACAAGCAGGGAGAGTGGGAGAATGAGAAGCAGGCTTCCCGCGGAGCAGGGAGCCCGATGTGGGGCTCGATCCCGGGACCCCGGGATCATGACCTGAGCCGAAGGCAGACGCCCAACGACTAAGCCATCCAGGCGCTCTTATATAGCATAAAAATTGCCATTTTAACCTTTTAAGTGCACAATTCAATGGCAGTAATTATATTCACAATGTACAACCATCATCACTATGTTTCCAAAACTTTTTTTTTTTAAGATTTTATTTATTTACTTGAGAGAGAGCATGCATGGGGCGGGGGGAGGGTGGCAGAGAGGGAGAGGGAGAAGCAGAGTCCTCGCTGAGCAGGGATCCTGGTGCAGGACTCCATCCCAGGACCTTGGGATCATGACCTGAGCTGAAGGCAGACGCTTAACCGACTGAGCCACCCAGGCATTCCTCATATGGTAATTCTATGTTTAACTTTTTGAGGAACTGCCAAACTTTTCCACGGGGCTGTGCCATTCTGCATTCCCACCTGCAATGTATAATGGTTCCAGTTTCTCCACATCCTCACCAACACTTATCTTCTGGTTTTTTGGTGTTTTTTATTTTTATTTTTAAAATAGCCATCCTAGTAGGTGTGAAGTGGTATCTTAGTATCTGTGTCTTTTTAATTTATTATTTTTAATTTATTTTTCTAGTGTCTGTGTCTTTTTAATTGTGGTAGAGTATGCATCACAAAATTTACCATTTCCACTGTTTTTAAGCGTACAGTTCAGTGGCATTAAGTATAGTCACACAGGTGTACAATCATCACCACCATCCTTCTCCAGAACTCTTTACATCTTCCCAAACTGAAACTCCATACCCATTAAATAGTAACTCTCCAGTTCCTTCTCCCTCCAGCCCTTTTAACCACCATTCTACTTCCTGTTTCCATGAATTTGACCACTTTAGGTATCTCATATAAGCAGAATCATAGTATTTGTCCTTTTGTGTCTGGCTTATTTCACTTAGATGTCTTTAAGGTTCATCCATATTGTAGCATGTGTTAGAATTTCATTCCTTTCTGGGGCGCCTGGGTGGCTCAGTTGGTTAAGCATCCAGCCCTTGATCTCAGCTCAGGTCTTGATCTCAGGGTCATGAGTTCAAGCCCCTCGTTGGGCTCCATGCCCAGCATGGTGCCTACTTAAAAAAAAAAAAAAGAGTTTCGTTCTTTTCTATGGCTGAATATTCCCTTGAATGTATTTACCACATTTTGTTTATTAGTGGACACTTGGGTTACTTATACCTTCTGGCTATTGTGAGTAATGCTGCTGTGAACAGTGGTGTACAAGTATTTTTTTGAGTTCCTGTTTTCAACTTCTTTGAGTATGTACCCAGAAGGGAATTGCTGGATCATATGCTAATTCTATGGGGGTTTTTTGAGGGACTGCCGTACTCTTACATTACCACCAGCAATGTGCAAGGACTCCATTCTTCCATATCCTTGTCAGTACTTGTTACTTTCTTACTTTCTGGGTTTTGCTTTTTTTTTTTTTTTTTAAAGATTTTATTTATTTATCTGAGAGAAAGAGCGTGAGAGAGCACAAGCAGTGGGAGCAGCAGAGGGAGAGGGAGAAGCAGGCTCCCTGCTGAGCAGGGAGCCAGACATGGGGCTTGATCCCAGGACACTGGGATCATGACCTGAGCTGAAAGCAGACGCTTAACCCACTGAGCCACCCAGGCACCCCTGTTTTGTTTTTTTTTAATGGAGCCATCCTAATAGGTATGAGATGCTGTCTCATTGTGGTTTTGATTTGTATTTCCCTAATGACTAATGATGTTGAACATCTTTTCATGTGTTTTTTTTGCCATTTGTATATTTTCTTTGGAGAAATGTTTATTCAAGTCTTTTTCTGCTCATTTTTTAATTGGGTTATTTGGTTTTTTGTTATTGTTGAGTTGTTGGTGTTCTTTATATATTCTAGATGTTAACTCCTTATCAGATATGATTTGAAATATTTTCTCCCATACCATAGGTTGACATTTCACTCTGCTGATTGTGTCCTTTGCTGCACAGTAGTTTCTAAGTTTGATGTAGTCCTATTTGTCTATTTTTGCTTTTGTTGCTTGTGCTTTTGGTGTCATATCCAAGAAATCTTTGCTAAATTTCAATGTCATGAAGCTTTTTTCCTGTTTTCTTCTAGGAACTTTATAGGTCTTATATTTAGGTCTTCAATTCATTTTGAGTTAATTTTTTAAATATGGTATGGGGTAAGGGTCCAACTTCATTTTTTTACATGTAGATACCCAGTTTTCCCAGTGCCATTTGTTGATAAAATGGCTGTTTTAAAGTTTTTAGGTAGTAAATCTGATGTCTGGACCTCCTCAAAAATGGTTTCTATTAGTTTATTTTGTTCCTTTGAATTGTCCATACTTTCTTGTTTCTTTGCCTTGTGTTTTTTTTTTTTTTTGAGAAAATTGGACATTTTTTTTGTTTTTTTTTAAAGATTTTATTTATTTATTTGAGAGAGAGAATGAGATAGAGGGAGCATGAGAGGGGGGAGGGTCAGAGAGAGAAGCAGACTCCCCGCTGAACAGGGAGCCTGATGCGGGACTCGATCCTGGGACTCCAGGATCATGACCTGAGCTGAAGGCAGTCGCTTAACCAACTGAGCCACCCAGGCGCCCGAAAATTGGACATTTGACTGTAACAGTGTGGTGATACTGTAGGTCAGTCTTCCCTTTCCCCAGAATTTACCTTTTTTTTCTTAAAGATTTAATTTATTTATTTGTCAGAGAGAGAGAGCATACAAGCGGGGGGGGGGGGCGGGGAGTGGCAGGCAGAGGGAGAAGCAGGCTCCCCACTGAGCAAGGAGCCCGATGTGGGGCTCCATCCCAGGATCCTGGGATCATAACCAGAGCCGAAGGCAGACACTTAATGAACTGAGCCATCCAGGCATCCCAGTTTACCATTTTTTTTTTTTTTAGATTGTTGAAGGCTGTAATAGTCCATTTGTTTACTAACTTTGCCAAACTATTTTTGTAAAGACTATATGCCTTGTTGTATGTGGTCATCTGTGTCTCTGTGCTTTAGCTTGTTTTCAGTTAGCATTTTGACAGATTTCCTTGCATGTCAGGAGCTAAAAAAAAAACAACAAGAAACAAAAAAAAGCACCTTTTTGTCTTGGAACATTGGTTCAGTGCGGAGGCAGTCCTTCAGTTCTTAGCCAGACTTGCACTGAGCCTAGGGAATCAGCCCAAGGTGAAAGTTTGGGGGTCTTGTGTGTTTTTGGAGCTTGTGTCTTCCCTGGGTATGCTCCACCCCCTCCAGAACCGGTGTCCCATTCTCAGAATGTAGATATCCTTCAAGACTGCCACTACACTGAGGAGGAGGTGGGCAAGAGTAAAAATGCCACAAAACTTTCCTACTATTTTGAAGTTGCCTTTTTCTTGCTTCACTATTTTCTTGGTTGCTGTAAACCTTTGTTTTCCAAAGTTCTGACAATGTTGGCTCTGATAGTTTCTGCTTGGTTTTTCTTATTTCTATGGAGGGATGAGAGCTTGGAGCTGCCTGCTCTGCCATTTTGCTGACAGCTCTCCATCAGCCTTCTCTTAAGTGCTTATCACTGACATTTGTGTTATTTTCTCTTTTTTTTTAATAAAGATTTAATTTATTTATTTGAGAAAGAAAGGGGAAAAAAACCACGAGAGTAGGGGAGGGGCAGAAGGAGAGGAAGAAGCGGGCTCCATCCCAGGATCCTGAGATCATGACCTGAGCTAAAGGCAGACGCTTAACCAACTGAGTCACCCAGGTCAGGTGCCCAAACTGGTGTTATGCTTGGACTTCTCCACATTCGGTTCTAAATAAACCTATTTTCTTTGCGGGAGATCTTTGGAGCTCTCAGTTCTTACGGTCTGCCTCTTTCCCTGGGCAAAATCTGCGTCAGTGCTCTAGACCTAGAGGCAGAGACAATGGCTGGCTTCTCTCTTTATGAACAGGACAGATGGCTGGCATAGTAGCCTCCAGTCTTCTTGGCTTGCCTGCCCTAGAAACTGCCCTATGAATGAACTGTGATGAGGGCAATGGGGCCCTAGTATTCTCTACCTGCTGTGCCTAGGGTAATGCTTCCTTTCTGTGCATATGAAGTGGATGGAGGAAGGGAGCCCACAGTCTCTCAGGTCCACTTACCTGGAATTCAGCCTCTGCAACAGTGAGCTGGAAGGGATAAGACATGCTGGCAGTTTGTTCCTCCCAGAGGGATGCCATAGCCCTATACCAGGAGCTGGGGAGACATGGAGCCCTGGCTTGGCCACCCCACTTGGAGTGGAGCCTCCATCTTGTTTAGCTTGGTAGTGGGGGTTGGGGGGAGGTTGTGGCTCAAGTGCCGAAGATTCTCATTTTTCTTACTGAGATTTAGTAAATTTGGGGGAAATATTTCTTCATTTGCTGTATGTTCCTAGGACAGTTTCCAGGGATTTTTATATGACCAGTTATTTATACCATTCTCCAGTTGTAGTTGTTTTGTTGAAGAACTGGTCTACAGATCTCCTCACTTTAGTGTTCTGGATGTTAGTTCTCCTTGCTTTGTTTTTCATATAAATTATATTTAAGTATAAGATACATACAAAAGTGTACAAATCAGGGACTCCTGGGTGGCTCAGTCAGTTAAGTGTCCAACTCTTGATTTTGGCTCAGATCATGATCTCAGGGTTGTGAGATGGAGCCTGCTTGGGATTCTCCCTCTGCCCCTCCCTCCCCTGCCCAAGTGCATGTGCACATGCTCCAGCACGCTCTTTCTCCCCACCTCCTCTCCCTCTTTAAAAAAAAAAAAAGTGTACAAATCATAAATCTGTAGTTCAGTGAGTTTTTGAAGTGAAAGTGTCTATATAACCAGCATTCAGGTCAAGACCCAGAACTTTACCAGAATGCCTAAGTTCTCCTTGTGGTCCAGTCTAGTCACTTGCCATCCCGGTAACTCCTGTTCTGATGTGTAACACCATAGATTGCTTTTACCTGTTCTGAACTATTTATTTATTTATTAGATTTTATTTATTTATTTATTTATTAGATTTTATTTATTTATTTGACAGAGAGAGAGAGAGAGAGAGAGCAGGAACACAAGCAGGAGGAGTGGGAGAGGGAGAAGCAGGCCTCCCGAGGAGCAGGGAGCCCGATGTGGGGCTCGATCCCAGGACGCTGGGATCATGACCTGAGCCGAAGGCAGACGCTTAATGACTGAGCCACCCAGGCGCTCCTGTTCTGAACCTTTTAAAAATGGAATCTTGTATCTTGTGTCTGACTTCTTTAGCTCACCATTATATTGGGAGATTGATCCATGATATATGTGATGCAGTTTGTTTTCATTGCTGTATAGTACTATGTTGTGTGGATATTAAATAGTGAAAGCAATGGAAAATTCTGTGTCCATTGATACTGGGCATTTTGGGCTGTTATGAATAGTGCTGTAACATTTTTATACTTGTATTTTGGTGAACATATGTCTCCATTTCTGTTGGATATATTCATATATCTAAGCATGGAATTTGGGGGTCACAGAGTGTGAATAAAAAGTTAAATCCTGGGACTCCTGGGTGGCTCAATACGTTAGTGTCTGCCTTCGGCTCAGGTCACGATCCTAGGATCCTGGGATTGAGTCCCACATCAGGCTCCCTGCTCTTCAGGAAGCCTGCTTCTCCCTCTGCCTGCCACTCCCCCTGCTTGTGCGTGCTCTCTTTCTCTGACAAGTAAATAAAATCTTAAAAAAAAAAAGTTAAATCCTTTCCTGTGCTAGATGAGAATCCATCCTTTGATTAAATCTCTAGTTTTATTTTCCCCAAAACCTGAGGGTAAGAATGTTAATGATGTTACTAGGCAACATTGTTTAATGGGAAATATGATCCTCAGCTGACAAATTGCCCCTCTATTGGCAGGAATTATAAATACTGATTGGGATATTGTGCTTTATGCTCCTCTGAGCACAGTGACCATTGTAACTGAGCATGTTCCTTGTGGGGAACCTGTGCCTTTATTGTTGCTGTAAGAAATGTTGGTTGTTGTAGAGCAAGAATTATCTGGCTTCCTTGCTCTCATGCTGTTAGATTAATGCCAAATGTGGTCCTGTGGTCATTTTCTGAGTTTAAATGTTTAGTACAGCCTAAGACTACCCCATGGTGGGTGTTACAGGTAGGGTAGGCCTTAGGAGATCTTGCCAAACAGTTTTCCAAAGTGGTTTTACCAATTTATACTCGTACCAGTAGTGTATGAGAGTTGTAGCTGAACCACATTCTGGCAACACTTGGTTTTACTTTGTTTCTTTTTTAAATTTTATTATGTTATGTTAGTCACCATACAATCCATCATTAGTTTTTGATGTAGTGACCCACGATCCATTGTTTTCGTATAACACCCAGTGCTCCATTCAGTACGTGCCCTCTTTAATATCCATCACCAGGCTAACCCCTCCCCCCAACCCCTCCCCTCTAAAACCCTGTTTGTTTCTCAGGTCCATAGTCTCTCATGGTTCATCTCTCCTTCCAATTCCCCCCCCTCATTTTTCCCTTCCTTCTTCTAATGTCCTCCATGTTATTCCTTATGTTTCACAAATAAGTGAAACCATATGATAATTGACTTTCTCTGCTTGACTTATTTCACTTAGCATAATCTCCTCCAGTCCCATCCATGTTGATGTAAAAGTTGGGTATTCATCCTTTCTGATGGCTGAGTAATACTCGATTGTATATATGGGCCACATCTTTTTTTTTTTTTTTAAGATTTTATTTATTTATTTATTTATTTATTTGACAGAGAGAGACACAGCGAGAGAGGGAACACAAGCAGGGGGAGTGGGAGAGGGAGAAGCAGGCTTCCCGCAGAGCAGGGAGCCCGATGCTGGGCTCGATCCCAGGACCCTGGGATCATGACCTGAGCCGAAGGCAGATGCTTAACGACTGAGCCACCCAGGTGCCCCTGGGCCACATCTTCTTTATCCATTCATCTGTTGAAGGGCGTCTTGGCTCTTTCCATAGTTTGGCTATTGGGGACATTGCTGCTATGAACATTGGGGTGCATATGGCCCTTCTTTTCACTACATCTGTGTCTTTGGGGTAAATACCCAGTAGTGCAATTGCTGGGTCATAGGTGCTCTATTGTTAAATTTTTGAGGAACCTCCACACTGTTTTCCAAAGTGGCTGTACCAACTTGCATTCCCACCAACAGTGTAAGAGGGTTCCCCTTTCTCCACAACCTCGCCAACATTTGTTTCTTTCCCTGTCCATTTTTGCCATTCTAACTGGTGTAAGGTGGTATCTCAGTGTGGTTTTGATTTGGATTTCCTTGATGGCTAATGATGATGAACATTTTTTCATGTGTCTGTTAGCCATTTGTATGTCTTCTTCAGAGAAGTGTCTATTCATCTCTTCTGCCTCCTTTTTGACTTGATTATTTGTTTTTTGGGTGTTGAGTTTGAGAAGTTCTTTATAGATCTTGGATACCAGCCCTTTATCTGTAGTGTCATTTGCAAATATCTTCTCCCATTCTGTGGGTTGCCTCTTTGTTTTGTTGACTGTTTCCTTTGCTGTGCAGAAGCTTTTTATCTTGATGAAGTCCCAAAAGTTCATTTTTGCTTTTATTTCACTAGCTTCTGGGATGTATCTTGAAAGAAGTTGCTGTGGCCGATGTCAAAGAGGTTACTGCCTATGTTCTCCTCTAGGATTTTGATGGATTCCTGTCTCACATTGAGGTCTTTCATCCACTTTGAGTTTATCTTTGTGAATGGTGTTAGAGAATGGTCAAGTTTCATTCTTCTGCATGTGGCTGTCCAATTTTCCCTGTTTTCTTTTTTTTTTTTTTAAGAAATTTTGGTAGTATACTTATTTTTTTCAGCATTTTATTATGAAAAAAATTTTTATGAAAAATGTTAAACATACAGAAAAGTTGAAAGAATTTTATAGTGAACTCTCATATACCCATAACCAGATGTGACAATATTTTATTTTTATTTTTATTTATTTATTTTTAAAGATTTTATTTATTTATTTGTTAGAGAGAGAGTGAGAGAGCACAAGCAGGGGAAGCAGCAGGCAGAGCAGGCAGAGGGAGAAGCAGGACCCTGGGATCTTGACCTGAGCTGAAGGCAGACTCTTAGCTTACCGAGCCACCCAGGCATCCCGACAGTATTTTCTTTTTTTCTTTTTTCTTTTCTTTTCTTTTCTTTTCTTTCCTTTCCTTTCCTTTCCTTTCCTTTCCTTTCCTTTTCTCTTCTCTCCTCTCTTCTCTTCTTTTCCTCTTTTCTCTTCTCTTATTTTTAAAATTTTATTTATTTATTTATTTGAGAGAGAGCACAAGCAGAGGGAGAGGGAGAAGCAGGCTCCCTGCTGAGCAGTGAGCCTGATGCGGGGCTCAATCCCAGAGTCCTGGGATCATGACATGAGCCAAAGGCAGACACTTAACTGAGTGAGCCACCCAGGTGTCCCGTGACAGTATTTTTTTTTTTTTTTAAGATTTCATTTATTTATTTGACAGAGAGAGAGAGGCAGCTAGAGACGGAACACAAGCAGGGGGAATGGGAGAGGGAGAAGCAGGCTTCCCGCGGAGCAGAGAGCCCGATGCGGGGCTCGATCCCAGGACCCCGGGATCCGGGTGGCAGTCGTTTAATGACTGAACCACCCAGGCGCCCCCCCCCCCCCCCGTGACAGTATTTTATATTTGCTGTGTCACAGATCTTTCATCTGTCCATCTGTCAGTCTATCTTTTTTTTCATTTATTTCACTTTCCCTTTAAATAATGTAAGTACACATATTATGAGGGATCAATGTTAGCTTATAACTCATTTTAATGTAAATTTACATACAGTGAAATGCACAAATCTTAGTTGTACCTTCACTGAGTGTTCACATTTGTATAACCTTTTGTAACATGAACCCTTATAAAAATAAAGAATATTACCATCACCCTTGAAGGTACCCTCATTCCTTTCCAGTTAATCTCTACCCCTACCCTCCATAAGTCGACCAGTGTTTCTATTTTTTCCCACCATAGATTCATTTTGCCTTTTCCAGAATTTCATATACATGGAATTCTATTAGTTTACTAGGGTTGACATTACAAAGTACCACAAACTAGGTGGCTTAACAGAAATTTATTTTCCCACAATTCTGGAGGCTAGAAGCCCAAAATCAAGGTGTCAACAGGGATGTGTTCTCTTAAAGGCTCTAGAGGAGAATCTGTTCCATGCCTCTCTCTCTTTCTTTCTTTCTTCGCTTCTCTTCTCTCGTGACTTTCTCTTAGCTCATGGGTGTTGCTGATAGTTCATGGTATTCCTTGGCTTGCAGCTGCATAACTCCAATCTCTGCCTCCGTAGTCACATGGCATTCTTCCTCTGTGTTTGTCTCTGCATGACTGTCTCAACTCTGTATCTCTCTCTTCTTTTTTATAAGGACACCATTAATACTGCATTAAGGGCCTACCTTACTCCAATATGAAGTCCATTATGTCCACAACAACTGTTTCCCAGTAAGGTCCCATTCTTAATACAGGTATTAGGACTTCAACGTATCTTTTTGGGGGACACAATTCAACCTATAATAGTAATCATGCAGTGTATATCTTTAGCGTAAGATTCTTTTACTTAGTATAAAGTTGGAGATTCATCTTGTGGGTATTAGTAGTTTATTTCTTTTTATTTTTAAGTATCATCTTACTGGTTGACTATATTATACTTTGTTGGCAGTTCTGCACTTCATGGTGTCTCAGCTGTTTCCAGGTTTGGGCTAACAGGAATAAAGTTGCTCTGAAGATTCTTGTAATAGTTTTTTGTTGTTGTTTTATTTTTTTATAGCCATGTATTTTCATTTTTTTCTTGGGCAAATACTTAGGAGTAGAATTGCTCGGTGTAGATACATGCTTGGTTGTATAAGAAACTATGTACTATCATTTTCCAAAATAGTTGTATTATTTTCTAATCCCAGCAACAGTGTTTGCAAATTCTGGTTTCTGCGCATCTGTGTTAGTTTGGGCTGCTGTAACAAAGTATATAGACTGGGTGGCTTTAACATAGAAATTTATTTTTTCATAGTCCTGGCGTCTGGGAAGTGTAAGATCAAGATGCTGTCTGACTTATTCTTTGTGGATGCCCTCTTCCTGGTTATGTCTTCACCTGGTGGAAAGCTGGCTCACTCTCCGGCCTCTTGTAAAGGCATTAAAACCACTCAGGAGGGCTCTCTACCCTTCTGACCTAATTACTTCCCAAAGCTTCACCTCCAAATACTATAGGGTTAGATTAGGGTTTCAACATAGAATTTGTCGGGGGGACACCTTCAGTTCATTTACAACATGCTCACCAACATTTGGTGTTATCTATTTAATTTTAACCATTCTGATTGTAGTCCAATCTCATTGTACTTTTAATTTGCATTTCCTGGTGACTGATGGTGTTGAATCATTTATATATCTTCCATTATGAAGTGTCTGAATCTTTTGCTTCTTAAGTTATCTTTGTGTATTATTATTTTTTAAAGATTTTATTTACTTATTGTGCTTATTTTCTTAATGGTGTCTTGATGAGCTGAAAATTTTTTTCAAGATCTTTTTTTTTTTTTTTCTTTAAGTAATCTCTACACCCAACGTGGGGTTCAAACTCACAGCCTCAGGACCAAGAGTCTCATGCTCCACTGACTGAGCCAGCCAGGTAGTCTTTTGAGCTGAAATTTTTATTTTTTATTTATTTTATTTATTTATTTTTAAAGATTTTATTTATTTATTTATTTGACAGAGAGAGAGACAAAGCGAGAGAGGGAACACAAGCAGGGGGGTGGGAGTGGGAGAAGCAGGCTTCCCGCCAAAGCAGGGAGCCCGATGTGGGGCTCTATCCCAGGACCCTGGGACCATGACCTGAGCCAAAGGCAGATGCTTAACGACTGAGCCACCCAGGCGCCCTGAGCTGAAATTTTTAATTTTCATGAAGTCTAATTAATGAACTTTTCCTTTTATGGTTATGACTTTCTGTGTCCTAAAAAACTTTATCCTCTGTAGTAATATTAAAATATTTCTGGGGCACCTTGGTGGCTCAGTCAGTTAAGCATCCAGCTCTTGGTTTTGGCTCAGGTCATGATCTCATGGGTCATGGGATTGGGCCCCACATCAGGCTCTGGGCTCAGCAGGGAGTCTGCTTGGGATTCTCTCTCCCTCTTCCCATCCCCTACCCCACCACCCCCACGCACACACCTGCACTCTCTCTCAAATAAATCTTTGAAAAAAGTATTTCTATGTTTTTTTCTAAAATCTTTATAAAGTTTTAGCTTTTGTTTAGGTTTATGGTCCATTTCAAATTTTTTGAATATTGTGTGAGATAGAGGTTGAGGTTAATTTTTTCCTATACGAATATCACTTATTCCTGTATCTTTATTGAAACGGCTTTCCTTACACAGTTTGGGTCTATTCTGTTCCATTGATTTGTTGATTTTAATGTTAAAATCACACTGTTGATTGCTGTGGCCATATAGAAAGTCTTGAAGTCACATAGTAATAGCTCTCCAACTTTATTATTATTTTTCATGTTTGTTTTGGGTATTCTAGGTCCTTTCTATTTTCATGTAGATTTTTTTCATCAACCTGTCATTTTCTAGCAAAAGCATAGTAGGGGTTGATTTGGGTTGTGTTGAATCTTTAGATCAATTTGGGGAGAATTGACATTGTAACAACATAGAGCCTTTGTACCTATGAAAATAGGCTCTCTCTCCATTCATTAGGTCTTCAGTTTCTCTCAGTAATATTTTATAGTTTTTTGTTGAGGACCAATTATATGTTGTTATATGTTGAATTGTATTTTTCTTAAAAAGATATGTTGAAGTCTAGCCTCTAATGCTTCAGACCTTATTTGGAAATAGAATCTTTACAGAGTTAGTCAAGTTTAGGTCATTGGTGTTGTGGGTCCTAATCCATTGTGACTGGTGTCCTCATTAAAAGGGGAAATTTGAGGGCGCCTGGGTGGCTCAGTTGGTTAAGCGACTGCCTTCGGCTCAGATCATGATCCTGGAGTCCCAGGATCAAGTCCCGCATCGGACTCCCTGCTCAGCAGGGAGCCTGCTTCTCCCTCTGACCCTCCCCCTTCTCATGTGCTCTCTCTCTCTCATTCTCTCTCTCAAATAAATAAAATCTTTAAAAAAAAAAAAAAAAGGGAAATTTGAGGGGCGTCTGGGTGGCTCAGTCGTTGGGCATCTGCCTTCAGCTCGGGTCGTGGTCCTGGGGTCCTGGGATCGGGCCCCGCATCGGGCTCCCTGCTCGGCAGGAACCCTGCTTCTCCCTCTCCCTCTTCCCCTGCTTGTGTTCCCTCTCTCACTGTCTCTCTCTCTCTGTCAAATAAATAAAATCTTTAAAAAGGTGGGGGGATTTGAACAGAGACAGACACACACAGAAGGAGGATGATATAAAAATCCACAGTGGGTTCCCTCTCTCGCTGTGTCTCTCTGTCAAATAAATAAATAAAATCTTAAGAAAAGGGCTCCTGGGTGGCTCAGATGGTTAAGTGTCTCCTTCGGCTCAGGTCATGATCTCAGGGCCCTGGGATCAAGTCCCGCATCGGGTTCCCTGCTCAGTGCAGAGCCTGCTTCTCCCTCTCCCTCTGCCACTCCCTCTGCTTGTGCTCTTCTGTCTATCTCTCTGTCAAATAAATAAATAAAATCTTTAAAAAAAAAATCTTTAAAAATAAATAAATAAAATATGGATTTCCGGATTGTTTGTGAAGACAGAGGGTTCGAGTGATTCATCTACAAGCCAATGAATACCAAAGATTGCTGGTAAACCACCAGAAACTAAGAAGAATCAAGGAACCCTACAGGCTTTAGAAGAAGATTAGATGAACAAATTTAATTGGGAGAAGAAAACTTTATTTCCATGATGATGCAAGCAGAATCAAATTGAGTGATGAAAGTAATTTTATAAACAACTTAATTGTTCAAGTTAGGTTTATTGTGATTTTTGGTTTTGGTCCAGTTTTGAACATTCAGTTCTTTGATTAACTCGGATTTTTCTTTCAGAATAAAATAAAGAGTATGAGGATAAAATTCCTTTTTTTTTTTTTTAAAGATTTTATTTATTTATTTGACAGAGAGAGAGCGCGAGAGCAGGAACACAAGCAGGGGGAGTGGGAGAGGGAGAAGCAGGCTTCCTGCCGAGCAGGGAGCCCAATGTGGGACTCGATCCCAGGACCCTGGGATCATGACCTGAGCCGAAGGCAGACGCTTAACGACTGAGCCACCCAGGCGCCCGAGGATAAAATTCCTTTAGTGAATCTTGGCTGCTCAGGAAGAACACTCACTGTAAGACAGCAATATTAAGTACAGTGGGAAAATTTAATTTAATTCTCTATTGATTTATGTATTTGCAAATAACTCCTCCCAGTTTGTTGTTTGTTTTTAATTTTGTAATGTTTGATATCATATAGAAGTATTAAAAAACAAAATTTAGGGATGCCTGGGTGGCTCAGTCGGTGAAGCGTCTGCCTTCGGCTCAGGTCATGATCCCAGGGTCCTGGGATCTAGTCCCACATCAGGCTCCCTGCTCAGCGGGGAGCCTGCTTCTCCCTCTGCCTGCCTCTCCTTCTCTCTAACAAATAAATAAATAATAAAAAGAAACTGGGGAAAAAATCTGTAAAAAAAAAAAAATAAAAAATAAAAAACAAAATTTAACCAAGTAAATTTGAAGATGTAATTGACTTCATTGAACGATTCATGACTTGGGCAGCATCTCACCCAGCAAGCAGTAGAGGGCTCCTCTGAGCTGCAGGGAAGGAAAGGCAGAGAAGAGCCATTTAAAAAATAATGGGGTGCCTGGGTGGCTCAGTTGGTTAGAGTCTGGCTCATGATTTCGAATCTGGTCACAATCTTAGGGTTGTGGGATCGAGCCCCACATCAGGCTTGGCACTCAGCGTTGAGTTGGCTTGAGATTCTGCTTGAGATTCCCTCTGAACCTCTCCCCCCACACCCACCCACTCTCACTCTTAAATAAAAACAGATAAATATTTAAAATAAATTAAAAACACATAAATATTTTAAAACATTTAAAGCATAAAAACAAATAATAATTTATTAGCAAGGAATGCAGTGTTTAGGCAAGGTCGCCCTCCTAAGGGGAAGGGGCCTCTCAGGGTATTGCCTACAGGAAATTCCAGTTTGGGTGGTTAAAGGTTACATTTGAGGGGGATGAAGCTGAAGTTAGGTTAGATATTAAATCTTGGTTTACTGTTATGGAACCTTAACTGTCTCCATTATAGCCCTGTGGTTTTCTTTTTTCTTTTCTTTTTTAATGTTTATTCCAAAGCCATTTTAAATCTTTAAGTAAAAATCCAGTGTTGCCACCCAAAACATTAACAATGGGTGATTATCCAAGGTGGCTTTTGTTCTACAAAATGACCACAAAGAGCATGCTACTCTCTAAGGGAAGGAAACAAACCATCCTCCTGTAGTTTTCTTTTTCTTTTTTTTTTTTCTTTTTTTTTTTTTTTAAAGATTTTATTTATTTATTTGAGAGAGAGAGAATGAGAGACAGAGAGCATGAGAGGGAGGAGGGTCAGAGGGAGAAGCAGGCTCCCTGCCGAGCAGGGAGCCCGATGCGGGACTCGATCCAGGGACTCCAGGATCATGACCTGAGCCGAAGGCAGTTGCCTAACCAACTGAGCCACCCAGGCGCCCCTCTTTTTTTTTTTTTTTTAAAGATTTTATTTATTTGACAGAGAGAGATACAGCGAGAGAGGGAACACAAGCAGGGGGAGTGGGAGAGGGAGAAGCAGGCTTCCCGGGGAGCAGGGAGCCCGATGCGGGGCTCAATCCCAGGACCCTGGGACCATGACCTGAGCCGAAGGCAGACGCTTAACGACTGAGCCACCCAGGCGCCCCCCCCCCTTTTTTTTTTTAAGATTTTATTTATTTGACAGAGAGAGAAATCTCCCAATTTTAAATGCTGGCACTGAATGGGCACATAACACATGTCTGCAGGCTTTACATGGCTTGCAGACCAGCAGTTTGCAAATTCGTAGAAGAACTAAAAACAGTAATGTAACTCCGTAACAGGTAGCAATGAAGTATGTCAAATTCTTATTTAAGCTGTTGAGAAGGATTCATTTGAGGCAATACAGTGGGAAATACAGGAGTGAGAAATATATGTCTCCTGAAAAAAATAGTAGGGGCTAGAAACGAAGCCCAGGAAGACAGGAGGGACAGCAGCACTTCAATGATAGCACTTTGAAAAAAGGAGGATAGGGTATGTGTAGAGAGGTAGTGTAATACCAGATGTGACAGCTCAGGGGGTGGCAAATTTTTCCCATAAAGGGCAAGATAATAAATATTTTATGCTCTGTGGGCAATGAATGTAGTCTTTGTTGCAGTGACTCAACTCCTGCCATTGTAAGCACAAAACCAGCCATTGATATAGATGAGTGCCTCTGTTCCAATAACACTTCCTTTACAAAAAAATATGAAGGCCAAACTTGGCCGGACTCTTGATTTCGGCTCAGGTCATGATCTCAGAGTCATGAGGCTGAACCCTGCCTGGGGCTCCACGCTCAGTGGAGAGTCAGCTTGAGAGCTCTCTCCCACTCCCTCTGCTTCTCTCCCAACTCGCTTTCTCTCTAAAATAAATAAATAAATAAATGAATAAATAAAATCTTTAAAAAAGAGATTTGAGTGGTAAATTTTCTGTTATATGCATTTTACCACCATAAAAACAACAACAATCAAAACTTCTGTTGAAAAGAAAACTACAGGGGGCGCCTGGGTGGCTCAGCCGTTAAGCGTCTGCCTTCAGCTCAGGTCATGATCCCAGGGTCCTGGGATCGAGTCCCACATTGGGCTCCCTGCTCTGCGGGAAGCCTGCTTCTCCCTCTCCCACTCCCCCTGCTTCCTCTCTCGCTGTGTCTCTCTGTCAAATAAATAAATAAAATCTTAAAAAAATAAAATAAAATACGGATTTCCGGATTGTTTTGAAAAAATCAGAAAATATGGCAAGGACGACCCAAGTTTCCCCGGGGCAGTAGTCAGCTGGAGTTGAGTAGTAGCTGCCCCTGTAAAAGAGCAGTTGTGTTCTCTTTTTCTAGATTTAACTCGAGATGATTTTTTTCCCCTCATTGTGACTTAGTGTTTCTTTAATCCTGTAGATTCGTTTGAAATGTCCGATGATCCTTGGTTTTACTTTCACATTTAAAAATGAGGCCCTTCAAAAAAATAAATAAAAATGAGGGCCTAGAATAACGCTCCTTGTACGTATATTGGCAGTGGTGACTGGCAGACATTGTTTGAGGTTATGCTTGGCTGTTACGCTTCGCCACCGTACGTGCCACATTTTAGAGGGCTTTGTTCTGTGTCACCACCTCTCATATTAGCTCTCTGGCCCTGTCCAGACAATTCAGTTTCTTTAAAAAATAACTTTTGAGGGGCTCCTGGGTGGCTCAGTGGGTTAAACATCTGATTCTTGATTTCTGCTCAGGTCATGATCTCAGGGTTGTGGGGTTCAGCCCCTGGTCAGGCTCCACTCCCAACGGGGAATCTGCTTCTCTCCCTTTCCCCGTCCCCTGCTCACGCAAGTTCTCATGCTCTCTCTCAAATAAATACATAAATAAAATTTTTAAAATAACTTTTGAGGGGCACCTGGGTGGCTCAGTTGGTTAAGCGACTGCCTTCGGCTCAGGTCATGATCCCAGGGTCCTGGGATCGAGTCCAACATCGGGTTCCCGGCTCAGCGGGGAGCCTGCTTCTCCCTCTGACCCTCTCCTCTCTCGTGCTGTTTCTCTCTCGCTCACTCTCCAATAAATAAATAAATAAAATCTTTAAAAAAATAAATAAATAAAAATAACTTTTGAGTGTGCATATATGCACTTACACACACATGTAGGAAGAAATGCCTACCAGCCAAGTATTCTGATTTAACAGATGGTGAACTTTTAATTCCCTGTCCCACACTTACTCACTGTGGTCTCTATTGTGCCTTGTGTTTTTGAGTCTGAGCTGCTCTTCCAGTATACGGGGCAGATCTCCTAACTCACTTTCCTTTCCAAAGGTTGCATTTTTCTTCATTCTGATGTATAAGTTGTCTCTTTTACATCACCATCCCATTTTCTAGAAATTTGTTAAAGTTTCCTGTTAACTGATTGACCCTTCCCTAATCTCTTTGCTGTTGTAAGATTACTTTTTAAAAATGCCTTTAATACTGTTATTTTAATAGATTCTAGAACAAGAGTTAAGTATATGTATTCATGTGCCATTCTGAACCAGAAAACCTCTGGACTTTCTTTTTCTTTTTCTTTTTTTTTTTTTTAAGTTTATAATCTCTACACCCAACATGGGGCTCAAACTCATGACTCCAAGGCTCCTGGGTGGCTCAGTTGGTTGAGTGACTGGCTTCAGCTCAGGTCATAATCCCAAGGTCCTGGGGCAGGGTCCTGCGGAGCAGGGAGCCTGTTTCTCCCTCTGCATCTCTCTCTCTCATGAATAGATAAATAAAATCTTAAGAAAAAAAAACTCACGACCCCAACATCAAGAGTTACACACTCCACTGACTGAGTCAGCCAGGCACCCCTGGACTTTCTTTTAAAATGAAATTCCAGGAGTGCCTGGGTGGCTCAGTTGGTTAAGTGTCTGCCTTCAGCTCAGGTCATGATCCCAGGGTCCTGGGATTGAGCCCCTTGTTGGGCTCCCTGCTCAGGGGAGAGTCATCTTCTCCCTCTGCCCCTCCCCCACTTGTGTGCATGCTCGCTGTCTCGAATAAATAAATCTTTAAAAAATAAAATAAAGTGGAATTTCATAGGGGCTCATGGCTGGCACAGTCAGTAGAACGTGCGACTCTTGATCTCGGGGTTGTAAGTTTGAACTATATGTTGGGTGTAGAGTTACTTAAAATTATTTTAAAAATAAAATCTTTAGAAAAAAATAAAATGGCACTCCACAGAGAAGGTATTGCTATAGCTATTAATAATTGTACATTTATTCTAATTTCACGTTTTCATATTAATACAGGTTTAATGAAAAACCAAAGCTAGCCATAAAATTCTGTGTTGCCTATAATATTATTTTCTTTCTTGATCTGAAACAGTTGATGACTGTCAGCCAGTTCGCTTATTAAGTAGACCCGGGGAATTGAGAAGAGAGTATGAGGAGGAGATAAGCAAGGTAGGTACTAAGTAGTTATTCTTTTTTGGAAGAATTCTCTTGTGTTTTCAGTTTCAGATTTTACATACAGTTTTGTGTTTGTTTAAAAAAATATTTTATTCATTTTTAGAGACAGGGTGTATGCATGTACCATGGTGGGGGAAGGGGCAGAGGGAAAGAGAGAGAGAGACTCTTAAGCAGGCTCCATGCTCAGCACTCAGTGCGGTGCCCCATGAGGGGCTTGATCCCATAACCCTTAGATCATGACCTGAGCCAAAATCGTTTAACTGACTGAGCACCCAGGTGCCCCATATATGCCTGTATAAATAATATATATTGAAATATAAATTTTTTTTAAAGATTTTATTTATTTATTTGAGAGAGAGAATGAGATAGAGAGAGCATGAGAAGGGGGAGGGTCAGAGGGAGAAGCAGACTCCCCGCCGAGCAGGGAGCCCGATGTAGGACTCGATCCCGGGACTCCAGGATCATGACCTGAGCCGAAGGCAGTGGTTTAACCAACTGAGCCACCCAGGCGCCCGAAATATAAATTTTAATGTACTTTACAAAGGCTCTGGTTTTTACATTTTTTTTTCTTTTTCTTTCTTTCTTTTTTTTTTTTTAAGATTTTATTTATTTGACACAGAGAGAGATAGCGAGAGCAGGAACACAAGCAAGGGGAGTGGGAGAGGGAGAAGCAGGCTTCCCGCTGAGCAGGGAGCCCGATGTGGGGCTCGATCCCAGGACCCTGGGATCATGACCTGAGCTGAAGGCAGACGTGAAACGACTGAGCCACCCAGGCGCCCCTGTTTTTTACATTTGTTCACAGTAGTTACTAGCTTTATTTATATATAATTTGTGCTCTTATGTGATAGATTTTTTTTCATTTTCCCTTCCCATTTTTATTAATTTAGTTGTATATTTTTTAAATGTGTAGAATATTAACATGCACCCCAAAGTAAAAATAACATAAAAAGTTATTCTCAGAGTGGATACTCCCTCCTGTACCTTATCCACCCTGTGTCCACCACACTGTAGATAACTAATTTTATCACTGTGTAGTTTATCCTTCCTTTGGTGTTTTTTGTAAAGATCAATAGATATATAACTACTCTTGTTTATTGAATATTGCATACTATATATTCTTTTGAACTTTGCTTTTTTTACTTGGTAATATCCCCTGGAAATCAGTCCATATTATTCAAGAGAGGGTAAGATAGTAAGATAGTTTCCAGTATTTTCTAATTACAAATAATACTGCAATACTGTGCATATAGATCTTCAGGGTAAATTTCTAGACGTGAGATTGCCAAGTTTCAGGTAAATGACATGTAGATTTGTTAGAACTGCCAAATTCTCCTTTATAGGGGTACCATTTTGCATTTTCAATGAGAATGCCTGTTTCCAAACACCCTTGCCAACAGAGTACTGTCAGGCTTTTAAATTTTTGCTAATCTGATGGGTGAGAAATGGTATTGGCATAGTTTTTCTTTTAAAAAAATACTTTGTTGAGGTAGAATTTATCTGTAGTAAATTTCAGTATAGGAAAATTTACTAATTTTAGATATACAGTTTTTTTTAAAGAAAAAAATTTTTTAATGATTTTATTTATTTATTTATTTATTTGAGAGAGAGAGAAACAGCATGAGAGGGGAGAGGGTCAGAGGGAGAAGCAGGCTCCCAGCTGAGCCAGGAGCCCTATGTGGGACTCGATCCCAGGACTCCAGGTTCATGACCCTAGCTGAAGGCAGTCACTCAACCAGCTGAGCCACCCAGGCGCCCGGTATGCAGTTTGGTAACTTTGTTTAACCCAAGGTCACAAAAGTTTCTTCCAAAATTTGTTTTAGTTCTTGTGTTTAGATCTGTAATCCATTCAGTTAGTTTTTGAGTATGACATGAGGTAGGAGTTGAGATTGATTTTTTTTTTTCCTCATACAAATATTCCCTTATTCTACCCCCATGTATTGTAACGAGCATCTTTTCCCCAGTAAATTGTCTGTGAACCTTTTAGAATATCAAGTGACCCTAAGTCTGGGTCAGTTTCCTCCAAGGGTGTTAGATTATGTTAGCTCCAGGCTTAAAACTAGGAGGAGCAGTTTGTCTGATTATGTTCACTCTCCAGTTCCTTTGGTGGTTGCTTATTATATAATTTCCAGTTTTTATTTTTTATTTTTTATTTATTTTTTTATTAAAGATTTTATTTATTTATTTGAGAGAGAGAGAATGAGAGACAGAGAGCATGAGAGGGAGGAGGGTCAGAGGGAGAAGCAGACTCCCTGCCGAGCAGGGAGCCCGATGCGGGACTCGACCCTGGGACTCCAGGATCATGATCTGAGCCGAAGGCAGTCGCTTAACCAACTGAGCCACCCAGGCGCCCTAATTTCCAGGTTTTAAAATTCTATTCTGTTGGAAGATGTCTTCCACCAGTGTTTTACTCCAGCATTACTAGAAGCTGGAAGTTGTATCTGTGCAGATTTACTTGCTATTTTTCTTATTATGAGGAAAATTATATTTTCATATAATTAAGGGATATTTTTATAATTTTTGCGGGGTGAATTGTCCATGTCTTTTGCCAATTTTTCTACATCATTTTTGTCTTCTCACCTGTTAAAACTACTAACTGGTTATTATTTCTTTATGTGGATGTAATTGAGTTTTGCTTATTTTATATCTTGCTAGCTTGTGAATTTTTTATTGAGTTAGTTTGTTTTTTTTTTTTTAATTTATTTGAGAGAGAGAGGATGAGAGAGAGCAAGCACATGAGAGGGGGGAGGGTCAGAGGGAGAAGCAGACCCCCTGCTGAGCAAGGAGCCCAATATGGGACTCGATCCCGGGACTCCAGGATCATGACCTGAGCCGAAGGCAGTCGCTTAACCAACTGAGCCACCCAGGCGCCCTGAGTTAGTTTTTGATAGTGATTCTTAAGCATTTAATTATGAAAGATTTTTTTCATTTCCCTGAAGCTTTGAGCTTAAAGGATGGAAAAAGGGTGATAGATTATGGATATCTTATTCCATTGGGGCTGCTATAACAAAAATACCATAAACTGGTTGGCTTAAACAAAAAACATTTATTTCTCACAGTTCTGGATCTGGAAAGTACAAGATTGAGGCACAGGCAGATCTGCTGTTGGATGATGGCCTGCTTCCTGGCTTGCAGACAGCTGCCTATTCGTTATGTCCTCACATGGGAGAGAAAGATTATTTCTCTCATGTTTCTTCTTTATAAGGATGCTAATCTCTTTCATAGGGGCTTCACCCTTATAACCCAGTTACCTCCCAAAGGCCCTTACCTCCACATATTGTCACATCAGGGATTAGGGCTTCAGCATATGAATTTTGGGGGACACAAATAATGAGTGTAGATGAGGAGAGCATGAAGGGCTAATTGTGAAGAACCTAATGGGAAAAGAGGGGGGTAATGTTTACAGAAGAGCATATAAAGTATAAACATCTAAAGGTTTTACATTATTTTTTCTTACTGGGTCTTCAAAACCTTTTGTGTATTTTGTACTTAATACTACGTATAGATTTGGACTAGTCACAGTTCAACTACTCAGCTGCCTTTGCTAGTGGCTACTGTATTGGACCGTGCAAGTTCCAGAAGACCTAAAATAATAGTTATGATGGCCGGGGCACCTGGTGGCTCAGTCGGTTAAGTGTCTGCCTTTGGCTCAGGTCATTATCCCGGAGTGCTGGGATCGAGTCCCGCATCGGGCTCCCTGATCAGTGGGAAGTCTGCTTCTCCCTCTCCCTCTACTCTTCGCCCCGCTGTGCACTCTCTCTCTCTCTCAAATAAATAAGTAAAATCTTAAAAAATAAATAAATAGTTATGATGGTTAACTTAATTGTCAACATATGGTCTAAGCAGTGTCCTTAAGTAAGGGTTTTATTTTATTTTTTTAAAGATTTATTTATTTGAGAGAGAGAAAACATGAGCAGGAGGGGCAGAGGGAGAGGGAGAAAGAATCTCAAGCAGAGTCCACACTGAGCTTGGAGCCTGACGTGGGGCTCAAGCTCACAACCCTGAGATCACGACCTGAGCTGAAACCAAGAGTTGGGTGCTTAACTGACTGCACCACCCAGGTGCCTCCTTAAGTAAGGGTTTTTTGGTTTTTTTTTTTTTAAGATTTATTTATTTGTCAGAGAGAGCGAGAGAGCACAAGCAGGGGGAGCGGCAGGCAGAGGGAGAAGCAGGCTCCTTTGTCTAGCAAGGAGCCCGATGCAGGACTCGATCCCAGGACCCTGGGATCATGACCTGAATCGAAGGCAGATGCCCAACCGACTAAGCCACCCAGGCGTCCCTTAAGTAAAGGTTTTAAAGGAATAATCTAGTCCTTACAACAGTGTTGTGAGAATAGGTTCTATAAAGATGCTTTTGACTAGAAGTAAAAGAAACCCAACTTAAACTACCTTAAATAAGAACATTGTAATTAACTGGAATTCCAAAGGTAGTAGGGGCTTCAGGGTTGGTTTCATTCAGAGCTCTAGCTCCATTTTTTTGCTAACTTCTGTCAGGTACTTTAGTTCAGGCTAATAGCAAAATGGCTGCACAGTTTTGAACCTCAGGTGCATATCCAACATGCGGAGGAAGGAACAGCAGTCTTTTCCTATGACTTTCTTTTAAGAGCAAGAAAACTTTGTCTTTATTTTATTTATTTTATTTTTTCAAAGATTTTATTTATTTATTTGACAGAGACACAGCAAGAGCAGGAACACAAGCAGGGGGAGTGGGAGAGGGAGAAGCAGGCTTCCCACGGAGCAGGGAGCCCGATGCGGGGCTCGATCCCAGGACCCTGGGATCATGACCTGAGCCGATTAACGACTGAGCCATCCAGGCGCCCCGAAAACTTTGTCTTTAACAAACTTACCCTTATGTCTCCTACACTTGAACTGGATCAAGGACTTATTCTTGAGTCAAATCCTTTGGATTTCTAAAATGGTTCTTGTATTATTTCTTTCAGGAAGTATAGTTTAAATGACCACAAGCATGGCCTTAAGTCTTAGAATTTGAGTTTGAGTCTCCACTCTGCCAATTAATGATCTAAGAAAGTTACTTGCTTTTCTGTGTCTGTTTCCTCATCTGTAAATCACATAATCACCATTGTGGCTGCTGCTTCAGCAGCCACTCCACTCCTGCCAACTAGGCCTGAGGGATTCTTCCTAACTTCAGGGTTAGACCCTGATTAGTCTCAGTTTTTATCATTCCATCCCCTTTGTTAGTGTTTGGTTCAGAAATCTGGGCCTAAGTTAGTAAGCACATAGCATTGAGTTAACCAGGGAAAGGTATTACCTAGAGACATTTCCACAAATATTATAACAGTGTAGTTGAAAGTTTGGTAGGACTGCGGTGAAGAGGGATGGTGGTTTGATCAAGATTTCCATTGGGCTGATTAGGGAAGGCTTCCTTGAAGAGACATCTTGAACTGTTTGGCAGGAATTTGCCTTCAGATTTGTACTCCATTTGAAACATTTTAATTCTTGCCAATTTGTTCTTTTTTATTACTTTTACCATTCTTCTTGAGAAATATTGCAAGTAAGGGGTGCCTGGGTGGCTCAGTCGGTGAAGCGTCTGCCTTCAGCTCAGGTCATGATCTCCACATCCTGGGATCGAGCCCTGTCTCGGGGTCCTGATCAGCAGGGAGTATGCTTCTCTCTATCTCTCTCTCTCCCTCTGCCTCTCCCCACTGCTTGTTCTCTCTCTCAAATAAGTAAATAAACTAAAAAAAAAAAAAAAGAAAGAAATATTGCAAGTATACGGTCACCTGGGAGGCTCAGTTGGGTAAGTGTCTGACTCTTGATCTCAGCTCAGACCTTGGCATCAGGGTCATGAGTTCAAGCCCTGTGTTGGGCTCCACACTGGACATAGGGCCTACTTTAAAAAAAAAAGGAATGTTGCAAGTATATTAAAAAAGTTCAGAGAAGGGCGCCTTGGTGGCTCAGTTGGTTAAGTGACTGCCTTCGGCTCAGGTCATGATCCTGGAGTCCCGGGATCGAGTCCCACGTCGGGCTCCCTGCTCAGCAGGGAGTCTGCCTCTCTCTCTGACCCTCCCCCCTCTCATTCTCTCTCTCAAATAAATAAATAAAATCTTAAAAAAAAAAAAAAGTTCAGAGAAGTGTTCTTTATTAATCATTTTTAAGGTGGAGGCAGAGCGACGAGCCAGTGAGGAAGAAGAAAACAAAGCCAGTGAAGAATACATACAGAGATTATTAGCAGAGGAGGAAGAGGAGGAAAAACGACAGGCAGAAAAAAGGCGAAGAGAGATGGAAGAACAAGTGAAAAGTGATGAAGAACTAGCAAGGAAGCTAAGCATTAATATTGTAAGTTTTAGGAGAGAACTTTGAAGTATTAATGTTCCTATTGCTTTAGACTATGTGGTTTTCTTTCTTTCTTTCTTTTTTCTTTTCTTTTCTTTTCTTTTCTTTCTTTCTTTTTTTTTTTTAAAGGATTTACTTATTTTAAAGAGAGCATGAACCGAGGGGCAGAGGGAGAGGGAGAGAGAATCTCAAACAGACCCCACCCCGAGCGCGGAGATCACAACCTGAGCTGAAACCAAGTCAGCCACTTAACCAACTGCGCTTCCTGACTATGTGGTTTTTAAAGATCTGAGGAAGTGTTCACCATGACTAGAAGCAATTTCTGACATATTTGCTCTACTTAAAACAAATTTTTTTTTGCATATTGTTAAATTTTTTGCATGTTACATATTTGCTCTGTTAGTAAATTCAGAGTATGTAGGAAAGCTATTAAAAGTGAAAGCTTCCTCTCTCCCCTCCCACTTCTGTATTCTCATTCCTGTTCCATTACTAAATTAGTCTCTTTCCCCAAAAGTTAGCACTATTAACAGTGCTAACTTCTATATTTTATATTTTCTTACCTAAAAAGAATGTATCAATCACACTGTTTTTTCCTTGCCTTTTTTGACTTGATATATCTTAGAGATTGTTCCTGTAAATACATATAGTCTTATCTAATTCTTTTTAAGAATGGCATAATATTCCATTGTATGGATGCAAATCACTTTTTGAAAGTGAAGCACATTAAATTTTTAAGTAATACACTAGACTTGGATTTTATTATCTTGCTGTAGTTAAATTACTACATGAAGAGAAGAAAGGATGATAAAACCATACTTTAAGACTTGAGGGTACAGTGGGACCCAGTGATTTGGAAGAACCTGGCAGAATCACCTGGGGTTCTTTTAAAATACAAATTCCCGTACCTGTTCTAAATCTACTGCATCAGATTCTCTGGGTTGGGATTTAGGGAATACCATTCCCAGAGGCATCTAGGGAAGCCTGGTGTACATTGAGGTTTGAGAGCCTCTAAAAATAATTCTTCCGCTTTTAAACAACAAATACCTTAAAATATACTTACCCAAACAAAGTATATCCAGAATTGGGATTTTTTTTTTTTTTTGAGAGGCCTACTATTCATAATAGTGTACCCAAGTTTTAGATTATATGCCCCCCCCCCCTTTTTTTTTTAGAGGGAGAGAGAGAGAATCCCAGGCAGGCTCCATGCCCAGCACAGAGCCTAACATGGGCCTGGAGATCATGACCTCAGCCACAGTCAAGTCAGAAGCTTAACCAGCTGAGCCACCCAGGCACCCCTGCCCTCTTTAATATATATATATCTTCTTTTTAAAATTTTAGTAGAATAGTTTTGAAAAGGTACACAATCAGGAAATTAAAGACATTGATCAATAGAAAAACAAATGACATAGGTAAGAAAATACATCAAAGAGGAGAATTTGGGGTCATCTTTACCTGTCAAGGGTCTTGTTCCAAACCTTCTTGTTTTTAACAGGAATTAAAACAGTAGATCTATTGATATTTTATAAGAATTCTGGGTTTACTTGAGAAAGTTTGGTGGTCCAGGGCCAAATGTCTACCATCACTAAGTATATTAATTTCTCCAGTAGTGTAGTGAGAAGCTTGTGAGACTGGGATAGCAAGTAAATATTTATGATATTGGTATGCTCTTAAATCCCTAAATTAAATTATTTTTACATAAAATTACCTTTTATTCCAGGTATATCCACAACTCTTTGAATTTTCCCCTATAGATTAAGGTAGCTATAATTATATGAAGCCATTCATTAGAAAAATGGTAGCTATAATTATATGAAGCCATTCATTAGAAAAATGATTATTATTGTATCATCATGCCCTTTGTGCTTTATAATGCAAAGTAAAAATGTAATTAATGTAGACCAACTTGGATGGACATAATCCTATTTATACTAATTTATGCATGGTCAGTTATTCAAAGGATGTGTAAAATTTAAATGTGAGCATAATTCCTGAAAAATTTCATTGTGGATTCTGAATTAGTCAAAATAATAGCCTATTTTATTACAATTTCTTTAAATAATGTCTGTTACGCTTTTTCTGTTGAAGAACAATTTCTGTGATGGAAGTGTCTTGGCTTCTCCCTTGAATTCCAGAAAATCTGATACAGTCACAACCAAGTCTCAAAAGAAAAGTAAGAACAAACAAACAAATACTGGAGATATTCATAAGTAAGTGAACATGAATATGTATGTATGTATGTATGTATTTAGAGGGAGAGAGAGAAAGACAGAGCGTGTGCACAGATAGGGGGTTGGGGAGGGCCAGTGGGAGAGGGAGAGAGAGAATCTTAAGCAGACTCCATGCCCAGAATGGAGCCCAGTATACGGCTTGATCTCACAACCCTGAGATCATGACCTGAGCCAAAATCAAGAGTCAGATGCTTAACTGACTGAGCCACCCAGGTGCCCCTATCAGTTATTTATTGATCACTTACTGTATGCTGGTGTTTTTGCTTATACAGTCTGCTGATTGTTAAAATTTGGTCCATGAACTTTGCCTGAAAACTCTCCAGGTGGTCTGAGATGGTCTCAGATTGATGTAAAGTGAAAATAAGGGTGCTAGCTTAGATGCCTGGTTATCCTGAAGAGAGATATGAAGTCTTGTTTTGTTTTAAGAGAGAGGGGAAAGAGTGGGGAAGGGGAGGCAGGGGGAGAGGGAGAGAATCCCAAGCAGGCACCAACACCCAGCGCAGAGCCTGACACAGGGCTCAGTCTCACAACCCTGAGATCATGACCTGAGCCAAAATCAAGAATCAGATGCTTAGCCAACTGAACCACCTAGGTGTCCCTGAAGTCTTTTTTATCTTGATGCCTCAGGATTTTCATGTTCCTATTTTCTCAGAATTAACCATTTGGATTCCTTTTTCTCTTGGTTTAGATTCACATGAGAAAAGCTAGTCCCATACAAGGTCATCCTCACTGAAAAAGTTTATAACTTGGCATCTAGGTCATTCCCCCACCCTTTTTTTCTCAGTTTATGCACTATATTTCTTCTCTACTATACAAAAAACATGAGTCAGGTAGTCAGTAGTGATTTAGTAGTGGTGTGGATTTAGTCTCCTCACAGTGCCCCTCCAGGAGCAGGTAGAGTTGATGATTTTATTAGTATATAAGCTTTCCCATACTAATTAACAGTTGGAAAAGTTTAAGAACCACAATCTAGAGTTTAAAAACAGGGGCAGCTGGCTGGCTCAGTTGGTAGGTCATGCAACTCTTAATCTCAGGGTCATGAGTTCAAGTCCCACGTTGGGTGTGGAGCCTATTTTAAAAATAAATTAGTAAAAATATGTAAGGGGTTTTGGCTCAGTTGAATAAATATGTGCAGGTAATTTACCTCCTTCCAAAACTCATAGAAATTTTCATTTTGGAGCAGGGAGATGGAGATTTGGGGGGGCAGTTAAATGAGATTGCTATTTTTTTTTATTTTTTTTATTTTTTAAAGATTTTATTTATTTATTTGACAGAGAGAGAGGCAGCGAGAGAGGGAACACAAGCAAGGGGAGTGTGAGAGGGAGAAGCAGGCTTCCCGCGGAGCAGGGAGCCCGATGCGGGGCTCGATCCCAGGAGCCTGGGATCATGACCTGAGCTGAAGGCAGACGCTTAACGACTGAGCCACCCAAGAGCCCCGGAGATTGCTATTGAAAGAGAAAAACAGATGTCTCAGTATCAGTATTGTTAATGCTGATGTTATGCAAAGTAGAAATCAAGAGAAAAACCATTAAGAGAAAAGCAGAGATATTTCATATTGATGTAATATTGTTCTGCTTAAAGGATGTAACTGTCATGAATCTTCACGTACCTAAATATATACTTTGAAATATATAAAGATAGAAATTTACTAGAAATACAAAAATGGACAGGTGAATTTAAAAGCAGAAATTAAAGAAATTGAGAAACTAGTAGATTAAAGTTAAAGCAAAGTTAAAAACAGATAACGTCTAATCTCTAGAACATATAAGAATTCTTATATAACTTAAAAGACAACCCAGTTTCAAAATGAGCAAAGGACATGAATAGACATTTCTCCAATGATGTATGTATGGCCAATAAGCACATGAAAAAGATGCCCAATATTAGTAGTCATTATGGAAATGCAAATCAAAACTACAGTTAGATACCACTTCATATTCACTAGGATGTCTATAATCCAAAAAGAGGAAAATAAGTGTTGGCAAGGATCGGAGAAATTGGAATCTTGTACGATTACTGGTGAGGAAATAAAATGGTGCAATTTGATAGTTCCTCAGAAGGTTAAACAGAATTACCATATGACCCAGCAATTCCATTCCTACCTATCTACTCAAAAGAATTGAAAACCGGAATTCTAACAAATATTTGTACATAGATGTTTCTGTCAGCACTTCAGACAGCCAAAGGATGGACAAATGCAAATGTCCATTGAAGGATGAATGGATAAACAAAATGTGGTATAATCCATACAACAGAATATTACTCAGCTCTAAAAAGGAGTGACATACTGATACATGCTGTAACATAAATGAACCTCAGAAACATGATAAGTGAAGTAAGCCAGACAAAAAGGGGCTGCCTTTTATACAATTTTATTTATATGAAATCGCTAGCGTAGGTACATGTGTAAAGACAGAAAGCAGGTTTGTAGTTGCCAGTGGCTGGGGAGTGGTGGGGATGGGGAGCTACTGCTTAACACATGCATGGTTTCCTTTGGGGATGATGAAAGCATTTTGGAACTGAGTAGAGGTGATGGGGTTTTACAACTTCATAAACATACTAAGATGCCACTGAACTGTACATTTTTAAATGGTTAATTTTGTGTCATAGGATTTCATCTCAAATTTAAAATGATTAACAAAAAGACCACTCAAGTGTTTGAAAATTAAGAAAAACTGCTAAGTAATTCATTGGTTAAAGAAATCTTGATGGAAATAATAGAACTGAAAGTATTATACATCCAAACTTTTGGAAGGTAACTGAAGTGGTATTTAGAAAACCTTAAATGACATATCAGAAAAAGGGAGAAACAGGACATCTGGGTGGCTCAGTCAGTTAAGTGTCTGCCTTCGGCTCGGGTCATGATCCCAGGGTCCTGGGATCCAGTTCCGCATCGGGCTCCTTGCTCAGCAAGGGGACCTGCTTCTCCCTCTGCCTGACGCTCCCCCTGCTTATACTCTCTTTCTCCGACAGTAAATAAAATATTTCAAAAAAAGAAAGAAAAGGGAGAAAGGCTGAAAATAAATTATTTATTCCTTCCTTCCTTCCTTCATTTATTTATTTATTTTAGAGACAGAGGGAGGAACAGAGCGGGAGGGAGTGGGAGGGGAAAGAATCCCAGGCTGACTCTGAGCTAAGCGCAAAGCCCAGTGCAAGGCTCTGTCTCATGATCCTGAGATCATGACAGCCTAAACCAAGAGTCAGACACTTAACTGACTAAGCCATTCAGGTGCCCCAAGAATATATTTAAAATGACAATTCCAGGAATACATTGCTGGCTTAATATTAGATGATGATTTAATGTTAACCTATTAACTATTAACCATTTAAATATCAAAAGCATGAGAATGAGAATTCTTAATAAAGTGGGAATAGGAAGAAACTTACCTGTTAAAGGATATCTACTAGGAAATTTATACCAGATATCATACTTTATGGTAGTAAATGGAAATCATTCCTGTTAAGGAAAATACAAAGGTGGCCTGCCATTTACCACTTCTGTTCAGTGTTGTGCTAGAGATTTCAGTCTGCACAGTAAGACAATAAAAGGAAACAAAAGGTAATGAGCTTGGAAAAGAAACCATTCTTAATAGAGGTGGAATATAGCAAATACATTGAAAATCTGAGAGGTCAGAGATACACTTTTAAAATCAAGAGTTTAGCAAGTTTGGTGGATGCAAAATCTACAAAAAGTCTGTTGGAAATGTAACTTAAGATTCAGTTTATTATAGCATTAGAAAATAAAAAGTGCTTAGAAATAAATTTACTGCAAAATCTGTAGGACCTTATGGAGAATATTATAAAATTTTATCATATTAAAGAAATATGCAGGATTCGTGGATTGGAAGATATCTAATATTACAGTGATGCCAAATGTCAGATCTCCCCAAACTGATCAACAGATTCAGTGCAATTGAAATCACAATCCTAACCTTTTTTAAAAAATTTTTATTGTTATGTTAATCACCATACATTACATCATTAGTTTTTTATGTAGTGTTCCATGATTCATTGTTTGTGCATAACACCCAGTGGTCCATGCAGAACGTGCCCTCTTTAATACCCATCACCAGGCTAACCTATCCTCCTACCTCCCTCCCCTCTAGAACCCTCAGTTTGTTTTTCAGAGTCCATCGTCTCTCATGGTTCGTCTCCCCCCAATCCTAACCTTTTTTTAAACTTGACATACTGAATTAAAAATTTATATGGAAGAGAAAGGGCTTTCAGATACTGCCAAAGAGAGATAAAATGTGTGGTGGAGAGTTGGATGCTTTAAAATGTACAAGTAAATATATGTGGTATTTGCACAGGGATGGATAAACAAAATAATTGAGGCAATGTAATAGTTTAGAAATACAGCAATTTATGCAGCCTCCGTGAGGGCTTTGGTGTTTCTAAAATATGTCCACAAATTCTTTGATACTACTCCCTTAAAAAGACAGAGCCCAATTCTCCACCCCTTGAATGTGGGCTGGACTTAAGTATACAAATAGAATTACCCAAAGAGACATTGTACATTTGGGGGACTAAGTTCTAAAAGGCACTGTGACTTTTTTCTTTTGGATTACTTGCTGTGGAAAATTTAGCTGCCCTGTTGTGAGCAGCCCTATGGAGAGGCCCACATGGTAAGGAACTGGGGACTTCTGCCAACAGCCAGTAAAGAAGTGGGACCTCCAGAATAACCTTTGTGAGTGAGCTTTCTTGGAAGGTGATCCTCTAGCCCCAGTCAAGCCTTTAGATGACTGACCAACATTTTCACTAGACCCTGATAAGAGATCCTGAGCTAGAACCACCAGCTAAGCTGCTCTTGGATTCCTGACCCTCAGTAGCAGTGAGATAATGTTTGTTGTTTTAAGCCACTAAGTTTTGGGGTACTTTGAGTAACCAGTACAGTAGTTGTCATTGCTCATGTTGGGAGCAATGGGAAAAGGATGAATTTGTCAATAAATGCTGCTGGGACAATGGACTGTATGAGGAAAGAATGAGCTTGGATCTCTACTCATACTATATATAACAATTAAGGCGAATGAAAGATCTTATTAAAAAGACAAACTATAAAACTTTAGAAAGATAATGAAGGAGATTATCTTTGGGGAAGGATATTTTATTTTTGGAAGATTTTATTTATTTGCCAGAGTGCGAGCGTGTGCACAAGCAGGGGGAGCAGCAGGGAGAGGGAGAAGCAGACTCCCTGCTGAGCAAGGAGCCCGATGCGGAACTGGATCCCAGGACTCTGGGATCATGACCTGAGCTGAAGGCAGATCCTTAACCAACTGAGTCACCCAGGTGTCCTGGGGAAGGATATTTTAAAGAGCAAAAAATAATTAGATTATAAGATTAAGAATGTTTTTTATCAAAACACCTTTAGAGGATAAAATGATGATCTATAAGAAGATATTTTAACTTGGGGCGCCTTGGTGATTCAGTAGGTAAGCATCTGACTCTTGATTTCAGCTCAGGTCTTGATCTCATGAGTGAGTTCAGGCCCATGTTGGGCTCCACGATGGGTATGGAACCTACTTACAAAAAAAAAAAAAAAAGAAAAAGAAATTTTAACTTACTTAACTGAAAAAAGGTAATGTACTATTACAGAAATACCCACCTCTGAGTAAGAAAAAGATCAGTAGAAAAATAGGTAAAAAATTTTGACTTCATAGAAAACGAAACCTGAAAGTTAATATATATTTGAGAAGATATTGAACCTTATGAGTAATTAAGGAAACACAAATTAAAATCACAGTGAGGTAGCATTTCAAGCTCATCCTATTGGAAAAATTAAGCTTTCTGGCAATATTAAGTGTCATAGACGATAAGGAGCACTTACATATTAGGTGGAAATGTAAAAGGTTGATACTCTAGGACTCTGGGGTGTAGATGCCAAAGAAACCCTAGAAGATATGTACAGGAATGTTCCCAGCAGTGCTATTCATAATAGCAAAGAGCCAAAGCAGCCAGATGTCTCCAAGTAGAGCTGAGTACTATCCAACAGTCAATATGAATCTAGCTGAGGACAACATGCATAAATCATGAAAATGGGTGAAGAAAAAAAGCTGGTAGAATACATGTAGTATGATTCTGTATATGTAAAGGTCAAAATGCAGTACTAAGCAATTCATGTTTAGGGATTCAAATGTGTGATAAAACTATTTTAAAAGTAAGAAAAAACTCTGGATAGTCATTGTCTCTGAGGTGGGGGACAAAGAGGAGGCCCCATAAAGGATTTTAAAATCAGTGATCCCCCCCCACTTAAACCATTGATAAGTTTTGGGTTTTTATGATAATATAAAGATTTAAAACTTTTAAAAATGGTAACATACATATATTAAAGTGCACTAATCTTAAGCGTAGTTTGGTGAATTTTTACCTATGTATAAACCATCCTCCAGATTAAGCTACAGAATATTTTCAAAAGGTTCACTGGTATCCTTTCCCAGTCAGTATCCCTCTCCCTGAACCACTATGTATTCTTACATATGTTTTGTAACTCTTCTCTTGTAAACCGTTTGTTTTCATGATGTAGACTGAGACATACTCTCTTAGATCTTTAAGAACTTAAGTGAAAAAAGGAAGTCACAGAATATGATTGTTTTAAAAAAGAGATAGTGCGTATTATATAGAAATCATATTTTTAAAGCAATTGGTTACGTATGAGGAAGCAAATTGGAATGGAAAGGGATGATGGTATATATGTCTTATATTTCTGTTTACTTTTTTAGGATGAGCATGTATTCATACATTACCCAGTTATCATAAAGAATATTCAGGACAGTTCATAAATCTTTCTTGATTATGTTGAATAAGTATCTGGTCACGTTTTCTCTGCTTATGGATTTCAAAAAAAAACTATTATGCTATAGTAATTCTTTTTTGGTAACTAATATCCAACTTTGGCAGAAGGGATTCTTCGGCTTTGGGAAACAAAATGAGACTAGGTGGCTCAGTCGGTTAAGCATCCAACTCTTGATTTGACTCAGGTCATGGTCTTAGAGTCTTGGGATCGAGCCACATGTCCCACAGGTCAGGCTCTGTTGGGCATGGAGCCTGCTTAAGATTCTCTCTCTCCCTCTGTCTCTGCCCTTACCCTCATGTGCACACACGTGCGCATGCTCTCAAAAATAAATAAATAAATAAATAAAAGGGACTAACCCTGGGCTCCTGTTTTCTCTTATCAATTGAAAAGGTAGTTCTTGTACTTACAAGTTTGCAGAGTAAGTATTTAGATTGAATCAACTAAATGTGTGGTGTAGGTACTCTAATCTATAAGGGATATTATTCTTTGCTCTTTATATGACATCTTTGTCTAGATTTTTATTTTTCCACATACTCGTTGGTACTTTGGACACAGTGGAACTTATGGTTTTACATATTATTTGCAATCAGACATTTTTCTGTTGTTCTCTTTAATTATAAAAACAACAGCTAGATACTCCTTGAAAATCACCCAAAGTTACCACCACTTGAAGACAGCCAACATTTTAGGACATTTCTGCCATTTTTAAGCATAGTTGTATATATGTTTAGATTTTTTACAGTTTTTTAAGTATACCTACCATCTCATAACCTGTCCTTTTATTCCCATTTTTTTACAGCATTTTTCATCAGAGTACAAACTTTCATGTTTTCAGTGGCAAACAGCCTATTAGAGATGCTTAGAAGTTTAGAGATGCCCTTACACTCATGTATTGATGTATCTGTATTTCTCTAGGCAGACAGTTGATATAAAATATGTATCTAAGAAAATCTGTATACCAAAGTGGTAGAGAATCTAATTATGAGTGCTTTCCCAATAGTAGACATTAAAAATGTAGTAAACAGCCAGAATTCGTGGCATTAAAAAGAAACATCTCCTTTCTCCTGATTTAAAATGTCATTTCCATTACTTTTGGAAAGACTTTATAGTCTTGCGTTGTTTCGATGCTAATCTACCTTTTGAAATTTTTTTTGAGAATTAAGAAATATTTAGATTTGACTTTTACTTCCTTTTCTGCTGTTTTTCACTAAAATATAGTACTCAGCCTTTTAAGTTTTGCTTGGGAATTAGGCCAAAATAACCTGAGACAAGGAGATAAAATACATTCTTTCTGATCAGTCAGCCAAACAGCAGACCAGACAACCTTTACATAAGTAGGTAATCTGGCTTATTATGTTGGTTACATGCCACTTGTCTGTCAAACCATTCAAACTTTGGTAAACCTTTTTTTTTTTTTTTTTTTGGGTAAGGTATTTGTCACCTAAATCTCAGTTTGGGTCAGCATCACAGTTTGAAATTGTACAAGAAAGGAGGAAGGACTCCACGTCTAAGGTATGTGGATACTAAAGATGTTCTCAGTTTGGCAAGTTTACTAATGCTATAGATTGCTAATATTTGTAGTTTCCTAACTTTTTTTTTTTAGTCACTCTGGTATATGGAATACCCTTTCTTAGTCATCTTAGGCTCACCTAGACTAGGAGTCAACAAACTTCTCTAAAGGGCCAGATAATAAATATTCTGTGGCCCTGTGGTCTCTGTCACAACTATTCAACTCTGCTGTTTTCGTGTGAAAGCATCCATAGACAATACATAAACTAATAGACTTCTCTTTGATCAAGTAAAACTATTTATAAAAGCAAGCAGCAGGCTGAATTTGGTTCATGGGCCATGGTTTGTGGATCCCTGGCTTAGACAATCAAACTCGCAAAACCAAATAGGCTACCCCTGGTCCCAGCTTCAGTTTAAGGGAGAATTAGAGGATGAGAAACAAAGCATGCTAGTAGGGTAGCGTCAGGCATGTCTGTGCAGCAAGAGTCTTCGCTATAGAGCTCCTAAGTGAGAGCCTGGGAATGAGACAATGCAGAGAATGTGGTAATCACCCTGGCTTAGAAGCCCTGTGCTCCATAAAGAGTCAGTTATTAACAACCAATGGGTGTAGCTTCCAGGGGTCCTGGGAAGGAACACAGCAGGTCGGAAGAGTTGTAAGTCACAGAAGCCCCAAGATTTGGTTTCCCATTGGGTACTTAGAGATCACTCATAGTTCTCCTAGTATAGATGCAATTCACCAGGAAGGTCATTTTTACCATAAGCTATGTGGCCTAGTAACACAGGTCACTAGGTTTCCAGGAGAATAGAACTAGGAAATGTGAGCTGACACCAAGGTTCATTTCCTACAGAGAAGTTTTGTTAACCCTTCACTAGGAGGTTCCTAAATTTTTTTAAAACTCAGCTAGGTAGTTTAAAACCTATCATTTAATTGGCATTTACCATGTGCCAGATAATGTATGTATTATTTTCTTCAGTCTCCAGGCACCAACTCTGTAAGGTAAGGTATTCATTCTTGTGCCCATTTTACAGTTAGGAATTAACTAAGGCACATGCAGATAAGAGACTTGTGCAGAGTCCCTTAAGTAGAGATGCTGGAGGGAGGATTCAAGTCCAGATGGTCTGGCTCATACTAGAACTGAGGATGGAAGAGGCTTTGTAGGGTGGGGATATTTGTCCTACCCTGGTGTTCATATTCACAGCAAAACTAGATAAGTAACCTGGAATTTATCCAGTCCAAACTGGACTGGTTCATAAGAAATGCTATAAGGAATGATAAAGACAAAGCAAAGTAGATAAAAGAACAGATTTAAGGTCTCTAACAACAAGGAGTAATTTTTGTTCTGAGTCAGATTTTCACCAAAGCCTTTCTTAAGGCTTTTCTATGGTCAGAACGAATCCTAGGTCTTCACTTACCTAAGACCTATAAGTGAAAAGAAAAACATACTGGCAAAAGCAAGGGTTCTTTTTTTTTTCCTTTCATTTTCCTTTCCTTTCCTTCTTCTTCTTTCTGTTTTTCTTTCTTCTTTCTTTCTCTTTTTTTTAAAGCAAGTGTTCTTAACCTAAGGTCTAGGACTGTGGTTAGAATCCAGAGAGTACATATGAACTTAAATGGAGGAAAAGGTTTATCTTTACTTTCACCTAACCTCTCATTCCTTTAATTACGAATGTAGACATCGAGCCATAATACTGTTAGCAAAAGCTGTGCCTTTGGTCATCAGTGGAAAGCACAGGTTTTTATCATGTTATGTTTGTGGCAGGTTTCTTGAAATACCATTGTTACTCATCCTACTTCAGCATTACAAGTTATTAGACTTGCCCCAATAGATCTTACTATTTAATGTATTACTGGATGCACATTACATGAGGAATGATATAATTGTGTTGCAATATAAATTATTCCCTTTGTAATCCCATTTATTTATTTTTATATTTTAAAGTATTCAGAAGAGGTCTGTAAGCTTCACCAAAATGCTGAAAGGTGGAGAGTCCGTGGCACAAAAAGGGACTAAAAACCTCTGGGCTAGAGGTATAAGGTGAAAGAGAGGTCAGGTCCCGGTGAGAGCTTATTGACCATACACAGAATCTAGTTTGTGGGTTTTAATCTGTAGGTTTTCATGGGAATTAAAATGAAGGAATGCCTTAATCTAAATTGGCACACAGAATAAAAATACTATTATGAATTAATATGCGTTATTAGTAGTGATGCTATCCTGTAGTGAACACTCAGAGTATCACGATATTAGACTTCTGTATTATGACTTGATGTTTTTCCTGTGGTTCACTCCGTCTTTTTCTGTTTTCTACAGGAAACTGACAGTAGTGTTGTAAAGAGCCCTGCATGGCAAGATACAGAAATTGAGGAAGATATGCCAATACTTTCTCGGCAAATATGCGTGGAAATTCAAGAACAGGGTGAAAAGTCTTCAGAGTCACCCATGCCTCAGTTATGTGCTGATGGTGGAGAATGGTGCCTTGAAGGGGAAGTCAAAGTGAGACCAACGAATCATGATAAAGAGCTAAGTGTCCTAAATCATGAGGGACCTGAAGGCAGAGTTCCCTGCTCTGGGGAAGCTGCAGTTAAGCCTTATGGCAAAACAGAGAGTGGGTGCACTGTATCAGGTATGACACAGATAATTGGAAGTAATACAGTTGAGACAGAAAATGAAGACTCTTGTCTATCGATCAGTAAAGATATTTCCAAAAGAAAAAACCCGGAATCTTTGTCTGAAGCAGTCAGGGATCCATGCGTTTCTGCAAAAAGAAGGAAAATGTTCCCCGAAGCTTCCTCAGATCAAGAGGAAACAGAAATCAACTTTACCCAAAAACTGATAGATTTGGAACACTTACTTTTTGAGAGACATAAACAAGAAGAACAGGATAGGTTATTAGCGTTACAGCTTCAGAAAGAAGTAGATAAAGAACAAAAGAAGCCAAACCGGCAAAAAGGATCCCCAGATGAGTATCATTTACGTCCTACATCTTCACCTCCAGACAAATTGTTAAATGGACAGAGCAAGAATTCCAAAGATAGGAACTTCAAAAAACAGACTGATACAGAGCATTCAAAATCTTGGAGAGGCTCAAAAAATGAAAATTGGCAGCCATCTTTTAAGATCCAGTTGAAACATTCAGTTAATGGGAGAAAGGTGCCAAATTCTTCTAGAGATAATTGTAATGTATCTAAAAGTTCCCTACAGCCTAGTAAGTCACAGAAAAGTATTTTTCAGATGTTTCAGAGATATACAAAGTAATGCATGGGGAGAAGGAGTGTTTTATAATCTAGTAAAGCTGGATTATGAAGCTCTCTTTTCTGTCATAGACTCTTTATAATGGTCACACTCATCGTCTATAAAGGACTGTGTGATTACAAGGGAGGACTATATAAATGTGTTTCTGCCAAACTCAGTGGTAAGCAGGAGTCCCAATCCTTTGCTTTTTTAATAATTATGATGTACTAAGTTTGACAATCCTTACGGATATAAAAATGCCTTGGTGAACTCCCAAGAAATCTTCAAGTGCCATTCTGTTTCCCAGAAATGCATGTTTTACAGCCTTTGCTTCCCTTCTTGTCCTAACTAGTAATCAAAGCAAGATGGTACTATACGGAGTAGTTAGGAACCCAGGCAGGGTGAGTTTTCTTGCCACTTTCCCATATATTTGCAGAGCACTTGAAATGCATCTTCCATAACACTAAAGTAATCTAGTTTTCATCTCCACTTTAATTATTTTAACCATTATAGCATTTTCTTCAATTTAAAATGGTTTATGATCAATGCGTAATCAGAAAAATCAGAGTTTCCTGGAAAATTAGGAATCAGTTGACAGAAAGGAAACTAGGCTCTTGATGCAAAAGGAGTTAAGAGTTGGGGTGCAGCTCTGTGGGGGCAGGTTGACCATTTGGAAGTGTTGGAACTGAGTGAGGGTTCAGAAACTGGGCCTCAGAGGGAGTAGCCGGTGGAGTTTGGTAGAGGGTTCTCCCTCCTCCTTTCTTTGCTAAATGACATGGAAAACATTTGGGTTTTATAGCTTTTCACATCATAGTATCTGGTATCAAAATCAAAATCAATTGCTAAATTGCCTGAAATTTAGGGATTTCACATTTCTATTAATCTGCTATTCCAGGAAAAAAAAATGGGATTTTACTGTAGGAGAGTTAAATATAATATCTTTTGTTGTGGGACCTGAGACATAACCATGTGTTTATTTCCTTATATTATCATTTGTATTGATGCTGACTTTTATATGTGTTTATGGGCAGAAAAAGAGAGTCTGATGCTTGGGTTTTGCCATCTTACCCCTGAAAGTTAAATCAGAAGGCAGTGATTTCATTTTGTGAAATTTAACTTGGAGACTATTAATCTTTTTTTCATTAATATAAACAGTTTTAAGCAAATAGCAGTTTTAACAGCATTTCTGCTGATCTCTAGTTGTCCATCCTTTTAAAGTAAAAATAAAACATTCTAGAGCTAATTCTAGCTTAAATTTGTCAATATTTTTGTACATTATTAAGATTTTTTTTCCTCCAAATTTTGTAACTGAAATTCTGTTAGTCTTTGCATAGTTAATGGCATCTATTCTGATATTGATCGGGTAATTATGGGTAGAATTCTGATGCTAATTTAAAATCTAGTTTGCCCTTTCTCAAAAAAAAAAAGTGATTGCCCTCTGAGTAATGATTGTGCTGGAAAGAAGTCTAGTCAGAAACTAACCAAATTTCTCCAGAATACACTAATATCTGTCTTCTCATCAAACCAGTATTTTTCTAAGAGCAATTTCACTTAACATTTTAGGGTGGACACTGTTAGAACTCCTCAAAAGTTGTATAATTAAATTTTCCTGGAATAGTCCATGACCAAAAAGGGGAAAAAATAGTGTGACATATATAGGATTTATACATTTAACCACTTATTTGTCTGTGAAGAAGTTTTCCTGACCTTAAGATAAATTTTCATTTCTCTGTTAGTTTTTCTGATAGCCCTACCTTATATGCCTTTTCGTTAGAAACTAATAAATGTTTTGTGTCAGTCATTAGAGTATATTGCTACTTTTTCCTCTCACTTTTGTGGAGGGATAGGAGAGTGTTTAACTTCTCAGGGAGCACTAGAACAGTGCAGAGGTTGAGAATCTGAAAATTAAAATAATAAAAATTAAAATGGTCTATTACATGTATTTTACCACAATTAAAAAATAAAAATTAACTACATAAAAATAAAAAGTTCTGCATAACAAAAACTACTACCATAATGGAAAATTGGAAGACATGGCAAATGGCGGGAGGGTTGGCGGGGAGTAGATGCAGTTCATCACAAAGAGCTCATTTCCTTTATGCAAAGTATCTGCTGATACATTATGAAAACAATTAATAACTCGAAAGGAAAATTAGAAATGTTCCCAAGAAACATAGTTCCCAGGAAAGGAAATACAAATGTCTCTTAAATATGTGAAAAGATGCAAAATGTCACTTAAACTAATGTTTATACATTTTTCTACCCTTCACATTAGTTAAGATAAAGGTGTTTTTTTGTTTTGCTTTTGTGTATGTATGTGTGTTTAAATCTTGGCAAGAGTGTGGGGAAATAGGCACTGTTATCTGTTGGTTGGTATCAGCAGAAAATTAAAAATCCCAATTCCAAATTTGGCAATTCTATTTCTAGGAATTTCCTACATGTAGAATGACATGTATAAAATATTTTTGTATGGCACTATTTATAATAATAAGCTTAGAAACAACCTTAATGTCACATCAGTAGATAATAAATGATGGTACAATGAAATACTATGTAGCAATTAACAGCAAAACCACTTTACTGGTATGAAAAGATATATACATGTATTTGCATAAAATGTCTAGAAAGAGAAGCAATTAACGTTGCCATCAGGGAGAGAAACCGTGGGGCTGGGAGATGGGGGGAAGAATGACTTTTCAGTCTGTGTTCTTTTCTAGTTTTTGAATTTTCAATCATACTGAATATATCATCTAGTCAAAATTTAAATGTTTTTTAAATGTTGCAAGATAGGAGCGCCTGGGTGGCTCAGTTGGTTGAGTGACAGACTCTTGATTTCGGCTGGGGTCATGATCTCAGGGTCCTGGAATTGAGCCCCGCATCCAGCTCTTTGCTCAGCAGGGAGTCGGCTTGGGTCTCTCCCTCTGCCCCTTTCCCGCTTGCACGTGTGCGTGCTCTCTCTCTCTCTCAAATCAATAAATAAATCTTTTTTAAAAAAATGTTGCAAGATAGGGGCACCTGGCTGGCTCGGTTGGAAGAGTATACGGGACTCAATCTCAGGTTCTTGAGTTTGAGCACCATGTTGAATATTAGGGATTACTAAAAAAATAAACTTATATAAAAAATATATATTGCAAGATAAAGGGAGCTTATTAATCTTAGCCTGCACCACTCTGAAGGGTATTTTTTGCCTTTACATTTTAAAAATAATTCAGGAAGATTTTTTCAGTGGAAAAAAATAGAGTATTGTGAGTTGATTTGAATGTATTTAGCTTTAAGGTACTATTTTTAACTTATCTGAAAAGCAAGACTTATGCTTTCCAGGTAGCTTTGCAGCAGGCCTGCGTTCCTGCTGAGAGCAATGAGAAGAGCGAGATAGAAATGTAAAATTGCCAGGGCACCTGGGTGGCTCAGTCCATTAAGCTTCTGCCTTGGGTTCAGGTCATGATCTCAGGGTCCTGGGATCGAGTCCCACATCAGGCTTTCTGCTCAGCAGCGAGTCTGCTTCTCACTCTCTCTCTGTGGTCTCTCTTGCTTTGGCTCAGTTGGTTAAGCGACTGCCTTCAGCTCGGGTCATGATCGCAGGGTCCTGGGATTGAGCCCTGCATCAGGCTCCCTGCTCAGTGGGAAGCCTGCTTCTCCCTCTCCCACTCCCCCTGCTTGTGTTACCTCTTGCTGTCTCTCTCTCTGTTGATTAAATAAATACATAAAATCTTTAAAAAAAAAAAAAAAAAGAAAGAAAGGTAAAATTGCCTACTGAAAAGCATCAGAGAGCTACTGAAACAATGAGGACTAAGTTCAGGGTTAAGATTCGAGAGAAGGGAGACTTAATGAGAAGTGAACTGATATTTGCAACCAAAAAGTGGTTTTGCTGGTAGCATGTGCCTGTTGTGAATGCAGGACAAGAATCAGGGCTGCTGCTAGTGAACAGAAACTGGCAGAGCTCTTGGCCTTCTGATGAAACTGGAATAACAATACTGGAGACTTGAGGGTCATCGGACACAAGGCCAATTTTCCCATTAAGGTAATTGCCGAGTTTTGAAATTGCTCCAGGCAGAGGCTCAAAGACTGAAAACCTCTGAAAAGCAGAGAGTTGTCATCAGGCTCACGCTGCTGATGAGACAAAAGCATTCATGACCTCCTGAGGGAAGGGAGCCTGTTGAGTACACCAGGACCTCAACTGGAAGCCCTAGCACAGGGTCTGTAAAGTACATCCCAGGGGCCAAATCTGCATGTTGCCTGTTGTTGTAGGGCTTGTGGGCTAAGAATGGTTTTTGTTTGGTTCTGAAGTAGGCTCCACACCCAGTGTGGAGCCCAGCGCAGGGCTTGAACTCACGACCCTGAACCTGAGCTGAGATCAAGAGTTGGACACTTAATGGACCCAACCACCCAGGTGCCCCTAGAATTCCCTTCTGAATTTGGTCTCTACCTATATGACCTTAGGTGAATTGCTTACCTTTCATTACCTCACTTTCTTAATTTGTGAATGGGAATCCTAATGTAACCAACCTAGTTGCTATCAAGAGGTAAGCACCTGGCACAGGCCTTGATTCAAAAAAAGAACTGGAATAAGTGATGGTTCCTTCCCCCTGGCTCTTCTCTGACCTCACTACTCCACCAGTCCCACTTTTGAAAGAGTCTCACTTCATCCAGTGACTTCGTGCTCCCATAAATCCCCAAATGTGGCATCCAATAAGCTGCAGTTACCTTCTGTCTACTGGTGAACACTCCACTCACCTCTGCCAAGCGTGTCTGCAGCTCCCTGCATCGCAAGAGACCCCTGCCTATAAGCCCCAGGTCACAAGAGTCCTTGGCCCCAGAGGAAACGAATTCTCAGAAATCCTAAGTGGCGTCTGCAAATCCCTGTACTAGTTCACAGCTGGTATGGATAAAGGTGTGTGAAACACTAAAAACTTTGAGATTAAAAAGATGGACTTGAGCCACTACTTATACCCATTTCTTATTCCTGCATGAAGATCTTTTTTTTTTTTAAGATTTTATTTATTTATTTGAGAGAGAGAGAATGAGAGAGAGCGCATGAGAGGGGGGAGGGTCAGAGGGAGAAGCAGACTCCCTGCCGAGCAGGGAGCCCGATGCGGGACTCGATCCCAGGACTCCAGGATCATGACCTGAGCCGAAGGCAGTCGCTTAACCGACTGAGACACCCAGGTGCCCCCTGCATGAAGATCTTAATAAACAATTATGACTTCAAATTTTGAGTCTGATTTTTTTCCCCTCTAGAATATTTTGCCTTGTCTTGGCAGGACTTGGAGCAACCTTGAGTTCAGCTGAGGGGACTCTACATTTTACTTACTTTACATTTCTCTTCAACTTGGCTTTTGTAGTTCCAGGTTGCCACAATCAGGCTCTGTCCCTGGAACTAGTTCAGTTCAGAAGGCTTTCTGTCGCAGGGGATCATAAACGGAGTGTCCATTTTTTGTATCATTCCTCTCCATCTCTTAAGTCCCATAAAAAGTTTGGGTGTCCGCCTTTTACTGCAGGTTACACTGACCACAGACTTTCCTGAGTACCAGGATGAGGATGAGAATCCCACTCCTTGCTCAGGTTTATACTAGACAAATGTGTATTGATCAGGGTCCAGTTAAGAAAACAAAAACACAATATTTCAACAGAGGGTATAGAGTGTAGGGAATCGGTTAGACAGGTGTTAGAACAAAAGGGAAGGAACACTGAGATAACCCAAAGATGATAACTGCAGGAAGTGCCTACTGCCTTCAAAGCTGGGAAACAGAAGAGTTTGGGTTACTAGAATGAGGCACTTAGGAGGTGGGGGAGGGGGAATGCGGAATTGGCGTTCAGACCTTTGAGAAAGAAACCTCTTAAGTGCTGCTGGTGCTCTGAAAGGGTCAAGTGAGTCTAGTTCTAGAAAAGCTGGATTTGGAAATTGGAGTCAACTGCCACTGCTGGGGTAACACTGATAGGAACAGTAAAAAACAAGACTCCCCTTTCTGCCTTTCCTCCTACTACTTATAATAGAACTGAGCAGGAAGCTTGCTGATGGAGGAGGCTGGGAGAGTGGGAAAGTGTCCTTCATAGCATTGCAGACTTTGGGATGGCAGGCTCGGAACTGAGAGAGAAGAAGGTGTGGTTCCCCTCACACTGATTTCCTTCAGTGGATTCTGGGACTAAGATGTCTTGAAATTTCTTTTTTTTTTTTTTTTCAAAGATTTTATTTATTTATTCATGAGAGACAGAGAGAGAGAGAGAGAGGCAGAGGGAGAAGCAGGCTCCCAAGGAGCAGGGAGCCCGATGCGGGACTCGATCCCAGGACGCTGGGATCATGACCTGAGCGGAAGGCAGACGCTTAACCATCTGAGCCACCCAGGCGCGCGATGTCTTGAAATCTCTAAGGCAAAACCACAGAAAGCTCTTACCCTGACAAAATGGAGTAATATGTGTGGGAAAATGCTTAAACACAAACATGCAGAAGTAAAACTTTGTTAAGGATCTATGGAAGTAAACTGGAGAACCTTCCCAACTGGTCAGTTTCTATTGCCCTCATGATATCTGAGTGTCCCCATCTCGATCAGAGTTGATTATTCAGAGTAAGTTTTGTGTGCATCACATCACACAGACTAACATCACCTAAAGCCACCATTGTCCTGACTCCCTACCAGCTTCCCAGTTCCTTACCTACGGGGACACCAAGAACCCCTCTCTAAAATTTCTTTTTGGAAAATTAAGGCCTCCAGCATGATCACCAAATTCCCAGAGCTCCTAGGAGTGTATTTCTGGGTACATCTCAGAGATACTAGAGTTAGAACACCTGGATAAAATTTAAAGGAGGGCATTTGAGTAATTGAAGTAGATCATAATGAAGTAATTCTCCAGAGTAAACCTAGATTACAAAAAAATCAGATGGCAGAGAAATTGTATAATTTTAGCAAGAGGCACTAAGAGAATACTAGATCAATTTGGTTTTAACGTGTGAGAGAATTGTTCCAAAGAGCTAGAAGTGCTGTAATTTATACAACCGTATTCTAAATTTACTGAATTAAAAAGTGTTCAAAACCTCAGCATTTCAAGAATAATTGCCTGTTTGCAAATGCATCTTGTAAACAAAAAAATTTACTTGATTCCTTCTATTGGCAAATGCTTAGCAAACTGCCTAAAGCTTTTATTTGCATAAAGCTAAAAATTATATTAACTGACTTATTTTTAGAAAAAGATTTTGGGGGGGTTGCTGATAAGAACAGGTCACAAACCAAAAAATAGATAAGTGGCCTAATTACCTAAGTCTTTGGGGGAGGGGGAGAAGTAGCAATTTTAATGCTGCATAGTAGCAAAAGGTACAAAAAAAAAAAAACTGAACTCAACTTTTCTTTGGCTTAAAAAACTCTTTGAGTATCATGTATTTTTCTGAAACATTTATTCTAAGTTTGGTGGCTTTTGCATTAAATTGTTTATTTTTATTTTTTTATCTTTTTTTTTTTTAAGATTTTATTTATTTGACAGAGAGAGACAGTGAGAGAGGGAACACAAGCAGGAGGAGTGGGAGAGGGAGAAGCAGGCTTCCCGCTGAGCGGGGAGCCCAATGCGGGGCTCGATCCCAGGACCCTGGGATCATGACCTGAGCCGAAGGCAGGCACTTAACGACTGAGCCACCCAGGCGCCCCCCCCCCTTTTTTTTTTATCTTTTTAAAAGATTTTATTTATTTGAGAGAGAGAGTGAAAGAGAGAGAGAGCACGAGAGGGGGGCAGAGGGACGTAGATAGAGGGAGAAGCAGACTCCCCACTGAGCCGGGAACCGGATGTGGGGCTTGATCCCAGGACGCTGGGATCATGACCTGAGCCAAAGGCAGATGCTTAACTGAGCCACCCAGGCACCCCATTAAATTGTTTTTAAATGTCAAAAGGTTATTTTGGTCGGGGAAGAGAGAAACAATTATTTTGTCATTTTACCTTAATTTTATGGAATGTGGTTTGTGTTTTTCTCCAGAGTCTTAAGAGCAGTTACTATAGAAAACACTTATTTTGAATGAGGTTGAGGTGAGTTTTTTTATTTTAGGCATTTAAAATGCCCTAAGAACAGTATTTATTTTTTCTGTTTGCGCTCTTATTTTTCTATTGTGTTATTGGGCTTCTCGATTTCTAGGGGCTCTTTATGTATTGGGAAAATTGGCCCTTTCTTTGTAATAAGTTACAAAAAAATTTCCCAATGGGAATAAAAGAGTCCCCACACTCTGAGAGAAAGATGGATTGTTCTATAGCCATGGTAACCAGTAACCTTACCAGAACAGGTTATAAGCCTGTCTAATCAATCAATGACAACTTGGTTCATTGAACACACCTCTGAAAACCAACCAATCAGTAACAGCCTTATGCTTTGAAAGTCAACTAATCATCGGTGGTCTCCTGCCAGTAGACACTTTCCAACATAATCAATACTATCACACTCCCCTATATGTGATTGACAGTTTGCTTTGTGAAATGCTGATCACCTGACCACCAACATACCTGTCCATTTCTAAAGTAATAAACTCAGATTTGAGGTCTTAGTTACTGAGTGTTAATCTTATATTTTGACACCAATTTGTCATTTGACTTAGTAAGCTTTCTTTTTTGCCACGCTGAAATTTATCTTTATATAATTTGATTTTTCAATCATTTATAAAAACAAATATTGATTTTTTTTGTTAAAAGGATTTTCTCCACAGCTATAAAGGTGTTACCCTTCCTCCCCCCTCAATTAAGTGTGTGTGTGTGTCTGTGTGTGTGTGTTTTACATTTCAATTTTTGACTCATTGGATGTTTAACCTGGTGTAGGGAGTAAGTACGTCCAACTTTTCTCCCCCATTGTTTATTCAGTTTTCCCATCACTATTTTTTAATGTTTGTTTGTTTGTTTATTAATCTCTACACACCCAGTGTGGGGCTAAAACACATGACCCTGAGATCAAGAGTTGCAGGCTCTTCCGACTGAGCCGCCAGGCATCCTCCCATCACGTTTTTTTAAAGAAGCCTATTATTGCCACTAATCTGAGACGCCTGCTTACCATATGCTAAACATATTAGGGTCTATATCTGGATTTCCTCTTCTGTTTCATTGTCATGCTCTCCATCCGTGTGTTGTTAGCACACTGTTTTAACTACTGAAGTTGTATGATACAGCACGTCACCCCTCATTGCTCTTTTTTTCTCACAATATCCTGGCTATTCTTGTATTTTTCCATACAAACTAGAATCCCATTCGGTTTCTGGCAGTCTCTTGTCTCTGACTGCTTCCTTTCCTTCAATCACAGTAGCTGCTGCCAAGGATGCTGCCTCTGTTTTCTAAAGGGATTCCCTGTCAAATTCGCCACCACTAGACTGTAATTTTCTCACCTTTCCTCTCTACTTGCCTCCCCTGCCTCCCCCTACCTCCCCCTGCCTGCCGCTGCCTCCCCCTGCAATGCTTATGCCTGGCCCTATTTGTTCCCAGACCTGCACACAGGAGTTCCTCGGCCCACAGGGGCCCTCGCCTTCTGAAAATGAATGCTTGCTGATGTTTTTCTGAGATCTGCCACCTCTAGGACCCCTTGGCATTTCCCTTTCTTGCCCAATGACACGCTCCAGATCCACTACACCTGTTTAGCTCCACAGGTTGGCTGTTGTAGCAAAGAGGGTTTGAAGCCATACTGGGGAAACTCACATAGCAAGGAAGTGTGAGTGGCCTCTAGGAGCTGAGGACAGTCTCAAAGCAACAGCCAGCAAAAACTGAAGCAGAGAAGTATGCTGCCAACAACCACACAAGCAGGGAAGTAGATCCTGCCCGCAGTGGAGCCTCCAAATGAGAGCCCAGCCCCCACCAACACCTTGATTGCAGCTTGTGAGACCCCAGGCAGAAAATGTAGCTAAGCGGTGCCCAGCTTCTGACTGTGTAATAATCTATGTGCTGTTGTTTGAAGACACTGCGATTACATTGTTATGCATCAGTAGTTAACCCATATAGATCATATGACCTGAGAAACTGCGGAGTTTGAAATGGCCTTTCCTTCCCATTTGCCACTCCCCAAAAAAACCTTCCCACAAGAAGTCTTGCTCCCTTTCCCTTAAACTCACTCATCATTATAACACATTTTCTGATTACCCTTCCAGATTTTCACTCTTGTCCTAAGAATGCCCCAAGAAGATCATCACCTGTAAGGGGCCTTGCTTACCCTCTGACTTCTAGTTGAATTGTATTTAGCAGGAAATAAGAGGGAGAGGAGGGTATGATTGGAATAGTTATCTCCCTCACCCCTCCCCAGGATCACGCTGGTCTGGCTGGCTGCACCCCTCACCTGAGTCATAGCTCCTGTAAGGAAGTGCTCACCACACAGCCTCTCTTTCCTGGGTCTGGTAACTGCTTCCTCCTCTCCACCCTTCTGATCTAGGAGTGGTAACAGCTCTCTGGCATTGCTACAAGGAACCATCTTGTGCTTTCCCCACACCATGCCCACGCCTTTATAAATAATCCCTCTTCTCAAATTATCTAGTTTTAACTGAGCCATCTATCTCTTGCCAGGTCCCTGAGTGGTACTGTTAACTAGACTAGGAAGCATACCAGCTACTGAAAATCATGGAAATGTTCCATATCTTGCAAACTCATTGAACAGTGCACTTAAAATGTATGTATTTTATTGCATGTAAATTACATCTTTATTTTATTATGTTTATTTTCATATTTTTTAAGATTTTATTTATTGAGACAGACAGACATAGAGAGCACAAGCAGAGGAGGATCAGAGAGAGAGGGAGAGGCAGACTCCCTACTGAGCAGAGAGCCCGACATGGAACTCCATCCCAGGACCCTGAGATCATGACCTGAGCTGAAGGAAGATGCTCAACCGACTGAGCCACCCATGTGCCCCTATTTTTATTTTTTAAAATTTATTTGAGAGAGAGAGAAAGACAGCATGAGCAGGGGGGAGGGGCAGAGAGAGAGGGAGAAGCAGGCTCCCCGCTGAGCAAGGAGCCAGATGTGGAGCTCCATCCCAGGACCCCGGACCACGACCTGAGCTGAAGGCAGATGCCTAACTGAGCCACCCAGGCGTTCCTATATCTCAATTTTAATTAATTAATTAATATCTCAAGTAAAAAAAAAATAGTCCATGAAATCTGTAACCCATGCCTGTTGGTTCCTATGGGTCACTCAATGACCCTTAGCATAATTCCCATATCACAAGACACCCCTGCCTACATGCTCCCCTGTGTCTCAAGAGATCCCTGAACCACAGAGGAAAATAGTTAACAGGGAGGAAAAAAAATCTTTTTTTGGAAAGATTTTATTTATTTGTCGGAGAGAGAGAGAGAGCACAAGCAGGGGGAGTGGCAGGCAGAGGGAGAGGGAGAAGCAGGCTCCCTGCTGAGCAGGGAGCCCAATGCAGGACTCTATCCCAGGACCCTTGGATTATGACCTGAGCCGAAGGCAAATGCTTAACTGACTGAGCCACCCAGGTGTCCCAGGAAAATAAAATCTTTATGACTTCCTGAAGTTACTATACTCATTCCACTTATTTGTTCTTAATAAAGGACTTTTTTTTTAAGCTTGTAATTTTAAGGTAATAATTAAGAGAACTGAACCTCACCTGTTTCTCCATCCTGTCTGCAGATCTTAATAAATGACAGTTTCATTTTACATTTGGAGACTGTCATCTATTTCTTCTCTCTCTGCCATCCCTCATTTTAGCTATTTTTAACCAGTAGTGAGGAGGAGAGGGCACCTATTCACATGTACTATTTTTTTTTTTAAGATTTACTTATTTTAGGGGCGCCTGGGTGGCTCAGTTGGTTAAGCGACTGCCTTCGGCTCAGGTCATGATCCTGGAGTCCTGGGATCGAGTCCCGCATCGGGCTCCCTGCTCAGCAGGGAGTCTGCTTCTCCCTCTGACCCTCCCCCCTCTCATGCTCTCTCTATCTCATTCTCTCTCTCAAATAAATAAATAAAATCTTTAAAAAAAAAAGATTTACTTATTTTAGAGATGGGGAGAGAGAGAGAGCGCTCGCGTGAGTAGGGGAGGGGCAAAGGGAGAGAATCTCAAGCCGACTCCCTCAGAGCCCTACTAGGAGCCCATCTCACGACCCTGAGATCACAACTTGAGCCATACCAAGAGTCGGATGCTTAACTGACTGAGCCACCCAGGCGCCCCTATTCACCTGTACAATTATGTGACTACTTATTGTTTCCAAAATATTTTTTATTCATATCAATGACGAATTTTCAGGTATTTATTTATTTATTTATTTATTTATTTATTTATTTATTTATTTGACAGAGAGACCCATTGAGAGAGAGAACACAAGCAGGGGGAGGGGGAGAGGGACAAGCAGGCTCCCTGCAGAGCAGGGAGCCTGATGCAGGGCTCGATCCCAGGACGCTGGGATCATGACCTGAGCCAAAGGCAGACGCTTAATGACTGAGCCACCCAGGCGCCCCAATTTTCAGGTATTTAAAGGCAAATTAAAATTTAGAGTAAGGGTGCCTGGGTGTCTCAGCCAGTTAAGCGTCCTACTCTTGCTCTCAACTCAGATTTTGATATCAGGGATGTGAGGTCAAGCCCCACCTTGGCCTCCATGCTGGGCACGGAGCCTACTTAAAGAAAAAAAAAATTCAGAGCTTTTCTGGAAATGCTGTTGAAGAGAGACTTTGCCTGGGATGATGCCAGCATCCATTCTCCCCCTCAAGTCACTCTCTCCAGAATTGTCTTTGCTTTTCAAAACCCCTTTCCCATTTATGCCCCCTATGGTACTGGGGCTCTGGGTGAGGAGGGATGCAGGAGCAGTTTCAAGGAAGAGAGACATCATGTGATCTTAGGGCGTATTGGTCTTTATTATAACTTGGACATTAGTCAAGGACAGCACTACTAATCGCACATACTTTGGGTTATAAAGGTAAAAATGTTAAATTCAGAAGCTATTAGCTTCCTCCACCCTCACTATAAAAAAGATAGCTTATTGGGGTGGCTTGCTGGCTCAGTTGGTAGAGCATTTGACTCTTGATCTAGGGGCCATGGGTTTGAGCCTCACACTGGGCATAGAGCTTACTTAAAATAAATAAATAAAATTTAAAAATTAAATGATCATATGTAAAAAAAAAAAAAGTCCCAATTACAGGCCTCAAATGTTTGAGTTTTGGATTATGATACTCCTCTGAGTCATACCCAGGAGTCTAACTTATTCTATTATTATCCTTGGTAAAACGTGTGCCAACTTCCTCGAGCTATTCAATTTCATTTATCACTTCTAAATTACATCTTGTTTGGGGACAATTCTAGAGTTTCAGGTACTCAAAACTGAAATATGACTGCCTAAACATATGAGATAATATCTCTGAGTTAACATTTTTTGAAAATCAGCTGTGAGCTAGGTACTGTGCTACATGCTTAACATCTCATCTAATCCTTTCAACAAGTCTGTGAGGTAGATACTATTATTATGCCCATTTTACAGATGAAGGAAACTTACAGAGATTGAGTAATTTGCCCAAGGTCAGAAAGAATGAGGCAGAGTAAGGATTTGAACGGAGGACTGCTTGACTCTTCAGACTGGTCTTTTGACTCTCTTCTGTTCAGAAAGGGAATAAGTGAAGATTCAATTTCAAAGGAAAAAAAAGGAAGGGATTGTGTGCAGTTATAGACACCTAGTAAGGGGGATGGTATGCCCCATTTTATAGAGGAAGAACCTGAGACCCAGGCGGTTGACGCTTCCCAAGGGGATTCTGACGGTAAGTGGAAAGTCAGAATTTATATCCAGATCGGAGTCTAAAACCCAGTTCTTTCAAGTCAAATGTGCTGCCTTGTTTTTTTTGGTTTGTGTGTGTGTGTGTGTGTGTGTGTGTCTTAAGTAGGCTCCACACTCAGCACAGAACACAGTGTGGGGTTTGAACTCACAACCCTGAGATCAGGACCTGAGCTGAGATCAAGAGTCAGATGCTCAACAGGCTTAGCCACCCAAGCCACCCAGGAGGCCCAAAATGTGCTGCCTTGCTAAATATAAATTATATAAAATAAATAAAAGGATTTAATATATTTTTATAACACCTGGAATGTGTATGTCACATTTATTTCTGGTGCTTAAAGCTGCGGCGATGATAAGATTTCCTGCGGTACAAAGGAAAACAGGGATGGGCCTGGGCAGGCCTGAGGACACAGTGAATGGCTACCAGGGAAGAACACACCTCAGAGGAGAGAGAGGGCAGGAGGGCCAGAGAGATAGGAGGAAAATCAGCAGGTGTGGTACCTCGGAGGCTAAGAGTGAGACTGTTCTAAGAAGGAGGAGTAAGCAGGGGCGCCTGGGTGGCTCAGTTGGTTAAGCGACTGCCTTCGGCTCAGGTCATGATCCTGGAGTCCCTGCATCGAGCCCCGCATCGAGCCCCGCATCGAGCCCCGCATCGGGCTCCCTGCTCGGCGGGGAGTCTGCTTCTCCCTCTGACCCTCCTCCCTCTCCTGCTTTCTGTCTCTCATTCTCTCTCTCTCAAATAAATAAATAAAATCTTTAATAAAAAAAAAAAAGAAGGAGGAGTAAGCAAATGCCGAATTCTACTGAAAATTCAGTTGAGACAAAAACTGATAAACATCTATAGGAATTAGCAACTTTGAGGTCTTAGATGACCCCAGTAACAGCAGACTGGGTGCAATGTGAGCAGAATTCCAAATGGAGTGGTTCTGAAGTGAGTAGGAGGGGAGAAAAACGGAGGTGGTTGTGTGGACAACAATGTAGGGAGGTTTCGTTCTGAGAGGAGGTGGGGAGCGATTAGTGTGTAGCTCTGGTGGGAAGGGGAGCGCACGTGGGCACATTGAAGTGCCAGTGGAGAGGGTCCCGTTGAGAAGGAACGTTGTGCTCTCCACACAAAGGCAAAAGAAGGGATAGATCTTGAGCAGGAGGAGAGCTGGCTTTTCTGTCGTGGGAGGGGACAGGACGAGTCAAGCAACACGGCCATATCTGTGCGCGGAGTGGCTCCAGGTCAATGGAGTTCTTGCCTGATGGCTCCAGTTTTCAGGTTCTCAGTTGAGAGTGAGCAGGGAGGGCGGCTGCCCAAGATCTGGGGAGAGAGAAACGTAGTAGGGACATGTCATCATCTCTTTGGATTCCCTTGGCTTTACCTGCCTCTTATTCCAGCCACTGTGGCAGCAACCGGTTCAGCCTGGGCTCCCAGCTGCTCCGTGTGGCTGCCACCACGTCGCACCTGGCCACCAGCCTGTGCCCGGCGGCCGGTCTGCGGTGTGATCTGACCCTACTTGCAAGCTCAGAAGTGAGCCTATGACTGTCTCACGGCTGCTGGCGGAAGCCCCGAGACTGCTGGGTCGTTATTCCTGGTACAGCAGGCAGTGGGAGCGTCAGTTCCGTGTAAGTTCTCCGGGCCACGGAGAGGAGCCAAGAGAGCTGCCATACTTCATACTTGTTCTCGTACATCTACGAGAATCTCCTCGGGAGACATTGTGAAGGGGCTGAGATCCTGTGTGAGCAACTGACCTGGGTAAGTGCTAATGTAACCCCATTTGCACACACACACACACACCCGCCCCCCCCCCCCCCCGGCTGATAAGGCCTGGAGCCTTCAGGTTACACTTCCGAATGTCGATACATAGTTTATGGTGAAGTGACAAGAATAGAGTTCTAGAATCAGATAGATGTGGATTCAAATTTACCTTCTAGCTGTGAAGCCCTAACTTCTCGGAGTATTTCCTCAACTGTGAAACAGACAATAAACCCTCACAGAATGGCTGAGAAGGTGCAGTGATACCGCATATGTATGGCAGGGTCAGTTTTTGAGATAGGAACCAATATTTTATTCTGTCCTTGCATTATTTGGTCACATGTAGTCATCGAGGCTATTTGACATTCATTTCTTTTTTTTTTTTTTAAGATTTTATTTATTTATTTGACGGAGAGAGACATAGCGAGAGAGGGAACACAAGTAGGGGGAGTGGGAGAGGGAGAAGCAGGCTTCCCGCTGAGCAGGGAGCCCGATGCGGGGCTTGATCCCAGGACCCTGGGATCATGACTGGAGCCGAAGGCAGACGCCTAACGACTGAACCACCTAGGCACCACTTGACATTCATTTCTTCAGGAAAAGTTCACCTAGGAAATAACAGAGGAAAAAGAAGTTAGTTTTAGGCTTTTGAGTCTCAAAATCTAGCCCCCAGAGAGAACTCAACACAAGAACAATAAATTTGTAAGAATACCTAATGCTGAGTGAGGGAGATCACAATATGCCACCCCAAAATATGCCACTTAGTATAAAGATTATTTTAAGGTAAAGACATTTGAGATTCAACAATTGCAGAAAAATAGCCTTCTCAGAGCTTATGTGACTAAAAGCAACAACACCTAGGAAATAAGGCCGCCGTAAATACCTCTTCAGGGAAGATTTACTCCCAAAAGGGAGAATAAGAACAAAACCTACCCTAAATTCCTTTTCCAGGGAAATTTTATGGCCCTGAAAGAAACAGAAAGACCACTCATAACGGTATAGACAAGCATTATTGCAACTTTCTTATTTCCTATTTGTTCCCCTGGAAACCAAACATCTTTTTTTTAAAGATTTTATTTATTTGAGAGAGAGAGAGAGGGGGAGACAGAGCACAAGGAGGGGGAGTGGTGGAAGGAGAAGCAGACTCCCCACTGAGCAGGGAGCCTGATGTGGGGCTCAATCCCAGAACCTTGAGATCATGACCTGAGCTGAAGGCAGATGCTTAACCAACTAAGTCACCCAGGTGCCCCAAACCCAAACATTTTTTATCTTTCCTTTTTTTTAATTACTTATTTTTTAAAAGATTATTTATTTATTTGAGAGAGAGAAAGAGAAAGAAAAAGAGGGGCAGTGGGAGAGGGAGAAGCAGACTCCCTGCTAAGAAGGGAGCCCGATGCGAGGCTTGAGCCCAAGACCCCGGGATCATGACCTGAGCTGAAGGCAGACATTTAACCGACTGAGCCACCCAGGAGCCCCATTTTTTATCTTTCTAAAAAGTCATTTAACTTCGTGTAAGTGCCTCTCTTCCCACTCCTCTTTACCTATTAAGACGGTATATAAGCCGTAAATTCTAAGCCCTCATATGAGTTACTCATCACTAAGTTCTCTAGCATGTATGTGTGTTGCATATGTAAATAAACTTTTCCCCCTCTCATTAATCTGTTTTTTGTCAGTTTAATTTACATGGTCCTAGTACAAGAACTAAGAGGATAAAGGGGACTAAATCCCCCCACCCCCCACATGAGTAAGATAGGATTCCCTGTTCTAGGACCAAATAAGGAATCTCTGGGCTGGTAGAGGGGGAGAAGGAGAAGTATTACAAGTGCAGGTAATATGTGTCCTTAGAGAGAGAGACCCTTTGCCCCAGACCCCTACATGTCTCAGAAATATGTTTCAAAACAACATGGAAACAGAAGAGACAACCTTAGTGCTTCCCTTGCTCCATTTGCGGGATGGGAGCAGGAAAACATTTCCCGTGTGCTCAAAGGTGATGCAGACATGTAGCCCAGATGGTCTTTGGACCCAAAGAAATCCTGCAGATGGGAACAAGGGAGAACCCCATGGTGTCTGGGGGAACACTAAACAAGGCTGTGCCAATATCTCAGAGATGCTGGTGTGAAGAGATGACAAGCAAGGACCACATGCATCCCCCTGGGGGCCTAATGCAAGACCCCATAGAGCTTAGACACAGTTTAGGTAAAGCATGAAGAAATAAACTTAGTAACTTAAGTGCAACTAAATTTTGCCACCCCAGAAGACAGGAACTCCCAGCAGAAACTAAATTGAATTATAGAGGAGTAATGCTAGTATACAACTCTTTCTGGTTCATGATCAGTATTGGCTATTTGTGGGGCTCATCCAGGATGTCTTAGAATTCTGGGGTAGCCTATATCTGCTCGAAGACTGAATACTAACCCTAGACCAGGATTAGAGCCAAGTCATCCTGAGACAAAGGCTGTGATCTGGTTGGAAATTTGGTGTGTAGAGCTGATGCAACCCCTCAGCAGCCTTTGCCGATTCAGAAATACCAGTGGAGAGTGATGAGAAGGAGCATGAAAGAGTCCTAGAGAATGATGAGATTCCCTAGACAGACACAGAATGATTGATAAGGGACGGTGAAGGCTACCATGTTAGAATTTGCCTTCATGATTAAATTTCCTAAATCAGGGGTGCCTGGGTGGCTCAGTCGTTAAGCGTCTGCCTTCGGCTCAGGTCATGATCCCAGGGTCTTGGGATCGAGCCCCGCATTGGGCTCCCTGCTCAGTGGGAAGCCTCCTTCTCCCTCTCCTACTCCCCCTGCTTGTGTTCCCTCTCTCGTGTGTCTCTCTCAGTCAAAAAATAAATAAAATCTTTAATAAATAAATAAATAAATTTCCTAAATCAAAGATAAGTAAGGTCATTGTTATGGATTGAACTGTGTCTCCCCTAAAAAAGGATATGTTCAAGTCCTAACCCCCCAGTCCCTGAGAATGTGACCTTATGTGGAAATAAGGTCATTGCAGTTGTAATTGGTTAATATGAGGTCAGACTGGATTATGGTGGACCCCTAATCTAATATGATTGATGTCCTTATAAGAAGAAGGCCAGGGCACCTGGGTGGCTCAGTTGGTTAAGCAACTGCCTTCAGCTCAGGTCATGATCCTGGAGTCCTGGGATCGAGTCCCGCATCGGGCTCCCTGCTCGGCAGGGAGTCTGCTTCTCCCTCTGACCCTCCCCCCTCTCATGTGCTCTCTCTCTCAAATAAATAAATAAAATCTTAAAAAAAAAAAAAAAGAAGAAGGCCATGTGAACACACAAAGACACACAGGAAGAATGCCATGTAACGACAGCGGTAGAGATTGGAGTTATATAGCTGTAAGCCAAGAAATGCCAATGACTGGCGGTAACACTAAAATCTAAAATAAGGCATGGAATACATTCTTCCCTAGAACCTTCAAGAAAGTGTGATCTTGCTGACACCCTGATTTTGGACTTCTAAGCCTCCAGAACTGTGAGAGAATAAATTTCTGTTGTGTAAAGCCACCCGGCTTGTGGCATTTTGTTACAGCAGCTCCAGGAATCTAATACAGCCTCTATAATACCCTTGCGTCAGGGTGAATTTCTAAAATATCGAGCCTCTTTTCAGGAAAAGAAGGGAAATTTCAATGGCACCTACCCCAGCTGCCAGAGTAGAGAAGCCCAAAAAACCTTTCCCAATCTGGCACACCTCTTAATCTGCTATAAAAATGGTGGCCTGGATATGTGGGGAGAAACTGAGTTTTGGAGGATGAAGCTAGTCTCTACAGCACTGTCTAGCTCCCAGCACCCAGGGGTGGAATTATGAGAAATTATTTAGGACCTTAGGATTGCTGCTATAAGTTTAGGGAAGTGCAAGCACCTCTCTCTCTCTCTCTTTCTGCCTCTCTACTACTTAGTGGTTAAAATGGACAATTCCTAAATTCCCAAACAGCTATTAATGCAGAAACTAAGTCAGGCCTTGGGGAAGACACTCTCTCAGAAGCCGGAAAATAACCAGAGAGTCTCCACATACCCAGTTTGGTTAGTACACATCTTCGCTCTTAGGTAGATAGCCTAGGCCCTGAGACTGGCCGATGCAGTGTGAGAAGGAAGAAGGCAAATAGCATGGCTGAAAGATCAGGCTTCTGTTACCTTTGAACTGAATCAATGGCCCCACTCTTCTGTCTAGGGGTACGAGGCCCATCAGAGGACTCACCCAGCTCGGAAGAAGGACACATCTTTGGGGAGTGCAATGAATGGAACCAAAATTCCAGTGGGAAGGCTATTCAGGGGATAACAAAGAGGTATCATTCAAATGGTTGCAGGGGAGTAAATCACCTTGGATCCAGGCTTACCTAAGAATCTGAGGAGCCCAGAGGCAATGTATTAGTTATCGATTGCTATGTAACAAACTACCTGAAACATAGTGACTTAAAATGACAGTAAACATTTATTATCTCACATAGTTTCTGTGGGTCAGAAATTCTGGAGTGGCTTAGCTGGGTGGTTCTGCCTAGGGCTCTCATCAGGTTATATAGTCAAGATGGCAGTTGGGACTTCAGTCATCTAAAGACTTGACTGAGGGGCACCTGGGTGGGTCAGTTGGTTAAGCGTCTGCCTTTGGCTCAGGTCATGATCCCAGGGGCCTGGGATGGAGACCCGCATCAGAATTCCTGCTCAGTGGGGGAAGCCTGCTTCTCTCTCTCCTCCCAGCTCGTGCTCTCTCTTGCTATCTTTGTCTCTCTCTCTCTCTCTCTCAAATAAATGAATAAAATCTTAAAAAGTAATAATAAAGGCTCAACTGAAATAATAAAGCCTTGACTGAGCCTTGCAGGTCAGTCAGTGCTGGCTATTGGCAGGAGGCCTCAGTTCTTTGCTGAGTAAGTCTCTCCACAGAGCTGCTTGGGTGTTCTCATGACATGGCAGCTGGTTTCCACCAAGCAAGTGATCCAAGAGGGAGCAAGGTGGAGCAAGGTACAGTGCCTTTCATGACTGTGGCTCAGAAGTCTCATGCTACCGCTTCTGTCATGTTCTTTTCATTAGAAGCAAGTCATTAAATCTGGCCCACACTAAAGAGGAGAGTGATTAGTCGCCATTTTTTGAAGGGAGGCATGTCGAAGAATTTTTAGATATTTTTTTAAACCACCACAAATAGTATCATGAACACAGCACTGAGCTGCTTTATAAGAGGGAGTTCTTTTCTTTTTTTAAAGGCATTCTATTTTTTTAAAGATTTTATTTATTTGAGAGAGAGAGAATGAGAGAGAGCACATGAGAGGGGGGAGGGTCAGAGGGAGAAGCAGGCTTCCCGCTGAGCAGGGAGCCCAATGTAGGACTCGATCCCAGGACCCTGGGGTCATGACCTGAGCCGAAGGCAGACGCTTAACCGACTAAGCCACCCAGGCGTCCCTATAAGAGGGAGTTCTTACGTTGTGGAATCTAATTTGGGACATATACTCAGGTCCCATCATCATGAAGGTCAGGGACTTTTGGATGAAAAGTCATTTTCTGCAATTATGCCCTATAAAATAATCATGGCCAATGAGAAAAACAACAATATCTGCTCGGGGTTTCTGGGAAAGTTTTTGCTTTGCCTTTGCCTTTCCTCCTGCCTCAAACATAGATGTGATGTCTGGAGCAGCAAAAGCTATCTTGCGAGTATGAGGAAAAGGCCAAGGGTTATCAGCCCTGTCTCCACCAAACCAGTACCAGCCTACAACTCCCTAGTACTCAAGCCACTGGTATTCAAGTTTTTTGCTATAGACAGCCAAAACCATTCCTAATTAATGCCGACACAAAGTAGGAAGCAGGAAAAGGAAAGGAATCAATGCTTGGCTTCTGAATTTTAAAACCTAGGCCTCAGGGTGGTAAATAAAAGCAAAAATAAGGGGCGCTTGGGTGGCTCAGTCGGCTAAGTGGCTGCCTTCGGCTCAGGTCATGATCTCAGGGTCTGAGATGGAGCCCCACATGGGGTTCACTGCTCAATGGGGAATCTGCTTCTCCCTCTGCCTGCCACTCCCCCTGCTTGTGTTCTCTCTCTCAAATAAATAAATAAATAAATAAATAAAATCTTAAAAAAAAAAAAAAAGAAAACCCCCAGGGGATGGACTATAGATCTGGGAGATCAACTGATGATTAATTACCAGGCTACTCTACCTCTGGACTACAGGAAGATCCCCTGGTCTGGAAATAATAAAAATTAAATGGAGTTATGGAAAAATAAAATTATATATTTTGTTCTATAAGTTTGTGCACTAAGATTTATACTTACTATACAGTAGCTCTCATTTAACTAAAAATGTTATTCCTGTCTTACCCTTTGATGTCTTACTATCACTCTAAACAGTACTCGTGGTCATTTTCTCTGAAAATTCACTTTTCTTCTAGACTTCTTGATGGAAACCACTGTTCTTTCTTCTCCTAGGCTTGAAGTTTTGAAGTTGTCCTTTGCTTTTCTCTGTTATTCATATCTCATGTTTGATCTGCTATTTCTTGACTTTTCTCTTTTCTCTCCACCACCCCCAACTCTGTCTCCCTCTCTCTCCTTCTCCCTCTTTTCCACTTTCTCCCCTCCTTCTTTCTCCACTTGTCTCCTTCTCTTCCTTTCTCTCCTCTCCTTCCTCTTCCCTTCCTCTTTCCTTCTTGAAGTCTTCCCAGTACTGGGACTGTGGATGTCTTTACATTAACTCCTCACCACGAAGGAGTTGCAGTTCCCACAAAGCTGGTCTGTGGAGAGAGGTATTTGGATAGACTGTCTTACAGAAAACAACTAAAAATCCTGGATACTATTTTAAAACAAAACTTCTTAAAACCACTGAAGAGCTGACAAAAGATAGTAAGGAATTGTTGGGCTAAAGTCAAAGAGAATGTAGAATCTCAGAAAGGAAAAGGAACACTGAAGTCTCCTTTCTTTGAGGGCATATGCCAAATCTGGCCCATGTGAGCTACAATTTTCACATTCCCCTGGGGTGTGCAATAAAGAAGTCAAAGGCCAGGGCCATGCAAGGTGGGGAGTTGCATTCGTTTGCTAGGACTACCATAACAAAGTACCCTGGACTGGGGAGCTTAAACAACAGAAATTTATTGTCTTACAGTCCTGGAGACTGGAAATCAAAGGTCAAGATGTTGGCAGGTTTGGTTTAATTCTGAGGCTTCTTTCCTTGGCTTGCAGATGGGGCTGCCTTTTCCCTGTGCCCTCACATGGTCTTTCCTCTGTGCATGGGCATCCCTGGTATCTCCTTTTGTGTCCACATTTCTTCATTATATAGAAAACCAGTCAGATTGGATTATGACCCACTCTAACAGTCTCATTTAATTTAATCACCTCTTTAAAGTCCCTGTCTCCAAATGCAGTCACATTCTGAGGTACTAAGAGTCAGAACTTCAACATATGAATTGGGCAGGGAAGTGAACATAATTTGGCCCATAAAAGGAGCGAAATATGAAACATTCCCCATAGCACTAGGCCACCTCTGGTAAGAGAGAGAGAACCAGAAATAAATACCCTGTCTGCCTCCCGTCACCATGGGGCTCTAGGGAAACTTGTCTTGGAGATGGGTAATGGAGAGTGGGGCTGTCTGTGAGAACATGTAGCCCCAGACCAGCTCTCATATGTTGATTTGCGGCCCAAATTCATATCACTTGTGTGATTCAGAAAGCCTCAAAATTGGGGTACCTGGGGGGCTCAGTCAGTTAGGCGTCTGCCTTCAGCTCAGATCATGATCCCACATTGGACTCCTTGCTCAGCAGGGAGTCTGCTTCTCTCTCTCCCTCTGCCCCTCACCCCACTCGTGCTCTCTCTCCCTCAAATAAATAAATAAATAAATAAATAAATAAATAAATAAATAAATAAATAAACAAATCTTTAAAAAAAAAGAAAGCCTGAAAATAATGTTTAACTTAAATTGGTCCCAGTATGGTAGTACCCCTAAATGGTTGGCAGGAACAAAGGTAAATCTCCTTGACAGAAACGTGCCTTCACCTTAGACCTCAAAGAATTCCCATAAATACTTTTGCAAAAACTAAGCACCTCACAGTAAAAAACAAAACAAAACAAAACAAAAAACTAAGCACACACACAGAAACCCAGGCACCATGTGTGAAAAGCAGTATAAACCAGACAGAATGAATAGATACTGGAATTATCAGACATGGATTAAAAAATAGCTATGATTATCATGTTTAAAGAAATAAGATACTAGCTTGAAAGCATCTTCAAGAAACAAGAAATTGTTTTTATTTTTTAATTTATTTTTTTTTTAAGATTTTATTTATTTATTTGACAGAGAGAGAGAGCACAGTTAGGCAGAGCGGCAGGCAGAGGGAGAGGAAGAAGCAGACCCCCACTGAGCAAGGAGCCCGATGTGGGGCTCGATCCCAGGACCCTGGGATCATGACCTGAGCCGAAGGCAGACGCTTAACGACTGAGCCACCCAGGCGCCCCAAGAAATTGTTTTTAAAAAAATGATTAACCAGGGCCGCCTAGGTGGCTCATTCGGTTAAGTGTCTGCCTTTGGCTCAGGTCATGATCCCAGGGTCCTGGGATCGAGTCCTGCATTGGGCTCCTTGCTCGTCGGGGAGCCTGCTTCTCCCTCTGCCTGCCGCTCCCCCTGCTTGTGCTCTCTCTCTGACAAATAAATAAAATTTTTTTAAAAAAATGATTAACCAGATTTGAAATATAAATAGAACTTACAGAAATGAAAAAAATACAGTGATTAAATTTTTTTGATTAAATTTTTTCAGCTATTTCAGGTGCTTGGTTGGCTCAGTTATAACTTTTTTCTTGATTTTCCTGTATTTCTTGTAGTCTGAAAATTAGGTCTAGAAACTTGATTAGATTCAGGGTAATAATTTTGCCAAGAATATGTCATAGGTGATGCTGTGTATTTCCTAACACATTACAATAGGAATACAAAATATGAAGTTGTCTCATTCTTAGTTCCTATTAAGTATGATCACTTGGTTAAGGTGCTGATTCCCGGACCATCCTCAAATTGGAATTTAAAAATCCCTGGACAATTTATCAGATTCTTATAACGTCAAACATACATTCACCATATGACCCAGCAATTCTACACTTAGGTATTTTCCCAAGAGAAGTGAAAATTTATGTTCACACAACTTACACATGAGTTTTTAGCAGCTTTATTCATAATTGCCCCTAACTGGAAACAACCCAAAAGACCTTCAACTGATGAATGGATAAACAGACTGTGGATACATCCTTACTATGAAATTTTACTCAGCAATAAAAAGGAATGAAATACTGACACAGCAGCAACATGCTTGACTCTTAAATGCATTATGCTAAGTGCAAGGAGCCGGACTCAGAAGGGTATATCCTGTATAATTTCATTTATAGAACATTCTGGAAATAGTAAAAATCACAGGAACAGAAAACTCCCAACCCTACACCAAAATACCAATTTTTAAGTCTCATACTAGAAGTAGAAGTTTCCAGTGACCAACATACTCTGACACCACTTTCCTGGTATCAAGAAGCCTGGAGACAGGTTATCATTCAGATGGTTCTGGGTAAAGGTAGAATCAGAACAAGGGGGAAGTAGAGGAATATTTCATCATGCTCAGAGTGAAGCTTTATGAATGGGACAGATTCTGATTGCCTACTTAACATCCATTCCCCTCCTTCTTCCTTCCTAAAAGCACCAGACTTTAAGGAGGCATCCACCTTCCTCCACAACGCCATATGCTTTACTAAACCAGTTATGTTTCTCTCACATCCCTTGGCAGGGATGGCTTTAGGAACAAAATTGTGACTCAATTCAGACTGGTAAATTTTGAAGGAAAGTCTCCCAAGGGACTTCTAGAAAATGTTTCTCAATTAAAAAAAAAAAAAAAAAGACCTGTTAAAAGAGATAAAGTGAGTAAGTAGTTCCTTCTCTGGATGTTATTGCCTCTGAATGTGATCCTTGGAACTGCTGTTGCTATCTTGCTTCCAGCATAGGACAAAGATCAGCCAGATGAGGGAAAGTCAAGACAGAAGCAGAGCTGGGGCCCTGTGGTACTGGACAGAGACCCTGCCCTAACTTTTCTTATTATTTAAGCCAGCTGAGTTAGGGATTCCTGATAGAATACATAGTACCCTACATGACTTAATGCTTGTCTCACGATAATACACCTTTTTGATAGCAGTAATACTGGGTCCGCCTGAAAGAGACTGAAAAAAATAACCAAAATATTTTTATTCTTTGGATTTTCTTTTTATAGTTACTGTGCACACCACTTCTCAGCATTTTCGTCAGCTCCTTTTTGTTTAGGTTTAAATTCCAGCCTCACCGCTTACATTACAGACATTTATAATTTTAATGTCGTCAAATTGATCACTTTTTCCCTTTATGATTTGTGATTTTATATCTTCTTGAAGAAATCTTTCCCTTCCTTAATCGGTACTTTTGTGATCCACTTGAAGGCTTTCCTGCAATCACTTTCTGTTCCACGAGAATGGCGCCCCCTGGAGCACCAATTGTGCATGGCATCACCTCCTTAAGTTGTGCGAAGCAGTTCTATTAGACTTCAAGTCTTTCCCATAGGCCCCTATATTCTCTTCTGCAGGTTGTAGAGTTTCACTCTTCTTAAATCTTTTTATTTTTGTATCTTATATGGAGTTGTGATCCAATTTTATTTGGTCCCGGGGTCATGGATCTGTTAGTCTATCCTTTCCTTCACTGATCTGTGGTCACTTCTGTCACAGATGTTTGTGTCTATGTCCAGACTCTCTGTATTCTATTTGTCTATCTCCCACCAATCCCTCACACACTCAGTTACTATACCTTTATAATAATTCTTGGGATCTAGTAGGGTAAATCTCCCTCTTGTTCTTCTACTTCAAAAGTGTGTTGACTATTGTTGATCTTTTGTTCTTGACTTTTAAAATCACCTTATTAAAATACTTGAGAAACTCTGTGGTATTTTAATTGGAATTACATTGAATTTATTGATTGACATATACAAAATTGACATCTTTATAATATTGAGTCTTCCCGTACATGAATATAGATTTCTTCATTTAATGTTTATCAATAAAATTTTATAATTTTCTTCATAAAACTTAGTATATTTTTGGGTGCCTGGGTGGCTCAGTCGTTAAACATCTGCCTTTGGCTCAGGTCATGATCCCAGGGTCCTGGGATTGAGCCCTGCATCGGTCTCCCTGCTCCGCGGGAAGCCTGCTTCTCCCTCTCCCACTTCCCCTGCTTGTGTTCCCTCTCTCACTGTCTATCTGTCAGATAAATAAATAAAATCTTTAAAAACAAAAACAAAAAAACTTAGTATATTTTTGTTAAATCTATGCTTAGGTACATGCTTCATGTAAACATTCTTAGTTGCTATTATGGATGGGTTTTTTTAAAGAAATTATAGCTTCAAACTATTTGCTGCTCATGTTTAGGAATACGGTTTTAAAATATGTATACTGGGGAGGAAAGCGCCTGGCAGGCTCAGTCAGTGGAGCATGTGACTCTTGATTTCAGGGTCGTGATTTCAAGCCCCACATTGGTCATGGAGCCTACTTAAAAATAAAAAAATAAGATAAGATAAAATAAAATATGTATATTGGTTATATATCCAGAAATATACCTGAACTCTTTTATTGGTCCTAAAACTTGTCTGTTGGTTTGCTTAGATTTTCTATGTAATCATATAATCTATAATAATACTTTTTAATTTCTTTTAAAATTGTTTTACATATTCTTTCTCTCTCTCTTTTTTTAGAAGATTTTATTTATTTATTCATGAGAGACAGAGAGCGAGAGAGGCAGAGAGAAAAGCAGGCTCCCCAAGGAGCAGGGAGCCTGATGTAGGACTTGATCCCAGGACCCTGGGATCATGACCTGAGCCAAAGGCAGACGCTCAACTATCTGAGCCACCCAGGCACCCTCTTTTTCTCTTTTTAAAGATCTTATTTATTTATTTGGGGGGGTGAGAGAGAGCACAAGCAGGGGGGAGGAGCAGATGGAGAGGGAGAAGCAGACTTCCTGCTGAGCAGGGAGCCCAAAGTGGGATGATGACCTGAGCCGAGGACAGACACTTAACTGACTGGGCCACCCAGGCATCCCATATTCTTTCTTGTCTTACTGCTAAGGCTAGAATTTCCATTATATTGGTTGACTAGAAATAGTGATAGAGTGCATACTTTAAATGTTTTATTATTAAGTATAATTTTATTTACTCTGTGCTTCTGGTAAATATACTTTATTAGGTTGAAGAAGTTTCTTCTCTACCTAGATTATTAAGTATTTTTTGTTGTTGTTTTGTGAAGGTATGTTGATTCATATCATTGATTTTTCTGTATCTGATCAAATGGATCAAATGGCTTCTTTTATTTTTCTACCACCATGAATTACATTGAAAGATCTTTTACTGTAAAGTTATGCTTGCATTCCTAAGATAAATCCAATTAAAAAATAAATATATACGTGCATACAGGTATGTGTGTGTGTAACTGGCTTTCTAAATTTTTGTTTAATATTTTTGTTTTGGTAACCTTAAGTGAGGCTTTCATTTGCTGCTTTGTTTGGTTTTGATATTACAGTTATCTTAGCCTCATAGAAGGAATTATTTGTCCCCTTTGAAATAATTTGCATATTATTTATGCATAATAATTGCATATTGGGATTATCTGTCTCTTAATTTTTTTGATAGAAATCGCCTGTAAAATCATCTGGGTCTGGCTGTTTATTTGTATGGTAGATTCAACTTCATTCATTGTCATAAGTCTACTCATAGTTGAGTCAGTTTTGATAAATTATATTTTTCCAGGAAGCTGCCATTTATTCATTTCCTAATTCATTGGCATAAAATTGTTCATAATATTCCTTTATTTTAAAAATTACTGCTGTATCTGCTATGTTCCTTTTTTTCATTCCTAATATTGTTTGTCTTTTTCTTTTTTTCATAATATAATTTGCCAAAGGATTTAAATTTTACTTGTAACTTCAGAGAACCAGATTTTGGTGTGTGGATCCTCTGTTTTTTCTTTTCTTTACTGATTCCTGCATTTTTCCCTTCAAATTTCCCTAGGTTTACTCTGTTGTTTCCTTATTAGCTTCTTTTTTTTTAAAGATTTTATTTATTTATTTATTTGAGAGAGAGCGAGAATGTGAGTGGGGGGAGGAGCAAAGGGAGGACAAGCAGACTCCTCCCTGAGTGCAGAGCCGGAGGTGGGGCTCAATCCCACAACCCTGAGAATGTGACCTGAGCCAGAATCAAGAGTTGGACCCTTAACCAACTAGAGCTACACAGGTGCCCCATCCTTTATTAACTACTTCACTGGATGTTGAACTACTCATTTTCTAATCTTCTCTAATATAAACATTTATGTTTACATATCTTTCCTTTAGGTACTGCGAAAACTGTATCCCACAAATTTTGATCTATATGGCCATGATCATTCAGTTTTAAATATTTTCCATTTTCCATTAATGCCTATCAACTTCCCTTTGCCCCTCCACATCTACTCACTTCCTCCCTTCTTTACCCTGCTCTCTGGCCCACAGACTGCCTATATAGACATCAGTGGGCTGCTATGCCCTCTGTCTTCTGGTTGGGTTCTGCCAGTGGGGATTACTGGCAGGAGATGAAAGAGGAGGAGAGCAAGGTCAGAATTTTTATTTCTTTGGTCTCTTCTCTGAGATTGCCTCAGGCTGATTATATCCCTTGAGAGGTCATACTTGATAAAAGGTGGCCTGCTCTACAAATACGATTCTCTGTCCTTTGGGATTCTGGTAAGACCTCTCTCATCCCTTTGGACCTACAAATTGTGACTATTCTGCTGTTGCAGGTCCCAGATCCTCCACTGTCCCTTGATTCCCACATATACCACCTACACCTTTAAAATGTGTTCCTTGGGGTGCCTGGGTGGCTCAGTTGGTTAAGCGACTGCCTTCGGCTCAGGTCATGATCCTGGAGTCCCGGGATCGAGTCCCGCATGGGACTCCCTGCTCGGCGGGGAGTCTGCTTCTCCCTCTGATCCTCTCCCTCTCATGCTCTCTGTCTCCCATTCTCTCTCTCAGATAAATAAATAAAAAATCTTTAAAATGTGTTCCTTTATAAATCATTTGAATGACATCTGTTATCTGTTGGTACTCTGGACAATACATCATTTTTATTTTGTCTTTGGTCCAAGAGCTATTTAGAAGTTTGTTTTTAACTTTCCAGGTATATGAGTTTCTTTTTAAGTTATTCTTTTTTTTTTTTTTTTTTAAGATTCTATTTATTTATTTGACAGAGAGAGAGGCAGCGAGAGCAGGAACACAAGCAGGGGGAGTGGGAGAGTGAGAAGCAGGCTTCCTGCTGAGCAGGGAGCCCGATGTGGGACTCGATCCCAGGACCCTGGGATCATGACCTGAGCTGAAGGCAGACGCTTAACGACTGAGCCACCCAGGCGCCCTTAAGTTATTCTTTTAAAGTAAGTCCTAATTTACCGATACGTATTACGAGAACATGTTCTATATTATAATGATTCTTTGACATTTGTTGAGACTTGCTTGCGGTCAATTTTTATTTTGTTCCACATATGCTTGAATAGAATAAGTATTTTCTGTATCTTTACTACTTTTGCCTGAGAGAAGGGTGTTATATAATTGCATATGTCAAATTTCTTCTTTAAACATTAATTTTTCTTTATATACTCGAGTTACTGGGTGCATACAGGTTTAGAATTGTTTTATCTTTCTGGTTATTTGTTCTTTTTTGTCATTATCTAGTGACCCTTTTTATCTCTAATGATACATTTTGCTTTAAAATCTATCTTGTCTGAAATAAAAAATAAAAAAAGGAAAAAAATCTATCTTGTCTGAAATTAATACAGCTACTCCAGCTTTCGTTTCCTTAATACTACCTCTGTATATCTTTTTTACTTTTCCCTCCAACCTTTATCCTTATGTTTTAGCTATGTCTTGTGTCAACAGTTGGGTTTTTAAAAGCTATCTAATATAGTTATCCATTTTTTAGACAAAAGAAATATTGTCATTTACAATCAAAGTATACTACATTTGTCTAGGATTTAAGGGATTTGGATTCTAGGCTCTACCCTACCATTTTGTAACCTTGAACAACTCTCTCAAACTCTGAGTCTCAGGAGAGTCATGATAAAATGTTAGTGTTGAATCAGATTATCTTTTTTAAAAAAGATTTTATTTATTTATTTGAGAGAGAGAGAATGAGAGAGAGAGCTTAAGAGGGGGGAGGGTCAGAGGGAGAAGCAGACTCCCCGCTGAGTAGGGAGCCCGATGTGGGACTTGATCCTGGGATCCTAGGATCATGACCTGAGCGGAAGCTGTCACTTAACCAACTGAGCCACACAGGCGCCCCAATCAGATTATCTTGACTATCCCTTCTAGCTCATTTACTCTGTCATTCCATTAAATTACAGTAACATGCTACAGATTGTTTTGAGACAGAGTCTTAAAACCAGACCTAAAATTAAAAACAAAATCCTAGTGTAATTTGGTGAAATAATTCAAATAGTAACTGATATTTAGCTTTGGGATATTTGCTCTTTGTTATTAAAAATTTTAATTTTTCGGGGTGCCTGGGTGGCTCAGCCGGTTGATTGTCTGCCTTGGGTCATAGTCCTGGGATCCTGGGATCGAGCTCCACATGGGGTTCCCTGCTCAACAGGGAGCCTGCTTCTCCCTCTCATCCCTGCTCATGCTCTATCTCTATCTCTTAAATAAATAAAATTTTTAATAAAAAATTTTTAATTTTTCATTATTCAATAGTAATATTTTTGCAGTTTTTTTGAGAATAGTCCTTGTTTTGTTTTTTTTTTAACATATTTTCCATGATTTGAAGAAGGTATTTAAATATATTTCCTTGGGGGCCTGGGTGGCTCAGCCGTTAAGCGTCTGCCTTCTGCTCAGGTCGTGATTCCTAAATCCCGGGTCGAGCCCCGCTTCGGGCTCCCTGTTTCTCCCTCTCCCACTCCCCCTACATATGTTCCCTCTCTTGCTGTGTCTCTGTCAAATAAATAAAATCTCTAAAAATAAATAAATAAATTTTCTTATGATTCTAAAGATCTTTCATATTTGTTAATAATTCAAAAAGGCTTTTCAAAGTTGTATTATTAATTTCCGCTTCCTTTTCTTTTAGATTATTTTTTAGTCTCCACAGAATCTTTCCTAGAGTTGTGGATAGCATAACCCTGACCACTTTTTCACAAGATTAATTGAAAAATCACACTGCTATATCTGAATTTTAATACCTTGGAAATAAATCTACAGGTCTCAGTCCTAGTTGCAGTAATAACTACATCTAGTTTTTGTAGTCAGTGGTGTTCTACCATTTTATTTGGAGCTTGATTTTGCATGGTTGGCTATGGTGACACAGCCTTTAGGAAGGGAGAGGATGGGGCACCTGGGTGGCTCAGTCGGTGAAGCGTCTGCCTTCAGCTCAGGTCATAATCCCAGGGTCCTCTTCCTCCCTCTCCCTGCCTCTGCCCCCTCCCCATCCCCGCCCCCCTCATTCTCTCTCTCACTCTCTTTCTCTCTCAAATTAATAAAACCTTTTTTAAAAAAAGAAAAAAATTAAAGAAAAAAAATGAAGATTTATTTATTTATTTTAGGGGGGTGGAGAAAGAAATTGCAGGGAGGAGGGGCAGAGGGAGAGGGAGAGAGTCTTAAGCAGACTCCATGCTAAGCAGGGAGCCGGACACACGGGGCTCAATCCCAGGATCCTGGGATCATGACCTGAGCTGAAATCAAGAGTCAGATGTTTAACCGACTTAGCCACCCGGGTGCCCCATGGAGTGTGCAATTCTTGATCCCAGAGTTGTGAGTTCAAGTCCCACATTGGTTGTAGAAATTACTTAAAAAAAAAAAGATTTTTAAAAAAATAGTAAGGAAAGGACCCTGTCAGGACCCTTCTCACTCCTGAGAGCTTTTCCTATATCCTCACTTAATAAAACTCTATCACTCACTCTCAAAAAAATAAGGAAGAGGTCACACTGTTTCTTGCCCTTGTTTTCCTCTCCTTTTTTGCATTTCTGTGTCAATGTGAGCCAAACAGCTTCCCAAATCCATGACTGGTCCTTAGGATTCCTCAACACACCCAGAGAATTGCAGCAATCTGGAGGTGGTGCTAGGACCAATTCTTTGTCATTTAATTGACAATACTCTTGATCAGGAGTCTGTTTTCTGATATCGTATCAATCATATCTTCAATCGTAAGATATCAGTCATATCTTCCTGAAGCTATAACCCTATAGTTATTTTGGTTCTTTTTTTTTTTAAGATTTTATTTATTTATTTTGACAGAGAGAGAGAGACAGCGAGAGAGGGAACACAAGCAGGGGGAGTGGGAGAGGGAGAAGCAGGCTTCCCGCTGAGCAGGGAGCTGGATGCGGATGCGGGGCTCGATTCCAGGACACTGGGATCATGACCTAAGCGGAAGGCAGACACTTAACGACTGAGCCACCCAGGCACCCCTGACTTAGTTATTTCTTAATTCACCCCAATAGCACATTTACACACTCTTAGGATGGGTCAGTTCTCCACATGACTCCTCTCATCTTTCACTGGGCCATTTTCCTATGTAGATGCAAAATATGTGGGTGGGAGGTTAGACTCTAAATTGAGTCTCCTTAATTTTGTTCTCATAAATTAAGGGAGAGATCATCAGATTTGAGTGCACCCCTATAATTGTTTTAAAAATATAAGTAATATACTAATATTATCTTTGTTTAAAAATAAAAGATAGGGACACCTGGGTGGCTCTGTGGGTTGAGCCTCTGACTCTTGATTTCTGCTCAGGTCATGATCTCAGGGTCATGAGATCCAGCCCAACATTTTCAGCTCTCAGTGAGTCTGCTTGCCCCTCTCCCTCTGCCCTTCCCCAACTCACCCACACGCTCGCTCTTTCTAAAATAAATTTTAAAAATCTTTTTTTTAAGCTTTTATTTATTTATTTGACAGAGAGAGACACAGCGAGAGAGGGAACACAAACAGAGGGAGTGGGAGAGGGAGAAGCAGGCTTCCCGCGGAGCAGGGAGCCGGATGTGGGGCTCCACCCTGACTGGGATCATGACCTGAGCCGAAGGCAGACGCTTAAGGATTGAGCCACCCAGGCACTCCAAATTTTAAAAATCTTAAAAAAAAAAAAAAAAGGATAAAAAAACTCTCAGAGTCTTCTTTTGCCATCCCCTTTATTGCTCCCCTCTCTAGGCGTCACCAGTATCCTTTTGAGTACAACTTTCCAGTGCTCATTCTATACATATATACATATACTATATATACAAATACACGTTTTATTTTTACCTAAATGACACCTCCTCGTTTTATAGGTGAGGAAACTGAGACCTTGAGGGGAGACATGGGTTGACAAATTTATTGAAGGAAAGCTAGGCAATTAGTTTGGAGGTTGGGGAGCAGGTGCGAGAGACGCTTCAGTGCGATGATGTAGGATTTGTATTTTGATAAGAGCTGTAGGAAACCTAGCAGAGGGCTATGGAGCTGCAAAAAAAGAAGGAAAAACTGTCATCGGCAGTTGGGTCTGTCAATAAAACTTGTGAAGTTGAAACGCAAAGAGCCTACTATCTGCCGAGCTCGCTGAAGCTTATCTCGGAAACCAGGAACAGATATCACATCTATGAGACTGGCCTTGGAGCTTGAAGAGGAAGGCACCAGAGGTTGTAAAGGATGCTGCCGGGAGGCAGCTACCGAGCAGCCAACCAACCGGGAGAGCAGATAGCGCTCCCGGACCGGCCTGGAAGTGCGCCTGCGCCGATCTCCGCGGGGGGGGGGGCGGGGGGCGGGGGGCGGAGCTTGGGGGCGGTCAATGAGCCTGCGCAAACGGCGCGGCGAAGTGGGGGAGGGCGGTCCGTGTGTGTCTGTGTTGTTGTTCGGCGGCAGCGGCGGCGGCGGTAAGATGGCTGCCCACGGGGGCTCCGCGGCGTCCTCGGCGCTGAAGGGGTTAATTCAGCAGTTCACCGCCATCACCGGTAAGAGACGCGGTTACCGGAAGGTGGAGAGTGGGGTCTGGAGCGGACGGCCGTTCCGCCCCGGGCTTCCCCTTACCTTCATGCATTTCTCCCTCGGGCTTTCCCCACAGCTCCCGTCCTCCCTTCTGAGGAAGAGGCGACGACGGCGTCGGGTCTCCGGGTTCAGGCGGGAGACAGCCCCCCCGCGCACCCCATACCTCGTTCTCGGTCTTCTCGCAGTGTGGAGGGAGACACCCCCACTCACCCCCAATGCCCCCATTGTCATCCAAGACCCGGGGAATGGGCCGATCTCATCCGCCCCCGCCGGCCCGGGGACCTGGGGGCGGGAGAGGTGGGGGGCCGCACCCGGGCCACCGCCCTCCTCCTCCTTCATTACCTTCTCTTCTCTGTGCAGCCGTGGGGTGCAGTGCATCTCTCACCTCCTTTTTCCATTCTTCCTCGGCCAGGTCATTCTCCCCCAGTCCCTGGCCTGCCCTTCCCCTTTCTGGGCCCCTCAGAGCCATCGCCGTGGCCCTGGCGTGCTCGGGCCCTCCCGCCTTAACGACGAGGCTGGTGGGTTCGGCAGTGCCTTTACCGATCCTGGGGGATAGGCCGCTAGAAAGGGGGGGTGCTGAGAAGCACCTTCAAGACAGAGGTTTTAAGAGAAGAATGAGGGGGAACCCCCCCAACCTTAATAGGGAAGGCCGGGAGGAATCCTGGGTGGCGTTTCCCACCTCCCCATAATAAAATAATAAAGACTGGGACGATGGCGCCGGAGCCTCCTGCTGATAAAATAGGGATGGCGGCAGAAACTTCTTTGAGAGAAAGTCAGTTTTTGGGTGTCAGCATCCCCCAAATCCTCGGTTATTTTCCTTTGGACCCCTGCGAAGGGCACACGCAGATCCTCTTGCCGCCTGGAGGAAAGGCCCTAAGCCATTCTATGAATTCTCTATGCCTTGTTTCTCTCTGATGGTGCTGAACTTTTTTTGCATGAGTTATTAGAGGGCGGAGCAAATGATGAAGTTCTCTGTGGAGTGATTTGAGAGAAGAGTACTCCATGTGCCTGAGTGTAATTTTGCCGTTCTAGTTTGTCATTTTGGAAGGAGGTTAGAATGTTAGTTCCCTTTCTGAGCAGATCTGTACTTTATCTGGTTATTTGTTGGGTGCAGAGAATGTTTCTACTGTTAATGTACCTAGAGTTTGACATATAAGATCTGGTTAAGTAAAATTTTATATTGTTCTAACCAGACAGGTTGTATGCACGTTGCTGTTTTATAATTTAAAGCTAGTTTTTTCTTTTGCTCTGCAATGACAACTAGACGTTTGATGCATTATCTAGCTGGTGGGCATGAAACATCACGTCAAAATTGGTAAAGTAAAATTTGAAGTAAAATTGGGATGAGGGATGGAATGATCAACTTTTCTTAATATTTTAAAACTTTTGTGATTGGACTATTAAAGATCTAATGCATTTCCCAGTGTCTAAGCAGATTGCTGTTATTGGGAAAATTAGAAAATTAATGTGTATATAAGTTAATATTGCAGCATTATTTTTCTATAGAAAAATTTTTGTAGTGAATCAGATATAGAAGTGGTTATTATTAATTTTTAGATTTTTCTAGAGTTGGTTTAAGATGCCACCTATTTAATTTCAGTTTTTTATGTTAATTACCACCCCTTCAGGAACTCAGAACCTCACATTATTTCTTCTAATTCAGCGTTTTTGTTAAATATGGACAAAACCCAAAGTGTGGTGAGATAAAATGGCTCACTTATTTGGTTTAATTCTATGCTAGCTTACATGGCTTGTTTCCTGGCCACAGGCCTTTCTATTCCTGAATCAGGTCGGAGACCCTTAGTAGACAATGGTATCTGGAAGTCTGCAAAAGGGAAAATACCTTAGATTGTTCTTAATGTATTATGAATTTCTATTAATAATTTTGAGGATTCTGGGGCTCTTGGCAGGCTCAGTCAGAAGAGCATGCGACTCTTGATTTCAGGGTCGTGAGTTCGAGCCCCACATTGGGTGTAGAGATTACTTGAATAAATTAAAAAAACTTTAAAAAATAATAACTTTGGAGATTTTTTTTTTTTTACAAGACAGTGATTAACTGTTAGAAACACATGATTAACCCCTTTGGTCTTTTTCACATATATTAAAAAGGAAAGTTTGGGGTTCTTTCCACATATATTTTAAAATTGTAGTTTTTATGATAAAAAGGTATTTGATACTTACTCATTGCTGGATGAATTAAATTGACCTTAAGAGCTTATGCTGTGATTTCAAAAAGATTTTACTTTCTGGAAGCTCAACATTCTGGTGAAAGCAATGCATTTTCAAAAATGTGAGCCTTACCTTTTCTGTGGCTTTAAAAATAGAACAGAAAACAATTTTAAGTCTTATTTCTCACTAAGTAGAACACATCTCTCTATATGATTTATGAGTATGAAGTAATGACTCGATTTTTTTCTTATTTCTATTTGAATAGAGTTCAACATGATATTATTTTAGCTTCAGGTGTATTGACTGATTTTTATTTATTTAAAGATTTTAATTTATTTGAGAGAGAGCACACACACACAAATGCAAGCAGGGAAGAGGGGCAGAGGGAGAGGGAAAATCAGAGTCCCCAAGGCGGGGCTCCATCCCAGGACCCTGAGATCATGACCGGAGCCAAAAGGCAGACACTTAACAGACTGAGCCACCCAGGCGCCCCTATTTTTATTTATTTATTTTTAAGTAGGCTCCATGCCTAATGTGGGGCTTGAACTTGCGACTCTGAGATTAAGAGTCATGTGTTCTCCTGACTGAGCCAGCCAGGCACCCTGACCCTTGATTTAAAAAAAAAAATACTTAAAAAATCACACACACACACAAATCATAACATGAAATGATTTTGAAAAAAGTAAAAACTAATCTCTCACAACAGCAATTTTTTTTTTAAGATTTTATTTATTTATTTGACAGAGAGCACAAGCAGGGGGAGCGGCAGGGAGAGGGAGAGGGTGAAGCAGACTCCCCGCCAAGCAGGGAGCCTGATGTGGGGCTCCATCCTGGGATCCTGGGATCATGACCTGAGTGGAAGGCAGATGCTTAACGACTGAGCCATCCAGGTGCCCCTAGAATAGCTTTTCAATTAATATTACATCATAAATATTTTTTCTGTGATCAAACTCTGATAAGCCAAGGGAAGTGACAGTCTTTGAAATACTCACATTGAGAAACTGTATATCTTTACCGTTGATGTTAGAGTCATTTGAAGTTGCATAGAAAACCAGTCCTGTTACTTTATAGTCCACTACATTTTACAGTATTATCAGTTTGATCTCCCTTGATATTCACCGTACTTGGGTTTGAATGACTGTTAACTGCTTTCAAAAGTCGTATCAGTTTTTAAAACATGAGGAAGGAATGTGCTGCTGGATCTGAATGTAATTCCAAAAGGACAATTAAAAAATTTATTTAAGTAATCTCTACACCCAGTGTGGGGCTTGAACTCACGACCCCAGGATCAAGAGTTGCATGCTTCTCCAACTGAGCCAGCCAGGTACCCCCCAAAAGAACAATTTTTAATGTTTTGAACCATGGCAGTATTCCATTAACACCAGCTTGGGCTGACATCCAGCCACACATAGACAAAATGCACAGATGTAATCAGAATAATTTCATGAGATGAGGGAATATATAGATGCTCTATAGAATTGGTAAAAATAAACAGGCAATAGAAGGTAAGGACAAAATGTGAGGGAACAGAAAGTGGAGGCTGAGAAGAAAACAGGAGTTAGTATAGAATTCCATAAAACTTCATGCATAGTGGGCACTCATGTACTTAATGAAATTATAGAAGAGACCTTAGTTTAACTTTGTCTAAAACTGTTATATGAATGCATATTTGTTACAGAAATTAGAAACTGTGGTATGTGGAGTTTTTGGCTTTGTGGCCAATTTCGATTCATATTCTTTTCTACAATACATTTCTCTTGGGTTAGTATTAAACTGTGTTTAAGTTCTCTGTCAGGAAAGATGGTTGTAAGCGTTCTAGATATCAAGAGGAAACTCTTGGAATTGTAAGAACTATTTCAGGAGGTGATGATGTTTGAGCAGAATTTAGAGAGGTAATAAATTTTGAGTTGTCAATGGAATCTTACTAATAAATTCAGTATTGATGGACTACTATGTGCCTGGCATGGTTCAGATCCTGGAAATACTACTATGAGCAAGACAAGGTGTCTGTGCTCAAAAAGCATAAAGGTTAATGGGAATACAGACACATACATAGGTATTATAATACAATGGGAGAATGGTAGGTAGCTCTTATGGGAGCACAAAAGATGGAGGTAAAGAAAGGTTTCCCAGAAGAAATAATTTCTTAGCTAAAACTTAATTTAAAAAAAAAAGAAAGAAAAAAAAAAACTTGCAGGAGAGATGTTTCCTACAGGAGGAACATGTACAAAGGCCTGGAGGAGAGAGGGACAGATAAACACACATACAAGACACAAGAAAGAAGAGACAGTAGATTTAGGGAGTTGATGATAATTCCAAATGAATAGGGCATAGTTAGTGGGAGATGCAGTAAATTGAACTGAAGAGATAGTGGGGGGCGTGCCAGATTAGGAAGGGCTTTGTAACCCATGTTAAATCTTGGCTGTATTCTAGTGTAGTGGGGAGTCAATGAAAAATTTAATTGGGGGAATGACATAACCAGATTTAGATTTTTTAGAAAGAGTTACTTGGCTATAGTGGAGAAGAGGTAGGCATTGAGATAAGTAGAAAACTGTTGCTTTAATCCAAGAAAGACACTGGTGTCCTTATTGAAATAAGTTTGTGGCAGAGAAGTGGAAGATAAGGGAAGAAAGATATGGGAAGAAGTCAGAGGAGTCAGAATGAAGCTTAGGATTCTGTTTTGGACATCTAGGTATATAATGGTGCTATTTGTGAAGGATATGGGATAGTGGAAGAGGTTTGGGGAGAAGATGATTAGTTCAGTTTCAGATAAGTTGCTGCCTGAGACTTCCAAGTGGACTGTTCAATAAACAAATGACTATTTGGGTCTAGAAAGAGGAGTGTCATCTGAGGAGTTGTAGCGATGGCGGTTGAAGTGTAAATGTGAATAGCATTTTGCAGGGGAGAGTGTACTCTGAGAATACAGTAGGCTCCAAGACACAAAGCTGAAGGAACACTAACATCTGACACAGTGCAAAGAAGAAAGTACAGAGAAACCAAAGATTTAAGAGGAAAATCAGGAGAATGTAATGGTACTTCCAACATCAGGAGTATGGTAGTAACTCAGATATTATGTAGGCACTTGAGGAAACCAGAAATCATTGAATATTCATAGATTTTTTTAAGAGGGTGGGAGGGGCAGTGGGAGAGGGTGAGAGAGAATCTTAAGCAGGCTCCATGGCATGCGCAGAGCCGGATGTTGGGCTGGATCTCACAACCCTGAGATCATGACCTGAGCTGAAATCAAGAGTCGGCCCAACGCTCAACTGACTGAGTGACCCAGTGCCCCCTGGGCTGGAAGATATCTTAAAAACCATCTTGACTCATTTCTGAGTTAATCAAATGAGCAGTAAAGTGACTTAGGTTTATATGACTAGGTCAGTGCTCTTCAAACTTTTTTGGAGGAAAGGACCCCCCCCTTTTTTTTAATTTTCAGTCTTCAAGGACCAGTACTTTAAAATTTTTTTTTTTTTTTAAAGATTTTATTTACTTCTTTGACAGAGAGAGACACAGCGAGAGAGGGAACACAAGCAGGGGGAGTGGGAGAGGGAGAAGCAGGTTTCCCGCTGAGCAGAGAGCCCGATGCGGGGCTTGATCCCAGGACACTGGGATCATGACCTGAGCTGAAGGCAGACGCTTAACGACTGAGCCACCCAGGCACCCCGACCAGTACTTTTATAAAATACAATAAAAATTAATTGCTTGAAAAATGAGATAAAAATAACAGAAAATATAAGCCCAAATTCTTTTTAAAATTAAGGTATAATTTGCATGCAGTAAAATCTGCCCTTTTTAAATGTGTAGTTATGAATTTTAATAACTGTGTACAATTCTGTAACTACAGTGAAGTTGCAAAACAGTTCTATCATCCTCAGAAAATTCCTCCTGCCCCTTTGTAGTCAATCCCTCCCCCCACCTATAGCCTAATCTTTTTGTCTATTGTTTTTCTTTTCCAGAATGTCATATAAATGGAATCACAGTATGTAGCCTTTTGAGTCTGGCTTCTTTCAATTAGCATACTGCATTTGAGATTCATTCATATCGTTGTTCCTTTTTATTGGTGAATAGTATACCATTGAGTGGATATACTACAATTTGTTTATCCATTCATTAAGTGAATGGATAATTGTGCTGTTTCCAGTTTGGGAGATTATAAATAAAGCTGCTAAAAACATTAGCATACAAGTGTGTGAATGTAAGTTTTCATTTCCCTTGGATAAATACCTAAAGTGGGATAATTGGATTATATGATAGGTATATAACTTTAAGAAATTGCTAAACTGTTTTCCAAGGTCATGATTACCATTCCCATCAGCAATGTATGAGAGTTCAGTTGCCCATTTGGTTTTTTTTTTTTTTATTATTCTATTTTTTTTTTTTTAAAGATTTTATTTATTTATTTGACACAGAGAGAGAGAGAGCACAAGCAGGGGGAGCAGCAGGCAGAGGGAGAAGCAGGCCTCCTGAGGAGCAGGGAGCCCGATGTGGGGCTCGATCCCAGGACCCTGGGATCATGACCTGAGCTGAAGGCAGACGCTAAACTACTGAGCCACCCAGGCGCCCTCTATTTTTATTTTTATTTTATTTTTTGTTCATTTGGTATTTTTAATATTTTGTAGTCATTTTAATAGGTGTATAATGGTATAGCATTGTGGTTTTAATTTGCATTTCCCTAGTGACTAATGATATTGGGCATTTTTCATATGATAATTTGCCGTCCATAAATCTTTTAAGCCTGAACTTTTAATTATTAGATTCCACAGACATAAAATTACTCTATCAAATTGTTAGAAAAGTTTCGAAATGCTTACACTAGAATTTCTCTTTTATTTATTTACTTATTTATTTTTAGAATTTCTCTTTTAATCTTGTCATGGACTAGAGATAGCTGGTCTCAGGACCACACTTTGGGTAGCATGGTCTTAGGTAATGGCAGAATAGGGACTAGAATTCTGGTGTCTTTACTCCTAGCCTATGCATTTTTCACCATATTACTACTACCCTCACTATAGTTTCCTTTGTTGATCCAACAAAAATGAGCTTTGTTTATCTGTCCGCTAACTCAGTCATTTCGTTTCTCTTATACTTAATAAATTTAGTTTTCTGGGTATAAATTTTTGGTGTTTTTGTTTGTTTGTTTGTTTTTGTTTTTTAATGTTTTCAATTCCTGAATGCTTAAAAACTTGAGGCTGGGAGACTGATGAGGTTAGCTTTCACCTTACTTCTTGCAACTGCCACTCACTCCTGTTTCCTAGGTGGACAGTCGAGCTTACTTTGTTATCATTTCTGGGGGATAGGTAGAACTAAAAAGCAGTCTCTTTGGGTCTCTATCATTTCTGTTCTCTATCCTTCTGGGATAATAAGGGCTCTGTAGAGGGGTTCTTTCCTTTCCTTTCCTTTCCTTTCCTTTCCTTTCCTTTCCTTCTCTCTCTCTCTCTTTCTCTCTCTGACTGCTCTACTTTGGTTCCTTGAAAGTAGTGGAGAGACTAATTTTTTCCGTTCTCTATCCTGGGATAATAAGGGCTTTACAGAGGGATTCTTCTCTTTTTCTTTTCTTCTCTCTCTCTGTCTCTGTCTCTGTCTCTGTCTGACTGCTCTACTTTGGTTCCTTGAAAGTAGTGGAGGAGAGACTAATTTTTTTGGCACTTGAAAGTGATATAGAGGATAGGCATAAGGGACTACTATAGTTTGGAAAATCTCTTGATTCTTTCTTCAGCTGTGGTGGAGATAACTGCATTACAGGTTTTGGGTTATTTCCTATATCAAGTCATTAATGGAGAGAGTGTGAACTAAGAGGCAGCAGCAAAGAAATGGCCACTGGTGAATTGTATACCACAGGCTGGGTTGAATAATACACTTTGGTGCCATTAGCAGGCTTAAAACAGATGCAAGGAAGAGAAGGAGTAAATGAAAAGGGTTCATGTAGTGAGAAATAGTAAAGTGGAGCTCCTGCCATAGATTATAGATTGAATTTTTGTGTGCCCCTCCCAGATTTCATATGTTGAGATCCTAAACCCTTTATGTGGTGGTATGAGGAGGTGGGGGCCTTTGGGAGGTGATTAGGTAATGAGGATGGAGCTCTCATGAGTGGGACTAGTATCCTTAAAAAAGAGACCCCAGGGAACTCTTGCCCCTTCTGTGAGGACACAGTAAGAAGACAGCTGTTTTTGTTCTTTTTTTTTTTTTTAATATACTTAAAAAAATTTTTTTTTATTTTCTTAAGTAATCTTTACACCTAGTGTAGGGCTCAAACTGACAACCCCAAAATCAAGAGTCGCATGCTCTACTGACTGAGCCAGCAAGGTGCCCCCAAGACAGCTGTCTTTGAACCAGGAAGCAGGCCTGTACCACATACTAAATCTTCTGGACCCTTGATCTTGGACTTCCCAGCTTCCAGAGCTGTGAGAAATAAATGTTTGTTGTTTAAGCCACACAGTCAAAGGTATTTTTGTTAGAGCAGCCTGAACACACTAAGAAGCAGGGTTAGATTAAGCCATCCTGTTGCTGCCTGTAATATTGAGACCTCAAAAATAAGCCTATTTGGGGTGCTTGGGTGGCTCAGTTGGTTAAGCAACTGCCTTCGGCTCAGGTCATGGTCCCGGAGTCCTGGGATCGAGTCCCACGTCAGGCTCCTGGCTCGGTGGGGAGCCTGCTTCTCCCTCTGACCCTCTCCTCTCATGCTGTTTCTCTCTCTCTCTCTCAAATAAGCCAATAAAATCTTTGGGGAAAAAAATAAGCCTATATAAACAAGTGTACAGATAGTTTAAATCTGCAAACTTGTGTTATTAGTCCCGCCCCTTTAAAAAAGATAGGTGTTTTATTCTGAATATAATAAGGTAGAAGTTCAAATTTTTTACAGCTGACCCATCAAAAATAGTTATTACCTCTGAATGTATAGGTAGAACTTGCAACTTGATTAAACTTGATCACTATTCCTTTCCCCTATATCATTTAGCTCTCCATACTTTTTCTCTGCCTCCTCAGTTAACCTTCACTTCTTCATATTCCTATTTAGTTCAGTGGGAGTGTTATTGGCATTTTGGCTGGGACAGTTTTTTGTTGTGTAGGACTGTTCTATCCGCTTCAGAAGATGTAGCACTTGTATTTATTTCCTGTGGCTGCTGTAACAAATTACCACAAACTGCAAGGCTTTACACACATTTATTCTCTCACAGTTCTGGAGGTCATAAGTCTGAAATGAAGGTGTGAGCAGTCTTTGTGGGAGGGGAGGCATTTTCAATGTCCTACAGCATTCCTGTCTTCTCTCCACTAAATGCCAGTAGTGCTCTCCTAGCCCCCAGTCATGAAACACCAAAAATGGTCTCTCACATTACTGAATGCTCTACTACTTCCCGACATTAAGGACACTGGGACCTTTAATTATCTCTCTGTTGTCTTCTGTTTCTAAAATGATGCACTGGGGCTCCTGGGTGGCTCAGTCGTTAAGCGTCTGCCTTCGGCTCAGGTCATGATCCCAGGGTCCTGGGATCGAGTCCCACATCGGGCTCCCTGCTCGGCGGGGAGCCTGCTTCTCCCTCTCCCACTCCCCCTGCTTGTGTTCCCTCTCTCGCTGTGTCTCTCTCTTCAAATAAATAAATGCAATCTTAAAATAAATAAAATGATGCACTAAGTGATACAAGCGATACTTTAAGAATGATTATACAAGCAAGATGACTCAGATAATTTGGCTTTATTTAAGAAAGTGAGTGGTGTACTTTGTTTCTTGGGCCCCTCTCAAATACTACCTTCTTCAGTCTTGCCAGGATTTAGCATGTGCTTCCTTTTAAAAAAATATTCATAGGTAGAGGTTCCTCTTTCTTCTTGAATGTTTCTTACAGGTCGCTGACAAACGCCAGTGATGCAAGTTATCCTGCACATTGTCAACAGAGATATGATAGGGCTGTCTCTGGGATATGCTGCCTACAGCTTAGATTCTAGCATTAAATAGTTAAGTAAGGATTATAAATAGGATGGCAGTTCTGGGCCTCGAGTGTTGACACTGTCTGCCCCCAAAATATCACAGTTATTATTTCCTTTATTATAGCTTTATTTTTGTGTCTTAAAGTCATTCCCTGTAGAATCCCTTTTAATAAATTATATTTTAATCTATAGTTCAATAAACCTGTGGACCTAGGAAACTTTGGAATACTTACCTATACTTCTATTAAATTTTCTCCTGCCACTACAACACTCCTGATGCTTCTCAGTCATCCTGGAATGCTTCTTACTTCCAGGTTTCTTTAAAGCAGATATCTTTTGGTATTGTTTTATTCTTTAGAGTGTTCTTTTTTTTTTTCTAGAGTGATTATTTCTCGTTATATTCCTGCTTTAAAAAAACAAAAACAAAATGAGTGTTTAACATGAGTGAAGCACATGTTCATAGCATCAGATGAGTGAGCGAGAGAAAACTGAGATGTCTTGCTCTGCTTGCCTATTTGCCAATAAGGAGCTGTGCCAAGTTCTTTAATACGAATTTTCTTAATCTACACAAGCACTTCATGAAGTTGGTAATATCCCCATTTTATAACTAAGAAACTGAGAGCTATAGAGAAATTAGTAACTAGATCAAAGTCACAACTTGACTAGGAGTCAGACTCAGGTTTATTTGAGTGGTATTCATGCTCTTAATATCTATACTGGGAACTGAAGGGAACATGAAGAATGTTTTTTCTTCCTTACAGTGTTTAGGACTGGCCAGAGGAAAAATTTGATACCTTCATTCCAACTGTTTGGTGTCTCTATGCTCAGGTACCCAGTATCTTTTTCATGCTCTAAGGTACCTCCCACCCTAATGCAGCACTTCTGGTAGGCCTTCCTTAGCTCTCCTCCAAAAGGCACCTGGGTGCTAAAGCTACTGATATCTTTTTTCCTAACGCAACTCCCTTAATCTCTTATTTTCGCTCTCAATTTACAGGGTTTTAGGGAGTAGCTCAACATCTAATGAAGAAGTTAATAAATGATGGGGCACCTGGGTGGCTCAGTTGGTTTGGCGTCCGACTCTGATTTCAGGTCAGGTGGTTATTCAGGGTTGTGAGATCAAGCCCTGCCTCCGGCTCTGCACTCAGTGCGGAGTCTCCCCTTCTCCCCTTGCCCCCCACCTCTAAAAAGAATAAATAAATAAAATAAAAAGCATGTTTGTTAACCTAAATTAATCTCTTCAGTGGTTGCATTTTAGGCAGCATAATAAAGTGAAAAAAAAAATGTAGGCAGTTAGACCTTTTAGGATAGGCAGACCATATTGTTGACAGGCGAGCTTGCCTGAGGATTGACTTTACAAGTTCCTGATTTTCATACCATCTTTTATTTTACTTCAGAGCCCGTAAATTCTCTGAAGGGTTTCCAGTCAGTTGTATTGGAGTTCTGATAGTTGGAGGGTGGTAGAGAGGTTGACAACAACTATTTGTATGCAGTGGTCATTTTTAAGTTGAATTTCCTTGTGAACACATTTCAGAGGAGTGAAAGCAGCCAGCATTAGTTGCTATTATGGCAGAGGGAGTTTCACTCCCCCACCAACATATCCTTTGTGCTTTTTATGGTGCTTTAGTGCAGTGTGAGCACCTAGAAAGACAAGAGCCAAAAATGATATGAACTCAGTGATTTAATTCTCTGAAAAGGAAAAGATTAGTGGATGCCTTGTGAAGGTGGTATTTTAGGGTTCATTATGAGGCAAATATAACAGTTCATGCATCTCTCTGCTAGAACAAGCAGCCAGAGCGGTCTGCCTATAGGAACCTTTTAACTTTCAGAATTGCTGTGTAGATTAGTAAATTAAAATGGAGTACAATAGTCTAAAAATGAATTTTTAGACTAGCATTTAAGAAGTATAATGGAAAAGTATTAGGAAGGCACTAAAACAAAGCCTCAGGTTTTATGACAAATAATATGGAAACACATAAGTCTCAAAATTGTTCATCAAATTTGTGCTGGTTTTGCCCCAAGATTATCTAAGATTGGCTGTTGGGATATTTGAACTCCTTCCCCTCAAAAAGTTGCATTTTGAAAAATTTTTTTTTTAAGATTTATTTATTTATTTTAGAGAGAGAGTATGTGTGGGAGAGGGGGAGAGGGAGAGAGAATCTCAAGCAGGCTTGAGTGTGGAGCCCAATGCAACCCGGGTCTCAGTCTCGCGACCCTGAGATCATGATCTGAGCTGAAGTCAAGAGTCAGATCCCCAACTGACTGAGCCACTCAGGCACCCTGAAATTTCATTTTTTAAAAGTGTGTTTACTGGGGCGCCCGGGTGGCTCAGTTGTTAAGCATCTGCCTTTGGCTCGGATCGTGATCCCAGGGTCCTGGGATTGAGCTCCGCATTGGGCTCCCTGCTCAGCGGGAAGCCTGCTTCTCCCTCTCCCACTCCCCCTGCTTGTGTTCCCTCTCTCGCTGTGTCTCTCTCTGTCAAATAAATAAAAAATCTTTAAAAAAATAAAAAATAAAAGTGCGTTTACTAATGGTGAGAATGTAAATTTGTACATACTAGAACTTGAGAACTTTTAGTTCAGCTTGATTGAGACCTTAGGGAGAGAGAACTGGTATGAGAAGAGTGAGACCTGGGCAAGTTCAGTGAGTTTTTAAAGTTTGCAAGAAGGAAAAGCTAGCACAGACAAGGATAGAGATTGAGACTTCATGGAAAAGTATACATCTGTTTATCTACTTCAGGGTGAGGAGGGGAGGAGGAAGGTCTAAAACTTAACAGGGAAGTGGGTATTTAGTGAATGAGGGGACTGATTTGATATAACTATATTATGCAAAGGCATGGCATTCTAAAGTAACACCAAGGGATCTGCCTAGATTATATAGACCTGTGTGGCTGGAGGGAATGGTATAGGGATGAAATGAGAGCAGAGGGGTATCATTTGGAAGCAGTAAATAAGGGCCAAATCTTATTGGCAGCTTAAGAAAGATGAAAACTTCCAGTCAGCAATGCAGATTGATACAGAGAAGACAATCAAATTTACATTATTTAGCAGTGTAGAAGGTCTGTCAAAAGGAACATGACCAAGAGCAGAGAGATGCACTAGTTCATGTAAGAGATAAAGGCTTGAACGAAGACTACAGCGATAAATGCAGAGCGAAAAGGATGGGTCGGAGTGGTTTCATCTATATGGAAACTGTAGGAATTGTTGTTTGACTGATGGGATATTTGCAGTTGAAGGAGAGAGAAGGGTTGGAAGTTTCTTAAATTTGAGTAATATATGAAGCCTTTTTAAAGGAAAAAGCCTCCCTGGGCCTATGTAACTAAAATGACCATATATATACCCAGATATACAGCCAACCCCAAATGAAAGGTAATTCTGTGTCCAATTCCCAAAAAAGATTTCTCACCAACATAAATATGCAAATTTCTAGGGACTTAAGTCAAATGATCAGACGCTTTTCTGTAATTTTTTAAATTGATTTAACATTAAATCCTAATATAATGTATTCATGGTTTTTCCACTTGTGTTTCATGAAATAATTTTTTTCAAATCTTTTTCTTTACGTAAACTCTGCCCACAACATGGGGCTCCAACTCAAGACCCTGAGATGAAGAGTCACATGCTCTACCTGCTGAGTAGGCCAAGCACCCCTCAGGAAATAATTTTGTTCAGTTTTTTTCACTGGCATCTTAGATATGTCTTTGTCAGCTATCAGACAAAGCAGTATCTACTTCGTCATCTGACAGGTTTTTGTTTTTGTTTTTTGAGTATGTGATTTTCACTTTACATTGTTTGAGATAGAGCGCTTTTAAAATTTGTATGTGATGACAGGGCGCCTGGGTGGCTCAGTCAGTTGAGCAGCTGCCTTTGGTTCAGGTCATGATCCCAGGGTCCTGGGATTGAGCCCCGCATCGGGCTCCTTGCTTAGCAGGGAGCCTGCTTCTCCCTCTCCCTCTGCCTGCCTGCCGCTCCCCCTGCTTGTGGTCTCTCTCTCACTCTCTCTCTCTCTGTGTCAAATAAATAAATAAAAAGTCTTAAAAAAAAAAAGTCTCTTATGGTTTAAAAAAAAAAATTTGTATGTGATGCTCTCACTGGAAATTTGATCTTAAGAACATGGATAGATCTTAAGTACCCATTTGTTGTTTGTGATTTCCACAGTGTAACCATATTACTTTATAAATGAAAGTTAAAGAATTAAGATATGCACACGGTATAAAATTCAAAGGATATGGAAGTATTGTTTTGGCTGAAGCCCGACCTTTCTTTCCTGGTATATCAACTAGTGAACTGAAGTACTGTGAGATAGCTCTAAGTCAGTTTATTAGACATGGATCATGTGCAAGCAAACACAATGCTAGGTGCTGGGGATACCAAGACAAAAGCCTGTGTTTAAGAAGCTTCTGCTCTTTCCTTGGAGCCAGAAAGTAAACCAACATTTACTACTTAGTAGTGTATTGATGTATATAATAGAAGTGTATCATAGAGATGGGAGTGGGGAGGTACTGTAGAGAATGCTTAGCACACAAATTCCCAAAGTAACACTTAGGGTGGTTCTTGAGCATGCATGAACTGGATGAAGGGGAGATGAGGAGGATATAAGGACCTTCCAAGCATGTAATTCAGTATGACTATACTGAATTGTGTAGGATGGGGAAGAGGAGAGGGAAAACCAGAGGGATGAGCTGAGGCCTGGTCACAAAGGACTTTCCAGATCATAAGGATTTTGGAATTTATACTGTATACTGTGGTGTCAGAGAGCCATTAAAAAGACTTTTTTTTTTAAAGCCATTAAAGAGTTTTAAGTGGATGTGTGTGTGTGAGAGAGAGAATGAGAATCAGACTTGTATTTTGGAGCATAGCTGCAGCAACAAGGTAGAAGATAGAATGATGATCAATTAGGAGTCTGTTGTAGTAATCTAGGTAAGAAGTATTGTGGGCTTCATTTAAAGCCTTAGAACTAATAGTAGAGGGACGCCTGGGTGGCTCAGTGATTAAGCATCTGCCTTTGGCTCAGGTCATGATCCCAGGGTCCTGGGATCGAGCCCTGCATCAGGCTTCTTTCTCAGCAGGCAGACTTCTGCTACCCCAGGCTTGTGCGTGTGCTCTCTCTCTCTCTGACAAATAAATAAACTCTTAAAAAAAAAAAAAAAAAAAACTAACAGAAAAGAGAAAACAAATGAAAGAAATTAAGAGGAGAATCAGCACTTCCATTTCTGGCATTAGGGGTAAACTAGAGAGAGCTCATGAATAACCCTCTTGCTGAGAAAAATCCTAAGTGAAATGTGTATTAAAATTTTTTTTTTGAAAACACATCAATGGGCTGGTGAGAAAGTAAGGAATACTTTGAGGCTAAGAATGAAATGAAATGGGAATGCAGATGTTAGCTAGATGTAAAGGAAGCCTTCACCCTGGTGGAATCTGCCCAAATTGAATGGTTTTAAACTTCTCCTTTGATAGCCTCATAGGACCCAGGAAACGGGAAACAATGCCTGTAGTCTTCCTAAGGAGAAGAGTCTGATAGGAGACCCTTCCCCTTCATGAAGCTGAGACTTTGTTTCAACCTTGGCAGTTAGAGAGTGGCAGGAGATAGTCACTGAGAATTTATAACAAGGGTCTTTATAGGGTCACATTTTCCATGAGGGCTTAAATACCCTAAGTCAAGAATGTATATAAAATGGTCTTTGTTGGGGCTCCTGCATGGCTTAGTCCATTAAGCATCTGCCTTTCAGCTCAGGTCATGATCTCCGGGTCCTGGAGTCAAGCCCTGCATCAGGCTTCCTGCTTAGCAGAGAGTCAGCTTCTCTCTTTCTCTCTGTGCCTCTGCCCCTCCCCACTGCTCGTTCTCTCTCTTTCAGATAAATAAATAACATCTTAAAAAAAAATAAAATGGTCTTTGGTAGTGCCCACAGGTGCCTTACAAAATTTACCAATTCAAACCCTCTTAGGAGGAATGTATCTTCAACCCTCACTTCAAAAATCGACAGAATTAAAAATCCAAGGCACATGAGATCACAGGAAAAAAAAATCACAAAATGCGCAAAAACCATGTCACATGAACAAGAGCCAGCAGAAACAAGAGAGGATGACTCCCACAGACTACAGAAAGTTTGTTTTGTCTTAGTAATTTGAATAAATTTGATGAATATGTTTGAAGGAATGAGAAGTTTGAAATATGAGTATAAAGGAAGGGTCTCTGAAACATGGCTAGGCATATTAGGAAAAAAACAAAAATGGAACTTGTAGTTCTAAAAAATTAATTGAAATCGGGCACCTGGGTGTCTCAGTCGGTTAAGCGGCTGCCTTCAGCTCAGGTCATGATCCCAGAGTCCTAGGATCGAGTTCCACATCGGGCTCCTTGCTCAGCAGAGAGCCTGCTTCTCCCTCTGCCAGCCTGCCACTCCCCCTGCTTATGCTCTCTCTCTCTCACTCTCTCTGTGTCAAATAAATAAAATCTAAAAAAAAAAAAAGTGTGTTAAAAAAAAATTAACTGAAATGAGGGTGCCTGGGTGGCTCAGTTGGTTAAGCGACTGCCTTCGCCTCGGGTCATGATCCTGGAGTCCTGGGATCAGGCTCCCTGCTCAGCAGGGAGTCTGCTTCTCCCTCTGACCCTCCCCCCTCTCATGCGCTCTCTCTCTCTCTCTCTTTTTTTTTTTTAAGATTTTATTTATTTGCGAGAAAGAGAATGAGAGAGAGAGCATGAGAGGGAGGAGGGTCAGAGGGAGAAGCAGACTCCCTGCTAAGCAGGGAGCCCGATGCGAGACTCAATCCTGGGACTCCAGGATCATGACCTGAGCCGAAGGCAGTTGCTTAACCAACTGAGCCACCCAGGTGCCCGCTCTCTCTCTCTCTTATTCTCTCTCTCAAATAAATAAAATTTTTTAAAAAAATTAACTGAAATGAAAAACCCAGTGAAGAGATTAAAAAACAACAACTACAAAAAGAACAGACTGGCACAGCATAGAGTGATCTGATTGGAGTTCCAGAAAGAAATAAATGTGAATGGAGGAGCATGGTAATTGTTAAATAGAAATAGCTGAGAATTTTTTGGAATGATAAAAGATAACAATCCTTACATGGTGGAAGTGCAGTGAATCCCAAGGAGATAAGTAAAATCAGCCAGGACAGATTAGTGTGAAACTGCAGAAGACCAAAGACAGAAAATCTTAAAAGCAACTAGAGAAAAACAACAGATTGCTATAAAAAAAGGTTTTCTCTGGTCTAGCAACTGATTTCCCAGCAGCAACAACAGAAGCCAGAGGACATTGGAATGTGGTCTTTACTGAGAGAAAATAGCTATCAGCCTGAAAATAGAATATCCAGTAAAATTATCTTTCAGGAATGACAGCAAAATGAAGACATTTTCAGAGCAAACACACACACACACGCACACACCCCCTTTAGAAGGAAATTATAAGGTACATGATTCTGGTAGAAGGAAAGTCATCCCAGATGGAAAACCTGCAATGTGTTTTAATGGTCACAAAATGTTCCATCAAATAAATTCTACAATTTAGATTCTAGTATTATTGGACATTTATGTTTCCAGTTTTTCAATATTAACTGAAACTATATTGGACACGTATATGGATGTATTTATGCTTGTAGTATTTGATATGGAATAGATAAAAGAATAAATCTTTTGGGGTGCCTAGGTGGCTGAGTTTAGGCGTCTGACTCTTGGTTTTTGGCTCAGGTCATGATCTCGTGGGTCGTGGTACCAAGCACTGCGTGGGGTTCTGCGTTCAGCATGGAATAATCTGCTTGAAGATTCTCTTCTCTGCCCCTCGCCCCACTCCCGAGCGTGCGCATGTGCACTCCGCTCAAATAAATCTAAAAAAAAAAAAAAGTGTTTTTTTGGCTAGAAACCCAAATTACTGGGTCAACAAAGGAAGGAGTACTTTTTGATACATGTTTTAAAATTGGTTTTGTAAAGGGCTTTACCAATATACATTGCATCTAACAGACTATGCTGGTTTTACAAATGAATAAATGTGTGTAGGGTCAGTTCTAAATGATGAAGATTGACTTTTTTTTTTTTTTTTAGAGAAAATGAGAGAGTGGGGGTGGGGGTTGGGGAGGCAGAGGGAGAGTGAGAGAGAATTTTAAACAGGCTCCTGTGCCCAGCGCTGAGCTGGATGAAGGGTTCGATCTCACAAACCTGAGATGATGCCCTGAGCCAAAATCAAAAGTCGGACACTTAACTGACTGAGCCACCCAGGTGCCCTGAAGATTGACATTCTTACCAGATTTTGACTTGGTTATAGTTTTGACAAAATGTCCCATCTCACTGCTCTCCCTTTGTTATTAAAACTTTCTTTTCTTTTTAATGGAAACAAATGCTAACTGAAATGCATTCTTTTTAACAAAATATTTTCTAACTTTCTAGAATGTAGTCTTTCATTTTTCTTTATCATTTTTTCAGTTTCTAACAAATATATAGTTGGTCCTTTTATTTTATTTATTTATTTGACAGATACAGCAAGAGAGGGAACGCAAGCAGGGGGAGTGGGAGAGGGAGAAGCATGCTTCCCGCCAAATAGGGAGCCTGATGCGGGGCTCGATCCCAGGACCCTGGGATCATGACCTGAGCCGAAGGCAGACGCTTAACGACTGAGTCACCCAGGCACCCCTAGTTGGTCCATTTAAAGACATGCTTTATTTAGTTTGGTGTTACTATGAAGGAAGACCACTATTTTAATGCTGGTAGTTTCTTTTCTAGCTTTGTGTAATTTACTAATCAGCTAACATTGTAAATGTAAATAAGAAGTCATTCATCCTAAAAGGGAAAAGGTATTATTAATTTGCTTGGGAATTCTGTATTTTAATATGAACCTTTAGTAAGAAGGTGTCTTTTTTTTTTAACTTTTTCCCTGTCTTTTTGCTTTTTCAGGTGCAAGCGAAAGTGTAGGGAAACATATGCTCGAAGCCTGCAACAATAATCTGGAGATGGCAGTCACTATGTTTTTGGATGGTGGAGGAATTGCTGAAGAGCCCAGTACCAGTTCAGCAAGTGTCTCCACAGTCAGACCACACACAGAGTATGAATTTATTATTTATTGTTAGGAGCAACCCCGCCTAAATTGAGCAGTTGCTTTTTTTTTTTTTTTTTAAAGATTTTATTTATTTGACAGAGCGAGAGAGCACAAGCAGGGGGAACAGTAGAGGGAGAGGGAGAAGCAGGCTCCTGCCTGATGCGGGGCTCGATCCCAGGACCCTGGGATCATGACCTGAGCTGAAGGCAGACACTTAACCACCTGAGCCACCCAGGCGCCCTACAGCAGTTGCATTTTTATCAGTTAGGTTAATTCTCTGGTTTTGAAAAACTTAAAAGCTGAAAGCATCTGAAAAAGTGTCTTGTGTACATTTTTATACTTATATGCCTTAAATTCTCTAGAGCACTGTCATGTCTATTATTTAATCTTCAAAAGAACCCTACGGGATGACATTATTATCTACATTTTACAGATGAGGAAGCAAAGGCTAGCCATTTTCCCAGGCTACACAGTAATTACATAGCAGATACGGCAATAAAGCCCAATAAAGCTCTGATTTCCCAATTCTAAATTTTCTTACATTGTCCCAGGTGAGTTTTGAGTTGCCAGGAAAATCTTTTGAAAAATAGTTCTAGTCCTTTATACCTTAATGATAGTTACATGTGGTTAATCATTGGAAGCACCTTTAGCATATGGAACTGTATTCTGTAGAGAATGATAATAAATGGTGAACAAATTTGTGTGTTTTGCCCTTTATATTTGATACCAGTGAGAGTTTGAAATGAATACTTTATGGGCAAAATTCCACATCTTTGGAAAATATTAGAGATGAATGCTACTCAAAGGAAAACCATTGATTTTTGAAACAATTAAGCAGATCCTTAAATAAGACTTTAATGCTTACAGCCCTTTGTAACGCTCAGTGTTTACAACATGAGATACTAAACAAGGGGAATTCCCTGTTTAAGGGAATAGATAGACATAGATACTATTTTTAAATTAGAGATAGATTTAAAAAGCCAAATAATATTCAAGACATAGTTACTTCATTGATCTAGTTCCAGGTTCTAGAGTACTAATTGTTTCCACATGAAGAGTGAACTTTAGAGATCATTATTAATACTTCATAAAGTTTTTTCTTATCAGTATTGGCTACATATTTAAGATGTTGGTATCCCATTTCCCCCAACATAGCTCAAATTTTTCATGGAAATCAATATGAAAACATGATTTAGTTTACAGAAACTTGAATAACAGGTATTCATGGCTGATTTGGGGGAACATAACTGTTCTCACTGTATAAAACGTGTTTTTTTTTAATTGTGTTTAAAAATAGTTTTGATATGGGGTGCCTGGCTGGCTCAGTCAGTAGAGCATGCAACTCTTGATCTCAGGGTCGTGAGTTCAAGCCCCACATTGGATGTGGAACCTACTTTTAAAAAATAATAATTTTGATCGATGAATGTCTTATCCTATTGAATTACATTATAATTTGACTTAGGTTATTTGTATTGCTAATTGATTGTCCTAAACTATAATTTTCACTCTTTATGGTTCTTTTTTCTGATCCATTTTTTCATTTTGTTGGGTAGCTAGCAATCTTGGAACAGATACCCTCAAACATGGAGTAATCAACTTTTTCTGTATAGGGACTACTACTTAATCTAAACCCCTAATTGATGTATTTCATCAGATTAAGGTTTGTTTTCTGAGTAATTAAATTGTTTTAGATTTAGATAATTATATATATACTATAAAATCATGGAAATCATGGAAAGACTTATTTAGGTAAAAGATGTCTTCTAAATTCTTAATTTTCTTAAGAAAATGGACTATTTCTCTTTGATGAAAGAGGATTAATAGAGTTTCCTCTTTTAGATGCATTATCTATTCCTTCAGATGTACTTAATTTTGAATTACATTTTATCCTTCATCTTTTGACTTATTGTAGATTTCTCTGTCAAACTAGTTCTTTGATTATAGGATGTTCTTGTTGACAAATGAGTATTCATACTTTATTTTATAAAGTATGTTTTGGAGTTCTACCTATTAGATATAAAAAAGAAGGCCTTAAGCTCAGTTATTACTATTAGAAACACCTGAATGGAAAACATTACGCCTTACTTAAATTAACATGTGAGTAGGACACAATAAATTTGGAGCATACTCTTCCTTGCTATGAACATTAATCAGCAGAGATTAATATTTTAGTTAAAACTATAAAATAAACTGATACTTAAAAGAACATAGCCATTTTTACAGTATTTCTAAATGAGTATTTTCTACTGGAGGAGATGGGTTATTAATAAATCCTCTGGAGGTAAACTTTGAAGAGTTTATAGGCTTTTATTTTTTATTTATTTATTTATTTATTTTAAAGATTTTATTTATTTTTTTGACAGAGAGAGACATAGCGAGAGCAGGAACACAAGCAGGGGGAGTGGGAGAGGGAGGAGCAGGCTTCCCGCAGAGCAGGGAGCCCGATGTGGGACTCGATCCCAGGACCCTGGGATCATGACCTGAGCCGAAGGCAGACGCTTAACGACTGAGCCACCCAGGCGCCCCGAGTTTATAGGCTTTTAAAAGATGAGTAATTACTTCTGCTCTGGATATATTGGAGTTTATTTAATAAATAATCCAAGGTAATACCTATGTTAACTGTCTTCATAACTAGCATAAAATTTACTGCTTGTTTATTTAAACTTATTTTATTTTTTTATTTTTATTTTTTTTTTAAGATTTTATTTATTTATTTGATAGAGACACAGCGAGAGAGAGAACACAAGCAGGGGGAGTGGAAGAGGGAGAACAGGCTTCCCGCCGAGCAGGGAGCCCAATGCGGGGCTCAATCCCAGGACCCTGGGATCATGACCTGAGCCGAAGGCAGACACTTAACAAAGACTGGACCACCCAGGCACCCCTAAACTTATTTTAATACATGTGATTTAATGATCTATTGTTTGATATAGTAGTAATGTAATAACTGCTTTTATTATGCCTATATTTTCCATTTTTTGTCTGATTTTTTGTTTTTGTTTTTTTGTAAGCCACCCCCCCCCTTTTTCCTGTAAAGAATCTAGGGTAGGGAACTTGAGAGCAAAGGGGAAATATTTTTTCTTTTCTGTTTGTTCTCTTTCTTTATAAATCATTTGAGCCATCTATGCCAGGTACTTTTATTCCAGGTGACCTCTGTATGGAAACCTAACAATTATTTAACACCATGGTTCCTAAAAGTCACTAAGTTTGGTGTTCATATAACTTGTTAATTTGGATGCATTCACAATAGTTATGGAGAGAACATGTAGCAAAAAACAGTTTTCCTTTTGATATTTTCCTACTTCTTTTAATAGAGAAGAAGTTCGTGCCCCAATTCCTCAGAAACAGGAAATATTGGTGGAACCAGAACCTTTGTTTGGTGGTAAGTTCATCTTTTTTTCTTAGTTTTATTGGACTCTGTTGTTACCTTAGGGTTTTAATGAAGTTATCAAAAGATGTGAAGACTTCCTTAGAGATTATTACTTTTAAGTGTAGAGTCAGTTCTTAATCTCATAATTCTGTACTCCCTTCAGGAAAATTGCACAGTTGCTTCTTTACAAGTAGAGAACCAGATTAAAATATTTGTTGTAGAAGGCCAAAAGAAGGAAAATTAGCAAAAAGAAATACTGCCTTGTAATGGAAGCAAATCTATCATTAGATAAAAGATCCGATTACTTTTTGTTTTGGGGGGCACTTACTTGACTACCATATCCTTACTGTCTTGATATGCCTTGTCTTTACTCTTTCTAAATTTCCAGAAGCGCTATTCCTATTTTGAACAAAGGAGAAAGTAATACCTAATCCATGCAAAAAATTATGATGTCAGTCTGGGTGCATAGAGAGACAGTAGAAAATGGAACATTTAATTAGATTTAAAGAAAACTTTTAGTTTAATAAGCACTTATTTACCTTTTGCAAGCTAAATATTTTAGGTATTAATAGGTATATTAAAAAAATAGAAAATAAAGTTATAACGTGGGTAGGCAAAGTCATAGAAATGTATTTGTACATATTGATACCAGTAATGCAGAGAAATAAAAAGTTCTGTAGGTAAACTTGAATAAAGGAGAAGAAATAAATTATAAGAAAAGGATGAAGAAAATTATATAAATGGTATGTTTTAATTTGAAAAAGCACTGTAATTGGGAGTTTTTTTTAAGATCAGTCTTGGCAGCTTTAGAGTTTACTGTAGTGAGAAATAACAGAATATACTGTCTAGATTAGAAATAAAGATGGGAGGAAAAAAACTGTAAGAACTGAATATTGAAGTATAATATGGGCTTTCTGGACTTTGATTCAGCCAGTCATTGTGCTGTTAATATACCAGAAGTAATAAAACATTGTTCATAATTTTTTTCATATAAATGTTATGAATGGATTTTAAAATTGAGGGGTGAAGCCCTTGGACGCTTTATCTTTTCTTTATTGCAAGGAATAAGGCAGGATTTCTGAGTGGGGTAGACTACAGGAAATAAATTCTGTGCTCTTTTACTGTTGTAAAGAGGCAAAAGAGTTCCCGTTTGAAACCTCTTTCCTCCTTTTACGTCTGGTTTAATAGACATTGAAGAGGGGAATGGGAATGACTGTAGAGTTAGGAAGTCAGTCCTAACACTCATTATTAGATCTTATTATAACTTGATAAAGGTCTTTGGAGAACTATTTTCTTCTTAGGACAGTATTGATTTAAAGTGTGATTCTCAAAGTGTGGTCTGGGGGTCTGTAAGGTGAAAACTATTTTCATAATAATTTTCATAAGAAGTTATTTGCCTTTTTTTACATTGTTGATATTTGGCCTGATGGTTCAGAGGCAATGATGGATCAGACTGCTGCATCTGAATTGAGTCAGGGCAGTGGCACTAAACTGTAAATTCTTCACTGCCATACACTCACAATTTTTTTTTTTAAATAAACCTATTTTACTAATAATGTTCTTGATGAAGCAATAAAAAATTAACTTCATTAAATCTTGACTCCTAAGTACACATTTTAAAACTATTCTGTTTTATGAAATAGGATGTGTACATAAAGCACTTCTGCATACTGAAGTAGTGTGGTTACTTTAAGGAAAAGCAATTTTATAGTTGTTTGAGTTGTGAACTAAACTAGCTGGTTTTTTTTTTTATGGAACATTATTTTTACTTGAAAGATTCCTGACAAACTATGGTTATGTAGACTTAGGCATTTGGCAGACATTTTCTTGGATCTGAACAAAGGTCTGTTACTGCTTTAAGACAAACAACTGACATTGTTTGTTACCAGTTATTTTTTTTTTTAAAAAGAGCTTTCAGGCAAAAATTAGAATTTTAGAAAGTTTATATCCATGATTAGGAGCTTGATAACTTCCCATTACTTAAAGGCTTTCTGATGAGATTAGTGGTGTCATTAACAGATGTTGATTTTTTATTATTACTGTATAATGAAATGGTCGGTGTTTGGAATGTTTGCATAACTCAGTGAAGAAATATTTTCTTTTTCTTTCTTTCTTTCTTTTCTTTTCTTTTCTTTCTTTCTTTTTCTTTCGTGGGGGTCGGGGGTGGGACAGAGGGAGAATCTTTAAGCAGGCTCCGTGCCCAGAGCGGAGCCCGATGCAGGGCTGATCTCACAACCCTGAGATTGTGACCTGAGCCGAAATCAAGATTAGATGCTTAACCAACAGACCCACCCAGGTGCCCCTGAACTAATATTTTCAGATGACCAGTGCACCATATATATATATATTTTAAAGATTTTATTCATTTATTTGAGAGAATGAGATAGAGAGACCATGAGAGGGGGGAGGGTCAGAGGGAGAAGCAGACTCCCTGCTGAGCAGGGAGCCCGACGCGGGACTGGATCCTGGGACTCCAGGATCATGACCTGAGCTGAAGGCAGTCGCTTAACCAACTGAGCCACCCAGGCGCCCCTGACCAGTGCACCATATTACAAAGCTGTGCATATGTGAAATGACAGACAACGAGATAAATTGTATAGATGGATAGATTAGTTATCTATTGCTGTGTAACAGATTGTTCCAAAATTTAGCTTCCTGAAACAACAAACATTTGTTATCTCACAGTTCCTGTGGTTCAGGAATCCAGGTGTGGCTTGGCTGGATATCTTTGGTTAGGGTCTCTCACAAGGGTATAATCAAGATGTCAGCCAGAGCTATAATCATCTCAAAGCTTGAGTAGAGGAGGATCTCCTAAGCTTACTCATGTGGCTGTTGGTTGACTAAAGACATGAGTTCCTTACCAAAGAGCAAATGAGAGAGCAAGAGAAGGCAGCCCATTTTAAAAGCCACCATCTTTATTAGAAGTGACAACCCATCATCTCACCTCTGCCACATTCCATTTGATCCTGCCCATATTCAAGATATTCACACACAGGTTATGAATATTGAGAAATTGGGATAATTGGAGGCCATCCTGCAGACTGCCTACCACATAGACCAATGGATTTTAATGGAACAGATAATGAAAAGTTCATTGATAAGATTTTAGATTCCATGCTGCAGTTAACCTTTAAGAAACTACTACTGGTTGAGTTTTGGTACAGTATCAAAGGAGAATATTCACAGTGATCTCAAAACACTATTAAAATACTGCTCCCCTTTACAACTATGTATCTGTGTTAGGTTGACTTTTAATTTCCTTCATTTACTTGAGCTATGGGAATAACAACGGATTGCAGAAGCAGATCTGAAAATCCAGATGTCTTCTCTTAAGCCAGTTATTAACAGGGAGTTGTGAAAATGTGATCAGTGCCACTCTTCTAACTAAATTTTTATTCTCCACCTGTCCCACTCCCCTATTCTATGAATCTCATTTTGAATCTTTTATTAGCATTTTGTAGCTTAGCCTCTTAGACCTCAGTGACCAGCATTTCTGTTACATGGCAATAGAGTGAGAATACAAAGGACTGATGTTTGCTGTATAGCAGATTGCTTGAAGAGTCAGAAAACACATATTGAAGAGGCAGGTTGGAGTACAGGCATTCCTTGTTTTATTGTGCTTCACAAATATTGTGCTTTTTACAAATGAATGGCTGTGGCTACCCTGTGTTGAACAAGTCTTTCAGCGCCATTTTACCAGCAGCATTTGCTCACTTCATGTCTCTTTGTTACATATTGGTAATTCTTGCAATATTTCAAATGTTTTCATGATTACTATATTTGTTACGGTGATCTATAATCCATGATCTTTGATTGTACTATTATAATTGTTTCTGGGCATCACAAACCACACTCGTATAAGATGGTGGACTTAATTGATACGACTGGTTTACCAGCCAGCCATTCCCTCTCTCACCTCCTTCTTGGGCCTCTCTATTCCCTGAAACACAGCAATATTGAAATTAGGCCAGTCAGTAACCCTACAGTATCCTTTAAGTGTCCAAGTGAAAGGAAGAGTTGCACGTGTCTCACTTTAAATAAAAAACTAGAAATGATTAAGCTTAGTGAGGAAGGCATATTGAAAGCTGAGATAGGCCAAAAGCTAAGCCTCCTGTGCCAGTTAGCCAAGTTATGAATGCAAAGGAAAAATTTTTGAAAGAAATGAGAAGTGCTACTCCATTGAACACATGAATGATGAGAAAGTGAAACAACCTGTTGCTTGCTGATAAGAAGAAAGTTTTAGTGTCAGGATCGAGGATCAAACCAACCACAACATTCCCTTAAGCCAAAATCTAATCCAGAGCAAGACTCTAACTCTCTTCAATTCTTTGAAGGCTGAGAGAGATGAGGAAGCTATAGAAGAAAAATTTGAAGCCAGCAGAGGTTGGTTCGTTCATGAAGTTTAAGGAAAGAAGCTGTCTCTATAACATAAAAGTGCAAAGTGAAATAGAAAGTGCTGATATAGAAACTGCAGCAAGTTATCCGGAAGATCTAGCTCAGATTTTTCAATGTAGACAAAACAACCTTCTATTGGAAGAAGATGCTGTCTTGGACTTCCAAAGCTAGAGAGGAGAAGTCAATGCTTCAAATCTTCAAAGGACAGGCTGGCTCTCTTGTTAGGGGCTAATGCAGCTGGTGACTTGAAGTTGAAGCTGATGCTCATTTACCATTCTGAAAATCCTAGAGCCCTTAAGCATTATGCTAAATCTGCCCTGCCTGAGTCCTATAAATGAAACAACAAAACCTGGATGGCAGCACATCTGTTTACAACATGGTTTACTGAATATTTTAAGCCAACTGTGGAAGCCTACTGCTTAGAAAAAAGATTCTTTTCAAAATAGGACTGTTCAGTGACAACATACCTGGTTATCTAAGAGCTCTGATGTTATTGTCCAACAAGATTAATGTTGTTTTCATGTCTGCTAACACAGCATCCATTCTGTAGCCCATGGATTAAAGAGAAATTTTTATTTTCAAGTCTTATTATTAAAGAAATACATCTTGTTAAGCAATAGTTACCATAGATAGTGATTCTTTTGATGGATCTGGGCAGTGTAAATTGAAAACCTAGAAAGGATTCACCATTCTAGATGCCATTAAGAACATTCACAATTCATGGGAAGGGGTTGAAATCTTTTTTTTTTTTTTTTAAGACTTTTTATTTATTTATTTGACAGAGAGAGAGAGAGCACAAGCAGGGGGAACAGCAGGCAGGCAGAGGGAGAGGGAGAAGCAGGCTCCCCGCTGAGCAAGGAGCCCAATGCGGGGCTCGATCCCAGGACGCTGGGATCATGACCTGAGCCGAAGGCAGCTGCTTAACTGACTGAGCCACCCAGGCGCCCCTCAAAATAACATCATTAACAGGAGTTTGGAAGAAGTTGATTCCAACCCTCATGGATGACTTTGAGGGTTCAAGACTTCAGTGGAGGAAGTGAGTGCAGATGTGGGTAGAAATAGCAAGAGAACTAGAATTATAAGTAGAGCCTGAAGATGTAACTGAATTACTGCAGTCTCTTGATAAAATTTAAATGGATGCGGAGTCGCTTCTTATGGATGAGCAAAGAAAATGGTTTCTTGAGATGGAATCTACTCATGGTAAAAATGCTGTGAAGATTGTTGAAATGACAACAAAGGATTTACAATATTACATAAACTTAGTTGATAAAGCAGCAGCAAGGTTTGAGAGGATTGACTCCAATTTGTTTTTTTAATATTTATTTATTTTAAAAATAATCTCTGTACCCACTGTGGGGCTCTAACTCACAACCCCAAGATTAAGAGTCACATGCTCCACCAACTGAGCCAGCCCAGGTGCCGCTTGGTTGACTCCAATTTTGAAAGAAGTTCTACTGTGGGTAAAATGCTATTAAACAACATTGTATGCTACAGAGAAATCATTTGTGAAAAGAAGAGTCAATTAATGCAGCCAACTTCATTATCTTAAGAAGTTGCCACAGCCACTCCAACTTCAGCAACTACCACCACGATCAGTCAGCAGCCATCAACATAGAGGCAGGGCCCTCCACCAGCAAAAAGATTACAACTTGCTGAAAACTCCAATGATGGTTAGCATTTTTTAGCAATAAAATATTTTTAATTAATGTGTAATTTTTTTTTTAAGATTTTATTTATTTATTTGACAGAGAGAGATACAGCGAGAGAGGGAACACAAGCAGGGGGAGTGGGAGAGGGAGAAGCAGGCTTCCTGCCAAGGAGGGAGACCGATGTGGGGCTCGATTCCAGGACTCTGGGATCATGACCTGAGCTGAAGGCAGACACTTAACGACTGAGCCACCCAGGTGCCCCAAATGTGTACATTTTTTTAGACATAGTACTATTGCACACATAATGGGCTACAGTATACAGTTGTCCCTTGAACAACTCAGGGGTTAGGGGAGCTGACCCCCAAGCTGTTGAAATCTGCATATAATTTTTGACCTCCCCCGTTCTCCCCCCGCCTGCTCCAAAACTTAACTAGTAATCTGCAGTTGACTGGAAGCCTTACCATAACGTAAACAGTCAATGAACGCATATTTTGTATATTATATGTATTATATACTGTATTCTTAACAATAAAGTAAGTTGGAAAAAAATGTTACTAAAATCATAAGGAAGAGAAAACACATTTGCAGTACTGTACTGTATTTATTGAAAAATTCCCACATATAAGTAGACCCGTGCAGTTCAAATCTGTATTATTCAGTGGTAAACTTTGTGTAAACATAACTTTTATATGCACTGGGAAACTCAGAAATTCATTTGACTCGTCTTAATGTGATATTTGCTTTATTGTGGTAGTCTGGAACCAAACAATACATTATCTCTGAGGGTATGCCTATAATAATGGTCCTAGGACTAGAGGTGTTGTGTGTGGCCTGAGGAGAAGTTCTTGGTTAGACTTAGCATAAATAAGGAGGAAACAAATGGGAGCAGGTTATGAGCCCAAGAAGTAAAAGGGGTTGAATCCAAAGCTAGCAAAAGAGGAAGTAGGAGACTCCCAGGAGATCAGATGCCTGATATAGAAGGGCTAAAGTGGGAAGAAAGTGGGTGGTGTGTGTGAAATAATGTAGAATATTGAGTGGCCTGCCTTTGGCAATTTCAAAGTAGAAGAAAGTTACCTTTTGTGTACTACCTCCCCAATAATCATATACTCTGTTTAGGCAGCCATTCTGTGCCTTATCATCAGATATCCTTACTTTCTTAATTGTTATGGTTAAAAGTATCTGCTAAAGAGTTTTAAGAAGGCATTATTTGAGAGGCCATATTGTTCCTACTAGAAACCTATACATTTGAAATAGGAACTCTTGATTAAAAATAGTTACAAGATTGGAAAGAATAACATTCCTTGCTGCTGCTTTATAAAGGAAAGGAGGGAAAGAGGAAGGGAGGAGAAAATAATGAAATATTTAAATTTAAAAATTTTCAGTTTAAATAAATATAAATAAAATTCAATATAGAACTAAAACATGGAAGTTTCTTTTTCCTTTTAAATCAAATCTCTTCCTTGAGATAATATTGTGATTCTTTAATATAAATACACAAATGTGCATAAATTATATACAGATGATACTTCAAACAAAAATGAGATTTTTTAAATATATGGTTCTGCATTTTGTTTTGCTTTTTACTTAATTGTTCTTGGATAGAAAGAATTATCTTATATAATGGCATACACAGACTTTTGGGAAAGATGCTTTGACATGGGGTGGGGACTTGATACTTCCTAATCTTACTGCTATTCATCATTTATTAACATGAAGCATTCTTCTGTTTACATGCTGGCCAGGCATGCCATAAGCCAATTTAATAACTGTTACCCATATTGAAGGAATTGTTAAATGTCCTTGTTTATTGTAATGTATATAAATGATCTGGCAAATGATCTGAACATATACATATAGGAAGATAACATTTTTATTATTGCTTTCTAGACTTTATAAAATACTTAAGGATTGTGTAATAGATACTATACTGGGTATCAGAAGATCTTGGTTCTGTGTACTTTTCTCTCACTAACCCATTGTGTAACTGTGGAAAAATTTTTCTTGCAAAATTAAAAATATTTTTGGTGTTTATAATTCTACATGTGTATCCATTGACTAAGAAGTTTTCGTAAATATGGTTTAGAAGGTAGGTACTCACTCAGGTGTTACACCAAAAGATAGTCAGATCCGTTAGGCTAACCTGAATTAGATATTTGCAGCATGTATGTAGCTTCACCACCATGGGGAGTCATCCTTAAAATCTTCTTTGTTCTTATCTTTTACACAAGTTTGGTTAAGTCTCTTAATTGGGCCTTAATTTTCTTATTTGTAAAACAGAATGGTTGGGCTGAACATGGTTGACTTAATTTTATATGAATGACTTGAAGATTTTTAAATATTTTTTTTTCATTTTTTTTATTATGTTATGTTAATCACCATACATTACATCATTAGTTTTTGATGTAGTTTTCCGTGATTCATTATTTGCGTATAACACCCAGTGCTCCATGCAGAACGTGCCCTCTTTAATACCCATCACCAGGCTAACCCATCCTCCCACCCCCCTCTCCTCTAGAACCCTCAGTTTGTTTTTCAGAGTCCATCATCTCTCATGGTTTAAATATTTTATTTTTTGAAGGACACCTTTATAAATCTATGAGTGTTCCCTTGTTTCTTGTTTTAAAACAAGAAATACTTACAGATAGGGAAGTTTTTAGAACCATTTCAAAATTAAGGTTTAAATTTTTGTATCATTTCTATTTTTTTCCCCTAAAGCTCCTAAAAGACGACGGCCTGCACGTTCAATATTTGATGGTTTCCGAGATTTTCAGACTGAAACTAGTAAGTATCTTGTACCAGTTTATTATATCTCTCTCGCTTCTTCATTCTCCATTTTCTCCTCCCCTCTCTTCCTCCCACATAGAAAACCACAAAATGGAAAAGCACCCAACTGCTCCCCTAGAGATCAGGATCCTGGTTTATATAGTTTTTCTTAAAAGAAAAAGATGATTAATATCAAGCCTAATTACTTTGAGGAGTCACCTTATTGTAAAAGGAAATTATGAATTCAGTCTGTGATTGTTACTAACTTCCCCTTATGCTAAATTGTTCCAAATGCTAACCTAACTGGTGATAGAAGAATATTAAGAGTGATGGAGGTCACAGAGCCTCCGCCCCCTCAATCTTTTCTGGGCTCCTGCTTACCTGGTGGGAGGAGCACTCGGCCACTCTCCCACTCGACCGCCCACAACTAACTTGTCCGCAGAGATGTCAGCCGCTGGTGCCCGGGGCCTTCGGGCCACCTACCACTGGGTCCTCAATAAAGTGGAGCTCCTGCTGCTGGAGAAATTGAGGCCGTTGTACAACCACCCGGCAGGTCCCAAAACAGTTTTTTGGGGGGCTCCAATTATGAAATGGGGGTTGGTGTTTGCTGGATTGGCTGACCTGGCCAGACCTGCAGAGAAGCTCCGCACAGCTCAGTCTGCTGTTTTGATGGCCTCAGGGTTTATTTGGTCTAGATACTCACTTGTAATTATCCCAAAAAACTGGAGTCTCTTTGCTGTTAATTTCTTTGTGGGGGTAGCAGAAGCTTCTCAGCTCTTTCGTATTTGGAGATAAAACCAAGAACTAAAAGCTAAAGCAAACAAGAGTTCCTGACCACCCGAACAATCTAGATGTGGATATACCCACTGGGACTAATTTGATTTATTATTTGGCTGTTGATAAGGTGATATTAACTGTGCTACTGTTTGGAAGGCATAAAAAAACTGTAAACTGGGGGCTAATACTTGATTCAACAGAAAAATAAAGCAAACTTTTTTTTTAAAAGATTTTATTTATTTATTTTGACCGAGAGAGACACAGTGAGAGAGCGAACACAAGCAGGGGGAGTGGGAGAGGGAGAAGCAGGCTTCCTGCTGAGCAGGGAGACCTATGCGGGGCTCGATCCCAGGACCCTGGGATCACAACCCGAGCCGGAGGCAGACGCTCAATGACTGAGCCACCCAGGCGCCCCGAAAGCAAACTTTTAATTTAAAAAAAAAAAATGGGTGATGGAGAAATGTAAGAAATCTGGTAATTTACAAAGTTAATTAGCTTTTGAATGAGCACTTAAATGCTGACTATAATAAAAGAAAAAGATGGTTTCCCTCAAGATCCTGACATCTCACCTCACATCAGTCAGAATGGCTAGTATGAAATAGACAAGAAATAAGAAGTGTCGGCAAAGATGTAGAGAATAAGGAACTCTTGTGCACTGTTGATGGGATTGCAACCACTATGGAAAACAATATGGAGGTTCCCTCTAAAATTAAAACTAGCAATACCATATGACCCAATAATTATAATTTTGGGTATTTATCCTAAGAAAACAAATATGCACCCCTTTGTTTATTGCAACATTATTTTCAGTAGCCAAGTTATGGAAGCAGCCTAAGTGTCCATCAATAGATGAATGGATAGAGAAGATGTGGTATTATGTACACAGTGCAATATTAACTCAGTCACAAAAAAGAATGAAACCTTGCCATTCACAGCAACATTATGGTCCTTGAGGTTATTATGCTAAGTGAAATAAATCAAAGACAAAGACAAATAAAATATCGTATGATTGCATGTATATGTGGAATCTAAAAAACAAAACAAATGAACAAACAAGTGAAAAAGAGATTCCTAAATACAGAGAATAAATTGGTTGTTGCCAGAGGGGAGTGGGAGGATAAGGGAAATAGATGAAGGGGATTAAGAGGTATAAACTTCCAGTTATAAAATAAGTCACAGTGATGAAAGCTACAACATTGGGAATATAGTCACTTAATACTGTAATAACTTGTATGGTGACAAAGGGTAACTACATTTAACAGTGAGCATTTTGTAATGCATATAATTATTGAATCACTATGTTGTACACCTGAAACTAAAAGAATATTGTATGTCAACTGTACTTTAAAACAATAAATGAATAATTGGTGGAAAAAAAGAAATCCTGGTATCTGTCAGTTTAAAGGAATGACCACAATGAAAATGGTTATTGTAGGGGATTGAAAAATAGAAGAGGAAAAAGCCATACCACCCAAAGCAGCCACTCTTAACCTTTTGGCTATAGTTGTTTGGAATAGATGTGTATCTTTCTGTGGAATAAGCTAGAATGAGATTCTTGGCCTTATACTTTTAGAGGCTTTAGTGGTGATTTAGCAATGGAATCTTTAAAAAAAGGAAAGTTGTTTAGAGAATATATGGAAAACTGTTGGACCATGCTTGATTTTGTAGTTGATTTATAATGAGCTCATTGCAGCACAGGTAGGTCTTGTAACTTTGGAGAGAGTTGAAGAGGGGAACCCAAACTGATTCAGGTCATCCAGGGAAGTCTGTACCCTTCCAGGAGAAGGTGACAACAGGTGGTCCTTCTCTTTCACTGCCAGAATCTTTAAAGATTGGCAGTGTAGGTAGAAACAACAGAGATATTAGGCTTACTTTCAGAACTGGGTAAATGGAGATGAAACTTTTCTCCTGTGCTCAAGTTCGCTTGGAATATGAGAAGGAAATATTTTGATTAGGTGACTCTACTGTAATTTTCAGCTTTTGTCCTTACATTTGGATTGAGAGCACCACTAAGTCTTAAGACTCCCTCCCCACCATGCTTTGTGTGTTTTTCAGAATCAGCATTAGATATTTGCATTTGCATGAGGTCAGGCACATTGTTCAGTAATTCTTGCATTTGATGCATGTTTATATTTTGAGATTCATGGCTTTTATTTTCTGGCTAACTGAAACTTTCCTATCCTCCTGTGTTGCAGTTCGGCAAGAACAGGAATTAAGAAATGGAGGAGCAATAGATAAGAAACTAACTACCCTTGCAGATCTCTTCCGGCCACCCATTGATTTGATGCATAAAGGCAGCTTTGAAACAGTAAGTTGCTGGAAATTGTAAGCCTTAGCTATGAATCCTTTTGCATTTTCAATGCCATTTTTTTCTTTCTAAGAACAAAAAAGTTTCCAGAATATAGAGAATTGTCATCTTAGTAAGTATGACACAAGTATGAAATAGCTAAAAGGTTGCATTGATTTATATTTCTACCAGCAGTATATGAGATTGTTTCATAAAATCCTTTCATTATCCTTGTGTGATATCACTTTAGAATCTTTGCCATTTGGGGGGCACCTGGTGGCTCAGTCGTTGGGCGTCTGCCTTCAGCTCGGGTCGTGATCCCAGAGTCCTGGGATCGAGCCCCACATTGGGCTCCCTGCTCCACGGGAGGCCTGCTTCTCCCTCTCCCACTCCCCCTGCTTGTGTTCCCTCTCTTGCTGTGTCTCTCTCTGTCAAATAAATAAATCTTTAAAAAAAAAAAAGAATCTTTGCCATTTGGTAGTTTTGAAAAAAAAAAATCTTAATTTTTTCAGTTTGTGTTTCTTTGATTACTACTGAGAAGAGTGTGCCTGTGTTTATTGGCGATTTGTGAATTGTAGGTATCTTTTGCCCATATTTTTATGGGGATCCTGTTGTATTTTAAAAGAATATCTATGGGGCGCCTGGGTGGCTCAGATGGTTAAGCATCTGCCTTCAGCTCAGGTCATGATCCCAGGGTCCTGGGATCGAGTCCCGCATCGGGCTCTCTGCTCCTTGGGAGCCTGCTTCTCCCTCTGCCTCTCTCTCTCTCTCTCTCATGAATAAATAAATAAAATCTTTAAAAAAAAAAAAGTATCTATGTAGTTGCAGAAGATATTCTCCTTCAGTTTTTTGGTTTTAATTTGGCTAAAGCCAAAGAAAAGCTTTCCAGAGCAGGTTTACTTGATTGTCTGGTAAATTTTAAGTGTAATGAGGGCAGGGGTAACATGTTTCTTTTTATTTTGGTAATCCTTGGGACCCAGTTTCTGGGATTTTTTTTTAAAGATTTTATTTATTAGAAAGAAAGTAGGAGCTGGGGGGGAGGGGCAGAGGGAGAGCAAAAGCAGACTCTGGCTGAACAGGGACACTCCCCGCCCCTCGAGCCAAAGGCAGACGCCTAACCGACTGACCCACCCAGGTGCCCCCAGTTTCTAGTATTTTACAGAAGCATAGTATCTGTTAAATGAATGAGTTTGGTTAGGATTTTAAATATTCTGTTGAAGTGTTAAAACAGTTGCTTTTGTGTGTTAACTAGCATGTTAATGCTCTTTTGAGTCAGAATAGCATTTCCATAGATGTAAATTACTTAAATTTCAGGTCTTACCTGTTAGCATAAAGTAGGCCAATCAGTACTCAGAAAAATGATGTTTGTAGCTGCATATTTGGAAGTGAATTATGATTGTTTTTTAAAAGATTTTGTACTTTGACATACTCTTAGAGTAGCCTAAATGAAATACTGAGGATTAAAAATTTAACTAAGTCTGTTCTTCAGTTTTAATTTTCTGAATTGTAAAACCTGAAAGTGTTTGGCAACATGTAACAGAAAATCCAGATGATAATGATTTGACCAAATAAACTTAGCTTAGCTTAGCTTCTCTTCTCTTTTCTTTCTTCCTTTTTTATATTTTTAAGATTTTATTCACCTATTTGAGGTAGAGACAGAGCACAAGCAGGGGGAAGGGCAGGCAGAGGGAGAAGCAGGCTCCTCACTGAGCGAGGAGCCCCTGGCAGGGCAAGGCTCCACCCTAGGACCCCAGACCACGACCTGAGCCTAAGGCAGACACTTAACCCACTGAGCCACCCAGAAGCCCCAAGCATTTCTTTTTGTCATGTAAATGAGACTAGAGTTGAGAGTCTTTGATATTCATTAGTCAGCTCAAAGATGTTTTCTTTTTCTTGGCCTGGTGATCTAAATATGGCAGCTGCCTATCCTTTTTGCTGTTCTGGTGATAATTCAGCCATTGAGAGAGAATAGCAGCAGTATGAAAGACAAAAAGGATCTGTGTTTGTTTTGCCAGGTTTTCCATTTTTTAGTAGCTTCTGAGTTGCTCTAGGGCTTAATGAAGTAACTGAGCTTGATTTAATTTGATCACTTTGGGTTCATAAAAGCAGTTACTCTGCTGCTTGTTCTTTGAGGGAAAATGTGAATCTTTTTTGATTTATTTTGTTAAGTTATATTCTTTGTATTTCATGACCTGTATTATTCACAGCAATCCATTTATTCACTGATAATACTAAACTTCAAACTTCATTGTTTATAAATCTACAAATGACAAATACTTAACAAAAGGTAGGCATTTAATTATGACTAAGGATGTATATTAGTTTTATAAAAATTAGGGAGGTAATATGCAGAATTAAGTCATTGAAGATTAGGAAAGTGAATATTGAAAATTAGAGGAACACTCTGGTGCTCAGGCAGGGCCCATAGGTTTGGGCACCATCTTAGATATAGATTTGAGCCACAGTTTGACAGGTTTAGAAACTGGACAAGTGTAACTAGAAGTAGAGTATGTTCAAGTGTTGTGGTTCATGCTAACCACATGAGAGACTGATTAATTCACTTGTTTACTCAGTAACTATTGAAGCCTTGAATTACAAGGCCTTATGCTAGGTAATGGGGATTATATTTGTTGGGCTAAAGATTTGACTGCATATGAGAGAGACACTAGGAATAAAGCAGACAGTAGCTTAAATAAGATAGAAGTCCAGACTGTTAGAGTGGTTCTGCTACATAAAGTTATTAGAAGTGTGGTTTTTTCTGTCTTGCACTGCTATTCCCTAGGTCTTGCTTGCTTCTCTTCATATGAGTCAAGATGGCTTACCACCTTGTTTGCTTTCCAACCAGCATGGAGGGAAGGGGTTGAGAAGGGCACACTTTTTCCCTTTAAAGGCACAACTTAGGGTGCCTCCTGTGGCTCAGTCAGTTAAACTGCCTTCAGCTTAGGTCATGATCCCGGGGTTCTGGGATCGAGTGTGGCATCGGGCTCCCTGCTCAGTAGGGAGTCTGCTTCTCCCTCTGCCCCTCTCCCCCGCTCGTGCTCACTCTCTCTCTGTCTCTCTCAAAAGTAAATAAATAAAATCTTTAAAAAAAAAAAAAAAAGGCACGACCTAAAAGTTGTTCATCATCACTTCTGCTCATATCCCATTAACCAGAACTTGACAACATGGCCAAACCTAGCTGCAAGAGACACTAGGAAATCCAGATGCTTAGCAAAAAGTTGGAGGCTCTGTTACTAAGAGGGAGAAGGGGAAAATGGGTATTTGGTACTTATAAGCGGATAACAAACTACACAAAGTTCTTGCTGTCAAAGAGTTTATAATCTAGAGGGAGAAACATACAATAAACAATATATAACATGCATGTATTTTATATGCATGTTTGATATGTATATATAGAGAGAGTGGGAAGGAGAGGGAGAGAGAGAAGAAATTTCAGGTTACAGTAGCTGCTGGGAGAAAGAGTAAAATAGAATAAGGGAAGGAGATAGAGGGTTATTTTTTGTTTGTTTGGGGCCATTAAGCACAAGTGTTCTTACCGGTAAATTGAAAGCAAGGTTGATTTCATAAATTTCACATATGTTTATAATTGTGAGGGGACAGAACTATTTTATTTTATTTTTAAAGATTTTATTTATTTGAGAGAGCACACATGAGGCTGGGGGTGGGGGGGCGGGAGGGTCAGAAGGAGAAGCAGATGCCCCACTGAGCAGGGAGCCTGATGTGGGACTCGAGCCTGGGACTTTGGTATCATGACCTGAGCTGAAGGCAGACACTTAACCGACTGAGCCACCCAGGTGCCCCAGAACTATTTTAGGTAGGAAGATGAGGGAAGATTAAGAAAGGATGAGATTTGATAGAAACCTGAATGGAATGAGGGAGTGTGAATCATAAAGGTCCAGGGGAAGAGTAGACAAAACAGTTAAATGTAAAGGAACTGGTACGGGAAAGACCTAGGCCTAGTTCGGATACAGCCAAGAAAACCAATGTGGTTGGAGCTGAGTGAGCAAAGCACTTAGGATGAATGATCTGACCTGGGCAGTGGAACATTTCTTAGGTTTTCTTTTCTTTTTTTTTTTTCTTCAAGTAGGCTCCACATCCAGCATGGAGCCCATTGCAGGTCTTGAACTCACAACCCTGAGATCAAGATCTGAGCTGAGATCAAGAGTCGGATGCTCAACCAACTGAGCCACCCACCTAGGCGCCCCTTAGGTTTTCTTATTTCTCCATTTAGCCCTTAAGTTCCGTGAACACAGGGACTTTGTTTTATTTATTCTTTTTTTTTAAGATTTTATTTATTTATTTGACAGAAAGAGACACAGGGAGAGAGGGAACACAAGGAGGGGGAGTGGGAGCGGGAGAAGCAGGGTTCTCACTGAGCAGGGAGCCTGATGGGGGGCTCAATCCCAGGACCCTGGGATCATGACCTGAGCCAAAGGCAGACGCTTAACCACTGAGCCACTCAGGCGCCCTGGGACTTTGTTTTATTTACCGTTCCACAGTGCCTGGAAGAGTTTCTGGCAATAGTTGGCACTCATTAAATTTTCATTAAATGATTGAATGAATGGCATAATCTGGAGTATATTGTACAGAAAGAATCCAAACAATTTTCTTGATATTCCTTATTTTAATAAATGCATATTTATTTGTTAAAATTGTTGTTCAGTTACACATGCACCTAGTCCTAATCACTAAGAGTACTTTATTAATTTCAAAAGTACTTGCTATAAATGTGGGTGAAAGTAATTAACATTTCCATAAGAAAGTACTGTGCATATTTTAATATTTCCCTTTTAGCTTTGTGGCTATATATTTGTTATTGAACAAAATTATTTTTCTTCTACATCCTTACTTTTTGTACTTTCCTGACCTGTCTGGGACTGAGAGAGAGGTTAGTCTTTACTGTTACCACTTGTCATGATAAATCCCATCACATACCTCTCTGTTTGGTGTAGCCACACTTGCCCTTGGGTCTCCCTGTAATGGCTTTGGAATATTGACTCAGAACAGCCTAATAGATTCCAAGAGGGAAGATTCATTATTGTCCCATGGTCCACTCTCACCTCTAGTCCTTGACTCATATAATTTGTATACTTAGTGAGATTGTGTTAAGACTCTTACCTCTTGTCCAGACATTGTTCCTTTGCATGAAATTTGTATCTTCTTTGGCTCCTTCCTTCTAGCAATAATTTCTTAATAGATCTTCAGGTGGTTTTTTTGGTTTTTAAAAAATATTTTATTGGGCGCCTGGGTGGCTCAGTTGGTTGGGCGACTGCCTTCGGCTCGGGTCATGATCCTGGAGTCCCGGGATCGAGTCCCGCATCGGGCTCCCTGCTCAGCGGGGGGTCTGCTTCTCCCTCTGACCCTCCTTCCTCTCATGCTCTCTGTCTCTCATTCTCTCTCAAATAAATAAATAAAATCTTAAAAAAAAAACAAAAAAACAAAAAAAAAAAAAACAAAATAAAAAATATTTTATTTATTTATTTGTCAGAGAGAGAGGGAGAGAGAAAGCAAGAGAGTGGCAGAGGGAGAAGCAGGCTCCCCACTGAGTGGGGAGCCCGATGAAGACCTTGATTCCAGGACCCTGGGATCATGACCTGAGCCAAAGGCAGACACTTAACTGAGTGACCCAGGTATCCCAGATCTTCAGGTGTTTTTGCTGGTATAAGGTTTTGCCCCCCAATGTAAGCTTCATGAAGGCAGGGATTTTTGTGTTTTGGTAATTGCTATAAGCCAGCATCTGTAACTGTACCTGAAACATTGTAGGTTCTCAGTGTCTGTTGCATAAATGAATCTGAATTAATGAAAGCATGAATGTTAATAAACGAATTTTTTAAACACAGAAAACAAATGATTCTGCATCATTTTTGAATTTGGACTTTATTTTTTATTTTTATTTTTATTTTTTTTATTTTTTTATTTTTTTAAAGACTTAATTTATTTATTTGACAGAGAGAGAGACAGCGAGAGCAGGAACACAAGCAGGGGGAGTGGGAGAGGGAGAAGCAGGCTTCCTGCCGAGTAGGGAGCCCGATGTGGGACTCGATCCCAGGACCCTGGGATCATGACCTGAGCCAAAGGCAGACGCTTAACGACTGAGCCACCCAGGCGCCCCTGGACTTTATTTTTTAAAAGATTTTATGTATTTATTTTACAGAGATAGAGTGGGGGAGGGGCAGAAGGGAGAGAGAGGGACTAGCAGACTCCCTGCTGAGCGTGGAGCCCACTGGCGGGTGGAAGGGGGGGTTGACCTCATGACCTTGAGATCATGACCTGAGCCAAAATCAAGAGTCAGCCACTTAGCCAACTGAGTGACCCCAGGCACCCCTAAGCTCTGAACTTTTATTATTTTTGGTGCTACACATTTTTTTCCTTGTTTTCCTTGTTCCTATTTCCTTAGTCTTTGTATTTGAGGCAGACACGTAAATTTATCCTATTAAAGGGATATGTTCTCTCCAATCTGTCTCTCTAGAATGTGTGTTAATTTTTTCCTTTATTCTCAAGCTTTGCACAGTGGCAATATCGTAGCCAGTGAGGTTTATCCGAGGCGCAATTATTGCTAATTGAAAATTTTTCCTTTATTCTTAAATACTTTACTTTTCTTCTCTTTTCTTTCCTTTTTTTTCTTTTTAGAGAGGGAGAGAGAGAGCACATGGGGGGGAAGAGGGAGAGAGAATCTTAAGCAGGCTTCACACTCAGCATGGAGCCCAATGCGGGGCTCAGTCTCACAGCCCTGAGATCATGACCTGAGCCAAAAATCAACAGTTGGGTGCTTAACCTACTGAGTTGGGTGCTTAACCCACCCAGGTATCCCTCAAATACTTTTCTTCAGTTAAGACAGTATAATTACTTACCACCCATTTATTAAATCTATGTGAATGCTATAGGTAAGGAAGTTAAGTGGAGCACTCTTACTTCCTAGGTGCAAGGAGGTATTTTATTATATTTATATAATAAGATTCTTTATTATACTATACTTTAAAATAAGGCTTTGACCAGTTAAATACAGCTTCCTGGCTCAATACATGGATACTTCTTTTTAGAACTTGGGTTTTCACTTGTGGAATAAGTAGCGAATATTAGAAAATTATTTTCTCTGGGGGGTTTATACAAAAAAATAGGATAACAGTATTTGCAAGATTGTGTAAGCCTTAATAGAGAAGATAATCTTAGTTTTACATCTTATAATACTTTTGAAATGTTTATGTTCTTCAGATGTCATTAATCTAAGTTAATTGATCGTTAAGATTTTCCCATGTCAAACTCATAGGAAAAGAATATTATTCCAGGGCAAAATTATTCAAAACTATGCCTTTCATTTCAGTTCTTATGTAGAGGTTTGAGGTAGCATTTGCTTATTTGCCTTCCTGCTATTCTTTTCCTATTTGGCATTATTTCTTAGGTCTTTGTGGTGATGAGGAACTGTGAAACAAAAAGTGCACACTCATGATTGATATTTGTACCATACACTGGGGAGTCTTGGAGATCATTCTGAAATATTCTGTGATCCTGTGATCTCAGGTTTCGAAATCCACCTTTAGGAATAACAACCTTAAGAGAAGACACCCTCGGCAGCTCTTACTGAAGTGTTTAGGGTGATTCTGTAAAATAGCACGTGCCTGATAATTGGGATGAAAATGGTATTTGGAACTGTGTATTGGAAACACATTTTGAAGTATGTATATGCATGTATGGAAATATTGAGAAGAAAACAACAAAGTAATACATACTGCTTATATCTGTTTAAAAGGGGAGATATTTATGGATAGGGATCAGAAGAGACAATATGATAACATTATATGACTTGTTGACCTTGTTTGTGGAGTCTTTTTTAGGTCAAGATGTTTAATTGTACAGTAGAAATTTAGCCATTAAATAAGTAACAGTGTATAAATGAAAAGCAGATAATTTAAATTTGAAGAATGCTTGAAAATGGACAGTATAATTATATACAAATATGCAAATTAATGTAAATGCTGTATAGACACTGAAAACTCTAGATGTTGTACTTGAGGAAAAAACTTAGTATTTATATGAAGACAGCTTCTGAATTCTGAAACATCAGTTACAAGTAGAAAGTGATTCTAACAAATGTTATGTTACTTTACTCTTGCAGGCCAAAGAGTGCGGCCAGATGCAAAATAAGTGGCTAATGATAAACATTCAGAATGTACAAGACTTTGCATGCCAGTGCCTCAACCGTGATGTATGGAGCAATGAAGCTGTGAAGAATATTATCCGGGAACATTTCATTTTCTGGCAGGTGAGATGGAGAGTTAATCAAAATTTTTGTGGTATTTTACTTTTGTAGTATGGGATGTTGGGGAGGAAGCATTAGGTTATAAAATGGGGAAAAATTAATAACAGTTAAATTGTGACATATGAAAAAATAAAACCACCTAATGGCTGAAATAGTAAGGACAAGTGAAAATAAGGGCAGCAATGAAGAACTCCTAGGGGAAGGAGGAAGAAAGAACCATGCCATGTAAAGCATATAATACTCATATCTCAGAAGAGTTTATATATTTTGATAGAATGTACAACTACACTGTTCGGGAGAAATATAACATGAGCCACATAAGTAATTTAGAGTTTTCTAGTAGCCACATTTAAAAAGGTCAAAAGAAATAAGTGGAATTAATTTTAATATATTTTTAAAATTCACTCTATAAATATAAATATATATATATATAATTAGTATTAAAATATCAAGGGTTTTTGTTGGTGTTAAGTCTTTAAGATTTGGTGTGTATTTTATACTTAGCAGTATCAGACAAGCCACATTTCAGGTACTTCAATATGATACATGTTCTGGTGGCTACTGTAATTGACAGTGCAGATGTAGAAGTTCTTGGAGTAATGGAAAAACATTTGCCTAAGGCCTGGATTTTAGCTTGAGTTTGATACTCCCATCTGTATGTCCTTAGACTTGTCACTTAGGGTCTTGCTGGCTGTAATTACTTTTTATATAAATTATCAAGCTAAAGTTAGATGACCTTGCTCTGATTTTTTATTTTATGAAAAATTAACTGAAAATAAAAACTTCTGAATGAACTTAATTATTTTCCCAATGCAAGTTATGCTATTAATGTTATTAATTTGCCTTTTCATGTGTTGCAGGCCCCTAAATTCAGTATGATTTTTCTGAATGGTACTCTTTTATTCAGCACCTGTTGATTGGTTATCTCTTTGTCTAGCACTATGCTAGGCACTGGAGCCATATAATCTTAATATATTGTGATTTATTAAGATGTATATGTTTGAGAGGAATGACAGATGGACAGATAAGCAGGAAGGGCAATAGACTGGGAAGGGAGGAAGAACAGATTTTATGTTTCTGTAAGTTTCCAGAGGGATTGAGGGCAGGAAGTTGAGGAAATTCACACCAGATAACTTTCATTTTCTATTTAATGTAGGAATAAGATTCTTATATATACCAAAGGTTAGAAGCTGACCTTTTTTATAATATCAATGATTTAACAGGTTTATCATGACAGTGAGGAAGGTCAGAGATACATACAGTTTTATAAGCTGGGGGATTTCCCCTATGTTTCCATCCTGGATCCACGGACAGGTAAGATTTATGTCAGCTTACAGTCTTTAACCTCTCATTTATCTTTCAGTTTTCTCAATAATTGATCTTTACTATTGGACTTGGATCCAGTTTCAGAATTATTTGTAATAATTTAGATAAAGGGTTTTTGTTCATGCCCTTGAAATGTTTAAATATCTGTGAAGTATGTATTTAAGAGTCTGTTTCTGGTAACTTTGGGAGATGGTAGTATTTTATATTTTTGTACAGTTCTGTCCTTTCAAAGAATAGTTGTTTATCTTTCTTGTCCTTTTATAAGGGATCCCCTTAGGTTTTCTATCATTAAAATATTGATTGTTCAATTACTGGTTGTAATCCCACCAGAGAAGCAGGGGATAGAGCTAATTTTATTATTTTAATTGAGCTTCATATAGATACTGCTTTGTCTGAATCTCTTTTTCTTAAATGGCAATAAGCGATACCAGCAGATAAAGTAGCTGCCCCTGTCATGATGGCTCGGAGTCTCTTAGGTTGGTTATAATTAACGTATCCTCTAGTTTATGAAGACAGTATGTAACTTATGCTGATGGGTGGCATGTATGTTCCCATACAAATTTTAATTATGCATGTGCCAAAGAAATATTTAATGAGAATATTCAGAATTAATTTTATTATATATCCTCATTTTTAATTTTTAGGTCAGAAGCTAGTAGAGTGGCACCAATTAGATGTATCTTCTTTCTTGGATCAAGTGACAGGATTTCTGGGTGAACATGGGCAACTGGATGGACTTTCTAGCAGTCCCCCCAAAAAATGTGCCCGTTCAGTAAGTATGACTGAGAAGTGGTGATGGGCAGTTAAGTGTAATTGTATATGAATGTCTTGTGTAAAATGTTTTGAGTAAATATAATAACGTAAGTTTTGGACAGTTACAGTTTCACAGCACCTTAGACACCCTCCTTATATTTGGATAATTTCCCACATTAGGGTTCAGTCTTCTCAGTGAAATTACAAGATTCGTATTCCCAGTCTCCCTTGCAGTTAGGGTACGGGCATGTGACCTGAGACCGGATTTAGAAGTAAACAATGTGAACATGTAGCAGTGGACAGGACGACTGCTGTGGCAAGCCCAGTGACAGAGGAATCCACTCCTTCAGGGGCAGCACTGCCAGTGGAAATGGTATTTTTCCTAGACAGCTTTCATGGTGGTATAGCTGGGCATTATTATTGGTTATATAGCTTTGGGGCTTGGCTCTCTGGCCCACTCAGATTATTTCTATATGTAATTTCTATAATATGCTATTATGAGGCAGACCTGTTTGATAATTGGAATCAAGATTAGTGTCCTGTAAGAGAGCTTCAAAGATATGGGAATCTCACATTTGGTTGTAGGAGCTATTTGGGTTTGATGGCAGTGAGAATAAAATTCGTTTCAGAGGATATGACTTGAGCAGTCCATATCATGCATCTGTGAAACACAGTTCCTTAAGTTATCACCTAGAATAAAGTACCCACAGGCACAAAATGCTATGGGTGCTTGCCAAGGAGTGGTATAGAATTCTTTTTTTTCCCCCCTTAGAGCAGTTTTATTTAGGTAGACATAGTACTGCAGAACAAAAACATTGTTTCATCTTTATCTATAGATGCAGTATTTTGGGGGTTTTTGTTTTGTATTTTGTTTTGGTTTGGTTTGCTTTTCTCATTACCCAGAGAAGTTTTACTTAAGTAGAATTCTTTTTTAAGGCATAAAAAACCCAGAGAGTTTCTTATCCTTTGTAGTCATAAGGCTGTTACTCTCAAAAACCAGAGACTGGGCTTTTGAGTTGCTGAATTACAATAACATAAACTGAGTTTACAACTTCACCAGGTCTTTTACAAAAGTAAGGCTTTTAGTGGGAGAGTGGGACCATAACATTGGACAAATACATAGAGGTGATTGGGGTAACTAGTACCTCAGACCCCACTTCTGATACTAAATTCTCTGAATGTTACAAATACGGATCAACTGTGTGCAAGAGAAACACCCACAAATAATGACTTAAACAAGGAAGACATCTCTTCTCTCAACAAGAAGTTGACATAGGCAGTCTAGGACATGACTCCTGTGGATGTCATCAAGGAACCAGATTCCTCCTCTTGCCCCCACCCCCTCCTTTATCCTTAGTATTGGCTTTTTGTTCTCATGTTCACAGTATAGATGCTGTGCTCCCAGGCATTATATCCAAGCATGGACAAGGAAGAAGGGGGTAGTGCCTCTATACAAAAGTAAACAGCTACAGATAAGAATTCTGCTTACTTTAGCTGGACACATGTCCTTGGACAAATACAGTTGAGGTTCTGTTAAGGAGGCAAAGAAGACTGAATGTGATATAGGAAATTAGTAGTGTCCATAATAGTGTCATTCTTCAAAATCAACCTACATGGTACACAGTGTTACTATCTGTAGTCAGTCTAAGCCATTACATGTCGTATAGGCACATCTGTTTGCTTTTGTGTGTGTGATAAGTTAGCCGTAAGTTTATTTTATTTAAAAAAAGTTATAGGGGCACCTGGGTGGCTCAGTCGGTTAAGCGTTTGACTCTTGGTTTCGGCTCAGGTCATGATCTTGGGATCCTGAGATCAAGCCCTGTATCGGGCTTCCTGCTTAGCACAGAGTTTGCTTGGGATTCTTTCTCCCTTTTTTTTTCCCTCCCCCTCTGCTCCTCCCCCCGTGGGCTCTCTCGGGCGTTGTCTCTCTCTCTGTCTAAAATAAAATGAAATCTTAAAAAAAAAGTTATAGCTTTATGAAGTATAGTTAATGTGCAGTAAATAGCATGTTTAAAACTTACAAGTTATAGTTTTTGATTTGAGCATCTTTTCACGTGCTTTTATACTATCTCTTTTGTTAAAGTGTTTACTCAGATCTCCAGCTCATTTTTTTATTGAGTTGTATGTCTCTTACTGGGTTGTAAGAGTTCCTTAGATAATAAGCCTTTGTTAGGCATATGGCCTGCATATATTTTCTCCTAGTCTGTTGCTTATTTACTCATTTCATAATAGTCTTTTGAAGAGCAAATTTTAAAATTTTCATGAAGTCCCATTTATAAACTTTTATGCTTTGTGCTTTTTGTCTCGTATCTAAGAAATCTTAGCCTAACTCAAGATTTTATCCCATTTTTTTTATATTTTAGTTCTTAAGTCAGTGATCCATTTTGAATTAATTTTTGTATACAGTATCAATATAGGGTTCAGTTGGGGTTTTTTGTTTGTCTGCATATGGCTGTACACTTATTCTAGCACCTTTTGTTAAAAAACACTGTCCTTTCCCCCACTGAATTGCCCTTCTCATCTTTGTCAAAAAATGATCGTATATATGTGTGGGTTTATGGACTCTTTTCGATTAATATGTCTTTCTTTACACTAATATTTTCTGTCTTAATGATTACTATAGCTCTGTAAGTCTTGAAATTGCATGGTATAAATTCTTAAACTCTGTTCTTTATAGTTGCTTGGTTATTTCAGGTCCTTTGTGTTTCCACACGTATGTTTTGTTTTTGTTTTTTAATTTTTAAAATTTTTTTATTTTTAACATGGGAAGGATCTATGGCAGAGAGATCCACATAAGCTTTGTTTATTTATTTACTTATTTTTAAGTTTATTATTTATTTTAGTAATCTCTACACCCCATGTGGGGCTCAAACTCACAACCCTGAGTGGCATGCTTTTCTGACAAAGTGCCCCAAGATCCATATAAGTTTTAGAATCAGTTTGTCACTTTCCGTGAGGAAAGCTGCTGGGATTTTAATTGGATTTGCGTTGGCTTTATGGATCATTTCGGAGAAAATTGACATCCTAACAGTATTGAGTATTCAAATCCACGATCTCTCTATTTGTCTCAAATTTCTTTCCGCAGTGTTTTACAGTTTTTGTACATTGCCCTTGTAGCCTGCAGCCTTGTTAAATTTAATTAGTTCTATTAGTTTTTTTGTAGATCCCTCAGAATTTTCTATGTAGATGGTCGTGTTGTTAGCATATAAAGACTTAGTCGTGTTGTTAGCATATAAAGACTTAGGGCGCCTGGGTGGCTCAGTCACCTAAAAGCCATTGCAGGTCATGTGGGCACTTGCCCTTTTTTGGTGGTAGATTAGCCTTAGGTTTATTCAACATTTTTTTCTTAATTTTTTTGTTTTATGATTAGCACATAGTAAAAGTTGAAATGAGGTTCCTTTAGTTTTTGTTAGCGACCCATACTTTTTACCTTTTTATTGTGGAAAATTTTCAGCATATTCAAAAGTAGAAGGAATTTATTGAGCCTCTATGTATCCATTAACTAGTTTCAGTAATCATTGCAGGTGGCCAGTCTTGTTTCATTCATACCTCATCTTAGTCACATTATTTTGAAACAAATCTCAGAATTCATTTTTTCATTCATTAATACTTTGGCATGTATCTTTAAAAGATAAAGACTCTTGGGGCACCTGGATGGCTCAGTCGGTTAAGCGTCTCCCTTCAGATCAGGTAGTGGTCTCAGGGTCCTGGGATCAAGCCCCACGTCGGGCTCCCTGCTTGATGGGGAGTCTGCTTCTCCCTTTCCCTCCGCCTGCCGCTCCCCCCTGCTTATGTTCTTTCTCTCCCTCTCTGTCAAATAAATGAATAAAACCTTTTTAAAAAAAAGATAGACTATTTTTTTAAAACACAATCACAATACTAGTGATACACCCTTTAAAAAATTAGCAGCAATTCCTAGTATCATGAGATGTCTAGTATTCAACTTTTGATTACCTTACAAAGTTTTTTTTTTAATAATTTGAGTTAGATCGAAATAAGTTCCACTCAGACAACCCATATTTTGCAACTCAATCAGTTTAGCAATATTTGTGACAGAACTTTACCTGGGGGAAAACTGTTGAAATTTGCATTTCTCATGATCACAGTGAAACCCTTCATTGTAATTAAGTTTGGGGAAACATAGTTGTTGGTTTTTCCTATTCATTATATGCTGTTTTGTTTTGGTTCAAATGTTAGGGGCGCCTGGGTGGCTCAGTTGGTTAAGTGGCTGCCTTCGGCTCAGGTCATGATCCCAGGGTCCTGGGATCGAGTCCTGCATTGGGCTCCCTGCTCAGCAGGGAGCCTGCTCTCTTGCTCTCCCTCTGCTCTTCCCCCGGCTGTGCTCTCTCACTCTCTCTGTCAAATAAGTAAAATCTTTAAAAAACAAAACAACAACAAAAAACAAATGTTAGAGATCTGTTACGTTTTTTGCAAAATGATGATTACTGAGTTTATTGATATCCTCCTCTGTGTCAAAGCAGCGCTAGTTGAAGAATATAGTGATGAGTGAGGTAGACATCCTTTTCTGTGTTGAGTCATTTTAAAAACTAATGTTTTGGCTTTATATTTAAAACCTTAATTCTTGTATTTTTCTGGGCCGGGAATAAACTGTTTTCTTGATTCTATTCATTTTGCTATAAAGGAAACCTGCGCTTGCAACACCATTATGCCAGGTGGTAGTTTTTGTTTTTAAAATATACATTCCAACTTGGCTGTGTAAGACAAAGTTGTTGTACTCAAATAGCTTAAACTTTACTATAGTAAAGAGATACATTCTGCAGAAAGTAATATTGTCAAGCTGACTGTTATATTTCTTTTTTTTTTTTTAAGACTTTATTTATTTATTTGAGAGAGAGAGGACGAGTGGGGAGAGAGAGAAGCAGGCTCCCCACTGAGCAGGGAGCCCGACGTGTGGGACTCGATCCCAGGACCCTGGGATCATGACCTGAGCCAAAGGCAGACGCTTACCCGACTGAGCCACCTAGGCGTCTTGAGTGTTAAATTTCTTATGTCCTGTTTGACTTTATCTATTTTTTGATTTAACTGTTTTCTTTTTCTTTCCACCCACGTTTTATGACTGCATCTCGCAGGAGAGCCTTATAGATGCAAGTGAAGACAGCCAGCTAGAAGCTGCCATCAGAGCCTCCTTGCAAGAGACACACTTTGATTCAACACAGACAAAACAGGATAGCCGCTCAGATGAAGAATCTGAATCTGAACTTTTTTCTGGCAGTGAGGAGTTCATATCCGTTTGTGGCTCTGATGAAGAAGAGGAGATAGAGAATCTTGCCAAGTCCAGAAAATCTCCCCACAAAGATTTGGGGCATAGAAAAGAGGAGAACAGAAGGCCACTAACTGAACCCCCAGCCAGAACTGAGCCTGGAGCAGCCACAAACCACCAAGGATTGCCAGCCGTGGATTCAGAAATATTGGAGATGTCACCTGAAAAATCAGATGGAATAGTGGAGGGCATAGATGTAAATGGTGAGTTACATTCTAGACCTGCTTTACTTAAAACTTGAATGTTACTGAAGGGGTTTGTTTATTTGTTTAAGTTAGTCTCATGTCTTAAGCTCTTATCTTTTTTTCTTTTTTTCTTTTCTTTTTAACCCTTCCTTTAGGACCAAAAGCACAGCTGATGTTGCGGTATCCAGATGGAAAAAGGGAACAGATCACTCTTCCAGAGCAAGCTAAACTGTTGGTAAGTATATCTGATTGGAGGTGTTTACTAGAAGCAGAGAAACTAATTAATTGGCATAATTGGCTTTGTGAATCTTTGAAATAGATGGTATTCAGTCTGGCCTCTAACTGGAAACTTAACTGTGGTGCGTCTTTGGATTACTTTATTTCCTTGTCAGATTATCTTAGGCAAGTCACATAGGGTTTGTCTAGTCAAGATTTTCTATTCCATGGCTGCATGGTATAGAAACCCAACTGAAATTATTACCTGGAAAAGGGGAGTGGAGTTATTTATCGTATCCGTGGGGCTCCTGGGTGTCCTAGTAGCTGACCCTGCAAAGTGGTTGAAAACCGAAAGTATTTTTCTGTGTTTTTCTCATGGGGCCTGTTTTGTTTCCCTTTTGTGATTTTCTGCTTCATACCATTCTTCTCTCTGTATACTGGTGGGTTTTGTTTACCTCTCAACTTGTACATGGTTCATCATAGTGATGCTGAGGGCCTTTTCGTCTAAAGTCCACAGCTAATGGGCTTCCCTCTGTTTCTGACTCCTGGAAAAGAGAATGGGTCTGACTAGCTTAGCTTAGCCTATGAGTGAATCCCCCTTGGGTCAGTTGTCCACACCTAGCCACTTGCTGTGGCTGGAGATAATTAATCTGATTCTTCAAGACTGGATGACTGAAGTGCAAGAAGGTTCTGATACCCAGAACTATCTTCCTGGTCTAGTATTTGGATGGGAATGGGAGATGAGATTGTGGATAGAACAAGTATAGATCACTTCTTTGAGAAGTTTGGTTGTGAAGCTAGAGGTAGCGAATGGGCAATAATCAGAGGGGAAAAATGACTGAAGGAGAGAGTGAGCATCTTTAAGTCTGAGGGGAATCATCTGTAGAGAGTGAGATGTTGAAGGTACCTATAAAAGGGGATATCATAGTGGCGCGGTTTTGGAGAAGGAAGAAGGGATTCAATGCGCAGGTGGCACGGATGTCTGCAGGTGGACTGAAGGACAGATTGTTGATAAAAAGGAAAAATGGTAAAATGTTTAAAAAGAGGATGATAATTTTACAGATAGAAATTGAGTTTGTGTATTTGGGAGACAAACATAACCCTGTATATTTCAGTATCACTTAATGGCCCTAAGTTATTGGGTGCAGGTTTATTATCGTCCTATCCAAAGAGTTATATTGGCCCTTCCACAAGGGTAAGCTTTGGTTGTGTGAAAGCGTAACTAAAATTGGGGTGCCTCGATGGCTCAGTCGGTTAAGCGTCTGCCTTTGGCTCAGGTCATGTTCCCAGGGTCCTGGGATTGAACCCCACATCGGGCTCCCTGCTCTGCCCCTCCCCCAGCTGATGCTGTCTCTCCCACTCACTCTCTCTCTCAAATAAATACAATCTTTAAAAAAAAAGAATAACTTCGTATCTTATCTGATATGATAGAAATGAATATAAGATATTTAATTCTTTAATATATTCTTTCTTTGTATTTCCATCTAACAGCTTTGTCTTTCTCTTATTTTTCATAGGCTTTGGTGAAGCACGTCCAGTCTAAAGGATATCCAAATGAACGTTTTGAACTTCTCACCAACTTCCCTCGAAGAAAACTCTCTCATCTGGACTATGACATTACATTACAGGAGGCAGGCCTTTGTCCTCAAGAGACTGTCTTTGTACAGGAAAGAAATTAACATCATGGCCTGACCTCTCTCAGTTTACCCCTTTTTTCCCTTTCCTGTGAGATACCATGTCACTAAGTATGCATTTTGGCTCATAGGACCATAGAGCCAAGTTGGGCAAGCAAGTCACCTGCCTTCTCTTTTATTTCTTGCTCTCTCCTATATTCAGTCTCTTTTCCCCCTCCCCCCACCTTTTCAGTCCTCTTCTATTTTCTTCTTTTTCCTACTATTCTTTCTTTCTTACCTAATCTGGTGACCAAATGGAAGTGTAAGGATTAGACCTCCTAGTACTGGCAGCAGGAAATGTGTGTTCCAATAAGTGGTCTCTTGCACGGCACTTTTTTGGGATCAAATGATAATGTTACTCCTCAGATCCTTTGGTAAAGGAATGGCTAGATTCAGAATAAGAACAACCTCCCTTTTTTGTAAGCCCCATTTTTGGTAGGGAAAAGAAACTCTATAACACATGTTTTGTTTTGTTGTTCATGTAAGAAATATCACGTGACAAAATATCCAGGCTTCCGTTTACATGGAAAAAGCATCCCTTATAATTATTGCTCATCATATTTAAAATTTTTTTCAACGGATTCCCACGTTCCCAGCTAGAATTATTTCCATGGTATGTGTTATTGGCAGAATGAGTGTTAAATGTAGGGTGAGTAGCATGGGGTGGCTTTCAATATCCTAGCCTGAAACAGCTTTCTTCATTATTACTTTATAAACTGTATTGATCCTGCTAGTCCTGAAAAGGACATTTAGTGAGGCTCTTGTGGTAATTAGAATAGGAAGGTGCTTGCTGTTTTTGCCAGTACAGCATACTAGTTCCCTTGGCCCTTCCATTGTTTGGGTCCACAAGTGATCAATGGGAAGGCAGCTGTTCAGTAATCATGCAGTCCAGTGGCTTGTAGTTGTAACCACTATGGTTATTGATCGTCCTATGGGCTTTAAGGCATACTTATGTATGTCCTGGGGGGAAAAAGAAGAAGATGCAGCTGAGAGTTGCTAACCATGTTCCTGCGGTTAGAATGATTCATTTTTTTTAGCCCCGGTTGGAGTAGTTTCTAAAAGGCTCTGGTGACTGAATGAGCTTAAATTCCTCTACTGTTTTCTTGCAAAAGGTATCAAAACTGAAAGCCTCTGTAAGGGGAAGACCTTTAAATTCAATTTATAAGACAACATTTAGTAAGGGAGGTGGAGAAGATTATCAGGAGTCTTGAGATGTTGTGGGGTTTTTCTGCCAACAAAAGCCACATTCAAAATGTAGTTGGTGAAAGCTTTTTTCCGTATTACTTAGAAGAGGCCATCTTGAATCTATGTAATACTGTTTGACTTAGCACCTTCACTGTATGCTCAATTCTTATTTTGAGCTTTAGGGTCCTCTGAAGGGGTAGTAATGATTCTGGTGGCAAAATCAGAATTTTAACCTTGTTATATAGAATGGGCCTATTTTGTCAATTGGGGATTTGGATCGATCGATTCTTCTACTTGAGGAACATAAATTGCTATTGCTCAGAGACCTTTAGGTTCCCATCTACTTTAAGATCACTCTCTTGGCAACTAGGGGATTAAAAAAAAAAAGATGCTCATGTGTTGCTAGTACACAATTAGAGAATGTGGTTTCTAATGGTTGGATTTAGAGGGATCCTTCCTAAAGAATGAGTTATGTATCTCCTCAAGGAAATCATGGAAAATTCTGTTTATTCTTCAGTGAGTCCTTTTGAATTAATGTTCTTACATTTTTTTCTAAGTCTGTGTAAGTGCTTATGTATAAGTATATAATTGTATAAATATTTATAAATATATTTATATAATTACAATTTCATTTATACCTTGAGTCAAAGTTCTCTCTTTAGATTGGTGACTGAGTAATACCATTTCGGTGTTTTTTCATAGGCTCTCGAGTAACTAGCAGCTTCTGATTTACTGAGGAAACGTGGTTTTCATGTTCCTCAGTTGTATCTCTCAACTTGGATAATGTACTTGCTATCTGAGGAATAGAGCTCTATAGTAGCAAAGGTGCAGTAGAGGGTTAAAAACATGTTGAGTAGACAAGGTCAGAAATGCAAAAATTCAGGGAGGCACAGGGTAAGAACTGCGGGCATGCCCAGCTTTGGTGCTGTGATGGCAGTGCCCCGCTCTCTGCAGTCACAGCTGAAGCCCAAATCTGTCAAAAATGTGAAGTCAAGAATTTTCCCTGTGGGACTCTTTCATCCTTTTGCTTACTAACTTCTCTTTACAAAACGTCTCAAAAACCTGAGGCATGTTCATTAATGATAGGATGTAGTTCTGCCTTTTTGATGAGGTCAGCCGTGGCATATCCATTTATGAGAAACCAAAGGGACTTTTCAACATGGATTTTACTGTGAGATGACCCGAGTATGTATAAAATGATTCAAGTAAGCATATCAAAGACTTAGGGCATGAGATACTGATCCAACTTAGGTACAGCGGGTGTGTCTAGAGTACAAGATGTTGAGGATTTTCTTTTATTGTGAGGCAGAAGTGTAATTATCCCTGGTTTGATACAGAGGCCCATGGGGAGAGTAAATAAGGAGTATCGCTTCGCTCATGAGCTTAATTCACTAAAGGAGTAAGCTTCCTCCAGTTTGTCTTATTTCCTCTGCAAATTCCTTTGCTCTGTGGAGGAGAGATTTTATTGAATAGATTAAATGAAGCTAGTAAGATTAGTTAAAAATAGCCATTCCTTGTAGGTGTTGGAAACAGCTCGAAAGAACAGGGGGGTTGGAAAACGACAAGAGAGACTTTGAGAGTGACAAGAAACAAATACAGGGAGATGGAATGAAAACTAGTGGGGGAAGAAAGTGACAGGAAACACCTTTTGATTGTAATTTAGAAAGGAACCAGAGAAGAGAGAGAACAGCCAAATGAGGGAAGAATGGGAAACTAATTTTGAGTAACTAGCATGTGCTAGGTACTTCCTGTGCATTTTCTCCTTTAATCTTCCTAAGAACTCTACAAAGTGTATATTCTCCCCATTTTGTAGATAGGACACAATTGAAGTTTAGAGAATATGTTCAGGATGTCAGAGCTAGTAATTGGCAAAATCAAAATTGGCATCCAGAGTCCATGTTTTTTTCACTCCCTTGCTGTTGTCTCCTACAACAGGGGAATCAGTTTACCCAAAAGGTTATCTTCCTATTGTTTGGCTCTGTAAATTATCATTTGGTTTTGTTTCCTTAAAGCTTGTGGGATTTGCACTATGCCTATAAATTCTTATTTACACCACTGTTTTGAGGGACTGATGGTTGCTTTTTAAAAAAATGATGCACTGATGAAAATGTGAAAGGAAAATATGTGGCATTATTTGCCAAGAATAAATGGAAAGGGTAAAAAATAATTTTATCTTTTTTTAACCATTTTTGGGAAAAGATAGAGTTATCTTTTCTTTGTCCCACCCATACCAGATTATTGAACTCTCTATGTGTATGTTTTTAAATCTCCTATAACATTCTACTTCCTTGACTCTAAAAGTCAACAAGTATTTACTGAGTCCTTAATCAAAGTTGGAAATATCTTGAAGTCTAATACCTGGTTTCTTCTGTTTTATCCAGTTGGAAAGATACACTACACATGAGATCATTGAAGAACATGTAAATGCTTACCTTTTTGGTGCTGAACAATAATTACAGTAAAAGTTTAGAAAGGGGAAAGACTTAGGCTTTCATTAGGAAAGTCCACAAAAAAAAAAATAAATAAATAAAACCGAAAAGTGGCAAACACTGTAGCTCAAAGTTTTTGACTCACCTGTATTCATTCTTTAGTTCCACCTTTTGTAACTACTAGACTTAGGGCATGACTTTTATCAGTAAGGTACACCCAGCACCCAAGTAGGAAAGGATTATTGATCCCAGGACTAAAGATTTTAGCTAGCAAGGATCTCACTTGGACACTTAGGAAAATACCAGAGGGAGCCACTAGGAACTGGAAAGTGAAGGAAAGATTTCATTTCTCTCCCCAGGTACAAATCAAGTGTATAAAGGGGCACTATGTGTAGGCGTAAGTGCACTTGGGTAACAGCGCTGCTGCTAATAGAGAATTGGACTAGATCAATGGTTCTCAGTCTTTTCAAGTAAAAGGACTTAAAATATTAAAATTCGGCAAGAGTGGGGAATTGTGGGATTAATTATTAATAACATTATGTCCATAGATGAGGAAAATGTAAATGTGCGTATGGAATTGCAGACCCTTTGCAAAAACTCCAGGAACCCACAGACTGTAGACCACCAAATTAGATTATCTTTGAAGTTCTTTCCACTCTAAAATTTTATACTTCTAATTTCTTCTCTTTATATTATCCCTAGGCTAATTAAAAATTTTCTTGTTAATCACTTCCTGTATTTTTTTTGTTTCCAAGTTTCATTTGCCCAGTAACTTAATCTAACCTCACTGTGATGACTAAAATCTCCAAAAAGGAAAATATCGTAGTTCTAGATCTAGTAATGAGCTTTTAAACACAATTCATAATATTTAAAAACTTCATGCTGTGTTTCTAATCGGTGTTAAGTATGACTAAAATGTAATTAATGAGAACCAAATATTTCACTGACACCAGAGTTAAATTTATTTTACCTGTGTGCTTAAACAAAGCACTTTACTGGCTGAGCAGTTGTTAGGAAATTGATTTGTGTAAGTTGTAGAATTCACACTTGGTTTTGGCAGGAACAACTTTTTCAAGATTCAATTAGGCTGACTTTCAAAAATATTTCTTATCTCACAGAGTATATCTCTATTAGGTCATTCATATTCTCTCTGTCTCTGGCCCTCTTTGAGTTAACTACTCAATAGTAAATCATAGGATACTGGTTGATGAGTAAGTGATGGCTTGTGTCAAACTAAATGAGAGTAGGAAGAACCAACCTTAACTGATGAACATGGCAGTTGTCCAGTATTACAAGCCTTAATGAAAAGGCTACTTAAAGACAGCTGTGTCCCATGAATATTCAGCTTCATTGATTTGCCTCGCATAGCATTATCAATTATTGTCTTGACTTGAAACTTAGTATTGCATTGTACACGGTTTAGACTGGTGGCAAGAATGTTCTTTCGTACAGAAAATAACCAACAGAATATCAAGGCACTATCTTGATTTCTCCTATTCTATAGAAGTTTAGTATTTTAGTCTTTGAACACTACTAGAGAGACAGCTTAGAATCAAGAATATTTTTTTATAGAGATTTTGACAACCTTGATAGTTTCCCCATGAAGTGAACTTGTGATTAAATTACTGGATGTGATGATGAGACTGTTAATTAGAAAATCGTTTCATCCTACATTCTCTTTTACTTTGTCATTCTCTATTCTCAATTTTTTTGGACATCCATTCACTGAAAATTAGTCATGATTTTTAATGAAATTAACTATAAGAAATTCCATTTCTAAGTTTGAATAACACTTAAAAATTTTTTCATAAAATATAAGGGAACAATTTGAAACAATAGTTTCAAAACAAGAGTTTCATAGCTCATTTTCTCTCTCTACCTAAAAATTCTTATTCCAAATATAGAACAGCTAGCACCATGATACCCCTCCCCTTTCTTTGGCCTACAGAATGCTGTTGTACTGCTTAGAGTCTCAGTCATTCTCCTAAACATGATCATTTTTGGTTCAAGCCTTTCTTTGCCATATGATCTAGTAGAGTTGGGCAGTCCAATATGAACTACTTCAGTAAAACGATTTAACATTTCAGGAAAGTATTTTCAAGAGATGGCCAGGTTTACTTGGATTAGAGATACAAATACCAATGGTAGTATTTTGCCCAAGAACAATCCCACATTAATCTCTAAATATGGGGAAGTTGCCTTGTTGTACTTAATTCTGTGGCCACAAACAGCAAATTTTTGTTGTTTGCTTATTGGTATTTCCTGTATAGAGATCAAAATGCCCTGAGATTTTTATATCCCTTACGGGGTCACTTAAGTTTTCAAATAGGAAGAATAGTGAAGCTACATGGGACTGAACATAAGAAAAATTTTATCTGTATCAAAACAAGTTATTAATCTAACTGGGCTACCATGAATCATTCATTTATAATATGTGGTAAATAAAATGGGAAGCATTTCAAATCACTGGATAGTTCTGACCTGGAATTCTCCTTTTCTTAAAATCTTTTTTATTTGCTTTTTTCTTAGACTCAGTAAGAGCATCTTAACTAATAAGGGAGAGATTTTGGTCTGGAGCTATTCCCTGCCATTCTTTTTTTTTCTTTTGTCAAGCTTGCTGGTTTTAGAAGAGTACATGTCACTAGATTTCTGTTTCAAATTAATGACACTGCAATGCTGATGCTCAGAAAACTGCTTTCAACAAAATGGTTTGATAGTATGTTCTCAGATTTCTGTGTTCTTAATAATGAAAAATATCAATACATTAAATGGTGTGATTCAAAATATTAAATAGGTTTTTTACCCTAATCATATGTTCTTAACAACTTTTTGATTTATTGCCCTGTAAGTTAAACCTCACATGAAGTTACCATTGTCACCAGAAAATCCCCTTTTACCTGCTAATTAGAATGAAAGTAGTATGTGACCTCCACTTTTTAGTTAATGAGTGTAGCAAGCTTGTACTAGCGGCTGTTTATCTTACCCATTTTGGGACTTGGGCCTTGTTACTTTCTAATGTTTGTCCCTTCAGTTTTGGAAAGGCTATTTCAAACTCTTGCTGGGAAACAGACAGTGAAGCTCTGATAGAATCCTCTAGACTTAGATACAGAGAAATGAGTACCAGTTGATGCTAACATGATACTTGGACTTTGAGGGGCTTTCATCCAAGCTTTGGCATGAATCTGTTAGATACAATTTTTTCACTCCTTTAAAAATCTTTTCTAGAACGGTTTTCCTTTTGATTGTTAACAACTTCTAAGCATCTGGTGTCTTTTTTTTTTAACCCTTTAAGAAAAGTCCTTTTTTGAGTAGGTATTGATTGTTCCATGGATACTCTCAGGAGTGTTTGTAGGCTCTGCATGCTTTGTCATTAGTTTGAATAATGCGTTTTGAATCATCTGGGATGTCCCGATTCTGGCATGTCCTCACTAATTGTGTTTTTAAAACATTTTTCATGTCATTTTCCAATTCCCATCTTATTCAGAGAGGTTAATCAAGGAATGAAATTTGTTTGGGGAATAGGGATGGGGGTGGGTTGGGGACTCGAGTGAAGTCAGCTTGGGGTATTTGCTTTAAAGTGTTTCTCAAGCAGTTCCTAACAGTATTTAGAGATTCCCTGGGAATCCTTCATTCTGGACAAAGTGGCGGTCTTAGTGAGATTTGCGTTTTTAATGCAGGACAGGCTCGAAATTTAATCTGTAGTGTAATTTAGTTATTGAATCCAAGAAGATAATGGACAGAGACAGTGCTCCTATTGTAATGTTTCTGGCAAGTGCTCCCTAAAATGCACATATAGTTGTCAGTTTTCTGGGCTTTTAATCCCATGGTGCTAGGAGATAATTTGTTTCTGCAGCTCTTCTCAAAAGTGGGAGGAAGGGTTTGGGACCAGTGAGCAAGGGGCAACTGGATCATCCACTAAATTTTTTTGTTCACCACACACTAGAGACCCTCCTGTATATCTAGTAAGTGATAATTAAGGTGCTAGGGAAAGCCTTAAATTTGAAGACACATGGAGGCCGTAGAAAATCTAAACTTGGAGGAGAAAAACATGCCGTTAGGTGAAGCAGAGCTGTAACTGCTGGCTAAGACTCAATGGAACTTCCACTTGCTCTAAAACCAGGGAAATCTTAGATAACTGGGTGTGATATATCTATAGATACACATACTCTATAGGTAAATAATTAAAAAGAGGGTCTTTCAGTTGGTGATCCTCTGGTTTTGGCTGTACCAAATTGTGAATATCCTTGCTGTGTTGTACCCAGTTGCTTTATATTGGTACTGCAACTTGAATGGGGGGTGGGGTGGGACATTTGGGGTGGGGGAGGGAGGGGAGTGGGATAAGTCTTTTGAAGACATCAGCTCACTGTGCTGAGAGAGGGACCAAACTCAAGGAAACCTCTGATCTATAAATTCAACTGCTGCATTTTTTTATAAATACATGTAAATGTCCTGTTGTAATATTTGATCTTGGAAATAAAATCAAAAACTTTTCAGTATTAGTTTTTTTTTTTTTTTTTGGTACTGTTTTTGTGAGATAAGACTCCCTAGGTATTATTTCAGTTAATATAATTCAGGTTTCAAGAGCTTGCCCTCATATTCTCATGTTTAGTAGGACACTGAAGTGTATTTATTGACATAGGTTAATTCATCGCATTATCAAGGATAATTTTGCTAGATTCTCTGCTACTAGTAGTATGTTGAACATTGATGGTAATTGCTTTGTAAATGTTGGTTGCGTCATGAAATCACTGGGTGAGTTAGCTTTTTAGGAAAGTAGGAGTCTAGAACTCATACTTGGGCAATTCCAGCATGTAGTCTTTCAGACCAGGAATAATGACTAAGGACACAACTCTAATAAGTGAAGAAAAAAGGAATTTTTAAATTAATGGGAGAAAAGCCAGGAGATAGATTATATTGTGTTATAGAAATTGAGATCACTGCCTAGCTCACAGTAACCCCAGGAATCAGTTTGTGTTATTCCTCTTCCTCTTGTGGAACTATTCCTCGTCCCCATGCTTCAGCAATGTATTCTGATGGGACTTGCCATCTTCTTCCAAGACCTTGTCTCCCTGGCCACATGGACCAGCCAAGGGGTGGGCATAAATACTAAATTGGATTGAGAGATTCTTTCCCATTCTTCCAGCCACAGAATGCTTATCCTTAACCTTAACTAGCCTCACTGTGTGCCAAATATAGAAATATGGTGATGAGCAAAACGTACACAGTCCTGTCCTCAGGGAACTTATTTTCAGTGAATGCAGACAATAAACAAATGAAAAATACTGATTTGATTCAAAGACTGTGGAAAAAAAAATAGAAAAGCAGATAGATAATTCTGCTTTATTTTTATTATTTTTTTAAGATTTGTTTATTTATTAGAGTGGGGGGAGGAGAGGGAGACAGAGTCTTAAGCAGACTCTGTCAGGCGCCTGGGTGGCTCAGCTGTTAAGCATCTGCCTTCAGCTCAGGTCATGATCCCGGGGTCCTGGGATCGAGCCCCGCATTGGGCTCCCTGCTCGGTGAGAAGCCTGCTTCTCCCTCTCCCACTCCCCCTGCTTGTGTTCCCTCTCTCGCTGTCTCTCTCTCTGTCAAATAAATAAATAAAATCTTGGGGAAAAAGAAGCGGATTCTGCTGAACACGGAGCCCAACACGGGATCTCATGACCCTGAGATCATGACCTGAGCCGAAACCAAGAGTTGGACACTTAACCCACTGTACCACCCAGGCGCCCCAAGAATTCTGCTTTAAATAAGGTGTTGGGGAGTTAACATTTAGGCTGAGACCTGAAGGATGCAAAGAAGGTGGCCATGCTAAGAGTAGGAGGAAAACTTCCAAGCAGGACAACAACTGCAGAGGCTGGGGAGCAGCAAAGTTTTTGATGGATCTGAGGTCTTTCGAGAAGGCAGATGGGTCTGGCATGTGGCGAGCAAAGGGAGTGGCATAAAGTGAGTAAAAGCCAGATCATAGAGGCCTTATTAGGCCCTGGTAAGGAGCTCAGATCATGTTTCAAGTGTAATGAGAAGCCATTATTAAGTGGACAGTGAATTGGAGGAGAGCAAGAGTAGAGACAGTTGCAATGATCAAACTGTAAAACAGAGGTCACCTGGGCCAGAGAGTGGCAGAGCACCTGGGAAGTAGGGTATAGAGTAGAGATGCGCTATGAAGGTAGAAATGGAGAGACTTAAAATGTGGGGGAATGAAGGAAAGCAAAATCAAGAACGACTCATTTCCGGCGGTGGGTATGTAGCGGTGTCATTACTGAGGCGGGAAGATGTGATCAGGCAGGTTTGGTGGAGAAGAAATCATTTTGGATGTGTTCATCATGAAACTTCCAAGGGTAGGAGTAGTATAGGACATGTAAGTATGAAGCTTGGAGGAGAGGTAGACTGGAATTGGAGATTAGAAAAATCATCAGCGTTACAGACGGAGTTTAGTTCCATGAGAGAGAATGAGGTCACTAAGGAGAAAGTTAAAGAGGGTCCAGAACCTACGTCTGGAGATCACCAACAGAAAGAGGCCCAGTCAAGGAGATGCAGTCAGTGAGGGAGGAGAAACACTAGAGTGGGGGGTTAAGGGAGCCAAGAGCAAGAATTTCAAAAAGGATCTAGTGGCCAACTATGCCTAATTCTGTCTTGGGGTCAAGTAAGAAGGACAGTGAAGTGTTTATTAGACGGAAAAAGTCATTGGAGACCAAGATCCATCTCAGTGTGCTGTTGGAAACAGAAGCCTAATTGGGGTGGCTTGAAGTTTGTAATATTTTTATACTAATACAGAAAACACAATACTTCCTCTTTAGTGGACTAGTGTAAATGGCAATTCTTTCAACATCTATCTTCCTTTTTTTCTCCCTCCAATTAAGGGAATGTGCTCTCTTGTTTAGTCAGCTGTAAGCGGAGGTTGGAGCCCGCCCACAGGAAGCTGATAGTCTGTCACTCATATTTGGGGAACACTGGCCTGATGGTCATCATCTTTTCCCCTTCCCTTCTACCAGTGAAATGTTCTCAACTTCCTCTATTCCTTGCTCAGACCCCACCTCCAGACCCCACAGTATCCCTTGGAATGGAACATCTGTCTATCCTGTTCTTGTAAGCCTTTCAGTCTTGGTTAATGGTATTAGGCAAATTCTTCTAATCTGTGCCCTTCCTAGACTCCCATTTGCTTCTCCCTAGAGCTATCACCACCAAAGTGGTGACTAGTAGCTGTGTCTCCAGTGGGGCCAAATTTTTTGTCTGTCTGTTTTTTAAGTAGGTTCCACACCCAGTGTGGAGCCCAACATGGGACTTGAACTCACGACCCTGAGATCAAGACCTGAGCTGAGATTAAGAGTCAGTTGCCTAACCGACTGAGCCACCCAGGCGCCCCCAGTCAAGCCAAGTTCTAAGATTATTGACACATCTGTAAAAAGGTAATGTTTAGTTCTATCGTGGCATTCTGCCGGAGTCCAGCTCCAGCCGGGGTGGGTCTCTCGTAGGACAGGACGGCGTCGGCGAATGAGGAGACACAGACACAGGATCAGGTTGCAAGCATCTCCTCCTGATAGCCTCGGAGGAACTTTATTTATATGTAAGGGTTTTTTTTGTTTTTCCATACTTTCGTAACATGTGATTATGGTTTTTTTTACAATTTATCGAGATAATCTTAGATCATTTTCTGGATTACAGACATAGCCTTCTTTCATCTTTCCTTTGTAATGATTAACATGACCTTTATTGATTTCCGCTTACTGACTTTCGCTAAAACTAAAAAACAATACGCAAAGAGAAAGGTGCTAGACAGAGCGTGACCGTCTTGTTACTTTGTTCTATAGCGCAGGAAATATAGTGAACTGTGGAACAGTTTAAGCTGTTCCTTTCTTAGAATCTTGCCACTTCTGAGGCGCTTGGGGGGCCTCGTGGAATTAGCTTCATTATGATTGCTTAGATAGGCGTAACTAAGATGAGTAGTCACTTTATCATGAAACCCCAGAAATATTCCCACAATTACAAAGATTGCCATAAACAGAATGAAAGAGAATAGCAGGAGCCAGCTGTGGAGTCTCCTGTTTTCAGGATCGTCCCCCATACTTGGACCTTGTCAAACAGCATGAGTAGCTTGGCTCGCGTCAGCATTCATCAGGCCTCTGCAACTGTAGAGGTGTAACCCAGGGAAGTGAAGAACTTGAACTAAAGCTGGCCCTACTTAGTAAAACTGCTTATTGCAAGTATGTAGTTTCTAAAAGAAGTATCTTGTTTGTAGGGCTAACCGTTGAATTCAACTGTCACACATTTACCCTAAAGAACAAAAACCTACAGCTGCTATCACAAAGCCCCAAAGAAGTTTGGTCCTTTAAGGGGTTAAAGCCCAGTTCCGCTGCTTCCCCTTGCCTCATGAACACCATTTTGATGATATCCATGGGAGTGTCTGCTGTTGGATTAGCCATTGAGTTGGGAACAGAGATAGCTTCTAAAAATCTGAGTGATATCTGGCAGCCAGCCATCAGATTATTCTGATTACCTAAGTACGAGATGTTCTTTTTTTTTTATTTGACAGAGACACAGGGAGAGAGGGAACACAAGCAGGGGGGGTGGGAGAGGGAGAAGCAGGCCTCCCGCGGAGCAGGGAGCCCGATGCGGGGCTCGATCCCAGGACCCCGGGATCATGACCGGAGCCAAAGGCAGACGCTTAACGATGACTGAGCCACCCAGGTGCCCCTACGTACGAGATGTTCTAACAGATACTGCATATAAAATCCTTTTGCTAAGCTGAGATCCACGAGCAGCAGGAGAGGACTAACCCATTCTAGGCATCTCACATCTTTCTTAATTTTCAAAATAAACTTACAAGGTAAGCATCATTTTATAAATGAAAAACTGAGGTCCAGATTATTACTGGGGCTCAGTGAACTACCCAAGTTCACATAGCTGATAGGTATTTGTAGCAGGAATTGAGACTCAGGTCCCTCAGGTGCCAAAGCATTGCAGTACTGTCTCCAAGAAGAAATACCTTAAGAGAGTTGGGATCTGGGTTGGGGAAAAAAATATCTCAAGCATCAATGTGTGGGACTGTGGAGAGTATACAGACGACAGGATCATTTCCCCAACCTCATTCACTATTGCTCCGAGCAAGTCAAATTCTTCTGCGCTATAATCTCTTTACCTGCATAATAAAGCTAACCTACCATTTATTTTACTTGCTGTAAGTCTGTTGTAAGGATCTAATGAGATAGTTTGTAAATGTGTTTTATAAGGTGAATAAATGTTTCTTCTTACTATAAAACTTTGTGAGTACTCAGCCTAGTTATCTTTTATCAAAATTCAGTTCTCTGGAAGGACACAAGAATTTATTTAGGCTCTAAATGATTCCCTTTTGCAATGAAAATGAAAACTGGCTTCTATTTAATGAACTTTTCAAGAGTTGTTTACTAGCTTTTGCTTCAGGCATATATACCTCTGCATACATAGAAAGCAGCTCATATGTAGTTTAAAAATGTAATAGCCAGTTATAATCATCCCTTCTCATATATGTGCATCGAGGGCTTTCTCAGTATTGCTTGTTTTCATCGTTAGAAATAACATCTCTGCACAGAGACTATGTGTGTTACTTCATCCAGTGCATGAATTAATTCATTAGCCAAGTGACTCCTGAACTCCTACCATGTTCTAAGCTCTGTGGTAGGTTCTGGGTATACAGAGCAGAGTAAGATACAGCCTCGGCCCTCAAGGATCTCACAGTTGTGGGAGAAGAGGCACATAAACAGCACGGGTAAATCAAATGCAGTGAGAAGTAGGCAAAGATTTTTTAAACAGGATACAAAAAAAAAGTGACCATAAAAGGAAAAGATCGGTAAATGGAACTTAACTAAAATCAAGAACTTCTCTTCATCAAAACACATCGTCACTAAGAACGTGGAAAAGCAAACCACGGCAGGAGAAAACATTCATAATACATATATCTGACAAAGGGCTCATGTCTGGAATTATAAAGAACTCCCACCAACCAGTAAGGAAAAGACAAAGAACCAATAAAAACTGGGCAAACGACTTGAGCAGGCACTTTTCAAAAAAAAGGTTCTCCAAACGGCCGGGTAAAGTGCTTACTCATCAAGAAAATGAAAACAAAAACCACAATGAGATACTACTAAACCACTGGAATACCAAAAATTAAGAATACATAAATCTTAATTATTTTTTAAAGTTTTTTTTTAATTTTTAAGTAATCTCTACACCCAGTGTGGACTTCAAACTTACAACCCTGAGATCCAGAGTCGCACGCTCCACTGACTGAACCAGCCAGGCGCCCCCACAAATCTTAATTATAAAACCTAGTGATGGGGCGCCTGGGTGGCTCAGTCGGTTAATCGTCTGTCTGCCTTCGGCTCAGGTCATGATCCCGGGGTCCTGGAATGGAGCCCTGCACTGGGGAGATTTATGTATTTTACTGTGTGGATATAATACCTACATTTAAAAAATAATAATGGGGCGCCTGGGTGGCTCAGTTGGTTAAGCGACTGCCTTCGGCTCAGGTCATGATCCTGGAGTCACAGGATCGAGTCCCGCATTGGGCTCCCTGCTCGGCAGGGAGTCTGCTTCTCCCTCTGACCCTCCCCCCTCTCATGCTCTCTCTATCTCAGTCTCTCTCTCAAATAAATAAATAAAATCTTAAAAAAAAAAAAGAAAAGGCAAAACCCTATTAAAAAAAATAATAATAATAATAATAATGAAGTACAGTGAGAATCTGGAGAGAGAAGTGCCTAACCCTGAGTGAAGCAATCAGGGAAGGCTTCCCCGGGGGTGTTTGAACTGGATCTTGAATAAGAGCTTTTCAGAAGAGGGTCAGAGTCGCCCATACAGACGGCACCCCGAAATGCTCCGCGCCCCGGTGGGCAAGGCGACGGTGACCTGCGGCTTGAACAAAGAAGTGGGAAGGCTAGCGGAGGAACCCGGCTGCACACATCCAGTCAGCTGAGAGCAAAGGCAGGAGGGCCGTGAGGAAAACGGGGTGGCGGCTCTCCTCAGTGCTGGTTTTCCCAAGAGCCCCGATTCTGCAATGAGTGGAACAGATAGTGTGTGAAAAGGTGTCGCTGCTTTGGGAGAGAAGGGAGCATAAGGCATTTCTCATGGGTGCTTGTCTGACTCACTGAGACATTTTAGCTCACGAGGCCAGGCCTCCCGGTTCCTTCCTCGGGTCACATGAACATGAGCCGCGGCTGGGTCATCGGGAGAGGGCTCTCCGAGGGCAGGAAAGCTCCCCGGCTGGAGGCCCGTGGGCCGCGGGTGGGGGCGCACACGCCCTCACACGCCCGCCCGCCCGCCCGGCGCGCCTCCGCTTGCGTCCAGAGCCCGCCTGGCCTCTTGGAGAGGCCGGGGCCCTCCGGCTGGCCTTGCGGGAGTGCCAGCCGGGCCGCGGGGCACGGGCCTGCTCTGAAGACGGAGCCCTTCTCCAGCCCCTTCCTCTCCCGTCCTGAGCCCTGCCCCCGGATGCAGGTAAGCCGAGAGGAAAGGCCCAGGGAGCCGAGGGCCGGGGAACAGCGGGGCCTCCCCGCTGAGAGCGCCCACGTCCGACTGCACGGAGCCCTGGCTCTGGCTCTGAGCCGTTGTGCGGCTTCAGGCCGTCGCTGGGCCTTCGCTTCGCCTCCGTCTGTCACCTGCGGGCTTCCGCCGGGGCTTAGAATACATTCCCTGCCCTGCTCTGCCTTGTTGTCGGTGACGTTTGGGCTTGGTCAGCCCGTCTCCTGCGGGACGAGATCAGGGGATCCTCGGTGCGCTTCTGTGACACCTTCCGAGGGACACCGCGGCTCAGCACTTGCTTCGAGCCTTGTCGCTGGCCCCATGAGGCTTTCAGCTCCTCAAGAAAAGACACTGTCTCCGAGTCACTGATGCTATCTCCGGCTTCTGGCATTGGGACCGGCAGAAAGCAGACACACTTAATTGGTAGTGACTGAGGAAGGGATGAAAGAAAAGGCTGTCCAGGTGACGGGGGAGGTAGAGAGACACACAAAGAATTTGCCGTCTCTTCCTCCACGTGACTCAGCTGGTCACTCCTGTTGTTGCCTAGACATCTGGCCGAGGACTTGGGCACCCAGCCAGGATCTCACGTTAGAACAGGGCCTCCCCCCTTGGGGCGCCTGGGTGGCTCAGTTGGTTAAGCGACTGCCTTCGGCTCGGGTCATGATCCTGGAGTCCCGGGATCGAGTCCCGCATCGGGCTCCCTGCTCAGCGAGGAGCCTGCTTCTCCCTCTGACCCTCCCCCCTCTCATTCTCTCTCTCTCAAATAAATAAATAAAATCTTTAAAAAAAGAGAGAGAAAAAGGGCGCCTGGGTGGCTCAGTTGGTTAAGCGACTGCTTTCGGCTCAGGTCATGATGCTGGAGTCCCTGGATCGAGTCCTGCATCAGGCTCCCTGCTAGGCAAGGAGCCTGCTTCTCCCTCTGACCCTCCCCCCTCTCATGTGCTCTTTCTCTCTCATTCTCTCTGTCTCAAATAAATAAATAAAATCTTAAAAAAAAAAAAGAACAGGGCCTCCCCTAAAGCCCGGTTTTAAAGTTTTACCTTATGATCCTGCTTATCTCTTCAGAGATCAAAGTAGCCGACCTCTTGGCTAATCTCCGGGCTCACATTTGTGGAAGCGTTTCTCAGAATGTTGTGATTTCTTGCGGAACAAAGTCAGGGAGAGGAAGTGAAATGCAGACCGGTTTGAATCGGTGGGAGCAGCAGCGACAAGTGCTTTTAGCAGGAGATTAACGGACAGCCGGGATTCTCTGAGTTCCACTCATCCCGAAGGCCATGCTCAACTTCTTAATTTTCCCTCTGCATGTTTATATTCTTTAGTTTCCCTTATAAAACTGTTTTCCTGATAGAAAAATTTCCGTAGAAGAGATTGTCAGGGCGGTTTCTTTTGGTTATCTACGTCTAGACAGGCCTTACTCACGGGTGGGATGACTTGCAAGCGGCCGAAGGCGCACCTGAATCACAAAACTCCCCCCAGCCCGCGGTCTGCGGCCCTGGCTTGAAAGTTCAGCTGCACACAGGTCCTTGCTTGGGCCCCTGACAAAATGTCAGTCATCTGGGAGGGGGTGTGGGTTAAAGTCGTTTACTTGCTAACACCCTCGATTGGTTAATTTGCTCCAACACAGAGACACACCAAGAGCCCTGCACCCGATGACGGGACAGTCTGGGAGGGAGGCTGCCCAGACAGGCACTTACATCCCAAAGGCTGGTGGGCAGACTGTGGGGAGGATTGTTTTCCTACAGGTGTCCTGTCTTCTGACAACAGGGCCTATTCATCACCCCGAGGGCCCGAGAACTAGGAGCAAGCAGCCAGGACTTCAGGAAAAGCGGCCTCCTCTCGTGGGCCAGCTGGGAGTGGGCGCTGGGGAGGAAACACAGCATCCCTCCTGGTCCCTGGTCCCCGCCCTTCCCTCTAGCCTCCTTGCATCCCTGGGGTAAGGGTCACTGTTCCTTCATTTCCTTCCCCTACTCCCCCAGCGCATGCCCCCGCTGTCCTGGAGGCCTGAACTTATTTCATCCGGGGCAAGTTCTTTTATTCACTGTAAGAAAAATGGCTTAGAGAGCAAATACCCTGCGGGGAGGGCACACAGTGAGGGCAACTCTCCACACTAAGACATTAGCAATTGCAGCAGGAAGTTCTCCACTGGGAGGAGTTGCAGGAGGTGAGTGTGGACTCTGGGATTAGGGGAAGCAAAGATCACTAGAGGCTGCGGGGGGCTGGGGAACCAGGGGGAGGGCGCAGGAGCATACCACCAATCCAAAGGCCTGCTCGGTGCTCTGTCTGGCTCCAGTCTCTTTACCACAAGACAAATGGACAATGCTAGGCTAATCAAGTTCTTGTTTTTGAAAAACTGAGTTCGTTAAGTTGTAAAACTGTTTTTAAGAAGGTATGATAAGGGCGCCTGGGTGGCTCAGTTGGTTAAGCATCTGCCTTCGGCTCAGGTCATGATCCTGGAGTCCCGGGATCGAGTCCCGCATCGGGCTCCCTGCTCGGCAGGGAGTCTGCTTCTCCCTCTGACCCTCCTCCCTCTCATGCTCTCTGTCTCTCATTCTCTCTGTCTCAAATAAATAAATAAAATCTTTAAAAAAAAAAAAAAAAGAAGGTATGATAAAAATAAAAATTAAGGATAGTCATTTTAGGAAGGAATCCAGGAAAATAGTAGAATTTTTTTTTTTTAAGATTTTATTTATTTATTTGACAGAGAGAGACACAGCGAGAGAGGGAACACAAGCAGGGGGAGTGGGAGAGGGAGAAGCAGGCTTCCGGCTGAGCAGGGAGCCCGATGCGGGGCTCGATTCCAGGACCCTGGGATCATGACCTGAGCCGAAGGCAGACGCTTAACCATCTGAGCCACCCAGGCGCCCCAAAAGAGTAGGATTGATAGGCACACGTAGATCTTCAATAATATTAGTGGTAACGACCTGTTTTGTAAGCTGGTCCCATTTACATGGGTGTTGTTTAATTTTTCATACGGCTTATAAGTACAAATATATACACTATGTTTAATTCTCCAAACTCTGAAATATTTTATTACATATATATTTGGATGTAGATGTGTAAAAGAGAGATGGGGGCTCTGGTTCACACATATTTTCTGATTACGTGCAAAGTAATGTGTTGGGAGGGGAGTGTCAAGAGTCTTAGGTCAGACAGACCTGAATCACAAAGCAGCAACAATCAACTTCTTGGGGATGTCAAGGCACTGATTTTTTTCAGATCCATACTGACACAAGTCTACCCAAATATCACCAACCCTATTGTAATTCATGTTTAGAAAAATGACAAGAAAATAAATATATAAATAAATAAAAATTTAAAAAAAATAATAAAGAAAAACGACAAGAAGTTCATGTATCAGTGAAAATGTAAAAAGGAGAAATGGCTATAAGTAAAAGTGTGGAGGAGGCATTTTACAACTTACCTAGATGAGACATTTAATTTTGCAATCCATTTCATTGATGTATAATTAAAGCACAATAAAATTGACCAATTTTCAGAGCCCAGTTTGATGAGTTTTGTCAATACATTTAGTTGCATATTCACTACCAGAATCTAGACACAGAACACATCTCCATCACCTCCACAAGTTTCCTAATGCCCTTGTATTGATCCCCTCTCCCATTCCCTAGCCCTGGTAGCCACTGATCTGCTTCCTATTACTAGGTTTCCTTTTCTAGAATTTCATAGAAATAGAATCATACAGTGAGTAGTCTGTATGATTGTTTCTGTAGTGGTTTGTCTCTGGCTTCTGTCACTTAGCATAATGCTTTTGAGAGTCATCCATATGGTTGCATGTATTGGTAGTTTATTCTGTTTTGTTGCCTCATGGAGGTACTCATTTGCATGGATATGCCACAATTTATTTATTCACTTATTGATGAACATTTGAGTTATTTCTCATTTTTTAACTGATTTTTTTATCATGGTAAAATGTATATATCATAAAATTTGTTATTTTAACAATTTTATTTATTTATTTATTTATTTATTTATTTTTATTTTATTTTTTTTTTTTTTAAGATTTTATTTATTTGACAGAGAGAGATACAGCGAGAGAGGGAACACAAGCAGGGGGAGTGGGAGAGGGAGAAGCAGGCTTCCCGCCGAGCCGGGAGCCCGATGCGGGGCTCGATCCCAGGACCCTGAGATCATGACCTGAGCCGAAGGCAGTTGCCCAACCAACTAAGCCACCCAGGCGCCCTATTTTAACAATTTTAAAGCGTACAATGTAGTGGCATTAATTACACTCAAAATATTGTGTAACCATCACCACTATATATTCCTAAAATTCTTTCATCACCCCAAACAGAAACTCTGTAACCATTTAACAATAACTCCCCATTTTCTGCTCCCGGTCCCTGGTGACCCCTAATCTACTTTCTGTCTCTATGAATGTGCCTACTCTGGATATTTCATATAAGCGAAATCACACAGTATTTGTCCTTCAGTGTCTGGCTTATTTCATTTAGCATAAGGTTTTCAGGTTTCACCCATGTTGTAGCATGTTTCAGAACTTCTTTCATTTTTACAGCTGAATAATATTCTGTTGTGTAAATATGCCACATTTTGTTTATCTATTTATCTTTCGGTGCACACTTAGGTTGTTCCCATATTTCTAATTTGTAGTTATTGTGAATAAAGCTGCTATGGATATTCAAGTCCTAATCTTTGTGTGGACGTGTGCTTTCATTTCTCTTGGATAAATACGTAGAAGTGGAATTACCTGATCATTTGGTAAGTAAATGCTTAACTTTATAAGAAACTGCTAAGCTAATTTACAAAGTGGCTTGTAACATTTGTATTCTCATTAGTTACCTATGAGAGTTCCCGTTGCACCACATCTTCACCAACACTTGGTAGAGTCCAACTTTTGAATGGAAATAATTCCGGTGGGTGTGTAGTAGGATCTTATTTTAGTTTTAATTTGTGTTTCCTTATGTAAATGATGTTGAGCATCTTTTCCTATTCTTAGCTGTCATCCATATATCTTCTTTTGTGAGATGAAATGAGGTGTCTGTTTAAATCTCTTTCCCATTTTTAAAATCAAGCTGTTGTCTTATTATTACAGAGTTTTAAGAGTTCTTCATATAGTCTAGTTACAAGTCTGTTATCAGACCTGTATGTATTCGCATTCACATACATATTTGCAAAATTTATGTTGTGAATACTTTCTCAGTCTGTGGTTTCCTTCTTCATTGTTTTCATGGTGTCTTTTTTTTCTTAAGAGAGAGAGAGACAGAGAGAAAGAATCTTAAGCAGGCTCCATACCCAGCTTGGAGTCGGATGTGGGGCTTGATCCCACAACCCTGAGATCATGACCTGAGCCAATATCAATAGTTGGACGCTTAACTGACTGAGCCACACAGGCCCCCCCATGGTATCTTTTGAAAAGCAAATTAATTTTGAAGTAGTTTATCATTTTTATGGGTTGTACCTTTTGTCTTTTATCAAATAAATCGCTAACTCAAGATCCCAGGGGCACCTGGTTAGCTCAGTCTGTGGAGCATGTGACTCTTGATCTCAGGGTTGTGGGCTCAAGCCCCATGTTACATGTAGAGATTACTTAAAAATACAATCTTTTTTTTTTTTTTAAAGATTTTATTTTTTTATTTTTTTGACAGAGAGAGACATAGCGAGAGCAGGAACACAAGCAGGGGGAGTGGGAGAGGGAGAAGCAGGCTTCCCGCAGAGCAGGGAGCCCGATGCGGGGCTCGATCCCAGGACCCTGGGATCATGACCTGAGCCGAAGGCAGACGTGTAACGACTGAGCCACCCAGGTGCCCTAAAAATACAATCTTAAAAAAAACAAAAAGATCCCAATGTTTTTTCCTTTGCTTTCCTCTAGAAATTTAGTAAGTTTAGACCTATGGTTCATTTCTAACTAATTATTGAATATAGTTTGCAGTAATAGTCATGGTATATATTTTTTTGTTTTGCATATAGATTGTTCCAGCACTGTTTGAGATTATCCTTTTCCCATTGAAATACTGTCTTTTTAAAAAATCATTTGCTAATATGTGTATGTCTATTTCTGAATTCTCTAGTCTGTTCTAGTGGTCTGTATGTCTTTATACACCAGCACTTTACTTTTTGTAACTTTACTGTAACTTTATAATGTCTTGAAATCAGATGGTGTATGTCTTCCAACTTTGTTCTTTTTCAAAATTATTTTAGCTAATCTAGGACTTTTGCATTTCCATATAAATTTAGATTCAGCTTGTTAATTTCTACAACAAAACACTGCTAGGATTTTGACTGAGATTGTATTGAATCCACACATCAATTTAGAGAGAACTGACATGTTAATGATAGTGAATCTTTTGATCCACAAATTTGGTATATCTCTCCATTTATTTAGGTCTTTCATTTTTCTCAGCAATATTTTGTTATATTTACCATACCAAAGTCTTGCACATATTTTGTTAAATTTATCCATAAGTATTTTCTATTCTTATGCTATTTATTATTTTTTTATTTTTATTTTTTAAAGATTTTATTTATTTGAGAGAGAGAGAGAGAACACAAGAGGGATGAGGGGCAGAGGGAGAAGCAGACTCCCCACTGAGCAGGGAGCCCGATGTGGGGCTCAATCCCAGGACTCCAGGATCATGACCTGAGCCGAAGGCAGACGCTTAACCGACTGAGCCACCCAGGCGCCCCTAAATATTGTTTTTTAAATTTTTACAATTTATCATCGCTTGTATACAGAAATACAATAGAATCTTTGTATATTAATTTTTTATTCTGTAACTTGCTAAACTCACTTAGTAGTTCTAGTAACTTTTTGATAGATTCCTTTGGTTTTTCTACATAGATAATCATGTTACCTTACTTCTTTCTTTCCTGTCTGTATGGCTTTTGTTTCTTTTTATTTTCTTATTGCACTGGATAGGATTTCCTGTACTACTGAATGGAAGTGGTGACAGTGGACATCTCTAAAATGACATCTTTTAAAGAGAGAGGATGACACCTTTAAATATTTTTTCCTGTCCCAAATAGAAATAATCACTGGCTGTATAGAGGTACAAGCAAAATATGATGGGATGAGTTGGGGTTGGCAGAAAATGGAGCAATTAAATCCTATCCATTGGGGACTGTTTATAGAAGGCAAAGTTTTTAAGCAAGTTCTTTGGCTCTTCTTGATCTGACCTGGGCAGGTGACATTATCTGTAGTCTGTTTCCCCCACCCTACCCTTGCTATGGGTGTTCCCCTTCCTGATGCTTCCAGCCAACAGAGCTACCATGACTCTCTATCCATTGCTTCCAGGATGCTGTCCTCTCCTGATGTGATGGCATGCTCACGGACCTGCTCCCGCATCCTGGGGCTGAGCCTCGGGACTACCGCCCTGTTTGCTGCTGGAGCCAACTTGGTTCTCCTCTTTCCTAACTGGGATGTGACCTACCTGTTGAGAGGCCTCATTGGCAGGCATGCCATGCTGGGCTCTGGGCTCTGGGGAGGAGGACTCATGGTAAGTGTTTGGAGTTTCTTGGGTGTGAATTCCCCAAACACCCCTCAGGGTGGAGCAGGGAAGTGGCAGGGGAGTAGTGTTTTGGTTCTTTGCAAGAATGCTTCGTCTTGGGGGTGCCTGGCTGGCTCAATGGGTAGAGCATGTGACTCCTGATCTCAGGGTTGTGAGTTTGAGCCCCACATTGGGCGTAGAGATTACTTAAAAATAAAATCTTAAAAAAAAAAAAAAAAAAGAATGCTTGATCTAGCAAGCTGGTCTTGGGTCTATAGCAATTCCAAGGAATAGGTGACTCTAGGAAGACTTGTCAGGTCTTGTTGCTGAACTTTGGCTTAGGACTAGAAGGCTGGGTATAAACATTGCCATCCAGAGAGTCAGGTCAGGCTAGTCATCCAATTGGGTCCTGACAGTCAAAGCGAAACCCTCTGGGAAAGATAGGATTATCAAATTCATGTGAGGTGCCCAACGGATCTATTTCAAAGGCACAAGTGGCAGCTAGAAATGTCGATTACCCAATCTCTTCTTACCATTCTTCTCCCCTCTCCCAGGTACTCACTGCAGCTATCCTCATCTCCTTGATGGGCTGGAGATATGGCTGCTTCAGTAAGAGTGGGCCCTGCCGAAGTGTAAGCACCAGATTCTACTCTTCTAATACCTAGAATGTCCCCACATCCTATTACTCTATAGGCAGACTGGTAAAGAGGCAATTTCAGTCTTGGGGCTTGAAGTTAGGTCCTGACTGTACCCTTCATAACCCTAAGCTGTTGGGCAAGTTCCTTAACCTTTCTGAGCTCAGGTCCTCATCTATAAAATGGGAGTGAACAGGATCAAGTTAAGGGAGTAAGTGCTTAATGAGCCAGAAATGTCTATATACATGTGAGGAACTGCTACTATTACTTTAACCTACTGAACAATATGGACATGAGCTAAATGCACTGCACTCATGTGTCATTGATAGAAAATTTCCTGGGGTGCCTGCTGGCTCAGTGGGTAGAGCGTGCACTCAATCTCCAGGTTGTGAGTTCAAGCCCCATGTTGGGTGTGGAGTCTGCTTAAAAAAAAAGAAAGAAAGAAATGTCCTGGCTGTTTTGTTTAATTTTTCTTAGAGTTGGAAGGTTTTCCAGAAATCATCTAATGACTAGATTCTAGTCTAACCCCTCCATTTTACAGAAAATGAAACTGGGGCCCAGAGTAAATTTGCACTTACAACTACAGTGGCATTCATATAGATCTGAAAAATCTCACTACATAGGTAGTATAAGATATATTGCTTATTCAGTCTCAGACACATGAATTTGTGGCCTCCTTACAGTAACTCTAGAGCCTACTTTGATATCTGCCGCCCACGTATTGGGAACCCCACTGATTCAGAGTTATATGTTAAAGAATTAAATATAAACACCCACACATTTCATTCACTATCTGTTCTCAGTCTCATCTGGTTTTCCCCTAGGCGAGTGAGTTGTTCTCAGACTTGTGTGTGCATCAGAATCCCTTCAGGGTTTGTTAAAACATATTGCTGGCTCCACCCCCAGATTTTCTTTCTTCCTTTTTTTTTTTTTTAAAGAGATATTGTCTGAGGAAAGGAGAAGGTAGGAGAGACAGGAGAGTTGACTTTATTTATTTATTGTTTTTAGAGGTGAGGGAGGAGAGAGACAGGGAAAGAGAGAATCTTAAGCAGGCTCCACGCCCAGCGCAGAGTCTGATGCAGGGCGTGATCTCATGACCCTGAGATCATGACCTGAGCTGAAATCAAGAGTCAGACGCTTAACCGACTGAGCCACCCAGGCGCTCCAGCCCCAACTTTTCTGGTTCAGAAGGTGGAGTGAAGCAGGAAGTTGTCCATTTCTAACAAGTTTTCAGGTGATGTGATGCTGCCAGGGCCGGGACCCCATTTTGAGCATTTCCCTGGCTCCTCCCCAGTTCCCAACTAGTGTGACATTGTGGGAAAAGGACTCTATGATTCCATATAAAAATTATATCTATATTTTATTTAAATTTTTAAAATATGTATTCTTTCGAAGGGAGAAAACGACCTTGTATTCTGAGAAAGAAGCCAATTTAAAAGCAAGCTAGACTCCTGCCAGGAAATGAACTCATTGTTATCTTTGGGGAGGGAAGTGAGTGGTGCACAGACTAAGCGCAATGACAGAACAGGAGTCCCTTCTGAGCTGACTGCAATTTCTGTCTCTGTCTCCCTCCCTCCCTTCTTTTCTACCTCCTTCCCTCTTTCCTCCCTTGTTTCCTTTCATGTTTGATTTGAGAAAGAGAGGAATCAGGGGTAGGAGCTTGGAACTTTTGGAAATACAGCTTTCCCTTAAAAGAGTCAGAAATGAGCATGCGGGGGATGCGTGGGTGGCTCAGTCGTTAAGCATCTGCCTTTGGCTCAGGTCATGATCTCAGGGTCCTGGGATCGAGCCCCGCATCGGGCTCCCTGCTCTGCGGGAAGCCTGCTTCTCCCTCTCCCACTCCCCCTGCTTGTGTTCCCTCTCTCGCTGTGTCTCTCTCTGTCAAATAAATAAATAAAATCTTTAAAAAAATTTTTAAAATAGTAAAAAAGAAAAGGGCATGAGATGACCATCCAACCCTTCTACCCAGAGGCTGTTTAAACTTTTTTTTAAAGATTTATTAATTTATTTGAGAGAGAGAGAGAGCGCACGCACAGGCGCGAGTGGGGGGGTGGTGAGGGGCAGAGGAGAGGGATAATATTAAGCAGACTCCATGCTTAGTGTGGAGCCTGACACAGGGCTCGATCTCACAACACAGATCATGACCTGAGCCAACATCAAGAGTCAGTAACTGACTGAGCCACCCAGTGGCCCCTGAGTGTAAAAGTTTTTGATGCCAACCTGCTGAGAAGCTCTGGAGGGAGAGCCTACCGGGTCAGGGAGACCGAGGTCCAAGTGCCACTGCTTCCCCCTTCTCATGCGTTCTCTCCCATCCCTTCCTGGCTCTACCCATTGACCCCTCATCAGCCACCCTGCCTTGGTTATGCTTTAATGGAGGTGCCAGGGGCAGCATTATTCCCATGTGATTTGATGGGGAAGAGCCCGAGTGCCAGAGAAGTTAGGCTTGTCCAGATCACCCCATCACCTGGTCATGACCCGGTCTCACCTCGTGGCTTCTTCCCTCCCTCTACAGATGCTCACTTCTCTGCTGTCCAGTAGCCTGGCTTTTCTTGGAGCCTTGATTTGCTTTATCACTTCCGGAGTAGCCCTGAAAGATGGTCCATTTTGCATGTTTGATGTCTCATCCTTCAATCAGACGCAAGCTTGGAAATATGGTTACCCATTCCAAGACTTGCATAACAGGTAAATGGGCGGAAACTTGGATTTTCAGTCTTCTCAGAGAGACAAAGACAGACAGAAAGACACACAGATGGCCTACAAACTCCTCTTGGTCACACGTTCTAGCATCTCCCTTCTTTGATGCTTGGCATTTTGCAGGTGCAGTAACAACAGTCACCCTCAAGAGTCTAGACCTATGGCCTTAGCTGGGGGGAGGCCCCAGGTTTCTACTGAGGTTGTTTACTTGGCTTTTCTTAGTTATTCCTCAACCCCTGGTCTCCCTCCCCTTTTTTTTTCTTTTGGGATAGGAATTATTTGTATGACCATTCCCTCTGGAACTCTGTCTGCCTGGAGCCTTCTAAAGCTGTTATTTGGCACGTGGCCTTCTTCTCCATCCTTCTGTGCATCAGCCTCCTCCAGATTCTCCTGGTGGTCATTCATTTCATCAACAGCTTCCTGGGCCTTTTCTGCAGCCTCTGTGAGAAGTGATAGGGAATGCCCTGTCATGCATGAGAGTTTTCCTCCGAAGCTGCCTTGAATCCCTTCTGCAGGATGGATTATAACCGAACTTTCCTTTTAGGTATATGCCTGTAGTGATAATAACAGTAATGATTCCTTGCACATGTATTGAATGATATATGCATTTGAAATCACATTGTAAACTGCAAGATGATATGTTAGTAGAAGGAATAATTAAGTCATTATTATTGTGCAGGAACTTACAGTTCATAAATGTCCTCCAGCCATGGTCTCATTTCAGCCTCTCAACAACTCCATAAAACTGGCCACATGTCACAGATATAGAAGTTGAAGCTCCTAGAGCATAACGGACTTGCTGCCTAAAACCACTCAACTGGATTCAGGGAAAGTCAGTACCTGAGCTCCAATCTTCTAAATTCAAGTTCACCAGTTGTTATGGATTGAATTGTGGGTCCTCAAAACTCATAGGTTGAAGCCCTAACTCCCAATGTGACTGTATTTGTAGAACCCTTAGGAAAGTAGTTAAGGTTAAATGAGGTCATAAAGGTAGGACCCTAACCCAGTAGGACTGGCATCCTTATAAAAAGAGGATGAGGGGGCGCCTGGGTGGCTCAGTTGGTTAAGCGACTGCCTTCGGCTCAGGTCATGATCCTGGAGTCCCTGGATCAAGTCCCACATCGGGCTCCCCGCTCGGTGGGGAGTCTGCTTCTCCCTCTGACCCTCCCTCCTCTCATGTGCTTGCTCTCTCTCATTCTCTCTCTCTCAAATAAATAAATAAAATCTTTAAAAAAAAAAAAAAAAAGAGGATGAGACACCAGATCTCTCTCTCCACACAAGCACAGAAGAAGCCATGTGAGGACACAGCCAGAAGGTGGCCACCTGCAAGCTAAGGAGGGGGCCCTCAATAGAAACCAACCTTGTTGGTACATTCATGTTGGGACTTCCAGCCTCCAGAAAATAAATGTCTGTGGTTTGAGCCACTCAGTCTGTAGTATTTTGTTATGGCAGCCTGGGCTGATTAACTCACCAGTATTCTTTTCTTTAGTGTTCAGTGCGGTTCAATAAGTGCTAGACACTGGAGTGTGGCCGACACTGCTGTGTGTGCAGTGGATCCAAAGATGACCGAGACATGGTCCTTGACCTCGGACCCTGTCTTGTCCTTGAAGAGCTCATGATCAGGTTAGGGGAACAAACACATCTATGAACAATTTCAATGTCCTATGGTAAGGGCCATGTTAGAGGTCAACAGGACACAGAGAGAGTTCAGAGGAACAGTGAACCTCCAAGGAGAGGGTCTGTGAGAGATCAAGGAAGGCACCCCTTGTGTCTGAGCTGATTCTTGAAATAGCCCAAAAAAGAGGGAAGGAAGGGATTCCCCAGCAGAGGAAACAGCACATTCCAAGGCATGGAGGGGAGACACAGGATGGAGAACTGTGGTGCCACAGCAGTTTCTCATGTGGTACGTGGAGAGCAGAGCACCTCCCTCTCTCCCATTTCAGGATCTTGGTCAGGAGGTAGTGCTGGATGGTGAGTAGAGTCAGGAGTGGGGTAAAGGAAATCTGGGTGAGAAAGTCTGATGGGCAGGGAACAGGATGAAGCAGGCAGGAGCAGCCTGGGAAGAAACAGGAAGATGGGTACTAGCAAGAGAAGAGGTAGTGGACAAGTCCAGGGAATGAGTTGGAGACCTGGGGCTCTGGAACCACAGAGGGGACAAAGCCAGGAAGGGAGTGTGTGGGCCCAGGTGCTGCTGTATCCCCTCCATGGTCCCCTGGACCCCAGCACTGTCCCAGGTCAGGGAGGAGCCGCTGAAGCACCAGATGCCTCCAGAATACAGAATTCCTCTGTTACTGGGGGTGGGGGATGGGGGGGGGAGAAGGGAGGGGAAGGGAGAGGAAAACAGGGGTGGGGAGGAGAATGGGTGAAGAGGGAGTTCTGCATTCATTCCACCGTGGGCTCCATAGTCCTCCACACCTGGTTGTTGGCTGCCCTCTGTGGGCTCAGAGGACACCTGCATCCCCTTCCTTCTCCTTACATCCCAGGACTACCTCACACTCAGAATGGGCTTTCACCGTGGTTTTTTCTCCCAAATGAAAGCTACATCTGGCTCTGGGCTTGGCTTCCAACCAGGTTTTGGGCAGAGGGGCTTCCGTTAATCTGTTCATCAGGACAGTGTTAACATTTTGTTAAGAAAAAAAGTTGTCTGTCCCTTACCTTGTGTATGCCTTCTTGAGTATCATCATGGAATGAAGAGGAAGTTGCATTGTGTCCGATCCTGCTCAGAGAAAAGTAAGCCCATCTTGGGAATAGGTTGTTCTTCAGCTTTCTGTTATAGCAGTTGGCACTCTACTTAGCCCATCGCTCCCCAGCCCCATCTGTTCACTCTTTAGGGCAAGGCCTGGGTTTTATTCACTTTTGTAACTCCAGCCCCTAGCACAGATGGAATAATAAAATGTTTATTGAATTAAATTACACATCTAATCTTCTGTGTTTTTAGTTGGACCGTAGTAGATAGGATGAGAGAAGTATAACTGAAGAAATCATAAAAGGGGTGAGAAAGTCTGCATACTACGAGTATGATTTCTTAAGCCTGGTGAAACAGCAAGAAGAAAACACTATCTGCCCCTAGGAGACACTGGATTTCTGTGCCAGGGTAGTCTGTGGATGCATGACCCCAGCCAAAGATGAGGCTGGTGCTGCTGAACCAAGGGGCAGCTAAAGAGAGCCTGGTTGAGGCAGCACTGAGCTGATGCTGGGTGCACACCTAGCCCCATGGCCCTAGCACAGAACCCCGTCTGCTGGCCAGTGCCAGGAGGAAGGTTCAGCAACCCAGCCAGATCATGAAAGGTCTTATTGCAGTGAATGCTGGGGAGATGGTCATAAAGAACCATTGAAAGATTTCAAGCAGAGCAGTGACAAAAGAAAGCCATTCTGGAGACAATGCGAAGGGCAGGCTGGGAAGGTGAAGTTCCTGGGAGTTTACTGGCGTCAGGGAGACCAATCTAGGCTATATTACCAAGAAGACACACTGTAAGCCAAAACCTGGAATAGTAAAATTAGTCTCTACTGGAACTTGCAAAGGTATACTTTTATAGAAACAACTCCCTTTCCATCTTAGAGGAGGAAGTTTGGCAATTTGTTAACCCAACCAATAGGAAGCCTGGATGGATATTGGGGGAATTTCTTTTCTTATTTTATTTTTTTAAGATCCTATTTATTTATTTGAGACAGAGAGAGCGCACGAGTGGGGGGAGGGGCAGAGTGAGAGGGAGAAGCAGACTCCACACTGAGCAGGGTGACTGATGGGGGGCTTGATTCCAGAACCCTGGAATCATGACCTGAGCTGAAGGCAGACACTTAACCAACTGAGCTACCCAGGCGCCCCTTTTTCTAGTTTTTGAAGCTGGTAGAGGCCAGGATAATATGGTTTTCCCAAACAGGACCAAAAACTGGTGCGCATAAGTGGGGAATACACCTGAAATCTGCTCCTTTCTGAATTTTGCACTGGATCCAGGAGTGTAGGTGAGGCTGGGGGAACTGCGGGTTGGCGGTTATGGATTGGAGCAGGGCACTGCCAACTTTTTCTGTAAAGGGTCACATAAAGTTTAGACTTTAAGGGCCATATGGTTTCTTTTGCAATTGCTAAATTCTACCAATGAGCGCACAAATGTGGCCACACAATGTGCAAGTGGGCATAGCTATGTTATAAGAGAACTTTACGGATACTGAAATTTTAATTTCATGTGTAGGTTTCACGTGTCACGGATTAATCTTTTGATTTTTTTCCCCGACCGTTTAAAATATAAAACCTGGGCGCCTGGGTGGCTCAGATGGTTAAGCGTCTGCCTTCGGCTCAGGTCATGATCCCGGGGTCCCGGGATCGAGTTCTGCATCGGGCTCCCTGCTCTGCGGGGAGCCTGCTTCTCCCTCTGCCTCTCTCTCTCTCTGTCATGAATAAATAAATAAAATCTTTTAAATAAATAAATAAAAAATAAAATATAAAACCTGCTCAAAAGTTGTGAATAAAGAAATGAAGGCTGCACTTGCCCACAGGCTACAGCATGAAGACCCCTTATTTAGAGTCAGGGCCCTGCCACTCAATAGCCTTAGATGCTTGGACCTCTATGGGCCTCAGGTTCCGCATCAATTTCTTAAAATTGTGGTGCGGTAATAAAGCCAGGAACTTTGATTATAATGTGATAAAAAAAATTTCATGCAGTTTTCTGGTGGGTAGAATGGACATTAAAAAAAGGTATGTTCAGTTATCTTGGTAAAAGTTTCTAAATGCATAGATTGCCATTCGCCTGCATTTCTGTTGTAAAACAGAACAAGACGCGCTTTAAAGGGCTTTGGGGGGCGCCTGGGTGGCTCAGTCTTTACGCCTCTGCCTTCGGCTCAGGTCATGATCCCAGAGTCCTGGGATCCAGCCCCTGGACAGGCTCCCTGCTCAACGGGAAGCCTGCTTCTCCCTCTCCCACTCCCCTGCTTGTGTTCCTGCTCTCGCTATCTCTCTCTCTCTGTCAAATAAATAAAATCTTAAAAAAAAAAAAAAAAATGAAGTGCTTTGGAATCCCCATAGGGCTGCACCCGCCTGAAGCCGAGGTTAGGGCAGCTCTCGCTCCACCAGTTCCCGCCCAGCAGCTGGTGCGCAGGCGCGGGGGTGAGGTGCGCTCGGCTGGCAGCGCGCAGCCGCGACACACAGGGCCCAAGGAGGCCCTGTTACCCTGGCGACGGTTTCCCAGCTCCCTGCTGCAACCCGCCAGGCCTTCATCGCGCTACACCAAGCTAAGAAGCCCTAGCCATGACTTCGTCCACCCCAGCGTCCCTCTCTATGGGCACAGCCGACGGGTTGCCTGAGACTGAGAAGAACGCAGCGGAGTCCGAGAATACCTATATTCTGCGGCCCATTTTCCAGCAAAGGCGGGTAACGGACGGGTTGTGGTGGGGACGTCCTACGAGCGCTGGGTCTGGGGGGCAGAGCTCGCCTGCAAGCCTGCCCGTCGGGAAAGTGCGCGGGGGGAGGTGAGGACCCGCGGGGTGGGCGGGGCGGGACTGGAGAGGGAGGTTCGGGGCTGGAGGTGGGGCAGGCTGGGGCGGAGGGGCCGGGCTACGGACGCGGGGCGGGACTGGAGAGGGAAAGGAGGGGCTGGGGAGGTAGGGGCGGGGCGGGGCTGGAGAGGATGGGGCGGGCTGGGGGACCGAGGAAGGTACTGGGTTGGAGTAGAGCCGGGAAGGAAGGAGGGTGGGGCTGGTCTGGAGACGTAGGGGCGAGTCGGGGAGGGGGCGTGCCGGGGCTGGAGACGTGGGGCGAGGCGAGAAGGTGGGTTGCTGTCTTTCTTGAGCTTCTAGCTGCTCTGGGCATTTGAGGACCCGACCCGCAGTTGCAGTGTTAGGGCGCCGGGAGGGCCTAAGGCTAGCGCAGTGGGAATGGTTGGCTCCAGGAGACCCGGGACGTGAGCAGAGGAGAAGAAATGGGTGGAATACAGAGAAGAGCAGTAAAGCAGCGCCATGCATTGAGTGCCGTTCAGCCATTTTCGAGGGTTACTGTGTGCATAGGTGTGCCAGAATACGCTTACTCCTCGGCAGGGAACGGGACCTGTATGCATACAAAGTCTTACCCAGGTATCATCTGGATGTTCTTGGCCCACCGCCGCGATACCTTCCCAGAATTAAAGTACACAGTCTAGTGCAGAGGACAGTCCGCTAGGGCTGTAGGGCCCATCACTTCCTTTATTTTCACAAGATAAAAAATTAAATTAAAAAAAGCCCCTCTGTTGCTCGAAACCAGATTGCTGAATCAAATGCTTGGCATATACTGGAAGCCAGGAACTTTGGTTAGAATGTGATAAAAAATTTTCATGCAGTAGTTTTCTGGTGGGTAGAATGGACATAAAACGAAGGTATGTTCAGTTATCTTGGTAAAAGTTTCTAAATGCATAGATTGCCATTTGCCTGCATTTCTCTTGTAAAACAACAAAGGCAGAACAAAATTAACATATTATGTAGGAATAATCCTATGAGATTATTTGTGATTTGTTTGAAGAAAACTTTTGACATTTCGCTGAAAATGAGAAACGCTTAAGGGGTAGAGCCCTTAAGATATAGTACATTTGTCAATAGGAAAACCCCTTTTAGAACAGATCAAATCCTGGAAATTTGTCGATGATTCTAAAGTTCATCTGTGAGAATAACCAGGCAAGGAAAATACTATTAAAAAGTAATAAGGGTTGGGGCGCCTGGGTGGCTCAGTCGTTAAGCGTCTGCCTTCGGCTCAGGTCATGATCCCAGGGTCCTGGGATCGAGCCCCGCATCGGGCTCCCTGCTCAGCGGGAGGCCTGCTTCTCCCTCTCCCACTGCCCCCGCTTGTGTTCCCTCTCTCGCTATCTCTCTGTGTCAAATAAATAAATAAATAAAATCTTAAAAAAAAAAAGTAATAAAGGTTGCTTCAGAATTTAAATTAAAAAAAGGAACGCCCTCCAACCAAAAAAAGTAAGAAGGGGGGCCACTAGGGCTACCAAATATTATACCACATTATAAGCTCAAAACCTGAAACATCCTGGTCACTTGGTACATAATAGACAAATCAATTGAGAGAATGTATAGCCAAGAAAATGATAAATACAACTAAAATGTGAATGTATTTTAGGGTGGTGAAATTAGGGGAGATTTTTTTCTCTGTCTTCATTTATTCAATAATCCATTTCTTCCAAAAGTATTTATTGTCTGCTATGTGCTGGGTGCTGTTCTAAGAAATGGGGAGATAACAGTGAACAAAGCAGATAGAAATCCCTGCCCTCATGGAGCTTATGTTCTAGCTGGGTAGAAGGACAACAAACAAGATAAATACATAAGTGAACTATATAGTGTATGAGATAGTAATGAGTACCAGGAAGTGAGATATAAAGTGATGTGGTAGGAGGGCAATTTGAAGTTTTAGAGAAGGTGACTAGGGAAAGTAACTGTTGAATAAAGACTTGAAAGAAGTGAGGGAGGTAGCTATGCATATAGAATGAGACTTGAACTTCAGGCAGAGGTTAACAGCAAGTGCAGAAGCACTGAGGTTGTCGTGCCTGGTGTGGTCAAAGAACATAGGGAAGACCAGTGTGACCGAAGTGGAGAGAACTAGCAGAAAAGTAGTAGAAAACAAGATCAGAGAGTGTGATAGGGTAGGTCATATAGGGCTATGCAAGTCACAGTTAAGATGCTGCTTTTACTCTGAGTGAGGTGGGAAGCATTTGGGATTTTTTTAAAAGATTTTATTTATTTATTTGAGAGAGAGAGAGCGCGTGCGTGAGCATGAGCAGGGGGGAGGGGCAGAGGGAGAGGGAGAAGCAGATTCCCCGCTGAGCAGGGAGCCTGATGTGGGGCTTGATCCCAGGACCCTGGGATCATGACCTGAGCTGAAGGCAGACGCTTAACTGAGCCACCCAAGCGCCCCAAGCATTTGGGATATTTTGAATAGAGGAGTGCTGTGATCCAACATATAGTTTAACAGGACCAGTCTAGTTGCTATGTCCCACAGGATATGGGGACAAAGGCAGAGACAGAGAGACTTGTGTGGAGCTGTTGTAATCCAGGCAGGAGGTAATGATAGCTTGGAACAAGCTGGTGGCAGTGGGGTGGTGAGTGATTGAATTTTAGATTATTCCGAAGGTAGAACTGATAAAATTTGCTCATGAACCAGGATGTAGTTTGTGAGAGAGAAAGTCAACAAGACTGACCTCAAGGTTTTTGGCCTGAGCAACTGGAAGAATGGAGTTACCATTGGCCAATATAGTTTTGGAGAGAGGAGACAGAAGTTCAGTGTTAGATGTATGAACTTTTGAGTCGTCCATGAGACATCCAGATGGAATACGTGTTGGAATATGTGGTCTGAAGTTCAGGGGAAAGGTCCAGGCTGTAGGTATAAATGAGGAATATAACTTGTTTTCTTAAGTTGTGTATGTCATTTTTATAATAAAAAGTATGAAAAAGAAGAATTAAATTGTTCTAGGGAGAAAAAGCTGGGGGCAGTTGAGCTGTGAAGGTAAATTGAAGTTTTGGAGTTACCAATTAGCTGTTTCAAACTGTTTCATTTAGGTTCAGACCCTCTGTGGTTAAAGAATGTATCCATGCTGTGCTTAAGGAGGAACTGGCCAATGCTGAATACTCTCCAGAAGAAATGCCTCAGCTCACAAAACATTTATCAGAAACCATTAAAGACAAATTGAAAGGTAATTGTGGTGGTAATTAGAAATATATTCCCTTCAAACATTCAGTTTTATTCATTTGTCTCCTTCTCTATCTTTAAATAATGGGCGTAAGCTGTGGATTCTTTTAAACACAATTTTTCTTCAATGTCTAGTCTTCTCAATTATTTGGTAACTTTTAACTCATGTAGGTTTTTGCAGATAGTGGGAAAATTAAAGATACGAAACAGAACATTGTATGCATGCACTATCTGAGAAATTCCAGTATGGAAAAGACGAGAAGTACAAGGGCTCCTTTCTCCCATCATTCTTGGTTGTCTTTCTCACCAACATCTCAATCGTTAGCCTGTCATTGATACCCTCACTTTCTAACCTCAGCCCATCTCTCCAGCCGAGTCCTTAACTAGTCACCAGACTCAACTCTCCACCCTTGCTAAACTCTCTACATCTGTAGAACACACCTCATGCTTTTTCTCCCCGTTCTCTTTGTCTCTGTCTCTCTCTCTTTTTGAAAGATTTATTTATTTATTTACTTATTTATTAGAGAGAGAGAGCTCAAGAGAGCGCACGTGCACCAGCTGGGGAGGGGGGAGAGGCAGAGAGAGAGGGAGAGAGTCCTTAAGCTGACTCCAGCAGAGTGTGGAGCTGGAGGTGGGGCTCTATCTCATGACCATGAGATCATGACCTGAACTGAAACCAAGAGTCAGACGCTTAACTAACTGCACCACCCAGGTTCCCCTCTTTTGTTAATAATGTTCTACCATCTGAAAAGTCCTTTCTATCTGCCTTTTTAAAAATAGAACATTTTGGGGCGCCTGGGTGGCTCAGTCGTTAAGCGTCTGCCTTCGGCTCAGGTCATGATCCCAGGGTCCTGGGATCGAGCCCCGCATCGGGCTCCCTGCTCCATGGGAAGCCTGCTTCTCCGTCTCCCACTCCCCCTGCTTGTGTTCCCTTTCTCACTCTGTCTCTCTCTGTCAAATAAATAAATAAAATCTTAAAAAAAATAAAAATAAAAATAGAACATTCTTTGGAGGGAAGAAAATGTCTGTGTAATAGTAATACGTTTTTGTTGTACTGACTTAGGCCATCTAGAAAAGTACACATTTAATTTTTAAAAATTATATAAAATTCCAGGGCGCCTGGGTGGCTCAGTCGTTAAGCGTCTGCCTTCGGCTCAGGTCATGATCCCAGGGTCCTGGGATCGAGTCCCGCATCGGGCTCCCTGCTCGTCAGGAGGCCTGCTTCTTCCTCTCCCACTCTCCCTGCTTGTGTTCCTGCTCTCACTGTCTCTCTCTCTGTCAAATAAATAAATAAAATCTTTAAAAAAAAAAAATTATATAAAATTCCATTACCCAAAGGTAGTTACTATTTAATATTTTGGTGTACTTTTTTCTTTTTCTTAGTTTGTTTTAATTTTTAGAAATTAAAACATATACAAGAGTACAGAGAAGAAAATAGCAATTCTGTGTATTTCTATCACCCAGAATTAACTACTGTTTGTATATTAGCATTTTTATTTTCACTTTTTTAAAGAGATTTTTTTGTTTATTTGAGAGAAAGAGAGAGAGCAGGAGTGGGGAGCGGGGCAGAGGGAGAGGGAAAAGCAGACTCCGTGCTGAGCAGGGAGCCTAACTTGGGATTTGATCCCAGGACCCTGAGATCATGACCTGAGCCAAAGGCAGACACTTAACCGACTGAGCCAGCCAGGTGCCCCTATTTTTACTTTTTAATGAAAATTCACTGTTAAAATTATTGTGAAAAAGATACATGTCCATAATAAATACATTTAAACAGTGTAGAAAAATAAAATTAGAAAATCATGCCACCACCACATTAAATATCAATATTTAATGATAATCATTAATATTAGGTGAATATCAGATCAGACCTCTTTTCTGTGTTTATATACAGATAAATAAATACCTTAATAACAATGGGATATTATAGACCTATTTCGCCTAGTGGTATAGCATTCATTCTGTGTATATACATGTATTTTTTTTGTATTCATTCTATATTTAAATGGAAGATTGCTCACTATTTAATCCTTTTATCATGCCATTTGCATCGATGAGTTCTTTATTTTGGTTCAGTTCTTACCCGATGAGATTTTGTTCTAAGTTTTTTCGGTCAGGGCTCAGAAATGTTATATTCTCTGGGTTCTTTCATGTTTGAGGATGTCTGCCTTTTGCCTTTAAACCAGAATATATTTTGGATGAATATAATATTTTGAGGTAATAACATATTCTTGAGAATGTTGTAGACTTTGTTTCATTGTCTTCTGGCATTGAATGTTGCTGTAGAGAAATCTAAGGCCACCTGATGTCCTCTGCCTAAAGAATCCCATCCTTAACCTTGATGCTCAATAGCTTTTTTAGAATATCAATTGATAGTGAGCGTTTTATATCTTTCAACCTGTGGATTTTATTTTTTCCAAATTAGGAAAATTTTCTTGTATCTCTGAAAACATTTCCTGTTCCATTCATTAGGTTCTCTTCTTTAGGACAACAAATACGGATATGTTGAATCATCTTTATCTTCCATATCTATTAGCTTTTCTGTGCCATACTTTCTTCCCTTTCCTTTGATACTTACTTGTGATTATCTTAAGCTAGTAATTCAATTTTCATTTGTGTCTGTTCTGTCCCTTGCCATTTTTAATTTATTAGGTCTGCACTGATACTGTGTGAGTATTCAGTTTATTTCTTAGGGCTGTGATCTTCCTTTTCATCTTTCTGTTGTTTATAATCTGATTGACTTCTTATTTTGTTGAATTTATGAGCTTATGTTGTTCTATACTGTGAATCAGTTGTGAAGAATTTCTCTTTGTTCCTTGGTTTATATTCTCTCCTAGGTTGAGGGGGGTTTTTTTTGTTTTTGTTTTTGTCTTTTAAACAGTATTTTGGGGGCGCCTGGGTGGCTCAGTTGGTTAAGCGACTGCCTTCGGCTCAGGTCATGATCCTGGAGTCCCAGGATCGAGTCCCGCATCGGGCTCCCTGCTTGGCAGGGAGTCTGCTTCTCCCTCTCCCACTCCCCGTTTGTGTTCCCTCTCTCGCTCTGTCTTTCTCTGTCAAATAAATAAATAAAATCTTTAAAAAAATAAAAATAAAAAAAAAACCCAGTATTTTGTTTGTTTGTTTCTTGTTATTCTTTTGTTTGTTTTTCTGCATTTTTGCATATTGCCAGTCAGCTTCTTTCCATTTTACACTGATGTGGTATGGTTTTCAGATCTTTTCATTTGCTCTTTTCATAATTGCTCTGACATGGTTTGGGTGATTTCTTTTGTACTCTCCCACCATATCTGAGATTATTTTATTTTTTTTTCCCTCAGAACTATAATTGAAGGGCTGGGTCTTTAATATTCTAGCTGCATGGGTATCAGAAAAGGAGGAAGAGAAATGGGTAGAGAAAGGAGGTAGCTCCGTGAAGCCGTTGCAGTGTTTTGGGCTCCGTCTCCTGAGATTTTGTTAAGTATCCTGAATTAAGGGTCATGTCTCACCTGGGAAGGGAGCTGTAGTCTTCAAATTGTTTGCCTACTTTACTGTATAATCCTGGAGCCTTTACTTTGATCAGAGGGAGTTGGCTATGTTTCAGCTTTGTCCATTTCCTTTCCTTCCCCCTCCCCCAACTGTTTACACTGTTCCTTGGTTAGAAAAGGGGGAAGAGGGGCGCCTGGGTGGCTCAGTCGTTAAGCGTCTGCCTTCGGCTCAGGTCATGATCCCAGGGTCCTGGGATCGAGCCCCGCGTCAGGCTCCCTGCTCCGCAGGAAGCCTGTTTCTCCCTCTCCCCCTGCTTGTGATCCTGCTCTCACTGTGTCTCTCTCTGTCAAATAAATAAATAAAATCTTTAAAAAAAAATAAAATTAAAATTAAAAAAAAAAAGAAAAGGGGGAAGATAAAGATGCCCATTCAGTTTTCTTCTCTCCAGATTTGGTGTTAGTGAGAATTTTCAGGATTTTGCTGCTTTAGCAGTATAGTTTCTGGGGAATCAGAAGAGTTGTGCTGGGCCATACCATTATACTCCAGTATCTTATGTTGTTGTTTTCTTTTCTCCCTTACTAAACAGCTTACAGTTTTCTAAATACCCCATACTCTATGCCTTTGCACATGCTATTCCCTCTCCATAGAATGGAGACATTGTCTGCCTGGTAAATTCCTACTTGTCTTTCAAGACTCAGCTCATTTATCACATCCTCCAAGAAGTATCTTCTGGTCATCCCTTCCCCACTGCCCAGCTCTGTGTTCCTATGTACCTTGTACATGCTACTCTTGGAATTATTAATATGTTGCTTTTTCATTTTATTCTTCGTGTTTGCCTTCCCAACTACTGTGTGTTCTTTAGAATAGTGTCTTTTTTTTTTTTTTAAAGATCTTATTTATTTATTTATTTGTCAGAGAGAGAGCACACAAAAGCAGGGAGAGTGGCAGGCAGAGGGAGAAGCAGGCTCCCCACTGAGCAGGGAGCCTGATGCGGGACTCAGTCCCAGGACCCCAGGATCATGACCTGAGCGGAAGGCAGACGCTCAACTGACTGAGCCACACAGGTATCCCAAGAAGAGTGTCTTATTTTCTCTGTGTTTTGAGGCCCTACCAGTACCTGACTTAGAGTAGGAGAGAAAGGAAGCTGAGATCTCTTGAGAAACTAGTATGTATCAATACTGTTCTAGATGCTGTACATACTACTTGTGAAAATAGTAAAGGGAAGCTTCACTAAAATGGAGTTGGGAGGCCAGAAGGGGGAGCACTAATACCATTCAACTCCTCATCAACCCAACAGGAAGAAACCTATACGTTTATTACCCCAGCAGGAGGAAGAGAGATTTTCTCCTTGCCCGGCAACAGCCCTGCCAATGAGAGACTGTCACAATTCAGGCAGTGAAAAGCCACTACATTTCCAACTCCTGGTTTATTTCAATAAACTTTTTGTTTATAACAGCCCTCCCAACCTCCTCCTTTCCTCTATAAAAGAATCAGCTTCTTTGTTCCTTTGTTCTCTGGACTTGCCTATGGTTTTGCTATAGCTTGCTTAATTTCTTTTTTTTTTTTTTTAAAGACTTTATTTATTTATTCATAAGAGACAGAGAGAGAGGCAGAGGGAGAAGCAGGCTCCCCGCTGAGCAGGGAGCCCAATGCAGGACTCGATCCCAGGACGCTGGGATCATGACCTGAGCCGAAGGCAGATGCTTAACCATCTGAGCCACCCAGGCGCCCCTTGCTATAGCTTTCATGTCCTGAATTACAATTCTCCGCCCTTCCTGAATAAACCCATTTTTTTTTTTTTTTGCTGGTAAAATAACTGACAAGTTTTATTTTTAAGGTCAACATCCCCCAGGAGGTAGGTAATAATATTCCTGTTTAACAGATGAGGAAGACTTAAGCCAGAAAGGTGAACAGCTTATCTAAGGTTACACACTTGGCAAGCTGACTGACTGACTTACCAAAGTAAGATTTGTCCTCAAGTCTTTCTGACTCCCAAGCTTATCATCCTACTCAGTCAGTGCTTGTGGACTGAATGCCTATGTCCGTTTCTAGGCAAATTTACCTTCATTAAATAACTTTACCATTTTTACTTACAGATAACTTTCTTATTTTTCTTTCTAGAAATGGGATTTGACCGATACAAAATCGTGGTACAAGTAGTGATTGGAGAACAAAGAGGTGAAGGAGTATTGTGAGTAGTTGGTTTTTCCTTCTTGTTTTTATTCTTAAATGTTTCTTATTAGGTATTCATCCTCCTGACAATCCAGTAAGATTGTGTCTTTGTAAGACTGAGAGGAAAGGACAGTATAACAAAATGCAGCTGTGAAACAAAAAGTTACTGGCACTGAACAGTGTGGTTGACAGTGTGGGTGAGCTCCTCAAGGTAACTCACTTTTCGTAGTATTCATAGGCCAGTAGATGTTTTAGGGTTTATGTATATATGCTCCTAAGTCGAGTATGGCAGTATGTATATATGTTTCTTCCTCAATTCCTTCTTTTTTTTTTCCCCCTAAATTCCTTCTTGCCTGGTTTTTGTTCCTATCATTCCAAATTAATTTCTTTAAAATTGTCTGAGACCTCCTTATTAGCATATTTAGTAGTCCTTTCTTAGCTCTTGTTCTTGGCCTGGGCTTCTATTTCTTTTTTAAAATAATTTTTAAAAAATATTTTTTTTACCCATTTCAGAGACAGAGAGAGCGAGCATGTGGCAGAGGGAGAAGCAGACACCCTGCTGAGCAGGGAGCCCGATGCAGGGTTCAATCCCAGGACCCTGAGATCATGACCTGAGCCAAAGGCAGACGCTCAACCAACTGAGCCACCCAGGCGCCTCCTGTGCTTCTATTTCTTAATATTCATTCCAGTTTATTTTGGCCCTGATGTCATTTATCTAACTTGTTTCTCTTCTGTTTTTCTAACTCTTTCCTTTCCTGGTTCTTCTTTCTCTCTTACATCGCCAGCTGTGAGCTTTCTTCAAGGCTCAATTCTTGTTCTTCTGCTCTTTGCAATGCTTTCTCAATGAGCTCATTCATCCTCATGACCTCAAACTATTGTTCATGTATTGGTGAGTTCAAAATGTGTATTTCCCGTCTTTCCCTATGCCCAACTGTTAATCTCTTGTTTCCCTTTGCAAACAGTACTGAGTATAATATTTTATAAGAAAGTATTAAAGTATTTGTTAAATGATTTTGAAAATATCTTGTACATATTATCACTGAGAATTTTTACTACAGAATGTTAGATTTGGAAGGGATTATGGGTATTTTCTAGTGTCTACTCCCCTTAATTTATAGATGACACTTTTGAGGATGAGTATGATTTGCCCCAAAGTGTGTATCTGGCTGGTGTCAGATAAACTAATAGAGCCTGGCCTTCTGACTTCTGGCACAGTACTTCTTACATGGTGCCTCCTACCATTTGGTCAAAAGGCTTCAGGAGATTTTCTCACCTCAAAGACATAAAGAAATACTTTACTACCTTATCACTTTAGATTCAACATGTTCAAATGCAGTTGCAAATTTCTTCTCCCTTCTCCTGCAGTCAGACTGCCATTTTAATTTCTCTGTCTTTCACAGTATTACAAAGGTTCTATTAACTCTGGTTTAAAACCTTGAAGTCCTCTTTTGTCGTATTGAGCCATTACTCTCTCCCACCACATGCACTGTAATCTGGATGCCAGGCTTACTTAGCAGCCCCTTATCATCATTGCCAGACTCTGGTCTCTCTCCTTTACAATTCATTTTGTATACCAGACCAGTCTTTCAGAAATAACCTCATTTTCTTTCCATAAACTCTTTAGAGTTTATTTTAAACCCTGTCAAATATAAACTCCTTAAACTGGTTATGATTCACTTTGTTAAACGTGATAAGGCCAAACTCTAAAGCATAGCATTCAAGCCCACCCCCCCTCCTTTTTAAAAACTTTTATCATCTAAAATTTCAGGGATGTGCAAAAGTGCAGGGACTAAAGAACTCGCATTTTTTCTGTTACTCAGCTTCAAAGTTTATCAGCACATACAGATGTTTTATTTATTTATTTATTTATTTATTTATTTATTTATTTATTTATTTATTTATTTTTTAAAGATTTTATTTATTTATCTGACAGAGAGAGAGACAGCGAGAGAGGGAACACAAGCAGGGGGAGCGGGAGAGGGAGAAGCAGGCCTCCCGCCGAGCAGGGAGCCCGATGTGGGGCTTGATCCCAGGATCCTGAGATCATGACCTGAGCCGAAGGCAGTCGCCCAACCAACTGAGCCACCCAGGCGCCCCCAGATGTTTTATTTATACCTGTACCTGTATCTACTGTCCCTGTCCCACCAGATTATTTTGAAACAAATTCCAATCATCATACCATTTCATTTGTAAATACAACAGTATACAATATCTCTAAAGTATAAGGACCCTTTTTAACATAATAATAGATCATCACATCTAAAATATTGTTGATCCTTAATATTATACAATGTTCAGTTAGTGTTCAGATATCCCCATTTGTCTCATACACGGTTGACTCTTGTGCACAATGTGGGGGGTAGGGGTGCCAACCCCCGCACAGTCAAAAATAACTTTTTATATATGCATATAGCTTTGACTCCCCCAAAATTTAACTATTAATAGCCCACTGTTGACTGGAAGCCTTACTGATAACATAAACAGTCAATTAACACATATTTTACATAGATATTATATACTATATTTTTACAATAAGCTAGAGAAAAAAATGTTATTAAGAAAATCATAAGGAAGGGAACATATATTTACAGTACTGTATTTATTGAAAAAACATCTGCATATAAGTGGACCTGTACAGTTCAAACCCAAGTGGTTCAAGGATCAACTGTGTATGTGTATGTATGTGTATTTGTGTATATGTATTTATGTGTTTATATATTCTGTTTACAATTTGTTCAGAACAGCATCCAGATAAAGGCCACACACTGCATTTAGTTGATACGTCTCTTAAATTTCTTTTAATCTATTATTTTCTTTCTCTTTCTCTTTCTTTTTTACCTTGCCATTTAATTGTTGAAAAAATTGGGTTGTCCTGTCGAGTTTCCTACATTCTTGCATTTGCTAATTGTTTTATTTATTTATTTATTCTTGGGAGTTTTATACTTTAGATTATAATCTAGTACTACCTTATTTATTTCATTGCTCAATGTTCCAAACTTCGGCCATTGGCCGCTCTTTCAGTTGCCTCTTGTGTCCCTTTGGTATATCCAACTATTGTGGGGTGGTTTTTTTTTTTTAAAGATTTATTTATTTTAGAGAGAGAGAAAGAGAGAGAGAGAGAGAGAGCGTGAGTGTGTGGGGGGGGTGTGGGTAGAGGGAAAGGGAGAGAAAGAATCCCTAAGCAGACTCTACACTGAACACAGAGCTTGATCTCTTGACCCCAAGATCATGACCTGAGCTGAAATCAAGAGTCAGACACTTAACCAACTAAGGCACCCAGATGCCCCTGTTGTGGGTTTTTTTGAGCACTTCCTTACTTACTGGCACTGAAAGATGCTTCATCTTATTCGTTCCCTGCCCCAGCCCTATAATTAGCCATTTTCCCAAGGAGCTCTGGTTCATTTCATTGGAGAATGGCATTAGAAACTAACATTTGGGCACTAGGTGTGGCCATTAACTTGCTAAATATTGCTTCTGCTCTGTTTGCTGTCCGTTGTCCTTTTTGGATTCTAATTACCTGTATTTGGATTGAGATGCTCTTTTTACTGTATTCCACATGTCGCTTATGCTCTTCTCTGAGTTTTTGTTTTTTCTCTCTGTGCTTCCTTTTGAATATTTTTCTATTGACCTGTCTTTCAGTTGACTAATTCTCTTTTCTGTTGTGTCTAATCTGTTATTCAATCCACTGACTGAATTCTTAATATCAGTTGTTACGTTTTTCAGGTTTAGAATATCCATTTAATTCTTTTTTGTAGATTCTGATTCTCTAGTGAAATCGACTGAGGCACCCAGGCATGAGTTTATTTTAAGAATTTGTGTAAGAGATTTCCAAATCTGTCCCAATGAGGGAAAAAGGGGCCTTTCTTTCATGTCTGTTACCAAAATGTAAATTAAGACAATTGCTGATCAAACTTACATACGGTTGACAAATAGTTTTTAGCCCCTGTTTTAGTTATTGTGATCATCGGGGGGAAAAAAACTTTTTCCTGAGACACTCAACTGCAAAGGGCAGGCAGTATTGGAATCCCCCTTCAGTGGTACTGTACCACTCTTGAAAATATGCTTTCAGGCTCCTTCCGATGGCCCAAGGCAGCAGCAAATCCTTCCTGTCACCTCCTTTTGGCCAAAGCAGCCAAAGATTTAGAAGTCTTTGGTTCACAGATGGCTATATCCACAAGTACTTTACTGTTGAGCTCCACCTGGCACTTAATTAAATTGACAATGAATGCTGGGTACTGCAAGCTGTGTTCCTGGGAGGCAGCTGTAATTCGATTAATCCAGAGTGTCCTCATGTTCCTCTTCTTCAGGCTTTGCGCTTTTGTGCACTTCACAAATGCTCTGGGCACAGCTTTGACCACCACCCTGTAGCACCATGCATGCTGCCTCACCTCCTGGGCTCGCCAGTTGCAGTCAGGAGGCCAGTGAAATGATTTTTTAATCTATGTTCTTCATCCTTCCTCTCTCCCTTTTTACATTTTGGTCATAGCAGTTATTTTATTATTTATTTTATTATTTATTTTATTTTCAAAGATTTTATTCATGTATTTGACACAGAGAGAGCACAAGCAGGGAGAGCGGCAGGCAGAGGGAGAGGGAGAAGCAGGCTTCCCGCCGAGCAGGGAGCCCGATGCGGGGCTCGATCCCGAGACCCTGGGATCATGACCTGAGCCAAAGGCAGACGCTTAAGGACTGAGCCACCCAGACGCCCCATAGCAGTTATTTTAAGGTCATTGTGTGCTTACTCTAGTATCTGGATCATGTGTGATTCTGTTTCCATTGATTTTTTTTTTCTTGGTAATCCTTTAGGTGACTCTGTCTCTCAGCGTGCCTGGTTTAAATCTTGGACGTTGTGTCAAAAAATTGTAGAACCTCCAGATAATATTATTTTCTTCCAGAGAGAGTTTACGCTTTCCTTTTCCATTCAGGTAGACTATGGGCTGCTTACCTTAATCCAGTCAGGTACTAAGCAGAGTTGAGGTTAGGTGGCAATTTGGATTTGAGGCTCCCTCTATCTTCAGTTCACCCTTCTTTCTTGAATGTAGCCCTCCAGATCTTTCAACTAAGAACCTGGAACGTTCGTTGAGACCCCACCCCCATCAGGTACCGACTTTTATACTTGTCTCCTCAGTATAAAACTACTCTTTACTTCAAAGTTTTTTCCTTAGTGTATTGGTTTCCTGTTGCTGCTGTAAAAAATTATCACGGGCACCTAGTTGGTTCAGTTGGAAGAGAGTGTGACTCTTGATTTCAGGATTATGAGTTTCAGCCTCACATTGGGTGTAGAGATGACAATAAATAAATAAATAAGTAAACTTAAAAAAAATTATCACAAACCCAGTAGCATATAAAAATACTATTTTACGTTTCTGGAGATCATAAATCCAAAATGGGTTTCATTCAGCTAAAATCAAGGTATTAGAAGGACTGCATTCCTTCTGGAGGTTCTAGGGGAGAATCCACCTTTGCCTCTTCCAGCTTCTAGAGATTGCTTGCATGCTTTAGCTTATAAACCCTTCCTCCATCTTCAAAGCCAGCAGCATAGCATCTTCAAATATTTCTCTGATTCTCCCACCACCTTTCTTTTATAAGGACCCTTGTGATTACATTGAACCCACCTGTAATCCAGGATACTCTTCCCATTTCAGGATCCTTAATCATATATCTGTAAAACTTTTTATTTATTTTTTTGCCATATAAGGTAACCTATTCACAGGTTTTGGGGATTAGGACTGAGAGGGCCATTATTTTGGCTACCACACTTGGCTTTCAGTTTCAGAATTCTGCACATGTCTTGAGGGGAAAACCTACCGTGTGACAGGCTCAGTTCTACTTTCTTCTTTTGGTCCCTCAAGTCTCCAATTTTATCTCCCTAGCCTTGAAAGTCTGCCTGCAGTCTTTTTTTTTTTTTTTTTTTTTTAGATTTTATTTATTTATTTGACAGAGACACAGCGAGAGAGGGAACACAAGCAGGGGGAGTGGGAGAGGAAGAAGCAGGCTTCCCTAGCAGGGAGCCCGATGCGGGGCTCCATCCCAGGACCCTGGGATCATGACCTGAGCCAAAGGCAGACGCTTAACGACTGAACCACCCAGGCGCCCCTGCCTGCAGTCTTGCTGGTTTCTTTTTCCCTGAGTAATTGGTTCTGTAGCTGGGCAAAGCCTGGATTCTTAGCTTCTAATCCTGTGCCTTGATTTGGCAAATGCCCCAGGGAGAATTCCGATGCAGGGTATCAGTTTATCTCCTTGCAGGTCACCTCTCTCTGGAATTTTGGTTACTCTAGTCTTACTTGCTTCATCTGCATTCTGATTCATTTTATCCAGCTTTGCTAATTAGTCTTGTTGGGAATATTGGCCTGCTACAAACTGTTTCATCATACTTCTGAGTCCTTTTGACACAAATATGTATACTTAAATATAGCTTTTTTTTTTTCTCCTGTATAGCCCAGGCTTGGGTGTGACCCAGAAGTCTCAGGTTTATCTTACACATTTCTAGCCCTACACCTGGAATTGGTCATTTCTCTGAGGAGCCCTGGTTCCTTTTATTGGCAAATGGTATAAAATATAGACTGCATTTTGAAGGCAAGGATTGTGTTTTATGCATCTTTGTATCATTTGCATCTAGCACTTTCCTTCATATATAATAGACCCTCAACAAATATTTGTTAAGTAAATTTTTATATTCCTGCCTTCACTTGGTTCTACTCAGCTTAAGTACCACTTCCTTTTGTGAAGTGTTTTTTGGCTTTTTCTGTCTAAATTCTCTAAATTCTGTAGCACATCTACAAATTTCGTTCAAATGTTACACGACTTGGACTGGACTTGGACTAGACAGGCTTTACAATTCTTTTGAATCCTGATAACCTATAAATTAGCATCAACTGGACATTATCTTATTCTTTGTGTTAATTTTTTTCACCTAATTAAACTGGGGATTGAGGATTAAGACAGATTTTATTCTTTTTGGACATACAGTAGTTGCTAAATAAATACTTGGTGATAAATTAAGTAGGTTAATTTTATTTCACATTGTTACTGTTGCAGTTTGGAAATAGGTGGAACTTTTTTGACTTAAGAATGTGTGAAATAGGGGCACCTGGGTGGCTCAGTCGTTAAGCGTCTGCCTTCGGCTCAGGTCATGATCCCAGGGTCCTGGGATAGAGCCCCACATCGGGCTCCCTGCTCTGTGGGAAGTCTGCTTCTCCCTCTCCCACTCCCCCTGCTTGTGTTCTCTCTCTCTCTCTCTCTGTAAATAAATAAATAAATAAAATCTTTAAAAAAAAATGTATGAAATATTAGGACGGGAGAGTTCTTCTATGCAAAACTTAAAAAAAAAAAAGACACTTTCAAAAATCGAACCGGGGGCACCTGGGTGACTCAGGCAATTAGGCATGTCTGACTCTTGATAGCTCGGGTCTTGATCTCAGGGTTGTGAGTTCAAGCCCCATGTTGGGCTCCATACTGGGCATGAAGCCTAGTTTAAAAAAAAAAAAAAGAACCAATATCATTATGATATATGTGTATCTTTATAACTTGAAGCTGAACTGCTTAGGTTCAAAGCCAAACTTTGTCACTATTTGACCTTGGCAAGTTTACTTAATTTCTCTGATACTCAGTTTCCATATTTATTAAATGGGTATAATAATAGTATGGACTTCACAGGGGCACCTGGGTGGCTCAGTCAGTTACGTGGCCAACTCTTGATTTCGGCTCAGGTCATGATCTTGGTCGTGGGATCCAGCCCCATGTAGGGCTCTGCAGTCAGCACTGAGTCTGCTTGTCCCTCTCCCTCTGCTCTTCTCCCTGCTCTCCCTCTCTCTCTAAAATAAATAAATGAAATCTTTTTTAAAAAATAGTACTTACTTCATAGGATTAAGTGAGTTAACACATGTAAAGCACTTAGACCAGTGGCTGGTACAAAATAAGTGCTCAATAAATGTTAATGACGACTCATACATACATTTAATAAAAATGTAAAACATTTATAATTACTTTTTTCACTTAACATTGTATTGTGAACGTATTTTCATTTTTTGTGAAGTTTGTAAACATTTTTGTAAGTTTTTTGTAAAATATCTCTTTAATGGCTGCATAGAATTTCATTGCCATGAAATACCATGATTTCCTCTACCACTTACTACTGTGCATTTGTTTCCATTATTTATTTATTTATTTTAAAAATTTTATTTTTAAGTAATCTCTACATCCAACATGGGTCTCGAACCCACAACCCCAAGATCAAGAGTCACATACTACACCAACTGAGCCAGCCAGATGCCCCATAAATTGTTTCCATTTTTTTTTTTTTTTAATTTGACAGAGACACAGTGAGAGCGGGAACACAAGCAGGGGGAGAGGGAGAGGGGGAGGAGCAGGCTTCCTGCCGAGCAGGGAGCCCGATGCAGGGCTCCATCCCAGGACCCTGGGATCATGACCTGAGCTGAAGGTAGACACGTAACAACTGAGCCACCCAGGCACCCCTGTTTCCATTTTTTAATTGGCTTTTATTTTGCCTAACATTCTTTCTTACGCATGATTTGGGGAGAGAATGGCTAATTTGAGAATTCAGAGGTAGTGTAGCAATTCTGTAGAGAGAATACTGGGTTTAGAACTAGTTAGAAGATTGAGTTCTAGTTCAGAGTTTGTCCCTTTCTTTTTTGGAACTCTACAAAATAATCACGTTGGACTAAATAATCTATTGGGTCCTTTCCAGACCTACTTTTTTATATTATTGTGCAGGATTTCAGTTGTAAGTCTTAGGTATTATTCCCTCTAAAAGTTACACAGAAATATCTTGGCTGAAGTAATCTATAACAGCTTCCCACCCAAAATACCAAAGACTCAAGGTATTGACCCCTTAAGCTGTCAGGCAGCTGGTCAGAGTCTGAGTTTGTTAAGAGTCCCTGGGCTGTCACCTCCAGTTACATCTGTGATTCCAGTCCCTTTTAGTTTACCCAGTATATTCTGCTGTACGAATAGGATTTTCTGTGTGCCAACCTGTGAAAAGGTTTGGAAGCACTGATCTATAAGAATGTATCAAGGAAATAACACAGGACCTTAGGGGAAGGGAAGAAAAGTGAATGAGAAGAAATCAGAGAGGGAGACAAACCATGAGAGACTCTTGACTCCAGGAAACAAACTGAGGGTTGTGGAAGGGAGGGGGTGGGGGGAAGGGGTAACTGGGTGATGGGCATTAAGGAGGGCACGAGATCTGATGAGCGCTGGGTGTTATATGCAACTGACGAATCATTGAACACTGCACCAAAAACTTAGTGATGTGTATTATATGTTGGCTAATTGAATTTAAATTAAAAAAATGTATCAAGGAAAACTTTTGCTCATGGCAAATAGATACAGGTCATATCCTTGTTATATTATTTATAATTCTTCATATTTTGACTTTTCAGCATGGCTGCTCGCTGTTTCTGGGATGCTGACACTGACAACTACACTCACGACGTTTTCATGAATGTAAGTCTATTTGGAAGCCTTTTTTTCCTTTCCAAGGACATGTGGACATTCCAAGTCAAATTAATATTATTAAGATATAAGGCCACTTTAATTTTAGATGTCTGTCTTAGACTCCTGGATGAAATGATTTTACTCTTTTACTGTGTTACTAAAGCAGGAGAAATCTAATGTGCTGCTGATAGGCGAGGAGACTTGTAGGTGTACAGATGATATAACTCTTCACAAGTTTGATTTTGAGAATATCGTATTGTTTATTCAGTGCTAACAGACCTGTGGCACTTGGCTAACTCTAACGAAATTGGGTTGGCAGGGGGGCGCCTGGGTGGCTCAGTCCGTTAAGCGTCTGCCTTTGGCTCAGGTCATCATGTCAGGGTCCTGGGATCGAACACTGCATCAGGCTCCCTGCTCAGCAGGGATTCTGCTTCTCCCTCTCCCTCTGCCTTTGCCCCCAACTTGTGCTCTGTCTCTCTCAAATAAAGTCTTAAAAAAAAAAAAAAAAAAGAAATTGGGGTGGCAGGGATTCATGAGCAAAGGTGATTTTCATTCAGTAATAAAATTATTTTATCTTAAAGCTATTTCTCAAAACTAAGCAAAAATAAAGAGAAATTTTTAAAAAGATTTCATTTAAACATTGGTCTGTTATTGGCTGAATGTTTTATATATATATATTTTTTATTCATGAGAGACAGAGCGAGAGAGAAAGGCAGAGGGAGAAACAGGCTTCCAAGGAGCAGGGAGCCCGATGCGGGACTCGATCCCAGGACCCTGAGATCATGACCTGAGCCGAAGGCAGACGCTTAACCATCTGAGCCACCCAGGCGCCCTGTTTTATATATTTTAATCATATGTTGTTATACTTGCTTCCAGAGATGATCCCTTTCTCTATCCAAAAGCTCCTAGGTTGTGAATTAGTAGACTCAGAATTAAAGTATAGTAGAATAGAACAGAAACTTGGTTGAGTTAATTAGGAGAGGGGTTCCATTTCCAGCTCTGTAACTTTCTAATTGAATGACTTCAGGTGTCATTAGACTTTTCTCTGATTGTATCAGTAACATTAGGAAGCTGTACTAGATTTTCCCAAAGAAGGCTGTGGCTGCTGAAAAATAATTTGGGGAACTTATTTAAAATACAGATGCCAAGACCTTACTCAAGTAGATTCTGATCAAATAAGTCTGGTGTTAAATCAGTGATTCTGAATTTTTAAAAAAGTTACCCACATGGTTATGCTTACTGCCAGGTTTGGAAGCTGCTTATGTTAATGATCTTAAGACACCTTTTAGCTCTAAAATTCTGTGGTCCTACCAGTTTCATTTTATGTTCAACTCCCTTAGGGATCAAGGGCTGAAGAGTAGGAAGTACTATGTAAATCCCATTTATCAGCTCTCTAGGGGAAAGGTCAAGCTAAGGTGATGGTTTTTCCTGCTTTTTGGAGTTATTGAGTCCTTATACAATGCAATTCATTCATTCAGCAAATATTCTGAGCTCCCATTAGGTGCCAGCCTCCCCTGGAGGTGCGAGGGATAAAATTTTGATTCAGACAGACATGGAGAGCTCTGGGCGGTGCTGTAGAACAGCCAAAGTGGGATCCACAGACCAGTGCCAGTCCTTGAGCTGTGTGTTTACAAATCCTTCATGAGAGAAGTGCATAAATAGTGTAAGAGTTTAGAAACTCTTACAGGAATTTGACAAAGTTATTTTATATTGATTAAATCTAATAGTAAAAGTTTAGGCTATATTTTGTATGTGTCTTTTTTCATCCCATTTTCCTACTTACCAATTTTTATTGTATTTTACAAAAGTATCAGTCCAAAGGGCCTGGAAAGTAAAACGAAAACAAAAACAAGTTTCTCACTACAGATAGCATTGTTGTGGAACACAGTTCATGGTTCTCCCCCCCAAGCAGGCAGGGACCTGGGCTTAACCAAAGAATTTTGCTTTGGTTAGTAAGCAGGTACTTGAGTTTAGTTTGTTTTCTCCAAGTAGTACCAGGCTGGAGATGAGATTTGTTGGTCTCAAAGGAGTCACTGAGGCAGGTGGAACTCCTGTAATAATTACCTAAAAAGTGTTTTAACAAGTTTAACCAGGATCTGGAAAGCATTTTGTGATTCTGAGTTAAAAGATAGATAAATGAATTTTATCAGTTAAGAACAAACACCCAGAGACCATTTGCCCTTACCCAGAATTTATGACAGGGTGCTGTTATGGTTTTTTTTAGATTTATTTATTTGAGAGAGAGAGAGGGGGAGAATGAGAACGAGAATGCACAGGGGGAGGGGCAGAAGGAGAGAGAGAGAATCTTGGGCAGACTCCCTGCAGAGCGCAGAGCCCAACGTGGGGCTCCATCTCATGATCTTGGGATCATGACCTGAGTCAAAATCCATGCCTAACTGACTAAGCCACCCAGGCACCCCAAGATGCTGTTATTTTTATCTGTGATGTTATAATATAGTTATGCATTTACTCCAAGAAACTCAAAGCATTTCATAATTGTTATTTCTATGATAAATCAGGAAAAATGGAAATACTTATTTTATGAATATGAAATTACATAAAGCTCATTAGTTTGCATTTTACTTCTACCTTCAGAAAATCTAATTCTTTACCCATCCTACCCTTTGAGCAAGCAATTTTGTAGTTACCCTGAAACAAGCAACTCTATAGCTATATTCTGGAAATCCTTTGTATATTGAAGAAGAAAAAAACCTTCATGATTGAAAACTGGCAAAGATCTGAGATGATGTTCATTTCAATTGCCTTTGCTGCCCTTAGCCCTTCATTAGTACTAATAACCTTCTGGATTTGTGTGTGTTTTCTGTTTTGTTTGCTTTTTAGGACAGTTTATTCTGTGTTGTAGCGGCATTCGGCTGTTTCTACTATTGAATCTTTGAAAAATTGGGTAAAAATATGACCATGAAGAAATATACATTTTTTTATATTGTTAAATATCTCAACAAAATAAAGATAATTTGGCATTTTGGCAGCTGAGTCTATTCAGTTTTAGGCCTTATATTTTAGTGTTTTGATTTTGTTGTAATATGTTCTTATTGTATTTGGAAAGTGGGGAAACTTCATATTTCGATTGCTCAAGCATAACCAATTGTAAATATTTGGGTATATTTTCTACCAGTGCTTTTTTATTTTCAGGGTTTTAAAAAAATCATTATACACAATTTTGTACCCTGATTTTTCACTTCTTATAATGTCATGAGCAGTGTTTATGTCATTTTATTTCCATTATGATTTTCATAAGCATAATTTAATAGCTGCACTTACTCCACTACGTAATACCATTGGTTATCGTTGCCATTTCCTTATTAAGGGATTATTTATGATTTTTTCACTATTATAAATAACGCTGAGATGAATTTATTTGTGCATAAAGGTTTCTTGTACATTTCGAATTGTTGTCTTTATCTCTCATCCAGAGTTTCTGCTTAGCTATTGCCGTCCTACACCTTACACAGCTTATTAGGTTAAACGCACATTCATTTTCTCCAGGGTCTGCTGTAGTGTTAGGGACAGTGTCCAAGTTGTGAATGAAATCAGCCATCCCTTAAGACTCTGAGATTATTCTGGTTACTACCCAAGCTCCCACTCTCTTTGTAGTGATGTTCCTCCCCTTGTAGTCCCTGGCGTCTTCCCCAGCTAGCAGCCCTTACTTGAAACACCTTAGTTTCCAGGCCGTTCAAGTAACTATTTGAAATGCAAAAGAGAAAGGGTTACAACTTAAACCCTGTTTCTCCCTGGGGGCTCCTCAGCACAGTCCTAAGTGTATCCACCCACTTTTCTTCTCAGCCACTTTCAAGTCAAGCATGTAGACAAAAAATAGTAATAAATACATTTAAAGTTCTTTTACATTTCCCTCCCGAAACTCCCATTGGGTATTTGCTTGTCTTGCATCTATGGAGTCAAAAGGGACCCCTCCAAAGGTTCACTCTAGCAAAGGAAAACTTTTCTCTCTACCAGATACCCTGCAACATGTGATTTCCCACCAGCTGGCCTCCCTTGAATGCCCTCCTGCTCAGCTAGCCCGCGGTTGATTCCCATCCATCATTCTTCGGTGAGCCAACCTGGGTCAGAAATAACAAAAACGAGGGTTTGGGACCAGCTACAGGTCACCACAGGGCTGGGCTGGCGGACATGAATTCTCCCTACGTGACCAAGTAGGGCAAAGCTGGCGCTGTGGTGAAGCGGCCGCAGGCCGACGGGTCTCCGGCGGAAGGCGTCACGGCCACCTGCCCTGCGCCAGACGCCGGGGACGGGGATGAAAAGGCCGGAGACGACAGGCCCTCCCCGGGGGAGGCTCGCCCGGAGCTGGGGAGTCACCGGCCTAACGCATCTTGACCGACTGCCAGCGAGCGCGCGCGACAGTTCACGGCAGTATCTCCTCACGAGGCGGCGTCTTCACCCCAGAGTCCAGTTCCGCATGGAGATTGGCCCTTAGCCATCTCATCTCTTGCGTCTGGTGTTCTCTGCTCAGGCACGCCATCACTGGGGCCTCTGTGGCGGCGGAACTACTGTGTTAGGGGTCGTGGTTTTCAGGGAAATGCCGTAGTCGGATTGACAAGAGGGCGGGCAGCAGGCGGGACTTCCGGCCTGCTGTTCCGTCAGCTGCCTTTCCCGGGCGTCTCCCCGCAACCTCTTCAACTTCCCTTGTCCGTGACGCGGCACCTGGGAGAAAGCCGACGGGACTGGGGCCCGGGAGCGTGAGCTGCAGGTGAGGATCCTGTGTGTGCATCTCCTTGCGGCTGTCTCAGAGGACACGCCGTGTGGCTAGGACCGCGGGGAGACTGACTGAAGAGTGGGTCAGTGACAGCGAGAGGGGAGTGTGAGGAGGGGTTACGAGGCTGCTGTGAGCCAGAGGCAGTGACAGCGAGGGGACTGTAACCGAGATGTAGCTGCTTGCGAGGAGTGTGCCACCCAGGAGCAGTGAATGCGAAAGGACTCTGACCTTGGAGAGCACGAGGCAGAGACTGCGAGAGGACTATTACCGAGAAAGTATGAGGCAGTGCCTTGGAGGAGACTCGGGGTCGAGACAGTGACTGTGCGGGGACTCTGATCTAAGAGAACATGAAGCAGCGGCCGGCGGGGGGCGGGGGGGGGGAATCTTTGACCAACGAGCAGTACCTCGTCCAGGCTGACCTGGACAACAGTGTGGGCTCAGTGACTGGACATGGTACTGCAGGGTTAGGTTTGGGCACGGGCTGTGGTTGAGCGGTCATGACCGGGCGGAGAAGGTCTTTAGTGTAAAGGACACGGGTCTGGGTGGGACTTACCAGATAGACCCGAGTTTAACTTTATGGACAAACGTCTTGTGGCTGGGAAACTTACCTCAGGACCGAGCTCCAGTGTTTTCATCAGTGAATGGGAAGTTTGGACTAGATTAATGTTTACTAGACCAGGGGGGTTCCATCCTATTATTGGGTTGTGAAATCCATTTAATGGATAGCACCTGAAATTTTTTTTTTTTTTTTCACGGAAGACGATAGAAATTTTCAGTGTGTTCACATAGTAAGGGTAAGTATTGTTTCATGAAACTTGTTTCAGTTATGTATGTATGAGATGATATAAAATGGATTTCATATATCCTAAAATGTGAAATGTAAGTAAAAATGTTCAAACTCAGATTATTTCTGAGTTTTCTTTCAGGTCTAAAATGCCATGATTCTTTGTTTAGGGGACTGTTTAGAAGTAAGTACAAAGACTGGCTCTGTGGCTGGGGAGACAGGCTCCATCAGATTGACTTAACTGGAGAAGTCTTCCCAAATATAATTGAGGTGACTGGTTATGACTGAGGACTGAAACTCAAGATCTCAGTTGGGAGAACCAGAACTTACATATTGAAATAGGGACAGGGATATTTATAGAAGCAGTGAGGATAGAGAGGTTTGTGATAGGAAAAACTGCTAGGAGCCGACATGAGAAAGGGGAAGCTTTGAGGAGGGTAGGAACAGGACTTAGGAAGGGAACTGAAGATACAGAAAACATTCTGCCAAGAATAGAATGGGGGTAGGGAGATACGGCCTTTAGGGTCCTTTTCAGTCTTGATATTTAGTGATTCTGTAAGTACCAAGAATTGCTGGTAAAAAGATATTAGTTGAGAATGGGGTTGATGCAATAATCAGCAGTAAGCAGATGGTGACCATCATGGGGAAGAAAGGAGATGCTAGGAGAGTCAACAGTGGTGACTGGAATACCATATGGGAGAGGCTTTGATGTATTTAGCTATCCAGCTCAGTGATTTATGTACTAGAGGCCAAGACTGGCAAACTGGGAATAATACCATGCTGTGAGTAATTCAGATGATATTTTAGCTGGTGGTTTTATCCCCTACTGATCCCCATTCCTGAGGGCTGTTAGCAGTGCAGATGAAATGAACTAAAGTGAGTTTCACTACCTTCTCTCTACAGACTTTTATAAAAGGTGCTACTGATTGTGCACCCAGTGTTTTTTTAAAAACAATATTTAATAGAAGAAGCTTGAGGTAATTTTAACTTATCTGACACTGTGTTTATCTGATAACCTAATAGTCACCCTCACCTCCTACACACATATACTATGTGATATAGGAAGGGAGTTCAGAAAGATTCTTGAATGGTTAAGTATTGAGTTGTGAACGATAGGGGAGAGTCTTTGTTTAGCTAAAAAATGGCTAATTACACCTTTTTCTAAAACATTAAATGTTTACTTGGCATACACTATACATAACTGAAAGGAGATACTCATGAATTTCTTTCTGTAACGATACAGTTGACCCTTGAGCAACACATGTTTGAGCTGCATGGGTCCACATACATGTGAATTTTTTTTTAATAAATACAATATAATACTGTAAATGTATTTTTTCTTCCCTATGATTCTTTCTTTCTTTCTTTCTCTCTCTCTCTCTCTTTCTTTCTTTCTTTCTTTTTTTAAAGAGAGAAAGGAGGGGGGAAGGGACAGAGGGAGAGGGAGAGAAAGAATCTTAAGCAGCCTCCACACCTAGCTTGGAGCTGAAGCGGGGCTTCATCTTACAACTCTGAGAACATGACCTGAGCCAAAATCAAGAGTCAGATGCTTAATCGACTGAGCCACCCAGGCACCCCCTTATGATTTTCTTTAAAAAAAAAAAAAGATTATATTTATTGATTTATTTGAGAGAGTGAGAGAGCATGAGCAAGAGTGGGGGAGAGGGAGAAAGAGAAGCAGACTCCTTGCTAAGCAGGGAGCCGGACATGGGGCTTGATCTAAGCCACTCAGGCCACCCAGGCCCCTCAGCCCCCTTATGATTTTCTTAATAACATTTTCTTTTCTCTAGCTTCCTTATATTCCTTGTTAGAATATGGTAAATAATATGTATAACATACAAAATATGTTAATAACTATTAATGTTATTGGTAAGGCTTCCAGTCAACAGTAGGCTTGTTTTGAAGGAGTCAAAAGTTATAATCAGATTTTCAACGTGTGTGTGTGTGTGTTGGGGGATGGTGCCCCTAACCTCTGTTTTGTTCAAGGGTCAATTGTATATGTTTCAAGGTAACTGACTTAGAAGAGAAGACATTTAGGCTTGGGGACTGCAGCACTGCCTCTGGGATCCTTTGTATTCATTGAATGAAAGGATTCTTTTTGACCTACCCTGCTTTGCAAATTCCCTTCAAAAACCAGTATAATGCCCTGATTGATAAAAAATGAACTTTATTCCTTTCTAAGCCTATGATTTCTCTTCCCATAAATAGGTGAGGTTTTATTTTTCTTGGGGACCTTCTCTTTGAATATATGGTCCCTTAGGGAGAATAATTTGGTCAGAGCCTTAGGTTCAGAAATCCCAGGTTACTTTATCTGATGTTAACACTAACTCATTCTGTGACTCAGGGAAGAACTGTTTGCTTTCTCTTGTTTAAGCTTTTCTAACTATGGCACAGGTAACTGTTCTGCTTAAACAGTCTTTAATAATCAGAAACATAGGCATACTCACCAAATTTTGTATACAATCTCATGGAGTTTGTAAACCATCTGACCCCACTCATGATTCCCCTGTGGAGCTGTCTGACCTCTAGGTTAGACATGATTCTCCTAGGGAGAAAAGTTTATAACTTTTCCATGTTATAAACGCTGATAAGAATTGATTTATAAAATATTTATAGAAAAAGCAAGCATAATAATTTGCTATTGTTATTAAGGATGGGTAATGACAAAATATCTAGTAATAATTATAATTTTCTTATGCTTTTCTTTTCATGTATTTTCATAACTGATCTGAAGTCAGATCTTTTGGCTCTTCTACTATTAGAGAACTCCCTCTCCTCCCTCTTCTACAATTCAGTCAGTAAATTCAGGAAATATACATTTTTTTTAAAGATTTTATTTATTTATTTGAGAGAGAATGAGATAGAGAGAGAGCATGAGAGGGGGGAGGGTCAGAGGGAGAAGCAGACTCCCTGCTGAGCAAGGAGCCCGATCCGGGACTCGATCCAGGGACTCCAGGATCATGACCTGAGCCGAAGGCAGTTGCTTAACCAACTGAGCCACCCAGGCGCCCCAGGAAATATACATTTTTATGTACTCTATTTTGCAGTATGTGCCAGAGCTCCACTCCAGAAGAAAAAAAAAAGAACTGTTTGTGAATCTCTAACAAATATTTGGTACTATGTTAGGTTTGTTTACATACATTCCCTCATTAATATAAATAATTGAATTGCTTGTATTTTACTCTTTGCAAACCAGATTAGTAGATAGATATATAGCTGGCTTTTTTTGGTTTTTGTTTTGTCTTTTTTTCCCCTTTCTTTTGATAACTCTCTTGTTAAAAGTTATATTAGTTTGAAGCTTTCTATATTTATACTAGAATGACTGCCAGTGAGCCAGGGGAACCCCTGGGTCTGCCAGGCTGTTATATCACACTCACAACTATTTGCAAACCAGTTTTGAAGTGAAGGCTGGTAAAAAATAGTGACATATGGTCTTTGCTCTATGCTAGAGAACAAAATGGATGTGTGGCACCTAACAGAAAATAGGTTTTTTTTTGTTTTTTAGGTAGTTTTTTTTTTTTTTATTTAAAGGGAATTGTCCTAGATGTGATTATCTTTGTTTATTTTTTGGCCATAGAGTAGAAATCTTAATCTTTTTTTGTGCCATGGGCCCCTTTGGCAGTATGGTGAAACCTTGTGGATTCCCTTTTGGAATAATATTATTATACCAAGCAAAGAATTAAATACATAAAACTTAAAAGGAAACTATGTTGAAATAAAGTTATCAAAATGCATTTAGAATGTGTGATATGAGGGACATCTGGGTGGCTCAGTCATTTGAGTGTCTGACTCTTGATCTAAGGGTTGTGAGTTCAAACCCCAAGTTGTGCTCCATGCTCCGTGTGGAGCCTGCTTAAAAAATTACATAAATATAAAATAAAATGTGTAATATAATACTATATATGCTTTTTATTAACATTGTAAATAATGTTTACTGTCAACGGATCTTATAATGATAATGATTTAAAAATGATATGTTTAAACAGTATTTCAAAATATTTATAATAAGTGTAATGTTATCTGAAAATATCTAAGATTTCTATTAGTGATGATCTATTACTATTGTGATTTATGTTCATAATTGAAGGAAATGGTGAATTTGCCAGAGGTTAGTAAAAATGAATATATAATTCTTTTTTGTCCAAATCCCAGAATTCCCTGACTCTGTCATAGACCCTGCCTTAGAGATATAAATTCTATAACCCACTCTAGGAAGAGCAAAATCTAAACACAGAGTTTACTCACTGAATTTTGTAGTGGAATGGTAGGAGAGCAAAATTATTCAACCATAAGAATTATTACAAGTGTCCTTTGTGGTTTTTAGGATAATCTCTTTCCTGAAATATTCTATTGTGTGGCAAGGCCCAAATATAACCTTTATTTTGTTCCAGGGTGAACCCAGGGTCTGGCACAGTGTAAGTGCCCACTCAGTGTTTGTTGAATAAAGATTTCTCTGAAGAAATTAGAGGAAAGAGATCAAGTTCAAAACTAAGATCTTAGATGTGGCAATTTAGTAGCCTTAAATATTGAGGCATACCATTGAGCTCTGGTTTAAAACTAATGTGTCAGTGTGGTTATTTTGTGATCTTTACTTTTTCATTTAGAATTTCCCAAATCAGGCGTACTTATGACTTATTCTATATAATGTAACATATACAGGTTAGTGACATAAACTGCAGTAGTCCTATATCAGAAAGGTACAGTTCAATTTCTTGAAATAATCGTATTCCTAGCACTGACTTCTGCTTTACTGTTTGCATAATCTAGGTAGGATTTGCTACCAAATTATTGATAAAACTAGTTCCATCTTCATTTAGTATAAGATGGCAACATTTTTGGCAAACTTTTTTCAGTAAAGGGCCATCTAGATAGTAAATGTTAGGCTTTACAAGTCATACAGTATCTACTGCCACCTGCTCAACTCTGCAATTATAGCACAAAAGCAGCCATAGACAGTACATCAGTGAATGGGCATGGTCGTGTTCCAAATAATACATAATATGTTAAAAAAAAAAAAAAGGAGATAGCAGGAAGGGAAAAATGAAGGGGGGGGATCGGAGGGGGAGACGAACCATGAGAGACTATGACTCTGAGAAACAAACTGAGGGTTTTAGAGGGGAGGGGGGATGGGTTAGCCTGGTGATGGGTATTAAAGAGGGCACGTACTGAATGGAGCACTGGGTGTTATACGCAAACAATCATGGAGCACTACATCAAAAACTAATGGTGTAATGTGTGGTGATTAACATAACATAATAAAACAATAAAAAAATAAATAAAATAAAAAATATTCAGTAAAAAAAAGTTATTATGTTAAAAACAAAAAAACAAAAAAAACTTTAGTTTCAAAAGCAGGCAGTGGGCCATTTTTGGCCTGTGAGGTCTGCTGGTTCTTGAATCCAATCCCTCCTCCCCACTGTGGGTTAGACATATCCTCCCTCCAACTTCAAAGACCTTTACACAGGGTTGACATGACTCCACTCTTATCTTTGGAAAGGCCTGAGTGTACAGCAGATGACATAATTAATGCCAAGAGTGTTAGATGTACTCTGACCTAGGAGTTCACAGAGCTTGCCTCTTAAGAGCACCACTTTAGGGCGCCTGGGCGGCTCAGTTGGTTAAGCCACTGCCTTCGGCTCAGGTCATGATCCTGGGGTCCTGGGATTGAGTCCCACATCGGGCTCCCCCTGCTCTTCGTGGAGCCTGCTTCTCCCTCTCCCTCTGCCTGCCACTCGCCCTGCTTGTACTCTCTCTCTCTCTCTCTGTCAAATAAATTAAAATCTTAAAAAAAAAAAAGAGCACCACTTTATTAACCCCCACAACTTGCGGGCGCCTGGATGGCTCAGTTGTTAAGCATCTGCCTTCAGCTCAGGTCACGATCCCAGGGTCCTGGGATTGAGCCCCGCATTGGGCTCCCTGCTCAGCGGGAAGCCTGCTTCTCCCTCTCCCACTCCCTCTGCTTGTGTTCCTTCTCTCGCTGTCTCTCTGTCAAATAAATAAATAAAATCTTTAAAAAAAGTAAAGTATGCTTGCTCGCTCAGCTTTGGACCTGGACATTGGTATGCCAATAGAAAATTACTGAGATATGGTTTTACTGAGGAAGATAATGTCCTAGAAATGGGAGAAGCAGGAATAGAATGCAAAGGAAAAATTCATGTCTCCTCTTTTTGCAGATAGTTCCCTGTAGTACTCTGTCAAAATTGAATTCAGTTTTTAAAACTTGAAGAATGTATATGCTTGCAATTTGCTATTAATTAGGTTGTTGCATAGGTTAGGAAGCAGAATCTACCTCCTCCTTCACCCTGGGGTGCTTACTAGATCTGATAGCAATAAGGAAGTAGAATAGAAGGGGTTGGGTGGGAGTCCTTAAAACTATACTTGCAGGACACTGTCATCTTGAAAACACAAGCGTGTGCATAGCAGTACCCAGATTTTGTCTCCTTTAGGACACTTACATTGGAAAAACATTTTATCAGATTTATCCTCAGTATCTCCTCACTGCTGCCTTTCCCACCTCACACACATTTCCACTTCTGTGTACTTTCTTAGTAGCAAAATTGATGCATCCAAACAGGCATTTATTGAAACATTGAAGAACAAGGCAAGCAGTGTGTACTGGGAGGTGAGTCAGCAGAAATGGAGCCAGATTTTGTGAATCTGAGTAAAAATCACAGGCACAGATACTACATTCTGTATCTTGAAAGCAATTTAGAGACGCTAATTCACTTAATAGGCGTGGTGGTGGTCTGGTGGTTGTGGCAGGTGTGTCTGTCCTTAGATCTGTGCATCAGTGGGGATTTGGGCTGAAGACAGGTTACTAGGGACTGTAAAGGTTAGAAAGATCAGGCCTTACAAATGCTCTCAGATCCCTTGCTCTCTTTTGTTATAGTTTCATTTTACAAAGAAACTTTTTTTGTAGGATAAACCGCTAAGGAAACAGGAAGCTTTGGCACACCCTAATGAGTTTAAGAGGGAGGCTATGTATTCTATCTCCAACTACTTTCATTCGGACTTATCCTCGCTTAATTAATATGGATGCTACGGCTAGAAGCCAGGATCCGCCTACAGAGATCCCCATCCCCATTCTGATCTTACACTATATTGGTTCTGAGGAGGTGCCATCTTTTTCCAACCTTATCACCTTATGGACAGCCTGTTCTGTTAAGGCAGCCTGTGTATGTGTTTTTTTGTTTGTTTTTTCCTCTCTTGAGTGTAGATGTTCCCTTTTCCAGGGAAATCACTGCACCTTTACTTAATAGTGTTGGTTGATTACAAAGGTGCAGTTAACATAAACAGAGAGTTTGGGAAGTATTGTTCCTCATTGTTGGAGGAATTGGGCAATTGTGAATGTGGTAAAGGTGATGTGGTTTTACGTATAGCTAAGTTTCAGTATAATGAACTAAAAGCCAACATGTATTTACTATCCTCAGTATCCTCATCCTCCAACATACCTTTTCTCAATGGCAAACCTGATATGTCAGGCATCTTTTGTAACTTTGGGGGAACTGGTAATTTCTTCCAGTAAGGCACTAATAATTAAATTATTCTGTATGCTTTCATGGTGTATGTTAGTAGATGTAGCATGGGGTTGGTCTAAGAGAGAGCCAGTGAAAAATTGTCTCTAGGGAGATCTATAGAGTCAAAGTTTAAAAAATAGTAATAGTTTTAGAGGAAAGGCATGAGACTTAACCTTTTTATAATTTCAAAATTCTTTTAGAGTTATTGTTAAAGAATGTCTGTGATCTTGGTGTTCTCCATCTCCTAAGGAGGTGGATAAGATGCAGAAGTGTTTTACATGAAACACCAAAAGTATTAGGTGTATTTGTTCCAAATCCATAGGATCTTAAGACCTGAGTTTAAGTCTAATGTATAATGTTCACTTTAAAGTATAATGTAAAATACAGTGTAAGACACAAAAGTCATCTTTAGAAAATAGAAGAACTGTATGTAAGCAGATAAGGAATAGTGTAAGCAGATAAGGAAAAATAGTTTTAATGGGATGGGAGCTTTGTTGTGCCATCTTTGATACACTTATAAACTGACAAGAACTTGACCCTTTCCATCAAAACAAAACAGTAATGTATAAAGTGCTTTTCAAAATTTCAAAAGTGGTTTTCTATACTTAGTATATTTATTCAAATAGTAATTGAGTGTGCCTACTCTGTACCAGAGCTCATTGCTAGGTATTAAATGCACCAATTACGATTTTTGTGGTTCTAAGTGATAAGAAACCCAGTTTAACTAACTTAAGCAAAAAGGGGAATGAATGTATTGGTTGGCACAGTTAGACGGTTCAGGATCTGAATTCTCCCCATCATCAGCTTGCTTTCTCTGTATCAATGCTTTCAAAAAAGGCTCTCCTCCTGGTGATAGGATGGCCACTAGTTTGTCACAGGATGCTTCCCAAAGCCATGTCTCTAGGTTTAGATCCACAAAGTGAAGTGATAATCTTCATCTAAGCATTTCCATCTGGTGAGTTCTGAAATGTACTCTGATTGGACTGACTTAGGTCACCTATTACCATCCCTTCTCCCCCCCTCCTCCAGTCTGTGGCCAGAGTAGAGTGATACACTGATTGGTTTAAGTTTGGTACATGTGATCTGATGCTAGGGTTTGAGGTTGAAGCTTACATAGACCAAATGAAAGTGAGTCCCCAAATGAAAATGGGCTCTTTTCAGAGCATGATTGAACAGTGGGAAGACAAACAACAAATAGCTGCTACATCAGGAAATTTATAGTCTAGTTTTTCATTTCATCCTTAGCATGACTTAGAAATTATGTATATTTTATTAGAGCCTTCCTTAATCACTCTTTAGACTTAGAGTTAAGGTACTAGAAGGAGCTAGAATTAAATCCCAGTTTATATGATATGATTCCTAGTCTAGTGTCCTCTCTGCTCTTTTACTCTGGCCCAAACCAAAACAAGTCCCTAGAGTTCTTGAATAGTTTGCCATTGATAGGCCCAGTGAGAAGGTAGCCCATTGTTTATGAAAGGTGAAATTAAATTCCTGACAATGTAATATGTGGTTTTGATTAAATTCAAGTATGACCATTTTATATACTAGGCAGCATAGTGGTGCTGTTAAGTGTACAGACCCTAGAGTCAAAATGCCTAGGTTCAAATCCTATTTTTGCCCTGTCCTAGGTATGTGACCTCAGTCATTTAACTTAGCTGTGCCTCTATTTCCTCATCTTCAAAATAGGGATAATAGGGGCGCCTGGGTGGTTCAGTTGGTTAAGCGACTGCCTTCGGCTCAGGTCATGATCCTGGAGTCCCTGGATCGAGTCCCGCATCCGGCTCCCTGCTCGGCAGGGAGTCTGCTTCTCCCTCTGACCCTCCCCCCCTCTCATGTGCTCTCTGTTTCTCCCATTCTCTCTGTCTCAGATAAATAAATAAAATCTTAAAAAAAAAAAAAAAAAAAGAAACAAAATAGGGATAATAGTATTACCTAACTTAAGAATTGTTGCGAGGATTAAATTATTTAACATATGCAAAGGTTAAAACTTCCTGGCACATAGCAAGTGTGCTAAATGTTAGCTATAATTATTATCATCACTGTTATCATCATCATCTTTGATATTGTGATAGACATGTGGATTGTGTGATAATGCAATAAAACAGATTTACATCTGATTGAATACCCTAATCATTAAGAAATTTAAATATATTCTCTATTCTTTTTTTTTTTTTTTTAAGATTTTATTTGAGAGAGAGGGAGCATGCGAGAGAGCATGAGCAGTGGGGAGGGATGGAGGGGAAGGGCAAGGAGAGAGGGAGAAGCAGGCTCCCCACTGAGCATGGAGCCTGATGCCGGGTTCAATCCCAGGACCCTGGGATCATGACCTGAACCGCTTAACCGACTGAACCACCCAGGCGCCCCTCTATTCTGTTTTCTAAAGATAAACTCTACTGTGTTTTACACTGTACTAACCTAGAGTATTAAAAGTGGATCTTGGGGCATCTGGGTGGTGTAGTCGGTTGGGCGTCTGGCTCTTTGTTTTGGCTCAGGTTGTGATCTCAGGGTTGTAAGATTGAGCCCTTTGTCAGGCTCTGCGCTCAGTGTGGAGTCTGCTTGAGTTTCTCTCTCCATCTCCCTCTGCCCTTGCCCCCCCGCTATAAAATGAATAAATAAATCTTAAAAAAAAAAAAAAGAGTGGATCTTAAGTGGGGGAGGGATCTAGTGGTAGGTCACATTGGTGTATGGTGACATCTATCCTGACCAGTATTTTCGGCAGTGATTTGGATGGAGACATAAAAACCTTTCCAAGTTTATAGAGTACATAAAATTATGATAAATAGCTAATATTATATAGATGGCAGTTAAGATTTGAAATTATTTTAACAGATTGGATAAGCAAAAAGATCAACCAAGATGAACTTTAACAGGATAATGACCAACAAAATGAATAAATGTGTTTCTACAGAACCTGTACTTGAATATCCTGGTGTGCCAAAATGAAATGCCTCCTGAGGTAACCCAGTCCTGTTTCAGATAACTCTTATTCCTAAAAAGGTTTTTATTATGTTTAGTTAACATTTATAACTCTGCCTCTTCTAACCAGTGATCTATTTTTTGTTGTCTGGGTATTTGCTCTATCCAGCATGACAGGCGTTCAGATATTTAGAGATAGTTACCAGGTACCTTCTTGTAATAGTATGGTATTGTATCATATTATATACTATAGTGATTAGGAGTGTGTAGTCCGCAGCCAGGCTGGCTGAATTTGATTCTTAGCTTTACTACTTACTAGCTGTGTGGCCTTATCATCTGTGCCTCAGTTTTCTTATGTGTAAAATAGTAATAAAAATAATATGTCTATGTCAAAGGGTTGTGAATATTAATATTTTTACATTTAAAGTATACTTTTCATGGGGTACCTGGGTGGCTCAGTCAGTTAAGTGTCTGCCTTCGGCTCAGGTCATGATCTCAGGGTCCTGGGATTGAACCCTACATTAGGCTCCCTGCTCAGCGGGGAGTCTGCTTCTCCCTCTGCCCCTCCCCCTGCTCATGCTCTCTCTCTCTCTCTCTTTCTTTTTTTTTTTTTTAAAGATTTTATTTATTTATTTGAGAGAGAATGAGAGACAGAGCACGAGAGGGAAGAGGGCAGAGGGAGGAGCAGACCCCCTGCTGAGCAGGGAGCCCGATGCGGGACTCGATCCCGGGACTCCAGGATCATGACCTGAGCCGAAGGCAGTCGCTTAACCAACTGAGCCACCCAGGCGCCCTCTCTCTCTCTTTCTTAAATACATAAATAAAATCTTTCCAAAAAAAGTATACTTTTCATAATAGTAATCCTAGGAGGAAAACTTGACAAAATCTTTTTGGATATAGGGGATACACAAGAAGGCAAGCTTTAAGGCAGATGATGACAACTACTACTACTAAATAATATAGTAGGTAATACTTACAAATACTGTGTGCCAGGCACTGAACTAAGGTTTACATGGAGTACTCCATTTGAACCTCATTTGTTAGGTGATGCAACTCTGGCAATTAAGGAATTTGTCCCAAGTTCTCGTGGCTAGTAAGTAGTGGAGAAGGGATTCATGCTTAGGTAATCTGATTTTAGGGCCTGAACTCTTAAATCATAACACTATGCTGATGGAGTGAGGTTAAAATTTCTGTATTTCTTTTCTTTTCTTTTCTTTTTTTTTTTAAGATTTTTATTTATTTGTCAGAGAGAGAGAGAGAGAGCACAAGTAGGGGGAGCAGCAGACGGAGAGGGAGAAGCAGGCTCCTCACTGAGCAAGGAGCCCGATGCGGGACTCAATCCCAGGACCCTGAGATCATGACCTGAGCCGAAGGCAGACGCTTAACGACTGAGCCACCCAGGCGTCCCATCTTTTTTTTTTTTTTTTTTTAAGATTTTGTTTATTTATTTGACAGAAAGTGAGAGCACAAGCCAGCCGGGAGACAGAGGGAGAGGGAGAAGCAGGCTCCCCGCTGAGCAGGGAGCCAGATGCGGGACTCAATCCCAGGACCCCAGGATCATGACCTGAGCCAAAGGCAGTGGCTTAACAGACTGAGCCACTCAGGCACCCCAAAATTTCTGTATTTCTTAAAATGGAGCATGGATAAAAAATACTGAGAAACACTGCCTTAGACATTTGATTAAAAGTGCTTATATAAGGCAGATGGAGAGATTTTGTTATATGTACTCAATTGAAATACAAGTAAAATGTATTAGTGTTACTATTATTTACCAAAGGGCTTTGTAACATGTTAGCAATGAAAGTAACCACTGTAACCACAGTAACCACATGATTCCTTCTATGTTTGTGAATTTTACTTTAGCTTTAGCTAATCATACAAATTCTTTCTCTTGCCTTGAGTCCTCATTGTGATACTTTATATTTTTTGTATGATTTTTTAATCTAGTGGAATAGAATGGATATCATGAGGTCCAATTACCCCAGATACCAGTTTGGCTTTCGAATATATTTAAACCACACTGGCAGTATTTTAACTCTTAGAAGGAGAGCCTTTGCTTCTTTCTAGTTCGATATTATCCACCATGTGTTTGTCTAGTTAAGTTGAATCATATGATAAGATGGTTCAGTACTTTAAGAAGTAAGCAGTTAGAAAGGAAAGCAAATCTTATGTTACATACATTTTCCCACAGTATAAAAAAAAAAACAGACAAAAAAGTAAAGCAAAGTTGAAGTCAGGGAGGAAGAGATGGATTCTAATGTGGCATGAGGAAACCTGAGAATGATAATAATGTTGATTCTCTTAATTTTGATGATTCACAGATGTATAGTTATGTTAAAACTCATTAAGTTATACTTTAAATACAGTTTATTGTATGTCAATTATACTTCAATAAAGCAATAAAAATATTATAGCACACATACCTTTCCACTCCTCCACCCCCCACACAGAGCAGACTTTTTTTTTTTTAAATATTTTTTATTTATTTATTTGACAGCACAAGCAGGGAGAGCAGCAGGCAGAGGGAGAGGGAGAAGCAGGCCCCCCACAGAGCAGGGATCCTGACACGGAGCTCGATCCCAGGACCCTGGGACCACGACCCGAGCCGAAGGCAGCCGCCCAACTGACTGAGCCACCCAGGCACCCCAGAACAAAGACTTCTGAAGAAATTCCTATAAACATGTCTTTGGATGTGTTAAGTATTTTTCTATTAAACATTAAGGAATTTTAACTTGAACTTATAGAAAGTAATTGTTGAAAATACGATATGACATTTATTCCCTTGATTTATTATGGCACCCTTAAAACTGTTTTATATCACGAGTGGAAAGTACAGGTGCTTTTACAATGACACCTGTTTGTAATGTCAGAAGAGGGAGGAACAGAGATTAAAGAAATCTTTTTTTTTTTTTTAAGATTTTTTAAATTTATTTGACAGAGCACAAATAGGCAGAGTGGCAGGAAGAGGGAGAGGAAGAAACCTGCTCACCACCAAGCAGAGAGCCCAACACAGGGCTTGATCCCAGGACCCCGGGGTTCACGACCTGAGCTGAAGGCAGATGCTCAACCGGCTGAGCCATCCTGGCATCCTGAGATTAAAGAAATCTTTATTGCTTAAGTTGGAAGTTTATAAGAAAATCCTAGCAAAACTATCCAATAGGAAAGATCTACACATCTGTACAGCTGACAAATTGGACTGACTGAATCAGGCCAATAGCCACATCAGTTCTATTCGACTGGTCCTGAGACCTTGTTTACCTTTAAGTAACTGTGACCTTTTATTCTACTGTGCAGTTAGGACTTACTTAAGTCTGCAAGAACTTAAGGGACCCATGCCATGGAATGTTCTTGACAGAAGGAAGCAGCAGTATTGATGATGAGACAGCTTCTTTTTACAAATCTTGGATTTCTGGGAGACAGAAAAATATAGTGGTAACGACTTTGGCATTAGACAAGTCTGGATTTAAATCCTGGTTCTCCCATGGCTAGCTTTGTGATCTCTTGGATCTCTTACTTAACGTCCCTGTTCCTTAGTTTTCTCATTTGTAAGTTGGGGCTAATAATACCTGCATCTCAGGTTATATGGGTTAAATGAGAATAATGTATATTAAGTGCCTAGCATAGTAAGTATTCAAAGAAAGAGAGCCATTATTATGACTGTTGCTGTTACGATCTTACTTCCTTGCAAGATAAACTTCTTGGAATATTTGTATCATTCATGCTAATTCAAAGAATTAGGAAAGAGAAGGAATCAATTTCTAGAGAACCTGAAAGACAGGCTTATATGAGAGCCTGCCTGTGTGGAAAATTGTTATAGAACATTTAAAAAAAATTTTTTTTTAAATTTTATCAGAGAGAGTGCACAAGCACGGGGAGCGGCAGGCAGAGGGAGAAGCAGGCTTCTTGCCGAGCAGGGAGCCCAATGCGGGACTCGATCCCAGGACCCTGGGATCATGACCTGAGCCGAAGGCAGACGCTTAATGACTGAGCCACCCAGGCGCCCTGCTTCTCCTTCTTTTGCTGCTGCTTCTCCTCCTTCTGCTGCTTCTCCTTCTCCTCTTCCTCCTTTTTCTTCTGCTTCTGCTTCTGCTGCTGCTGCTGCTGCTTCTGCTCCTCCTTCTTCTGCTGCTTCTCCTTCTCCTTTTTCTTCTCCTGCTTCTCCTACTTCTGCTGCTGCTTCTGCTTCTCCTCTTCCTCCTCCTTCTTCTTTTTCTTCTGCTTCTCCTTCTTCTTTTTCTTCTCCTGCTACTTCTGCTGCTGCTTCTGTTTCTGCTGAGGGTAAGCTGCAGAAATCATGACCCTTTATCCCCAGGTACTTCAGCTTTTATCTCCTAAAAACAAGGATAGTCTTTTACATAACAGTGTAGTTATCAAATGTATTTTAACATTGATGTGTATTATGATTTGATACACAATCCATATTCAAATTTTACTGATTGTTTTAATAACTATCCTTTATAACAATTTCTCCCCCAATCTAGAAATGAAATTTAGTTGTCTTTTCTTTGGAACAATCCCTCAGCCTTTCATTGTTTATCATGATTGACATTTTTTGAAGAGTAACAGGCCTGTTGTTTTATAGAATGTCCTTTAATTGAGGTTTGTTTGCTTGTTCCTCATAAACCCATACACAGTATGCTTTTTTGGCAGGTAATGTGTCCTCAGTGCCTCACAGCAGGAGGCATTATTGGTGATGTTAATTAACTTTGATCACTTAGCTAAGAGATTTTTTTCACTTTAAAGGTAACTCTTCCCTTTGTAATTAATAAGTAATCTATGAGGATTACTTCAAAATACTTGGTGATTCTTTGAAACTGTGTAAATATCCTGTTTGTTTAACAAACTTTCCCCCAGTGATTTTAGAATCCTAAGGAGCATTTTTGTATCATTAACATGTGGTTTCCTCAGCTGAATTGAGGTCCTCTTGAAATGTGACCTAAGCTGAAGGCAGCCGCTTAATGACTGAGCCACCCAGGCGCCCCAAGTTATTATTTTTAAGATTTTTTTATTTGAGGGAGAGAGCATGTGAGAGAAAGCATGAGCAGGGAGGCGGAGGGAGCAGGCTCCCCACTGAGCAGGGACCCTGACGTGGGGCTTGATCCCAGGACCCTGGGATCATGACCTGAGCCAAAGGCAGACGCTTAACTGACTGTGCCTTGGCACTTCTGATTAGGTGTTTTTAGTAGGCCTCTCAGACCAGTGAGGTGGGAGTAGTAATACAACCTGTGGATATTTACAAAGAGAAATTAATAACAATAATGAAGAAAAGTTCTCATCATCACTGGAAAACTTGTTAAATGTATTCCTTATTCCATTTTAATTTGCATTTGTGATGAAAGGACGTTTCTGGGTGGTGTTCATCTTTCACTTTAGACTCTGACATTTTTCATGTCAGCCTAATACTTAGCCAGGACTCATGGGTGTCACCTTCAGTTTCTAAGAATTAGGTCAGGTGTCTTGTAGACCTTGCCACTTTAGCCAGAGGAAAGAGAGGCACAATTGCAGTTGTTTAGAAGAACATTTTATTCAGGAGAGGTTATTAGAGGCAGTGAGGCAGAGTATAATGTCCTCGTTCTGTCTGGCATTTGTTTTGTTTTTCATTTCTGCTCTAAGGATCTTCTACCGTTCATGGAATCATGTCTTGGCAGAGATGGCAATTGATCATTAAAGTTCTTCTATCCCCAATTTCTGGCTGATACCTAAAATCATATCATTATTAAATTAACTTATTTGTGCAAATTATGATACCCAAGAAAAATGCAGATAACCTTACAGGGAGTTGGAGAAGTAGCACAAGCCAACATCTAAATGAAACATCAAATATTCAGAACTTTTCTGTGGTAGCTCGTGCTAGAAGCTCTCTGCTAAGTGAAACAGTAACAAAGTTTTCACTGGGGAAGGAGAAGCTTGGGTGGGGTTTTATTAGTAGGGGGCTCAGAACAGGCTTAAGGTGCTGACTCTGAAAGAGGACAGGGAAATGGGTATTGGAAAAGGAAGAGGAAGGACATTAAAAGATATAGAAAACTTCACAATTTTAATAGATGTAACCCTGTGGAGTGGTCTCTGAAACCTACAGAGCATTTAGAGTTAAAAAATCCAGCTTTGTTAAACCAGGAATTGGTGATGGCTGTCTCTTTTTTAAAAAGCTCTTTTTTTCCCCATCTGCGCCAAAAACGTACTTTTTACATTTCCTTGTACTTGTTATATCTCCAGATGTCCCAGGGATGTTATAAGGTTGGTGGTAAAAGTCTGTATAACTTTCTCAGCCAAGTTATTCAAATCTTTTACATTCAGTCAGGATATGAAATTAGCAGTTGGTATACAGGCTATATTGGTCAGGGTAATAATTTCCAGGGTCAGATGATTAATTGTGGCCATTGTTCCAGAGAGGCATTTCATTGTTTCTACTAGAGCATGTGTTTATTGAAGCTTTGTTGTTTTTGCCAGATGCAATTGGCTCATCTTGTGAAATGTGTGCTATGGAATTGATCTTTTGCTGAGTGTATCCATGTTAACATCTCTGAAATACTGGTGACAGACTTTTTCTCCATTTCAATGAGAAAAAATTCTTTTTCACTTTCTATGACCAGTTAAAAGAAGATGGATGCACAGAGTTCAGCCAAAATGAACACAAGAAAGAGGAGAAAAGAGGTACCTGGACCCAATGGGGCAACAGAAGAAGATGGAATTTCTTCAAAAATGCCACGATGTGCAATTGTAAGGAAGAGATTTCTTTGTTGAACACTTAACCTGGCAGGGGGAGGGTAGAAACTGATAGAAAATTGATGATATCAGTATGACAAGTCTTCTTAAATAATGGAAGGAGTGAATAGTAAGTGTGAATAGTATTTTCACAGTTGTTGGAAATGTTATGCTTTCTTATCAAATTGTAGCTCACAGCTCATTTGCAAGAGCTTTACATTGGAACTGGAAAAAGAACGTTAGAAAAAAAAAAGGATGTTAGGAAAATTTGGAAGTTGTGTGTATATTAGGCTAAAGATCAAATTAAAACTAATGGAATAGAGAAATTGGAGCAGTCCTCTGATCTTAGTATCGTCTCATGGTGTTTAGTTTTCTGTGTCTTGTTTTTTTTCTCCATTCCTTCACTCTATTACTGGTTATATCTTAGATGAGAGCCTTTTTCTATTACTGCCTACCTTGTGTTCCTTTAACCCTGGGACGTTATCTTGTATTTGCTAACTACTGCCAAGCCTTTGATGAAAGACCCCATTCCAAACTGCTCATCCTGCCTCAGTTTGGTACACTTCTTAAAGCTTCTCCTAAAGAACATGTCAAAGACCACATAAGCAATTGAAGTTATTATTTTTTTTTAAGATTTTTTATTTAATTATTTGACAGTGAGAGAGAGAGAGAGAAAGACAGCGAGAGAGGGAACACAAGCAGGGGGAGTGGGAGAGGGAGAAGCAGGCCCCCCGCTGAGCAGGGAGCCCGATGCGGGGCTCAATCCCAGGACTCTGGGATCACGACCTGAGCCGAAGGCAGACGGTTAACGACTGAGCCACCTAGGCGCCCCTGAAGTTATTATTGATATATAATATTATTATGAAATCCATGTTTTAAAATTCCAGTGAAAGGATTGTATGTTTCTGTGTTTTCTTTACCTATATTGACCATTAGCTGTTGATCAAACTGCAGTTTCCACTGTTTAGTTCTGGAGCTTCATGTAGTGCAAAGGGAAAAATATTTTTACTCTGACACAATTAACATTTGTTCCAAATCAGTACTCTATCTTGAGCAATAAAAACAACTGGATTCCCCCAGCAAGAGACATATGCTTTAGGCCTGATATTGATGATGATATTGATGGTAGGGGCAAGTGTGTTAGTTTCCTATTGCTGCTTAACACATTGCCACAACTGTAGTGGCCTAAAACTGTACAGATATATTATCTTATAGTTCTGGAGGTCAGAAGTCTGAAATGGGTTTCAGAGGGCTAAAATCAAAGTGTTGATAGGGCTGGAGGTTCTAAGGGAGAATCTGTTTTCTTGTCTTTTCCAGCTTTGAGGGGGCTGTCCCCATTGCTTTGCTCATGGTGCCAGCTAGCAATCACACCACTCTTACTGCTGCTTCTGTTATCACATCTCTGCTGATTCTGACTTTTCTGCCTCTCACTTACAAAGACCCTTGTGATTACATTGAACATACCTGAATAATCCAGGATAATCACCCTGGTTCAAAATCCTTTAATTTAATCATATCCGCAAAGCCCTTTTTGCCATGTAAGGTAACATAGTCCCAGGTTCTAGAGAATAACATGTAGATGTCTTTAGGGGACCATTATTCACTGTAGCAAGTATACTCAGAAAATGACTCGGCAGTAAATAAAACAGGCCATTGTTAATTTCTGAATGCTTCTTAGAGAATTCAGGTTAAGGAGATATGGTGATAAGCACCAATTCAGCAATCATTCTTGGAGTAGGACAGGTTATAACCAAGTAGTTGATACTTGTTGCCAGTCACAATAGCCAGGGATAGAGCAAAGGCCAGCTTAGTGGAATGGGATCTTAAAAGACTTAAATTTCTTGGTCCTTAGAATTGAGGAATTTCAATGCTTTAAATTACTTTGCTTCATGTATTCATGTCACAAATCAGTTGAGTGACTTCCTACTTATTCCACATTCCTCTCTAGTACACACTGGCTATTTAGTATGCACTAATGGTCAAAGATTCACTCGCCCAACAGGCTGTACCAACCCTAGTGAGGGGTGTCTGTTAAATAAACTTGTCTGTTGTCTCCATTGTACACTTGTATGTTCTATCTCTGACCCCTTTTCAGCTCTGTAGCAAAAGCAAACAAGATTTTTTTTCTCTTTTTTTTTTTAATAGCTCTATTGAGATCATATAATCCACCCATTTAACTATACAATTCAGTGGTTTGGGGTATATTTAGAGTTGTGCAGCCATCACCGCAACCAATTTTAGAATATTTTCATCACCCCCCAAAAAAGTCCCATCCCCATTCACAGTCACTTTCCATTACCTCCTAACTTCCAGCCTCTGGAAACTGCTATAGTAGTTCGGTCTCTATAGATTTGCCTATTCTGGACATTACATATAAATGGCATACATACATACATAGTCTTGTGGCTGGCTTCTTTTCGCTGAGCATGTTTTTAAGATTCATGTGTTTGTATGTCATTTCTTTTTGTTGACAAATAATATTCTATCTCATACCACATTTTACTTATCCACTCATTAGTTGACATTTGAGTTGAACAAACAAGATTTTATCACACACAATGTGCCAGCATGGCCAGTAGGTGATAGGAGTATAAAGATAAATAAGACCTTCCCTTTGAGAGATGTGAGCCTAATACGAGGCTCTATAGCTTAGAGCCCAGAAGAGGTTTTTTGTTTTTTTTTCCTTGCAAGGGGGAGAGAAATTGGAAGTATCACCAAGTATTAGTAGCTGGGGTGGTGGGTCAGAATGAATTGGAAAGAAGAGAGAAAATAATTAAGGAGGAATAATAAAGGTATAACTTTATGGCTAGTTTGTTTATAAGTATAAAGAATTTACTGATACAGATGTTTCTAAAGATACAATCAAAAAGAATCACAAAAATATTTATGAAGAATAAGACTTTTAGCCTATCTTAATATTTATCATATGTATAAATAAATCACAAATTGACAACAGTTCTGCTAATGGAGATAGATCTCACAATCTCATATATTGAGAACATCGATGTGCCAGTTGCTATGCATTGGAGATGCAAAGATGAAAAAATGACCGGGGCACCTGGGTGGCTTAGTTGTTAAGCATCTGCCTTCGGCTCAGGTCATGATCCCAGGGTCCTGGGATCGAGCCCCGCATCGGGCTCCCTGCTCCATGGGAAGCCTGCTCCTTCCTCTCCCACTCCCTGCTTGTGTTCCTTCTCTCGCTGTGTCTCTCTCTGTCAAATAAATAAATAAAATCTTAAAAAATATATTAAAAAAAAAAAAGATGACCTTGCCCTTAAGAAGCTCATAGACAGGGGCACCTGGGTGGCTCAGTCAGTTAAGTGTCTGCCTTTGGTTTAGGTCATAATCCCAGGATCCTGGGATCAAGCCTCATGTCGGGCTCCCTGCTCAGTGGAGAGTCTGCTTCTCCCTCTCCCTCTCCCTCTCCATCTGTGTGCTCACTCACTCACTCTCTCAAATAAATAAAAAAGAAGCTTCTTAAAAAAAAAAAAAAAGCTCACAGACAAATAGGGGAAATAGATAAATAATTAAGATACAGAATGAGGGATGCCTGGGTGGCTCAGTCAGTTAAGCATCTGACTCTTGATTTTGGCTTAGGTCATGATATCAGGGTTGTGAGGTTGAGCCACACATCAGGCTCTGCACTGAGCAGGGAGCCTGCTTAGAGTTCTCTTTTCTCCCTCTCCCTCAGCCCCTCCCCTGCTTGCATACTCTCTCTCCTAAAAAAAAAAAAAAAGCTAAATAGAAGAAAGAAGAGCAACAGATAAACTTGGATCTAGGGGTGGGGACAGTGGTTTTGGAAAAGCTTCATTGAGGAGATTATTTCTGAGCTGAACTTTGAAGGATAAATAGGAATTCAAGGAATGGACAAGGGGCACCTGGATGGCTCAGTTGGTTAAGTGTCTGACTCTTGATCTCAGCTCAGGTCTTGATCTCAGGGTTGTGAGTTCAGGCCCCATGTTGGGCTCCATGCTGGGCGTGGAACCTACTTAAAAAAAAAGTTCTCCAAGAAATGGGTAAGAGATAGAATATAAGTTCAAGTGTGAAATAATAGTATGTTTAACAAACTATGAGTAATATTACTAGAGTTTAAAGTTCAGAATAATAATCTGTAATAGATAAGGTAAGCAAGGGAGCAAAGGGCTGATTATGAAGGATCTTGTGTGCTGTGCTAAGGAGTTTGAACTTTATCCTGTGGATAATGTGATCAGATTTGTAGTTTAGAAGATCATCCTGATTGTTTTGGAAAGGATTAGTTGAAACAGGGATTGACAGAAACCAAAGGACTAGTTGTGAGATTGTTGTAATGATCCAGGTTGGAGATAATGAGAACTTAAACTAAAATTTTAAGTTTTTAAGGGGTAAAATAGACAATCCTTAGACATCGGGATGTAAAGGATGAGAGATGTTAAAGATGACTCCTGGATTTCAGTCTTAGGTAGATTGTATAGATGGCATGCTTCTTACTTAAAGTAGAAATACAGAAAGATGGTTTAGGAGAAAGATGATTTTAATTTAGTACAGGTTCAACTTAGAAGGTCTAGGAGACATGCAAATAGTGGTTAGATAGATGAGCTCATTGTTTACATTCATTGAAATGGCAATAGGAGTCAGGGAGAATTATTGCTTTTCTTTTCTCCTTCTTACCTCCCTCTCCCCCCTTCTCCCTTTCTCCCTTTTCCTTTTCTTTCCTACCTTCCCTCCTCCCTCCCTCCCTCCCTTCCTTCCTTCCCACCCCCAGGGAGTGGAATCTTTTTGTTCTGTTCCTTATCCCTTCTTTCTCACACCATGTGGTATTCCTCTTGACTTCACAGCCTTTCTCTAGCAATATGGAAAAAATTTAGATCTCAGTAAGACCTGTTAACCATTTGTGCAGCATGTTTGGGTAAAAGGGAAATGTTTCTCTGTCATTGTGAAAGTTTTTGCGGAAAAATGTTTAAGAATCCTTGGAAGTAGAGTACTGGGAAGCCAATATCAAGTTCTGGTCATAATCTGAGTTATCTCCATTCCCTATTCCTAAGGACACCAGAATCTCATCTCTTTCACTGGAATTTTGAGGAATAGTGAGTTAATATATGTGAACATAATCAGAAGTTTTTATGAAAGCAGTATTGTATTCAGAAGATCATTCATAATTTGGGGATGATGATCATTAATCGTTATAATAGTATTATAATTTGTATAGAATTAGAAACTTGATATAGCATCTAGAATCTAATCTCTTAGATTAATACAATTTAGTTAATTTTGTTGGCATAATGAAACCTGTGTGCCATAGAACAACATGAGCTCATGTTGTTGATGATGACCTAAATGTGTTGAGTGCCACTATATGTGAAACATTGTGCTAGTTACTTTGCATATGCTCTTTTATTTAATCCTTGTAGCCATCTTATGGAGGCATGTATTATATTCCATTTAATAGAAGAGGAAAGCTGTGATTTCACAACTATTAAGTGATAGAGTTGGGATTTATTTATTTTAAAGATTTTATTTATTTATTATGTTAGAGAGAGAGAGCACACAAGCAGGGGGAGCGGCAGGCAGAGGGAGAAGCAGACTCCCCACTGAGCAAGGAGCCCGATGTGGGACTCAATCCCAGGACCCCCTGGGATCATGACCTGAGCCGAAGGCAGATGCTTAACCGACTGAACCACCCAGGCGTCCCTAGAGTTGGTATTTAGATTTAAGTTTTTTCAAGTTCTAAATCCATGCCCTTTCATTTATGCTTCACAATCAGATAGTCAAACGACTTGAAAATAATATTCTGCAGGATTCCCTTGATATTAAAATGAAGGAGGTATGTTTTAGGAGAATAAAGGTAGAAATACTTAGTCCTACTTTCATAAGGCTTAGCTTCTAGAGACACTGTTTTTAGAAAGATATTTTTAGAAATACTATTCATTCTAACTGGATTTGAGAATGAGAAAGATTTTGCTGATCTGTTGTAGTTGAAGAACCTTAGGTTTCATTTTCTATACTTAGGAGGAATTGAAACCCTAGCCAGGAGAGATAATCTGCATTTGCCTTCTGCCTTGGAACATACACAGTATACAGGGAAGATCGAAGAAACAGCTGTAAAAGATAGAACACTTTTTTTTTAAAGATTTTATTTTATTTATTTTATATATTATTTATATATTTTATTTATTTTAGAGAGAGAGAAGGAGTGTGGGTGCGTGTGAGTGGGGGAGGGGCAGAGGGAGAAGGGAAGAGAGAATCCCAAGCAGAACTCTGTGCTGACCACGGAGCCTGACACGGGGCTCGATCCCAGGACCCTGAGATCATGACCTGAGCTGAAATCTAGAGTTAGATGCTTAACCGACTGAGCCACCCAGGTGCCCTGAAAGATAGGATACTTTAATGTATCTTTTTAAATTATTAAATTTAAAAATTATTAAATTTATTATTTAATAATTTATTATAATTATTAAAATTAAATTTTAAATTATTAAATTTTTAAATTGAGATAAAATTCATATAACATAAAATTCACTGTTTAAACCATTAAAAAGTGTACAATTCAGTGTTTTTTGTAGTGTATTCACAATGTTAATGCAGCCATCACCACTGTCTAATTCCAGAACATTTTCATCACCACAAAAAGAAGCCCCATATCTGTTAGCAGTCACCTTCCCCCATCCCCCCAACCTATCCCCTGGCAACCACTAATCTACTTTCTGTCTCTAGGTATTTGTCTATTTTGGACATTTCATATAAATGGAATCATATAGTATGTGGCCTTTTGTATCTGGCTTCTTATATTTAACATTGTTTTCAAGGTCCATCCAGGTGGTAGCATATATTAATACTGCATTCATTTTTACAGGTGAATAATATTACACATAGACATACCATTTTGTTTATCCATTCATCACTTTTTGGCTATCGTGAATAATGCTGTTATGAACATTATTCATGTATAGATTTTTTTTTTTTTTAAAGATTTTATTTATTTATTTGAGAGAGTGAGAGAGAGAAAGAGCACAAGAGGCGGGAGAGGGAGAAGCAGACTCCCCGCCGAGCAGGTAGCCCGATGCGGGACTCGATCCCGGGACTCCAGGATCATGACCTGAGCCGAAGGCAGGCGCTTAACCAACTGAGCCACCCAGGCGCCCTCATGTATAGATTTTTAAAAATACATATATGTTTTCAGGGGTGCCTGGCTGGCCCAGTCAGTGGACCATGTGATTCTTGATCATGAGGTCATGAGTTCAAGCCCCATGTTGGGCGTAGAGCCTACTTAAAAAAATAATAATAAAATAAAATCTTTGTTTTCATTCTCTTGGTTATATACCCAGGAGTGTAATTTCTGGATCATATGGTATTCTGTGTTTAACATTTTGAAGAGCTGTTTTCCAAAGTTGGGCACCAGTTTACATTCACAGCAGCAGTGTATGAAGGTTCCAGTTTCTCCACATTCTTGCCATCACTGTTTTTGCCAGTGTTTTTGCTCACAGCCATCCTAGTGGGTGTGAAGTGGTATCATTGTGGTTTTCATTTGCATTTCCATGATGACTAATGTTGTTGAGCATCTTTCCATGTGCTTTTTGGCCATTAGTATATCTTCTTTGGAGAAATGTCTAGATCCCTTTTCCTCCCTTCCATTTTCCATGGCCTAACCCTAGATCTTCCACAGTTTCTTTTCCTAGAGCTGTTAACTTGGCCTTCTCTAGATTAATGTTTCTAGCTTGATATGGGCTTAATACAGTGCTCAGCAGTTCCATTAGTCATTTGCTGATGCTCTGGTACATTTCCCACAACAGCTATTCCACATATTTTCTACTTTCCTCAAGCTTTCAGTCTCATTCCAACCTCACTGTTTTTCATAGGACATTTCATGTCCTTCTTACTATACTGATAACATTGAGGACATCAGATATAAATTTGTGTGTCTTTCCTCCTTTACATCTAACATTGTCCTTTTATCACCTTCCCTTCTTCTTTTAGAAAAGGGTGATTCTTCCTATTTCTGAAGCTAATACTTCCCCCCCACCCCCCCACCCCTGCTTTCCTTTGAAGCCATTCCCTACCATTTCTCTAGACTCTTCCTTCCTTAGTTATCTGTTTTTTCCTTCTCCCGTATTTTCAGTCTCTTTGGCTCCTTTTCCTCTGTCTTTGACATGTACAGATCTCCTTAACTTAAAAAAAAAAAAGAAAGAAAGCCACTTGCTCTTTCTGTCTCTAGGTACCTTTCAGTTTTTCTCATTCCTTTTATAGATACACATATCTAATGAGAGATTATTACTAATGTATTTCCTTTTCTTTTAATTTTCTTAAAGGCACTGGTGTTCTGACTTTTATTAATATATTCTAGAAGGTCTCTAATAGTCATTTAAATCTCCAAATTCAAAGACTTCCCTCAGTTCTCATTTTCTTTGATCTCAACTCCTTTTTTTTAAAACTTCCCCATTCCTGCTACTGTACTGCTGGTACTACAATCTTATTTTCAGTTCAGAAATTCATTGTAAATGCCTCTTTTTCCTCAAGTGACAGTATTTTCTCTCTCTTTTTTTTTTTAAGATTTTATTTATTTATTTGACAGATAGCGAGAGGGGGAACACAGCAGGGGGAGCGGGAGAGGGAGAAGCAGGCTTCCCGCCAAGAAGGGAGCCTGATGTGGGGCTCGATCCCAGGACCCCGGGATCATGACCTGAGCCGAAGGCAGATGCTTAATGGCTGAGCCACCCAGGCGCCCCCATTCTTCCTTCACAAAATCTACCACCCTTTCTACTCCCACAGCAACATTAATGGAAAAATCTGTAAGTCCATTTTCTTCTCCCTATAATAACCTGTAACTGGTCTCTTTCTGAATATGCAGAATAGCCAATGGTGTCCCAGTAAACTGGCTCACTGCAGAGGAAAAAACCCTCTGATAGGTAGCATTTGCTGATTTCTGTGGCTGAGATCAGACTACCAATGATTTAATAACTGGCCCACAAAATTCCTGAATATTTAACAACCAACTCCAGTACACCATTGGTAATAACTTTCAGAGATACAATAAAACCCGTCTTTGATCTACATGTACTATTGTTAATAAATACATTTTTTTCTATTTGTTTTACAGATTTTTGCCTGTTTTTATATAAAAATATATATAAACTTTATTGCTATAATTCATATACCATTATAATTCACATACCCATTTCAAGTGTGCAATAAAGTGTGCAGAGTGTGCAACCATCATCATAATCTGTTTTAGAACATGTTTATCACCCCAGGGAGAAGCCCTGTATCCATTAGCAGTTACTCTCCATTTCTCCCTAATCCTCCAAGCCCTGTATAACCACTAATTTACTTTCTGTATAAATTTTCCTATTCTGGATATTATATATAAATGGAATCATACAATAAGTGGTCTTTTGTGGCCAGCTTCTTTCACTTAGCATAATATTTTCAAGATTTTAGGATCCCTGTTGTGGCATGTGTCAGTACTACATTCCTTTTTATGCCCAAATGTCATTTGTTTCTTGAGGTATAACTTAAATATAATAGAGTGCACAGACCTTGAGTGTACAGCTCAATAAATTTTTACATATGTATATATCCATGTAATCACCAGTATTCCCAGAAGACTCTCATGCCCCTGCTTGTCAGTATCCACTTTACCCAAATTTCCTCCTTTTCCTGTGGCTTCTAGTCATCATAGATTAGCTTTGCCTGTTTTTGACCTTTATATAGATAGAATCATAAATTATGTGTTATTTTGTGAATAGCATATGTTTTTAGAAACACAAACTACTGTTAAGCAACTCTGAGTACTCACTTCTAGAGGATAAATTGTCTAATCTGTAGAGAAATCTCTACTAACTAAAGAAAATTGTATATTTGGGTCATTGGTCTATTCTTATCTCCTTTAAAAAATGTTCTTAAATTGGGGCACCTGGGTGGCTCAGTCGTTAAGCGTTTGCCTTCAGCTCAGGTCATGATCCCAGGTTCTTGGGATTGAGCCCCGCATCGGGCTCCTTGCTCAGTGGGAAGCCTGCTTCTTCCTCTCCCACTCCCTCTGCTTGTGTTCCCTCTCTCGCTGTGTCTCTCTCTGATCTTTTAAAAAAAATGTTCTTAAAAAGGATAGCACACATATGTACCCATGTCTCCTAAAAATGAATGTTTTATCTTTATAGCTTTAGCATATCTTAAACTAAGCTTATTATATAAGTGATTTTTAAAAAGAAATAGTTTTTTTTTAAGATTTATTTATTTTTAGGGAGAGAGCGAACATACAGTGGGGAGGGACAGAGGAAGAGGGAGAGAGATAACCTTAAGCAGGCTCCCCACTCACAATCCTGAGATCATGACCTGAGCTGAAATCAAGAGTCAGACGCCCAACCAACTGAGCCACCCTGGTGCCCCAAAAAGAAATATGTTTTAATTTTAAAACCTAATCTTAAAGGACGCCCGGGTGGCTCAGTCAGTTGAGTGTCTACCTCTTAGTTTCTGCTTGGGTTATGATCTCATGGTGAACCCTGAGTCAGGCTCTGCATCCAGGGTGGGAGTCTGCTTGAGGATTCTCCCCCTCTGCCTCTCTTCCTACTCACGCTCTCTTTCTCTCTCTCAAATAAATATATAAATCTAAAACCTAATCTTAAAAAATCCATCCTTATCTGAAAAGAAAACAAAACAGTGTCTTCCCAGTTCCTGGATTCAGCCCCATCATAATGTGATCTATTTAGAATTTAAAATTCTAAGCAAACATTACTACAGCCCAACAGAAATTAAAAGAATTATAAGGGAATGTTATGAAAAACTGAATGCCAAAAAATTTGACAATTTAAATAAAATAGAAATTCCTAGAAAGAGACAAATTACCAAAACTGACCCAAAATGAAATAGAAAATCTGAATGGACTTATCCCAAGTTAAAAAAAAAAAAAATTCGAATTTATTTTTAAAAATCTTCCCACAAAGACAAGCCCAGTCCCAGATGCTTCATTGGTGAATTCTTTCAAACTTTAGGGAAGAAATAGTTCCCTGTTCTGAACAGTTTCTCTGCTATTTCAGAGAATATTTTCTATCCCATTTTATGAAACCAAACATCAAAGCCAGGCCAAAAATAAAAACAAAAAACAACAACACAAGAAAAGGAAACTATAGTTCAAAATTTCTCACAAACTTATATGTAAAAATTCTTAACAAGATATTAACAAATTCAGGAACATATAAAAAGATTTATATAGTATGACCAAGGGGGAATTTTACTCTGGAATGCAAGGTTGGTTTGACATCCTAAAACTCAATCTAATACACCAGAAATAACAAAAGACAAAACCAGAATATGATTGTTTTAGTAATGCAGAAAAAGCATGTGACAAAATCCAACACCTTTTTATTATAAAAACTCTCAACAAATTGCAAAAACAATTTGTTTTTTTGATAAATGGCATCCACAAAAAACCTAGTTAACATAATATTTAATGGTAAAAGATTGCATGCTTTACCCCTAAGATTGGGAAAAAGGCAAGGATATTTGTTCTTGTTACTTCTGTTTAACATTGTGCTAGAGATTCCAACTAAGGCAATAAGGGATAATAAAAAGGAAATTAAAGGCATCCAGATTGGAAAGAAGTAAAATGTCTTTAGTCACAGATGACATGATCTCATATGTAGAAAATCCTAAGGAATGTACCAAACAAAGTGCTAGAACTAATAATTGAGTTTAGCAAAGTCACAGGACCAAGATCAAAATACAAAAATCATCTGAAATTATACACACAGACACAACATTTGCACATATAAATCAATTTGCATTTCTATAGACTAGCAAGGGACAATCCAAAAATAAAGTTAAGAAAAACAATTCCCTTCACAATAGAATCAAATAGAATAAAATACTTAAGAATAAATTTTTTTTAGATTTTTTTATTTATTTGACAGAGACACAAAGAGAGAGAAGGAACACAAGCAGGGGGAGTGGGAGAGGGAGAAGTAGGCTTCCCGCTGAAGAGGGAGCCCGATGTGGGGTTCGATTCCAGGACCCTGGGATCATGACCTGAGCTGAAGGCAGATGCTTAACCATCTGAGCCACCCAGGCGCCCCAAGAATAAATTTTTAAAAAATATTTTATTTATTTATTTGAGAGAGACAGCACAAGCAGGGGGAGGACCCCAGAGGGAGAGGGAGAAGCAGGCTCCCCACTGATCAGGAAGCCCGATATGGGGCTCGATCCCAGGACCCTGGGATCATGACCTGAGCTGAAGGCAGATGCTTACCTGACTGAGCCACCCAGGTGCCCCAAAAATAAATTTAACAAAAACTCTGAAGTAGGGCTTTCCTCTGTAGAGGAAAGAGCATTCCTGCATTCTTATTTCAGCTTTGCCTCTGAGTAATTGCATATAATTCATACAATTTCTTTGAACCTTGTTTTCCTCATCTTTAAATTGAGAATTATTGTGCTTCTTGCCTCACAGGGCTGTTATGAGCATTAGAATATATTTATAGTGTAAAGCATTATACAGTGATAATCATACTTAATAAAGCATACAGAAGCTATTTGCCTTCCCAGTCCCCTAGTTGAAGTGGTATGAAAATGTACTTAAGGGGGCGCCTGGGTGGCTCAGTTGGTTAAGCGACTGCCTTCGGCTCAGGTCATGATCCTGGAGTCCCGGGATCGAGTCCCGCATCGGGCTCCCTGCTCGGCAGGGAGTCTGCTTCTCCCTCTGACCCTCCTCCCTCTCATGCTCTCTGTCTCTCATTCTCTCTGTCTCAAATAAATAAATAAAATCTTTAAAAAAAAAAAAAAAAGTGAGGAAAAAAAAAAAAAAAAGAAAATGTACTTAAGAACCTTGGCAATTTCCAGGGCGCCTGGGTGGCTCAGTCCTTGGGCGTCTGCCTTCGGCTTGGGTGGTGATCCCAGGGTCCTGGGAGCAAGCCCCGCATCGGGCTCCCTGCTCACTTTGAAGCCTGCTTCTCCCTCTCCCACTCCCCCTGCTTGTGTTCCCTCTCTCGCTGTGTCTCTCTGTCAAATAAATAAATAAAATCTTAAAAAAAAAAAAAAAAGAACCTTGGCAATTTCATCACATAGAACAGGGTCGGGTGTTGTGCCAGGTAGTGGAGGAGCCATTATTCTGGACCCAGTTAGTTGGGACTATGCTTAGTTTCCCATCCACCTCGCTCAATATTACGCTGAAATCACCAGTAAGACATTTATCTTTCCTATCATGATTTACTGATTTACCCATTTGGTAAAAGGTTGCAACTTTCACTTGTCATTTTAAAATGCCTTTTTTTCTTTTGTTATGGCTTTAGGAGGAACTTAATACCAGTATATTGAATAACTGATTGTTCTTTAAAGTTGCCATTTTTTGAGTATTTCAGTCTATACCATTGAATTTAACTTTCTTTTCCTTCACTTTCCTCTTCTTAAGGGCTTACAGCAGCCAGCTCCTTTTTCTGACGAAATTGAAGTTGACTTTAGTAAGCCCTATGTCAGGGTAACTATGGAAGAAGCCAGCAGAGGAACTCCTTGTAAGTAAATGCCTATTTATACTGTTGTTTTACTCTTGTTTTTAGCATTCAATTGTATTTATCAAACATACATGTACTTTCTGTATTTTTTCCTCAGTTTACTTGTAAAGTTTAGTTAGGGGAGGGTTTCCTCCCATCTCCCAGTTGTTCTATTTGGGAAAAATAACTGTACTCCATAAAATTTCATTTTTTCTTCTTCTTATAAACTTGTTTCCTGTGATGTTGTTACAGCTTGAGATATAGTGGAACAGAGATAATAGGGCATTAGCCCGAGCTGGATTATAATCTCGTCTGTTTTTACAAAGGTCCAAAAATATGTTAGGCTGTCACGTTTTTAATAGCCTTCAGAATTGTCCCCCAGATCTCCCTTTCTATAAGTTAGTACCCTAGCTATGATGCTGCTTTAGGACAAAAATATTCCTAAGTGGGGAAATTCTTATCACTTAACTTTATCTTTACTGATATTTTTTAGGTTTTTTTTTTAAATACTCACTTTATTATTTTTAAAACCTATACTCTTTATTTCTATGCTTAGTTTACATCATTAATGAGCTATTTTTGACTACATAAATTATTAATATGTATTCTAGATACTCTTCCTGTTTTGGACAAGTGGATTTAGGGATCCTCATAAAGAGAACCTTCCTTGAGTGTTAGGAATATAAAGCCCTATAGGCAGCTGTCCTTACTTATTTGTAAATTCTCCAATTCTTTTTTTCAATCCTTTTTTGGTTCTTTCCATTACTATGGTAAGTGTTCTGTCTACTCTGTAAATGTAGGCCTGCACTCAAACCCAGGCAAGTACTAGGGAACAAGAGGTAGTTACAGCCACAAGTCTATACATTTCCACTAGATAGAAGATATTTGTGGTTACTTCTTTTTTTTTTTATAAAGGTTGTTTTTTGTTTTGTTTTTGGTTTTTTTTAAAGATTTTTATTTATTTATTTGACAGAGAGAGACACAGTGAGAGAGGGAACACAAGCAGGGGGAGTGGGAGAGAGAGAAGCAGGCTTCTCAGAGCAGGGAGCCCGATGTGGGGCTCGATCCCAGGACCCTGGGATCATGACCTGAGCCGAAGGCAGATGCTTAACGACTGAGCCACCCAGGCGCCCCTGTGGTTACTTCTTAATAGTGTTAGTATGTTTGCTCTCTGTTGTAACTGAAGAGTAGCAAAATATGAATAGACATGAATGCTGGACAATTTCAGGCCAGGGATCCCAGTACTCCTTAGCTATTTCTTGGCTATATGGAGCATAGCTTTTGAGTCCTCAAAATTCCAGAGAATGCTTTCTTTTTGCAAAAGTGTTTAGATGTAGCTCATGTTGATCACGACCCTTCTGACTCATGATGGTATTTTGGACTTGGCTCCCCTTGAGTAATAAGCAGGCCAGTGGGGCAGGGCAAAATGACAACAAAACAGTGTAGTGGTATCAGGTCAAATTTCAAAATGCCATCAAACAGTGCAAGGATCACATTCACATGTGATAGTAGACCTGTTGAAGGCAAGATCTTTTCATGTGCTCTCTAATAACACACATTCAGAATGTAGTACTTCACTCAGATCTGATCACATTGGCTATATTACCCAGCTTATTGCTAATCTACAAATCACCTGTGGTACATAAAATGTTTGTGTGTGCATGTGTACTATTCCCAAGTTTTAAAGCTTATAGTTAACAAGCACTAACTAATCTAATTTTTAACAATTTTAGAATTAGAATTTTAACAATTTTAGAATTTTGTAAGTCATTTTTTGAGATTATCTACTTTATCATCTCTTCATTATATACATGAAGAAATTGAAGTCCTCAGAAACTAAGAAGTGAGAGCTTCCCTATAATAAAACAAATAATTAGTGATAGAATTGAAACTAAAACCTAAGTTTCTCCATCTTTGTGTTCTTTTCACCCTGGAGTGATGCTGCTCTTTGTAGACATTAGTTATAAAAAATAGAAGGCCATTGGCAAACTGATTGCATTTTAAGTGGAACAAAGAGTCACAAATTAGCCTATAAAGTTGGCTGGTCTAATTTGGTCTCCAGTTTTTCTCCTATATCTCATTCTGTCTGTTCAGTCTTAAGTTAAATAACCACGTGACTATTCATGCCAGTGTTGGACAAGGAGTAAACTAATAAAGAATCTACACATGCCATGATTAGTAAATTTTATTTTATTTATTTATTTTTTTTTAAGATTTATTTATTTATTTATTCATGAGAGACAGAGAGAGAGAGAGAGAGAGAAGCAGAGGGAGAAACAGGCTCCCAAGGAGTAGGGAGCCCGATGCGGGACTCGATCCCAGGACCCTGGGATCATGACCTGAGCCGAAGGCAGACGCTTAACCATCTGAGCCACCCAGGCGCCCTGATTAGTGAATTTTAAACCAATAACTTGTACAAGGGTCATCCTTCCCACCCCACCCCCCCAACACCATGTCTTCAGTAGGGAGGTTAAGGGAATACAAGAAAGGAGTTGGTATAATCTAGGAGAAAACTCACTACCCAGAGGGAAAAAAAATATAGCTTAAAAGATGAAAAGCTTCTTTCTTTTGGAAGATGAAAGAAAAAAGTCAGCAATATGTTTTCTAGGAGAAAGGGAAAAAAAAGGCAAAGTCTGAAGGGCAATGGAATCTGTTAGGGGCAAAAGTTTTGGTGATAGGTATTTGAGAGAATATATCAAAAGATGCAGTAAATTGAAACACAGACCTGTTCTGCCTAAAGGAAAACATATTTATTTAGCCAACAGTAGTGCAAGGACTATAATTTATAAAACAAATCAGGACCATTTTGAAAGTGAAAGGGGGTTGCTCTTAATAATAAGCTGAGACAATATATAAATCAGGGTTTGGTCATCCTGGCCAGTAGACACTTGGTAAGAGAATGAATAACTCGTGCTTTTCCCCACATTTTCTTATTCAACAGTGTTCCTTTCTGGCCATTTGGTTACTATATTAGCCTGGGTTTGCTAAAGACTTGGGGGTAAGTCATGGGGAATTGAGAGTTTAGGAGGCTGGGGAAACACTGAAGAGGGCAAGAAGCACATCTGGAATTTGGTCTGAGAAACGGTTCGGTGGTGACTTGGCCTGATAACAGGTTGATTAACCCTGGCAAACAGCCAGTAGATCAACAGCATTCTGTACTACTGTACTATTTCCACCACCCTCATCTCGCTTTGCCCATGCTATACGCTAATGTCAAAGAAACAACAACAAAATATTCTTAATTTTTGTATTCTATGCTTTGTCTTTTAGGATCAAAAAAAGTGAGATCATAGTCATGCTGGACTTGTTTAGGAAAGATGGAAGTATGTTAGTTACTTCATGGTTATGATTTCTAGGATGTAGAAGACAGATTAGGCTCCTCAGATTTTGTTTTCTTTTGCTTTGTTTTATGGATGAGGAAACTGAGTCTTAAAGAGGTTAAGATTACAGAGGAAGGAGGCTGGTGGTTAAGTTGGAGCTGTAATTTTTCTGACTCTTAAATCCATTATATTACTTGTTTTTCGTTATATTGGCATATCTGTTTTATTTAAAAATTTAATTTCCTATATTATAAACCAATACATTCCCATGGCCTAACATTAATAAAGTACAAATAGAGTACAGAGTGAAATGTCTTCCTATTATCACTATCTCACAGCCACACACTGTCCCTCCCTCCCACCCTTTTAGTAGGTGTATCATGGTACATTCAGTCCTTCCATTGAGATTTAGGTTGTTTCCAAACTTTGATTATTACAAACTATGCTGCAATGAATAACATACATATTTACAAATCTATCTGTGAGAAAAATTCCTAGAACTAGAATAGCTGGGCCATTGTAGGTGTAGCTGGGCCATTGTAGGAGATAAAACATCCGATGACTTCAGGTACTTTCCAGAAAAAAAGGGTAAAAGCATTTATCTTTTGATAGATATTGTCTAATTGCCCTTTTTTAAAAGATTTTATTTATTTATTTGAGAGAGAAAGCATGTGCATGCTTGGCGCACGAGTAGGAGAAGGAAGAAAGGGGCAGAGGGAGAGGGAGAAGCAGACACCCTGCTGAGCAGGGAGCCTGATGCGGGGCTCCAGCCCAGGACTCCCGGATCAAGACCTGAGCCAAAGGCAGATGCTTAACCAACTGAACCACCCAGGCACCCCTCTAATTGCCCTTAAAAGAGTTACCAATTTATGTTTCTATCCCCAGTGTATGATTTCTCAGTTTAAAAGCTAGTTATTTATCGATACGGCTGTCTGGAAAGAAAAGTCCACAGACCTTTTGAGAACCAGTTTTCTCCCCCTTGATCCATTGTCCTCAAGACAGGAAGGAGAAGATGTATCTTACCCCTACCTTCAGTATGGTATATCTGATGAGGCTCCCCTTCTTTCCCAGAATCATGTAGCTGCTCCTACTGTTATTTTCTGCTGCTATAGTTAAATACTCTTCTTTTATTCACATATGGGAATATGTTACTAGGACTTGTTAGATTTATTATTTGAAGCATTATGTCAAATCCATTCTCAGTGTGTTTGTTTGGCTTCGGTATTAGTCTTGTGCCCCCAAGAGATCATTCATTACCTGGATTTTCTTTCATAGTCCACTACTACTAAAAATAGACAATCTGTTCTCTGTTATTCTCCCTAATGGAGAGAAGAGGAAAAACTCTAACATAAAGTCCTATAAGATTGATATTTGACTTTTAAATACTTAGTATATCACCTCTACTGAGAAAGTATAACATCACGCTCACTGTCAGGGAGAAATACTTGAAGGAATCCCATCTGTTATCACAGAGCAGGTATTGAGGGTGACTGGGACTGAGAAGCAATAAATTGGTAACTGATACCTTCACCCTTTCATCTTCCCTGTCTCACCTCTCTGGATCACTTCTTACTCACTGGCCAATTGGAGGGAGGTTTATTTTCAAAGCAAAGCTTAGTTATTAGTAATCAAGGCAGCCTGAAAATGAGAGAGCAAGCAGCAAGAGTATAGCTTAACTGATACTCTGTTTAAACATGACTGAAATTTAAGCATAAGCTGAAGGTGAGGATTTTGAAGTTTAGGACATATATGTTATGTAACTCTTCCCATTCACTTTTTTTTTTAAGATTTTATCTATTCATTTGAGAGAGAGAGCATGAGTGAGCAAGCAAGAGAGCACAAGTGGCAGAGGGAGAGGGAGACGCAGGCTCCCTGTTGGGCAGAGAGCCCGATGTGGGGCTCGATCCTAGGACCCTGGGATCATGACCTGAGCTGAAGGCAGATACTTAACCGACTGAGCCACCCAGGCGCCCCTTCTCATTCACTTCTAAAATAACTTCAAGAAAAAGCAATCATGAAATCCAGTTACACAAGCAGGTTGATGAAATCAGGCTAACAGAGAGTCAATGGATGTGATGTCCAAAAAGAGTCTTTGGAGCCAAGGAAGTCTGTGATATTATTCCTCACAACCCCAACCCATCCTTCCATTAGGGTGAATATCCAGAGAACACCTTGAGAAAGGGATGTGCAAGGATGGAACACAGTGCCATTTCTATTTGTCAAATATGAAGTATTGAATCAGTGTGTTTTTTGTAATAAATTCTTTCCTTTGGATTTAGGTGATAGGCCTGTGAGAGTTTATGCCGATGGAATATTTGACTTATTTCACTGTGGTCATGCCCGGGCTCTGATGCAAGCAAAGAACCTTTTCCCTAATACATACCTCATTGTAGGAGGTAAGAAAACATCTGATGACTTTAGGTGCTTTCCAGAAAAAAAAAAAAAATTATAGTAGCCTTTTTCTCCTCTTGTAACATGAATACTGGCTCTTGGTTTGGTTTTTAAATGAGGAATATAGAACAGCCTCTCTAAAACATGAAGTATATGAATTATATAAACCTGGTGAGAGAAGCTCCAAGCTCTTTGACCTGAGATGTCCAGTTTTTAATCTCTGTTTTTAGCTGAGTTTCTGTAGTTTGGGGAGCAGCAGTGACCCCTATTGCCTACTTAAGAACAGCATTTATTCTAGATTTCGGTTTGTCTTTTTTTTTTCCTTTAGACTTTATTTATTTGAGAGAGTGTGTGAGGGGGGTGGGAGGAGAGAGAAGCAGAGAGGGAGGGAGAAGGACAAGCAGACTCTGTGCTGAGCATGGAGCCCAACAGGGGTCTCGATCCCAGGACCCTGAGATCATGACCCAAGCCGAGACCAAGAGTCAGATGCTCAACTGACTGAGCCACCCAGGCATCCCTGTTTATCATTTTGAATCAACTGAAGTGCAAAAGTCTGTTAAGCAAATATTATGTGGTCCAGTACAGTCTTAGGAAAATATAAGAAAACATTTTTAAAAACTTAAGTGATGCAGAAATTCATAGCAGGTTAATTTCAGAGCCAAAGATTTTAGGCCCTTGTTGTATCCTCTCCTCTCCACAAAGTGTGAACATGCTTTTTATTGAGCATTGGTCTTGAAGATGTATCTTGGATTAGGAAAAGCATTGTTACTCAGACTGAGCTGTATCCAGAAAATTCTTCTCCGGGTGGGAAGATTGGTTGTAGTCCTAGGAAACGGGAGAGGTTGGTGACTGAGGATTGGTTAAGCGAAGGGACTTGGACTTACAACTTTATGACGTGGGAACTCAGTTTGCAGCGATGAACTTACGCACAACTTCAAAGGCTTCACGGTGATGAATGAAAATGAGCGCTATGATGCAGTGCAGCACTGCCGCTATGTGGATGAGGTGGTGAGGAATGCCCCCTGGACCCTGACACCAGAGTTCCTGGCAGAACACCGGGTAAGAAACTCAGCACATGGTCCCATTCCTTGTTCTGGAATTCCCTCAACCCTCAAGACTTCTGGGCTTGGGGTAGTTTTCCACTAGCCTTTTTTAAATTTTATTTTATGCTCTATGTAAATTTCACATAGAAGAGATGACAGTGATATTACTAATGCTACTAATCATCCCTAACATTTATATGGGGTTTGGTGGTTTACAAGCACTTTTACATCCATTAATATTTCATTTGCTCCCCAAAACAATCTTATTGGGTAGCTATTATTTCAACTATACATATGAGAACAGAGCCAGAGAAACCAAATGACCTGGTCTGGGATACACAGTAGCAGGGCTAGAAACTGAACTCTTCAGTTAAGTGATTTTTATACCCCCACACTATGAATGTGTTATTAGTAATCCTTTAGAATATACGGTCCTTTAGAATATACAGAGCCTCAGCTATGCTCTCAAGGAGTTCCAGGAAACATAGACTTCTCTTATGCTGACTTAAATCTAGTTTCAGGGCTTTGATTTTGGGCTAGAAGTTGTATGGGATCAGAAACTGGGAGGTTTCCCACTTTTGCTCATTGAGTTAGTAGTATAAAACCCCTCACTCCTTTTAATTCTCACATGTTAAAGAAACAAGTTTCCTATAAATGGCGGGTATAAAAGGTGAGAAGGGTTTATCAGGTCAGGTCGAGGTCCCCAAGCTTGAGGAACCAGCAAGCATATTGTCAGTTCTCAGCAGGGGTATGTGGAATGTCAAAGGTGAGTTGTTCGATGAGGCAGAAAGAACAAAAGTAGCCAAAGTGCTTCAAAAGCAATACTTGGGGGTAGGCCTGAAGCTAAAGGGTATTTGTTAAAACTTTTGGGATTAGGACAGACCTTTTATAGTTCTCTAGCTTTTCTATATCAATACTTGACAGCCAGTGGTACCAAAGGTGATGAATAAGATTATTCTCAGCAACCACAGCCAGGCAGGCCCAGGCAGAAGAGGTTAGAGGAACTTTTAACTTCCCATTTCTCCTTTGTTAGCAGTGAATCCTCAGCCAGCAGTCTTACTTGGCCACCATTCTTATTTTCAGTTTGCTGCCTATCGATCCCTGACAAATTGTTCATAGGTAATCAGGATGTTAGCTGAGAGTCTCTGACACATTCTTGATAGACATGCTTCACACTACAGTGGCTTCTGGGAATTAGGTATAGTAGTTGTATTAGCAATTACATTAGTAAAGGGCATATGGCCTACTCAGGAATGACCTTAGCATATCTCTCTGAAAGATTATTGATCCCAGTGCTATTGATCTCTTTTCACTGTTGCAAGAGGTATTGACAGTAGTAAAATGATAGAGCCCCAGACCTAAAGGTCTTTTATGGCTTTGAATTTTACATTCCTCAGGAGTATAGATGTATCTGTTCTAGTAAAAGGGCTCTTGGTTGCTATTTTTATATTCCCACTCATCTCATGGACTGAGAGAAAAACCAGCTAAGGAAGAAGTGACCTCTTTTGCATATTTTTAGAAACTCTTATTTGACCAATCTTTATAGACCCAGGAGGATGGGGAGATTTCCTTTCTTCTTTCCTCAGCTCCGCTCACTAACTAACACACCAGCAAATCCTCTAGTTGTGTTTACTACAGCGTGATGACTGGTGTGCAGTGTGAGGGTAGCGCTTCCAGTAGACCAGGAGAATTAGCTAAAAAAAGAAACTGGTCAACTTCATATTTATGAGTGATAAATAATTAGATTGGGTGGCTTGTGAATGAGTCACAGAATTTATGAAGCAAAGCAAAGAGAGATAAAGAAAAAAAGTCCATTTGAGGCCTGGCCTCCCCTTGTCCTTTATCTGGATCTGGGGGAGTATTTACTGGAAGAGTATTTTCTGGGGGAATATTTACTGGTTCTTTTTGATGGCAGTGATCCTGGGTTTTACGTGATTTTTCCTTATTTCAGATTGATTTTGTAGCCCATGATGACATCCCTTATTCTTCTGCTGGGAGCGATGATGTTTATAAGCACATCAAGGAAGCAGGTGAGTAAGCTGATGTACATCCTCACTTTATGGAGTCTCAGGGGCAGTAACAGAGATTTAATGACATTGCTACTTTACAGAGGAAAACTTATACACTTAGAAATTCAATATACTTTCAGTCACACTTAAGATGTTTATGTGAGCATAGCACTGATATCCATCAATTCTCAGTCTAAACATCTACTTTTGATATCTCTTTTAATTTTAGGAATCTCTCTCCCAGGCCCATATTTTTTTTTAATATTAGGGCCATATAGTTCTTCCTTTCCTTACCCCTAGCCTTTGATTCAGTCCTCTTCCTGTATGTCAGCATCTCCAGACTTCACTTAGAAGATCGTTTTTTGAGGAAAAGAATGTTGCTCCCAGTGTCCATCTAGTCCTACTGCCTGGGTTAACCAGAATGTCACAGTGTTTGTATGTGTTCTTGGATTAGGTATGTTTGCACCAACACAGAGGACAGAAGGTATCTCCACATCAGACATCATCACCCGAATTGTCCGGGATTATGATGTTTATGCCCGACGGAACCTACAGAGGGGCTACACAGCAAAGGAGCTCAATGTCAGCTTTATCAATGTGAGTTCGACTTCATCCCAGAGTTCCCTGGCCCTATAGGACACATGTTTGCCTCCTACTTTATCTGAGCTAAAGTTGCTTTTCAGTCTGCTGTAATTATCACCTCCAAAATTCAATGAATGCCTCTTTGCTGATTACACTGTGCTAAGCTCTTTACAAAAAGAATAAAACAGAGGCATTCTCTGCCTTTATGGTCTAGTATCAACACATTGATATAAAGACACACAGCCAATTAAATAAGAATATGTTACTCGAGGTGCCTGGGTAGCTCAGTCGTTAAGCATCCGCCTTTGGCTCAGGTCATGATCCCAGTGTCCTGGGATCAAGCCCCGCATTGGGCTCCCTGCTCAGCGGGCAGCCTGCTTCTCCCTCTCCCACTCCCCCTGCTTGTGTTCCCTCTCTCGCTGTGTCTCTCTCTGTCAAATAAATAAATAAAATCTCAAAAAAAAAATATGTTACTTAACATAGTACAGTATTTATATCAAATATATTTAAAACAGCTTTTTTTTTTTTTGATTCGATGGTCTTTGGAAAATGTAATGAAAGTTGTGGGTCCTCTCCCTGTGTGGATAGTGGCACACAACATTTTCCATGCAATTTCTCAGGGCATGTGGACCTAGGTTTTAAAATTTGATTTATGAAAGCAAAGTGTATCTTAGCTTAATATTGCCTTTTAGAAACAAACTGCTATACATGTTGTATATAAATTTTATCTTAATAAAGTTGATTTTAAAAGAAGAAAGCTGGGCGCCTGGGTGGCTCAGTTGGTTAAGCGACTGCCTTCGGCTCAGGTCATGATCCTGGAGTCCCAGGATCGAGTCCCGCATCGGGCTACCTGCTCAGCAGGGAGTCTGCTTCTCCCTCTCCTGCTCCCCCCTCTTGTGCTCTTTCTCTCTCTCACTCTCTCTCTCAAATAAATAAATAAAATCTTAAAAAAAAAATAAAAATAAAAATAAATAAAAGAAGAAAGCTGCTAACTATAATTCTATACAAGTAGCTTACCATGCTCCCTTACCTGCTGCCAGTTGTGTGAATAATGAATAGATGAAATGGTTTCATCGAAATGTGTTTATCTTTGCAGATAAACCCTAGCTTTTGTTAACCACCTACTACAGAATCTTTTTCAGGTGTTTAAAAATACTAAACATATTCCCGTTCCCCTTTATGATCTGGAAATTATGAAAATACTTTTCCTTTGGCTAAACATCCTCCCCCCACCCCCAGAGGGTTCATACCATTTTCCCTTCTGTTAGGGAAGCTGGTAGGACCATAGAGTATCATCTTCATTTTGCAAATGAGCAAACAGATCTCTAAATACTAAAAAATAAAACAAACAGCTCTTCTAAAATCATAGCATAAGCCAATGATAGAAAGCATCCAGTACAATAAGCAAATTAAGTAAAAGATCTGCTACTTCAACCTATTATAGTTGTCTTATTCTTGGCAATATTGTGCAGTAATCCTGTGGCGCCTTATGTATCTTCATCTAGAATGGGGTTTGGGTTATGTTGGGCATGTTTATGTTCCAAGTTTATGGTTTTTTTTTTTTTAATTATTATGTTCAGTTAGCCAACGTCTTGTACATCACTAATTTTTGATGTAGTCTTAAAAAATCTGACTTCATTTGGCTATATGCCCATCTGTTACTGAGCATACTCTATATATTTAGTTTAGTCCAGGCTTCTACAATGTTCGGATTATCACACTTTCATATAAGATGACCATCCAGAGTATATTTAATCTGTTATTATGCTAGAGAAACAAGGGATAGATTAGGGCGAAGTGAAATTCTAATGACTGGAAATAGTGTCAGTAGAGTGCTGAAATACTTTTTTCTTCTTCTCCCTTTGGAATGGAGGTCAGAGTATTATTTCTCAAAACAATTATTTCTTTACTTAGGAGAAGAAATACCACTTGCAAGAGCGGGTTGACAAAGTAAAGAAGAAAGTGAAAGATGTGGAAGAAAAGTCAAAAGAATTTGTTCAGAAGGTCGAGGAAAAAAGCATTGATCTCATTCAGAAATGGGAGGAGAAATCCCGAGAATTCATTGGAAGTTTCCTGGAAATGTTTGGTCCAGAAGGAGCGCTGGTATGTTCTTTCCTGGTGGACAGTTTAGGGAATTTCAGGAAAATTTAGGGAATTTTCATGCTGTGGAAAGAATTATAGCATTATAGAAAGGGACATCAACATTAAGTAGTTATCTAATCTGTTCCTTATATTGGGCTGAACTATATTTCAACTATCCCCAAAAAGTTGTTTAAAATCGTTACGCAAAGAGGTTACATATTCTCCTAAATAATTTTGCCAGCTGTCAACCTCCAAATCTGGTGATAAGCAAGTAACCTTGCCCAGCTTCTTTCTGTATTATAGTTTTAGATAAAAAGGAAAGGAAAGAATGAAGAACAGTAAAAAGAAAGCTGTGCCATTACAAACAGCTGCTGCAGAGCTGCTGCCTGAGGTTAGAGTTCTGTCCTTGAGGAGTAACAAGATCTTTTCAAGCCAAATAGAAGGTGAATGTAGTTATTTAGCAAATGGGCCCTAGGATATCTGGAAGGATCTAACTGTGAAAGTATTTGATACCAGAACAGATTATTCAGGGAGAATATAGAATTTCCTTTTCAAAGAGCTCTAAAACTAGAATAGGTACTCTTTTGTCTGGGTTAGTTCCTTTGTTTTTGCCTGGAGCCTGGACTGCAGACCAAGTAGCCATTTAAGAATTCCTTTGACACAGAAGTCGAGAATTGGGTGACTGCAGATAACGTGTGGAAACCCTTAGATAAGTAGCATAGTGTGGACTACTTTAGGGAGGAAATTGCTTAAAATTTTAGATATATCCCTCCCCTAGCTTATTTGATCACTTTTGACATTGCAGAGGGCACTTGTGATAATTTGAAGTCTCAGATCCTCCAATGGTGATTTAGTAAGATCCCTAGGTTTCTTCTAATTCTTCCTTTTGGTCTCCCTAGAAACATATGCTGAAAGAGGGGAAAGGCCGGATGCTGCAGGCCATCAGTCCAAAGCAGAGTCCCAGCAGCAGCCCCACTCGGGAACGCTCCCCCTCCCCGTCTTTTCGATGGCCCTTCTCTGGCAAGACTTCCCCGCCTTCCTCCCCAGCAAACCTTTCCAGGCACAAGGCTGCAGCCTATGATATCAGTGAGGATGAAGAAGACTAAGTTTTCATCCCTCCTTTCCTCTTCCCTCCCTCTGTCCCATCACCTTTGGAAGCTCTCTGTTGAATTTCAAATTGTGATTCCAACACTAAACCTAAGGACAGCTACAAAGGAAAGAAAGTTGGGGCAGGAGGGTGTAGGATGGGATCAGCAGCCCATCCTCCAAGAGACATCACCTAGCCACACGAAGAAAGAGGCTGACTACACCTCAGAAACCTGTTCTGCACCCATATACCCTCCCTACAGACTTTGCTTTACTGTTTATGTTCATGTGATTTTGACAGGGAAATTGTCATTTTTATTAATTTTTTAAAAATTCGTCTTTCAAATGTTGTAAGTAGAACTAATTCTTTGCCCCTGAGGAGTGGGCAGAAGGAAGTGGTGTATTACCCAGAGGCCTTTTCTTCCTGATACACTATAGTGTTTGCCTTCTGTTGGTGGCTTGCCAAGTCCTTCAAGCAATGAGCCATGCTGATGAGTGATTTCAGGGGGAGGGGAAATAGCATAATTTTGGTGTCCTTAAAAAAAAGCTAAAAGCTGAGTAAACTCAGTCACAAACCCCCTCAATGAATTGCTGGCACATGTGTCAATGTGGCTGTGAGAAGAAGATCTGAGCCGAACTTTTCTTACTCCCTGAGGAGTTTCTTGTTGGACCCGATGGGGCCCATGGAAAGACACTGATGTGGATGGGACAGACCACATGGCATCAGCTGCGGTTTTCCTGCTGTGTTCATCTTCTCAGAAAACTCTGTTGCCCAGTTATTTGGGAACTCTTGTCAATCTCTTTCCTACAGTCTACCTTTGAAGGAAGGAACACTTTCAGGTTTATTGTGATTGGGGAGGGGAGTGGGACAGTACTCAATCCTATAAAGGATCAGGTTAGGTTAATTTTCCCATCTGGGTGTAAGTCCCTGGCCCTGCTATTTCAGTGCTTATTACCTAGCTTTTTACAGAGGATACTTTGTAAATGTCTGCAGTTTGAACATGATCTGTTAATCCATGTTGCTCAAAGCCATATTGAATATTTAGAGAGATTTGCACAGAATTTAAACACAAAAGTATAAAGAAACACCCCCCCCCCCCCTAAAGCCTTATCTTGAACTCTGTCCTTCTTAAGAATGTTCTTAACTGGAACTAATGCTCCAGGTGGTGTTTCTTTTCCTCTGAAGGTTGCAGTGGTTGGGACTTCCCTCCGCTGCCCCTCCAGCAGGCCACAAAACATTACAAGAGAATGGCAGGTTCTCTCCCTTTCCCACGTGTGCCTGGTGGTTATGGTCCCACTTCTCCTGTTAGGTTGCCCAGGAGGATTCGTCACTTATATTCCACATCAGAGTTGCTGAAGCTTAACACTTGCAGTTGAGTACGAGCTCATTTTAAGCCTCTAGCATTCTGCAGCTACATGACCGAGCAGACCATCATCTTCAATAATCCTGTAGCTGGGTTCAGGGGTAAAATTGCTTATGTCCAGGCCCCACCCTGTCACTCATAAATACCCCTTGTGGGGGTGGAGTTTTGGTGTTTTCAGCTAAGAAAACTGCATTTTATCTTTTCTTGCCCCTATGCTAGGGCTGTAAGCATCTCATAGTCTCTTCCCTAAATACTTTCTGGTAAAACCTGCTCTTCTGCCTGAGGATCAGAGGCTAGAATCACTGCCTGCTTGCACAGCAGGACTACCTGGTTTCCTAAAACTCCGATCACCCAGAGAGACAGAGTAGAGACAAAGAGAGGGAAATCTCTTGTTGTCCTGACGGCTTATGTAAACTACATTTCTGACTCTTCTCATGAAGTGCTATTTTTGCTATCAAATATGGTTTACATGAGCTTTGACTTGGAATCCTTTTTTTGAAACAGTTCAAGTTCTTGTTTTCCTACATTAACCAGCTTCGTAGGATCACATATTTTAACTTTTCTGCTTTAGTCTTCCCTCTTTGGGCATTCTGCCTATCTCTGTCTTATTCTCCCTGGTATAGAAAGATGATGAAATCATCACTGAAGGTCACCTACCTGTTCCCTCAAAGTACATATTGGCCAAGTGTATTTGGCAAGGGAGATGCTCAGAATGTGGTTTTCCTCCCTGCATGTCACTCCTCTCAAGTTTACTGTCTGGACCTCTTCCTCTGCTCTGTCAATGGGCTACTTTGGGCATTCCCTGCCCTTGGAATATAACCGCTCTGCTAATAAGTTCTGTGAGACCGCCAGGGCCAGCATATGCACAAGTGCTTGGAAAGCCCTCTCACCCCTTTTGATGAGCCTCTGTGGCCTCAGTCTCCTAACACTAGTGCATCCTCAAATAATTTTGACTTAAGGCTAAAACTTTTATTGTGTGGCATATTAGCTACTTTGGGATAAATGTGATCCTAGGTGCTGGACAAGGATGTGTGGAGGGAAGAAGCTGTTGGGATGATGTGTTATTTGATCATTTGTGCCTAATTAAATGAAGTTAGTGGTTTGCCTACCATGACCATGCCTGTGATCTGTAAATCTTCTATTATTAATTTTAATATTAACTATTAATATTGATTTCTAATATTAATATTAATTAGCTATTTCCCTGAATCCCACACACAAAGCAATAAGCCAAATGTAGCAGAGATGGGAGAGCCTTAAACACTGGTTGGCTTCAGAGCTCAGTCTGTAAGACAGAAGAATGGAGACAAACCCAGGAGCTGGTGCTGGGGAGGTGCTACTTCATTTACCTTGAGATGGCTGGGCAGAAAGTTTGCTCTTTTCATACACTAGACTCAGTAGCACTAAGGAATAGAGGTTGAAACTTTAGAGGAGTAGAAACAGATTCTTTGTACTGCTGCAGCTGTTTCTGATAGCTAGAGCCAAAGACCATTATTTCGCTGAGGCTTGGGTAAGAAGGCTGGGGATAGGAGGAGGTTGAAGATGCTAAATAAGAAAAAATATGAAGCATTATGAGGTCAAGAGAACTTTTGACTTTTTCAGATTGCTGATAACCCAGCACCCGAGTTAGATTTTTCTTATTTTACTTGTGACCACACAACTGGTCAGGCAGCCTCTGGATATTCCATCCCCCGGTGGCGCGCCCCCCCCCCCCCCCCCCCCCCCCCCCCCCCCCCGCCCCAGATGGTTCTTCACAGTGCTTTTGTTTCTCCGGATTATCTTGATTTGTGGGTAGCTTTTGTTATTCTGGAGCTCATTGCTTTTTTGACCCTGTTCTAGATCTCTGTCTAAAATCTTTCCAAATCAATTATATTTTGCTGCTTTTCTTTAATTCCCTAAAAGCCTTAGCTTCTACATTTTCTGTCAGCACACACTTTCACCAGAAGTTGAACTAATACAGGTAGGAAAAAAAGCTCCCTTAGCAATGTTTTTAACTAATGGTATTTTTTTTTAAAGCTTACCAATATAGGTATTTTTAAAGATTGTATTTTTCAAAATCATACAATGATTGTTCTTGTTTTCTCTCATAGAATAGATTGTCATGGGATAAAGAGTGGTCCCTAGCTTCTATTTTTCCAAATAAGTAGGACATGTTCTTAGGATTATACTATTAAAAGTTAATTTTCTTTAAAAGAAAGAAGAAAGATTTTCTGTCTGCCAAAGTTGTATGTTAATTCTCAGATTGGGATAGAAAACAAAAGTGCTAGGTTTAATACTAGGATGACTCAGGTTGTGTTCCTTTAGGTTTAAAGAGGGCTTTCCCACCCTTCTTAGGGGGGCACTGACTGTTTTAAACACAGAGAGTTGATTGGTTGCTTTGTATTGAGGATCTTGAAAAGAAAAGGGCGTGTGGGAAGAAACACTGGCCTTGATGTGAATGTTAGCCCCATCCCCAGTGCCATCATCCATAGGGCATTTTCCTCAATCCGTGTTCAGTACATTGTTTTCCTATGTGAGTGTTATTAATTTGTTCAGTTATTTTGGCCTTTGTCATTAGGCAAATAAAGGCAAAGTTGTTTTACCTAATGTTCCATTTCCTATGTTTTTGACCTGGTATACATGTGTATAAGATGTTTTATGTATTTGGGACTTTTACCTATACCCTCAGTTCCTTTGGTTTTGCATCGTAATTTGTCCCCTCAAAATTGTTCCATGACCATATTATCAGGGAAATCCTTTTGCAGCTTTGCATAGAAGGCCCAAAAAGCCATTGTGCCTCTAAGGGAGGCTGATCCAGACCTATGAGGTCTAATGTCATCAGTGTCCTAATGACATCTTCAGAAGTCTGGTTTCTTTTGAGACTTTAGGTTTGTACTATTTTTGCCTGGTTGAGTTCCTTTTTTTTTTTTTTTTTTTAGTTGACATACAATGTTACATTAGTTTTAGGTGTACAACTTAGTGGTTTGATAAGTTTATACATTCTGCTATGCTCACCACAAGTATACCATCTGTCCCATTACATTGCTATTACAATATCATTCACTGTATTCCTTTTTTTTTTTTAAGATTTTATTTATTTATTTGAGAGAGTGAGAGCAGGTATGCATGGGCAGAGGGAGAGGGAGAGTCTTTTTTTTTTTAAAGATTTTATTTATTTATTTATTAGAGAGCGAGCGAGAGAGAAACCGCATGAGAGAGGAGAGGGTCAGAGGGAGAAGCAGGCTCCCCGCTGAGCCGGGAGCCCGATGTGGGACTCGATCCCAGGACCCTGGGATCATGACCTGAGCCGAAGGCAGTCACTTAACCAACTGAGCCATCCAGGCGCCCGGGAGAGGGAGAGTCTTAAGCAGACTTTGCACTGAGCACTGAGCCCAACACAGGGCTTGATCTCATGACCCTGAGATCATGACCTGAGCCAAACTCAAGAGTCAGATGCTTAACCAACTGAGCCAGCCAGGACCCCCTCATTGACTGTATTCCTTATGCTCTGCTTTTTATTCTTGTGACTAACTCATTCCACAACTGGAGGCCTGTATCTCCTACCCCTCTTCACCCATTTTGCCCAATCCCTCACCCCCTCTCCTCTGGCAGCCATCAGTTCTCTGTATTTATAGTTCTGATTCTGCTTTTCATTTGTTTATTCATTTTCTTTTAGATTCCATTTATGAGTGGAATCATATGGTATTTGTCTTTCTCAGTCTGACTTATTTCACTTAGCATAATACCCTCTAGGTCCATCCCTGTTGTCTCTAATGGCATGGTCTCAGCATTTTTTATGGCTGTGTAATATTCCATTGTATATGTAAACCACATTTTCCTTATCCATTCATCTGTTGATGGATACTTAGTTTGCTTCCATGTCTTGGTTATTCTAAATAATGCTGCAATAAACATAAGGGTTTGCCTGGTTGAGATTTACTCCTGTTCTTATAACAGGCAAACTACCATATACTTTCCCCTCTTTCATTGGCTTTGGGAAAATTTAGAGTGACCTTTGAATACAGAAGTTTCAAGGGCTAATAGTGTTACCCACAGAAGCAATGTACCCAGTTACAGAATTTTAAACTCTATCCTGTTTATTATAAAACTTAAAATACCTTCTCCAGGCAAGATCCAAAATAATTGCATCCTATTCCATAATTCTCCTTCATCCCCTATATTCAATGTAATCTATCAGCTTGTGCTAAAAATGGAATCCATCTGCATTTGGTCAAGGTTGAGGGACAGTGAGGAAATCTTGTGCCTGTTTAATGTAATCAGTGTCTCTTTCAATGTCCACCTTGGACTTTGAGGTCAAATCCAGGCCTGAGGAAGAAAAAGGTTCATATCCAACCTTGTTGTCTTTCCTTCGGTAGTACATGCGTGTCAGCACAGTCAGTAGAAAAGTCTCCAGTATGAGGAGGTGGCAATTCATCACTGCAGCATGGAATGAAATATAATGTAAGTTATGCCAAATTGTAGAGGTGGTATCCCACCAGCAGCCCTGGCATATGAGTTCAGCAACACTTTCTCCAATTTGTCCTCAAACCAAGTCTAAAGATATTAAGTTGTCATAAGTAACATAGCAGATTAATGGTAGAGCCAAAACCAGAACTTGACTCTCTACCTTCTGCAAATGGAGGCTAGCATTAAACCCCATTTCTTTTGTGTGTTTTATCATCATGACCTTCCTTCTTTTTTTTTTTTTTTTTTTTTTTCTGAGAGAGATCGAGCAGTGGGGAGGGGCAGAGTGAGAGAGAATCCCAAGCAGATTCCACGCTTAGCATGGAGCCTGATGTGGGGCTTGATCCCACAACCCTGAGATCATGACCTGAGCAGACATCAAGAGTCGGATGCACTTAACCGACTGAGCCACCCAGGCGCCCCCGTCAGCATGACCTTCTGCTTTCAAACCACACCCATTCCTCTCCCAGAAGCTGAGGATCGAACCTGTAGCTTCCTAGGTTGGCCATCAGGACTGGCCTCAAGCTGTGGGATTGCAGCTCTCCTCTGTGTGGTCGGAGAATCCACCATCTCCTTAAAACCCCACTAGGATTTCTCAGGAGATCCCTTTCTGAGTATTCTTAACAGAAGCCAGGCTGGCCCAACCTCTCTTCCAAGGTCCTCTCTTCCCTGACCCTCCTTTCTCGCCCATTCTGGAATGAGAGAGGAACTCTCTGTGCTCACCTTGAGACCTGATTTTAGAGGAAAAGGGAGGTGAACAAGCAATCTGCCCGCTGTTGGCCAAGATTGAGAAGATGGATGGCTGCAGGGCAGTCAGGATGAGGAGAACCTGCAGAACAAAAGAGAAGGAAGGGCAGGAGGGGCCCAGCACCCGTGGCATTGAGGCCAATAGGCCCCCTGCTGTGCTTGACCTTCCACAGTGCATTCAACTGACCTTTCGATCTGTGCACTTACAGAGGGCTAAAACTCACTTAAGTAAAGTTTTGTGGAGTTTTAATCTTTAGGCAAATTACAATCTTGTCTTCTACCCAATATTTTACGATAATCTGTGACAAGAAACAAGAACTGATTGGGGGTCCATGTTTATATCCCTATCTCAGCCATGGCTACTGATGAACAGTCAGTGGATGAACAGGGTGGATGGTTAGAGAAGACTATTTCCATCTGGCTCAAGGACCTGAGATTCCCTGATCTTAGAATGAGGGGCAATTGGCCATGAAGGAAGGCGCCCTTTGAAAAATCTCTACTGTGCCAGGGGGTGGGCGGAAGGGGGAAAAGGGGAATTAATGTTCAATAGGTACAGAGTTTCTGTGTGGAAGGCGAAAAAATTCTGGAAATGGATGGTGGTGATGATTGCACAACAATGTGAATGCACTTACTGCCACTGAACTGTACACTTAAAAATAAATTGGTGGGGCGCCTGGGTGGCTCAGTCGGTTAAGTGACTGCCTTCGGCTCAGGTCATGATCCTGGAGTCCCGGGATCGAGTCCCGCATCGGGCTCCTTGCTCGGCAGGGAGTCTGCTTCTCCCTCTGACCCTCCTCCCTCTCATGCTCTCTGTCTCTCATTCTCTCTGTCTCAAATAAATAAATAAAATCTTTAAAATAAATAAATAAATTGGTAAATTTTATGTATATTTTGATACAACAAGAAAAAAAAAAGAAGAAAAAAAAATCTCTGTCCAGAGGCTCCAGCAACACCATTTGTCTTAGTACTTGTCCTCCCTGAGCACACTTTTCTGAAGCATCAGCCTCTTCAAGGCAGACTCAGCATGTCCAGGTGTCCCCACAATAGTCCTGGGCAAGCTCGGCAGTCACAGGGTTTTTAGACTGTGGCAAGACCCTAAGTACTTCTGGGGCCCAGATCCTTTCTGCCCTTTCAGTCCCTGACTCAATTCAGGCTCTTCTGGCCTCTCTCTTCTTCAATTCTACCTACTATATGCCCAGAAATCCACATTTCGGAGGCATCTGCTTAGATCAAATGAGAATTTATGTGAAAGCACACTGTTAACTATAAAGCAGTCACGAAGCTGTGGGAGTAGGAGAAGGGCCTAGCTAGGAGACAGAAAGAATGGAGAGAGAAGGAAAACAAGATTGGACTAGAAATCATTGCATTTGCTTTAGAGAATGGAAAGTGTCAAAGTGAAAAATGTGCCTTGCGGAGAACTTTCAGAAGAGGTGTGCAGGCAGCATGATGAGAAAAAGGAATGTGGATTTGAGAGTCAGACAGATCTAGGTTTAAATTCTAGTCCCACACCTATGTGCCTTCGAGCAAGCCCAATGATGTCTCTGGGCCTCATTTGTACAATAGAAATAATAATGACTCCTAAGATTATTGTGAAAATTTAGATGTAATGTATGAAAAATCCCTAACATGTGGTCAAGGTAGTTCATAACTATGATAATGCTGATGCTCCTGGTGGTGATGAATTATAGAGCTTTAGAAAGTGTTGGGTAGAAAAGAAAAGAAAAAAGCAAAGGTAGAAGAATTTAAGGTTGATAATACACATTCTAGGAGTTGAAGTGCATCCCCTAAAACGATATGTTAAAGTCCTAACCCCCAGTACTTCAGAATGTGATCTTATTTGGAAACAGCATCATTGTTGATTAACTCATTAGGTGTCATGAGTTAAGATGACATCATGCTGGAGGAGAGTGGATCCTTATTCCCATATACTGTTGTCCTTATAAGAAGAGGAAAAGAGACACAAGACACACGACACATGCCATGTCATGGTGGAGGCAAAATCTGTGATGCAGCTGCCAGCCGGGGAGTGCTGGCCAACCACCAGAAGTTAGGAAGAGGCAAGGAAGAATTCTCCCCTATAGGTTTCAGGGGGAGCATGGCCTGGTCGACACCTTGATTTTGAACTTCCAGCCTCCAGAACTGTGAGCAAAGAAATTTCTGTTGTTTTAAGCCACCCAGTTTGTGATCCTTTGTGAGGGCAGCACTAGGAAGCTATTACAGCACAGAAAAGCAAAAGCTGGGAAGGGACAGGAATCGTTTTCTAAAGCTCACAGGAAACCTAGGCTTAAGAAGGTTTCCAGACCCACTTTTGGTCTTTATTAGTCTCATCTCCTAACCCCAGTTACTGGTAGCTCTAATATTAACCATCTTTACTCTCCCAGGGTGTAGTTACCTGAAAGAGGGCAAATTTGGCTCCTATATTCTGCTCGCCCAGGTGCATCTTGGCTTGACGGAAAATGATGGCCAGGGTCCAGAGAGCCAACAAGGTGGACACACCGAGGAGAGTGTTGATCCACAGAGCTGTGCTCTCTTCAGAAATCTGGTGGCAGATCAGAAAGTAGTCAGTGAGGGAGGCAGGGTTTTTCTCCTCCTTTTATTTCTGTTCTTCCATGGTGGGAAAGGTAATAAAAAAGGCCCAAAGCTTTGGCCTGTTCCACTCTCCTCTCCCCACCAGGGTCTCCAAGCCTCTACTTTTCCACGGCCATACTGTTACTGGGACTACCCTGTCTGTGGGGCCCTGTTGCAGGGGATGTTGGCTCCAGCTCTTCCTTCTAGAGCTCAGAGGTACTAAGTGAGTCTTGGACTTTGCTGCCCCTTATTCCTGGCTTACGTCTGCTGGGTCATAGATGCCATCTGGGATGAGAAACAGGCCCACCAGGCTCAGTGTTATCTTGAAGAAGGCATACTGGAATGGGCCCAACATCAGCAGCTGAAGCTTCTTCCTGAAGGAAGAAGAGGGTTAGGAACATGACCCCACAGACTGCCTACCTCAAGAACACCTTCCAGCTCCCTCACTGGGCTCCTGAGCTGAAGCTCAGCTGCCATAACAGACACCAAAATGGCTCAATGGATGGGGACATAGGAAGAAGCCAGAATGTTGAGAGCATTGGAAACCCTCTTCTTGTCTCCCACTCACCCCCAGACCAGAATGCTGCCCTTTGGGCTGCCTTTTGGGCAAGAACTATGTTGACCCCAACCTCATTAACCAAAATGGACACAAGGGACAAGTAAGTAGCCCAAAGTCCACTTTGCTCCATGTGGCTAAAGTTTGTAGGCAGCAGTGAGCTTAAGTGATAGAAATTGGAGTTCTCCTTCCTCTGCTCTCCTCACCCCTGAGTGGGTGCCCAGTGTGTGGGTGGGGGCTGTGGGATGCCCACCCTTTCATCACTGGCTTTGTTCCATAGCAGCCTGATTCCAAGAGACTTGAAGCAGGGCTGAGAGAGCCAGAGAGGCTCCTGGGAGAGTGCAGGAAGAGGCTAACCTGTTCCTCGAGGGAGCCTCTCCCTCCCAGCTTACCTGGTGAGCATGAATGGGGGGCAGCAGGGGCAGCAGCAGCAGCAGGGGCCTGTGTGGACCATCATCGGAGTGTCCTTCAGTGTCCTCATTACTGCCTCCTTCCCACCAAAGCCTTCCACTATGACCCTCATCAGCAGGTAAAAGCATACCGCATAAAACCTGGAGTGGGAGCAGAGGTGGGCCTCACAGAGGGGGAGGTGGCAGCCAGCTGAGGGGATACCAGACTCAAGGGGTGCAACAGAGGTGGGGCTCACTGAGGGGGTCACAGTAGGGACCAGGCATTCAGAATGTGTGACCCAGCAAGAGGGAGAGACAGGACAGGGTCCAGGGGCTGAGGATGAGAGGAATTGGGGCCTGTAGGAACAAAATGGTTGACTAAGGATGAACAGAACCAGAAGTTCAAGAGACCTGATTAGCACAAGTTGAAAGGGGACTGGATTCATGATCAATTAGTTTGCAGGGATTTATGGAAGGGATATGGGATAAAAAAAGATGTGGACTCTGGAGTCCTGGGCGAGTGGGGAGCAAAAGGGTACCCAGCTCAGAGCTGGGGGTGGGGCAGGACACTCACGAGGTTATGGCCATTTCCACGAGCATGAGGGAACGAGGGATCCAGAGACCAAAACAGCAGAACACAGACACGACCTACTTGGAGAGGAGCAAGAAGCTGGTTGCAGCGAGAAGGGAGTCTTTGTGCTCTAACCCTGTCAAACCTTTTGTGGCAAGGGCTCAAGGAAGCAAAACCTGAACAACTGGGGTGTCATTACTGTAAGTGGTCGGCTGGAAAAAATAACTAATTAATTTTTTAAAAATCAACTAATTTTTAAAGGTTTTTTTTATAACTTTTTTTTTTTTTAAGATTTATTTATTTGACAGAGAGAGAGACAGCGAGAGCAGGAACACAAGCAGGGGGAGTGGGAGAGGGAGAAGCAGGCTTCCCGCAGAGCAGGGAGCCCAATGCGGGGCTCGATCCCAGGACCCTGGGATCATGACCTGAGCCGAAGGCAGACGCTTAACGACTGAGCCACCCAGGCACCCCTAAAGTTTTTTTTAAATTCCGTGGTCAGTTCCTTCTGTATCTAGGGTTGGAGACAGCAGGTCCCCTTAAGTCCGGCGCTCTTTTCCTATATCCCTGGAGTAGTGTAGGTAAGTTCATCCTTAGGAGGAACTGGGTCAAGATCCAACCCTTCCTTTTCAACATCACATGTTACTAGAGCATCTCTGATGATTTGAGATGGCCCAAGCAGGTGTCTTCTGCTAGAAAAGGACCTCAAGGGCTCCATTCTCCACCCCGGACACACACACAGACCTTATAAGGAAATGGAAGTCCAGTCTTATGGCCTGGGAGCAAGCCAGAGACCTATATAATGTTTGTGAGAGTGAGTTAAAAAGGTCTACAATGTAAGGGTAGAGCTGAGTATGTCCCCATGGAAAAAAAATTCTTTCCCTCTTTCCCCTCTGAGGAACCACTGCTTTCCTGTATAGGAAGGAAGCTTGCTTTTAACAGTAATACTGTGGCAGGAAATAATGAGTGGGGCTGCTGGTGGGCTGAGCAGTTTCTGCAGCTGTCACTTGGCTCTAAGAATTCAAACTCCCTGTCCCACTGCCTATTGGCCTTCCAAGCATGGGGTCCTGACTGCAAACGGAAATCCCATTACAGCCCCCCAGGCAACACTTTGCTGACTTGAATTGCTGAGTTTAGAGGAATTCTCAAAATGGTTCCTGTCTCTTGTTTAGTCCCTCCCAAATGGCAGCTACAAGGCCCTTACCGTGGGTGCAGAGCTGCTCCAGAGCAGGGTCCTCCTCTTGATGGGGCACCGGGTGTTCTTGTACAGGTAGACAGCATCCTCCAGGAAGATGATGACAGAGCCCAGGGCAAACAAGGTCATAATGACTGTAAGGGCAATTTCCATAGGGCCCAGTGCTAAAGTGGAAAGAGAGGGCAGACTCTCCTGAGCTGAAGTCTAGGACCGAGGGGCAGAAGATGTGGGCTTCTTCATTTGGATCTAAATTGCTTTACCATATCTAGAATTATCTGGTCTAGGCTCCCACCCATGCAGAAGAATGGCATTTTCTTAGAATATCCAACATGTGACTAAAAGTAGTCATTCTTCTGCATGGATGAAAGACTAGACCAGATAATTCTAGGAATGGTAAGGCTTACCTCAACCAGGATATAGACACCAAACAAGTTTTTACTTAACTAGCAAAAATTTTGAATTAGGAGGTTGGCCATGCCTGGTCAACTTTATTACTTTCCAGTGAAAGGTGTCATGCTAGCAGACGTGGACCAATTAACATTATAATTAAAGCAGAATGTAATTAATGGTATCCTTTAGGGCTGTTTAAATTTTTTTTTTTTTTTTTAAGATTTTATTTATTTATTTGAGAGAGAGAACACATGAGAGGGGATAGGGTCAGAGGACGAAGCAGACTCCCTGCCGAGCAGGGAGCCTGATGTGGGACTCCATCCCGGGACTCCAGGATCATGACCTGAGCCGAAGGCAGTCACTTAACCAACTGAGCCACCCAGGCGCCCCAGGGCTGTTTAAATTTGATTTCAAAAATTATGTCATGAAACTGGGACATTAGGAAGGGATTTTTTTTTTTTTTTTAAGATTTTATTTATTTATTTGACACAGAGAGAGAGACAGAGAGAGAGAGCACAAGCAGTTGGAGTGGCAGGCAGAGGGAGAGGGAGAAGCAGGCTCCAGGAGAAGCGGGCTCCCTGAGGAGCAGGGTGCCCATTGCGGGGCTCGATCCCAGGACTCTGGGATCATGACCTGAGCCGAAGGCAGTCGCTTAACCAACTGAGCCACCCAGGCACCCCAGGAAGGGATTTTAACAGAAGAGAAATGGATACACATAAAGACTCCAAAGACATTTGACTCATGTTGGCCTCATAATTAGTCTTAAATTAAATGTGGTTCAGTAGCTTTCTTTAGTGTTTATTGCAATCATTTGAGTAGTTGTTAAAAACTAGCTGTCCAGGTCCTACCCTCAGAGATGCTCCTTCAAAATCTTTGTGAAGAATGTGTAATATTTTTAAAAAACTTATTAGCACTCAATTAAAAAAACAAAAAAATTATTAACACACCCACACATATATGGTCATCTGATTTATCACAAAGACTCCACTACAATTTATGGCGAAAAGGATGTTTTATTCAAGAAAGGTTCTGGGTTAACCGGATATCCTTTGGTGTATAAAAAAGAACATTGACCCCTCCTTCACATCATCCAAAAACACCTAAATGTGAAAGTTAAAACAATAAAGTTTTTAGAGGAAAACAGAGAAGTATATCTTCATGACTTTGAGATGGGCAAAGATCTTTTAAAATAGGACACAAAAGCATGACCCATAACTTTAAAAATTGATAAATTGGACTTTCTTAAAATGAAATATTTTCATTGGTCAAAAGAAACCATTAAGAGAGTGAAAAGACAAGCTCAGACTGAGAGAAGATATTTGAAATACAGATATCCAACATAAGACCAGTATCCATCCATATATAAAGAATTCCTATCGGTCAGAAAAAGACAACACGATTTTTAAAAATGAAAAAAAAGGGGCGCCTGGGTGGCTCAGTCGTTAAGCGTCTGCCTTCAGCTCAGGTCATGATCCCAGGGTCCTGGGATCAGCCCCGCATTGGGCTCCCTGCTCAGCGGGAAGCCTGTTTCTCCCTCTCCCACTCCCCCTGCTTGTGTTCCTGCTCTCGCTATCTCTCTCTGTCAAATAAATAAATAAAATCTTTTTTTAAAAAAATGGAAAAAAAGACCTAACCAGTTACTTTACAGAAGAAGATACGTAAATGTTTATGAAGCATAAAAGGTGCTAAATATCAATAGTCATCAGGGCAACACAGATGTGAGATGCCATTACATACCCACCAAAAGGGCTAAAATTAAAAGGACTGATGATTCCAAGTGCTGATGAGGATAAGGGGAAAAGGAATTCATTTATTTCAGCTGGGAGGGCACAACCATTTTGGAAAACAGTTTGGTAATATGTATTAAAGCTAAACATACACCTACCCTATGACACAGAAATTCCACTCCTGGATACATATTCAATAGAAATGAGTGCTTATGAACACTGAAAATATGCTCAGAGCAGCATTATTCATAATGGCCCAAACTGGAAACAGCTCATATGTATCCAACAAGAATACAGACAAATACAGTTGACTCTTGAACAACCCAGGAGTTAGGGGCTCCAACCCCTGCACAGTTCAAAATCTGTGCATAATTTTTGACTGCCTCCAAACTTAACTACTAATAGCCTATGGTTGACTGGAAGCCTTACTGATAATATGCTTAGTTGATTAACACATGTTTTGTATGTTATATGTATTATGTTTTGTATTCTTACAATAAGGTAAACTAGAGAAAAGAAAATGTTATTAAGAAAATCATAAAGGGGCACCTGGCCGGCTCAGTTGGTGGAGCGTGTGATTTTTGATCTCGGGGTTGTAAGTTCAAGCCCCATGTTGGCTGTAGAGATTACTTAAAAATAAAATCTTTATTTAAAAAGGGAAAATCATAAGAGAAAATATATTTACAGTACCGTGCATATATTTATTGAAAAAAAATCCTCATATAGGTGGACCTGCACAGTTCAAACCCATGTTATTTTTTTTTAAGATTTTTTATTTTATTTATTTGACAGAGAGAGAGCACAAGCAGGGGGAGCAGCAGAGGGAGAGGGAGAAGCAGACTCGCCGCTGAGCAGGGAGCCTGATGTCAAGCTCGATCCCAGGTGCCCCAAACCCATGTTATTTAAAGGTCGACTGTAAATTGTGATATATTCCCACAATAGAATATACACACAATAAAAAATAATAAACTGATACATGCAACAAAAGAGATTAATCTTAAAAACATAATGATGAGTGAAGGAAGCCAGATACAAGAGTATATATATACCGTTTGATTTTGTTTATATAAATTGAAAAATAGGGGAAAATGATCTGTAGAGGTGGTAGAGGTTAAAATAGTGCTCTCAGGAGGCATAGTAACTGGGGAGGGAGTACAAGAGACCCTACTGGTTACTTGAAATGTTCTATTTCTTGATCTAGGTGGTGGTTTCACAGATGTACACACTGGCAAAAATGCATCACAATATACACTTGAGATCATTACCTTTTACTGTATATAATTTATACTTAAAAAAAGGTCTCATGTCAACAAAGAAGATTGCAAAATTAGCCCAGTAAAATTATAACCATGTTTGGGAAGAGAAAGGTAGAAAAGAGTTGAAGGAAAGAGTGGGACACGAATATCTTTCTTTATCTTACAAAGTGCAAAGTCAGGAAGTACTGCCCGTGGTTGGCACAATAAGAAATTATCTAAAGGGATAATAAATCTATAAAGATAACCAACTAAAAATATTGACATAATTGTAGGGAGAACGGAAAAAGGTCAGGGCTGAGAAAGAGAGAGTGCACACGAGTGGGGGGGAGGGGCAGAGAGAGAGAAGAATCCCAAGCAGAATCCCCCCCACCTCCACTGAGTGTGGACCCCCCCAAACCCCCCCCCCAGTGCTCAGTCTCACAACCCTGAGATCACAACCCCAAGATCATGACCTGACCCGAAATCAAGAGTCCCATGTTCAATCAGCTGAGCCACCCAGCCGTCCCAATTCAGTAGATTTCTCAAAACCAGTGTCCGTTGTGGGAAGGCAGAGTCACTGCTAGAGGCTCTCTTGGCAGGATTTGCCCACCCCTGCTTGACCCTTGTCCTCACAGGCTCAGGGAGAGCTGAGAGTGAAAAGAGCCCTTTCAAAAGCCGTTCAAGGCCAGAGACTTTCCCAGTCTTCACTGTCTCGACTGCTCCCTCCTCTTTGAAAATCTGCCCCACCTTGACTCCCAGAACCACAGTCCCCGTCATGGCCTCTGACCCTAAGTCTCTGGCACTGATCCCTCATCCCCTCCCACGCCCTGTGTTCCCCATCTCAAACATTGCAGCTCCGGTCTTCTCTGTTTATTGAGGTCTAGGATTTCCCTACCACTCCTTCAGCCTCCCAATAACCCTGCAAGCTGTGCTGCCTCCAGAACTTGGTGGTGCTTGGTTTCTGCCCATTCAGCTTTTTTCCCTGAGCTCCCAGTGGCTGGCTTCTCCTCACTGAGTTCTCAGTTCAATGCCCCTCCTCAGCCAGCCTTCCTTGAGTGCCCTTGTGATGCTGCTCCCCCATCTGCCTCCCACAGTGAGGCTATTTACATATTTATTTACTTGCCTATTTTCTGCTGCCTTCCCCCTCCCACCTTCCCCACCCTTGTAAACTCCTGGAAGGCAGAGACTTTGTCAGGCTTTGTTTGTTCTCTGTTGCATCTCCAAATGCGTGCAACAGTAACTGTGGCTATTTGTTGAATGAAAGAAATAACTCCATGAGAATTCCTATTGTCATCTCCATTTTATAGGCTTTTCCAGGAAACTAGGCTTAGAGAGTTAAGCACATTGCCCATGGTCACACAGCCTGGAAGTTATGGGGCTGGGATTAAAACCCAGGGGTTTTGGGGCGCCTGGGTGGCTCAGTTGGTTAAGCGACTGCCTTCGGCTCAGGTCATGATCCTGGAGTCCCGGGATCGAGTCCCGCATCGAGTCCCGCATCGAGTCCCGGGATCGAGTCCCGGGATCGAGTCCCGGGATCGAGTCCCGGGATCGAGTCCCGGGATCGAGTCCCGCATCGAGTCCCGCATCGGGCTCCCTGCTCGGCAGGGAGTCTGCTTCTCCCTCTGACCCTCCCCCCTCTCATGTGCTCTCTCTCTCAAATAAATAAATAAATCTTTAAAAAACAAACAAACAAAAAAAACCACCCAGGGGTTTCTGGCTGAGCCCACACTCTTAACCTTTGCACACACTGACTCTTGGTGTGTGTTCCCATAGCAATGGGAGCGAATGTGAAGTGATATAAACCATGAAACCCAACCCTACAAAGTTGTTTAAGTTTATGAAGGTGGGTGGGGGCATATGTGACTGTTCAGTACAGACATGCTTTTGCAATCTCTTGTAACTTCTGGCTTTGGCACTCTATATTCTCTCTCCAACTTGCAGTATCTATAGGCTCTTGTATCCACTGCCCCAGCACAAAAGCTGAGAGAGAAGATTCTCAGCATCCATAGCCTGACACTACTGCTCTCCATAAAACTCGTTTATCTTCTTTGAAGACTGTCCCTACCTTATTTTCCTGCATCTTAATAGATACCATGGGACAAAAGTGTTCTATGGCCAGAGGATTTTTGGAAATGCCTTAAAGTTAAACCTGTTTCTTCCCATACTCAAGTTTTTAATCTGATTTACACTAATTTCCTAGTGGAGGTTATAGAATATAGCTTTTACAAAACTTATTTTTCTATAGATTCTGTGTTCATGAGGCACTACTTAAGATTAGTATTCCAAAAAACACACTTTGGGAAATGCTTGTCTAACTGACCATTTTGAATTCAATTACACCTTTAGCAACTAGCAAATTTCCCACTGTGTCCACAATAGTAGTGAAGATAATTTTTTTTTTAAATAATGAAAACAATATTAGAGCATTAAAATTTTGAAAGAGTATCTCCCATAATTCTAGTTAGTTCCTACCTAAAAGTTATTTTCGTTTTTGCATATTTGTCTTCATGGGAGTTAAGAGCGTAGGCTCTGGAGTCAGAGACACCTGAGTTCAAAGTAAAATCCCACTTACTGCTTGCTCTTGACCTTGGACAGGTTATTCATCCTCTCATTAACCTCTTAGCACAGCACCTGGCATGTAGTATTTGTTCAATAAAAAGTAGCTTTAAAAAACACCCTGGTTAAAGTGCATACCGATTGTATTACTGCAATTATACTCTAAGATTGCATACATTTTTGACTAGCATTTTACCACAGCCATCAAAAATGATTTTTATAATTATTTTTTAAATTACAAAAATTTCAAAAATAAAGAGAATAATAGAGCAAACAGGAATATATATACCCATAACCCATTTTTTTTTAAAGATTTTATTTATTTATTTATTTGAGAGAGAGAATGAGACAGAGAGAGAGAGCATGGGAGGGGGGAGGATCAGAGGGAGAAGCAGACTCCCCGCTGAGCAGGGAGTCCAATGCGGGACTCGACCCCGGGATTCCCAGGATCATGACCGGAGCTGAAGGCAGTCGCTTAACCAACTGAGCCACCGAGGCACCCCCCATAACACATTTTAAAGAGTGTTACAATATTGCCAGTTTTGCTTCAAAAATTATTTTTAGAAACATAAAACATTACAGATGTATTTCATGGCCCTTGTACATGCCTCCTGGATCATTTTCCCTTCCCCACCTCACCTCCCAGAGTTAACTACTGTTCTGACGTTGGTGTATATCTTTTTCACTTATGTTTTAATTTTTCACAATATAGGTACATACTCAACATACTATATTGCTTTGCGTTTTACAAAATCTACATAAATGGGGGCACCTAGGTGGCTCAGTCGGTTAAGCAGCTAAGCGTCTGCCTTAGGTTCAGGTCATGATCCTGGGTTGGAGCCTGAGGGCCCCCCTCTGACTTCTTGCTCTGGGGGGAGCCTGCTTCTCCCTCTGCCCCTCCCCCACTTGTGCTCGCTCTCTCTCTCTCTCACTCTGCTCTCTCTGTCTCTCAAGTAAATAAATAAAATCTTTTTTTAAAAAAACTACACAAATGGCATCATTCTGCAAAATGCTTTTCCCACCTAACATTGTTTTCTTGATATTATTTTCATTATGACAAACAAATGCTTCCATAAATATTCTTGGACGTGTCTGCTAAGCACATATGGGAGAGTTCTTTTATGTGGACACTTAAAATCAGAATTTCTGGGCTGGAGGAGATGAGAATCTGTCGTGCTGCAGCGAGCTGATCACTCTCCACAGTGGCTTTCCCAGTTAGATTCCCACCGGTGGTCCACGAGCCCTCTCTGTCACCTCAGATTCACTATAGGGAAATGTCATTGTTTCATTCACGGCTCCCTAATTCCTGAGTAGAGTATCTTTTTGTCCATTTATTGGTCATTTGGGTTTCTTCTGCATGAACTGTCTGTTCACATATTTTACACTCTTTGTATTGGGTAATTTCTCTTATACTGACTTCTTATCCTTTGTTAGTTAGGCTTGAAAATATCTTCTCCCAGTCAGGGTGTGGTATTTAACATTGTTTATAGTGTCTTTAGTTGTATAAAAGTTTGCTTATGGAGTCAATCTTCCTGATCATTTGTGCTTTCTTGTGTTTTAAGAAATTATTCTCCACTCCCAATCATAAAGATATCTGTCTATATTGTCTTTTGTCAAAATGTGTGCATTTTGCATTTAGGTATTTAAGCTGTCTGCATTAAAGCTACGTTGGAGCTATTTTCCCACGGATTTTTTTGTCCCAGGGACAAATACATTGTCCAGACCACTTCTCGAGGAGTCCGTTCTGCCCACTGGTGTGTGTGGCATCCCTTCACAGAGTGCGTGCCCAAACGGGCTCTATTTCTGGGTGCCCTGTTCGGTTCCGTGTTTCTACTCGTTAGGCCCCTTGCACTTACTACTCATTGCTTAGTCTTATTATAAGTCGTAATCCCTGGTAGGGCAGGTACCCTCCATACACATTTTCAAAATTGTCTTGGCTTTTCCTGGCCCTTCACGCTTTCACAGAAATGTTTGGATCAGTCCATTTAAAAAATCCTGTAGGGACTGTCATTGCAATCATGTCACAGACATTTCAAAAACGTGTTTAGTAGTTCTCCCCGAAGACCTCCTCTTCAAATGGCAACCAACTTAAGGGGCAACAGTTTACAGATGGAGGAGGAAGGGTTTTGCCATATCCTCAGGGCAAAGCCTCTTCCAGGCTTTCCTGTTTCTGGGGGTCATCGCCTCTGCCCTCACCCCGTGCCCCAGGGTGGTGGTTGCGGGCTCTTTTGCCTTCACTTACCCCGTCTAGCTATTTACCGGGTAGCCCGCTCTTTCTTCGACTTGCCTCTGTTCTCCAACCTCCCCTGTCTTTCCTTGACACCATTCTGGCTCAGACTCTTGATCCCCACGCTGGGCTGGGGCGATAACCTCCAATGCCTAGCCCTGCTTCTCAAGGCTCTTCTTCCCCGAAGTCCATCCTGTTTACTGATTAATGATTTTGCACTGTCCAGCCCCTCCCAGTCTCAGCTCCCTCACCGGCTCCTTCTGTCTGCAGGATAAAGTACAACTCCTCTGCCTGACACTCATCAGGCCCCACCTCACCTGCCCAGCCCTCTCGGTTGTCCCCTGCTTCTCCACCAGCAACCTGGAATCCTGCCCGATTAAGCTCCTCAGCATCCGGGGAACCTGCCTGCCCCTTCTGTCTGCATCCCCACCCCAGCAGCGCCCACCGCCTGCTCTCCACTCTCTAACATTCCCCCTGGGAATGAGGCAGTGCGTTGGACTACCAGACCCAGAACGGTCTCCCTACTTTGAAGATCCTTGGTGCTTCTATTTGCACATTCTTTCACAAAGCAACGTGAGATCGATTTTTACTGTGTAAGGCAGGGTTTCTCAATCTCAGCACTGTCAACACTTTGGCCAAGGTAACTCCTTGTCATGGGGGACTTTCCTTTGTATTCAGGGCAGCATCCCTGGCATCTCCACTAGATGCCACTGGTACCCTCTAGTTGTGGCCACTGAAGGTCTCTACTCATTGCCAGAAGTTCCTTGGGGGACCAAACTGCCTCTGGTCGGCAACTGCTAGTGTAAGGGAACACTCCTGCCACAAGCTGCACTCTGAACGAGAGGTTCCTCAAGCTGGATGTAGCAGCTAGCTCCTGGCATGAACCCCAGAGTAGCTGCAAAGCCTCTCTGGACTCTCTGGCGGTTGTCATTCGCTCTGAAACCAGGCTGAACGTTGTCCAAGCACATGCCCATATCTGCCTCCTGATCCACACTGACTACATCCCGTTGGTCAGAAAGTCTACTCGATGAAGTGACGGTATCAGGAAGGAGCATGGGAAAAAACATTAAAGATACCATAGAGGGGGTGCCTGGGTGGCTCAGTCGGTTAAACGTCTGCCTTGGGCTCAGGTTGTGATCCTGGGGTGGTGGGATTGAGCCCCACATGGGGCTCCCTGCTCAGTGGGGAGTCTGCTTCTCCCTCTCCCTCTGCCCCTCCCATCACGCTCATGCTCTCTCTCTCAAATGAATAAATAAAATCTTAAAAAAAAAAATACCATAGAGGGGCGCCTGGGTGGCTCAGTCGTTAAGCATCTGCCTTCTGCTCGGGTCATGATCCCAGGGTCCTGGGATTGAGCCCCATGTTAGTCTCTCTGCTCAGCGGGAAGCCTGCTTCTCCCTCTCCCACTCCCCCTGCTTGTGTTCCCTCTCTCGCTGTCTCTCTCTGTCAAAATAAATAAATAAAATCTTAAAAAAAAAAAGAAACATAACTTTATAAAAAAAAATACCGTAGAGATACAGACTCCTCTTCATTAATATCTAAGAGGTGGTTAATCATGCCGTAGGAAAACAAGATAAAATACAGATAGGAGCCACATTTGCTAGAACAACGCTAGGATCATTTGGTTGTCATATAGGCGGCCAGGGAATAAACCGAGTCCCATCTTCTGCTCTGCACTTTCAAAAGCAATTCAGTATAAGATCTGATTGGCCAACATGGTCAGAATACTTCTACAGGCATGCCTACGTTTTAATGACCGCCCCTCTAGAATGATGTAGACCCTTTCCCAAAGAGGCTATTATGCAGGCCCCAAGGAGGATTCTTTGGGGCTTGGATCATACAGGCATCATCTTGAGTCCCTGGATGGCTCTAGGGTTTGAACAATGCTCCAGGCCAGTGTCCCCACCTTGCATGAGCTTTGAGGCTGGGATCTGTGAGAGGTCCAGCTTGCAGCTTTGTCTCCCTGGCTAGGCTGCCATGCCCCTCCTCTGGCCTCTTGGCTCCTTGAGGAGTTGCTCTTGTCCAAGGGCTTCACCATGACAGACACTCTCCAGGCTGGTCAGCTCAGGACCACCTCTGTCAGCTGTCCTGGCTTCCTGCTGGGATGCTCATTTCTCCTTCCAGTTCCCTGGGGAGGGCCCCTGACTCACCTCGCAGAAGCTGGGCTGCAGTGGGAGCGTGAGAGAAGCAGGCGGAGGGGATGCTGTAATTGGTTTTCAGTAACTCCAGAAGATCTGCGGTGTACCTGTAGAGATACCAGCCCACGTTCAGAACTTGGGGACTTGGGGAGGCAAGGGGGGGACCAGAAGGAACACCAGTTATCTGACACTCCCTCAAACACTCCTGAGTTCAGGGAGCTTGTACATTTCCCCTCGAGGCCCCGATTCTTAGAGGAAATGGCAAATGAGCCCAGACTAGTATGTAAGACAAGTGCCACCTAGGCCATAGGCAGGCTTGGCTTCGGTGCCCAAAGAGTCCACGGTTCCCTCTCTCCATTTCCACTGGGGCAACAGGCCAGGCACTGACCAGAAAGAAAGAGCAGGGCCTCAGAGAAAGAGTGGGCCCTGAGCACCAGGGAGGGGTCCACAGCAGGTTGGGGCTCTGTGCCTGCCCCTCACAGCCCCCCGCTCTGAGATTTTTCTCTTCCCAGTTGAGGGGCAAAGCCAAGGCTCTGAAGGATCACACTCTGGCCCCCAGGACCTCAGGGCCAGCCAGACCATTATTCGTCTGCCTCGTCCTGTGTCCTGGGAGCCAAAGGCCCCAGGAGGGAGAAAGGGCCAGGCCAGTGTGATAGGGAACACCATTGCTCAGCAACTGGCTCTTGGCTCTGGGCCTGCCACCCTCACTCACCTGGGGTCAAGCTTTATCTGAGTCCTGTCTGGTTCCATCGTCTTCTCTCCCTCTCTGGCTTTCCCAGCAAGCACTGAGGGGCAAGGAGGGGCAGGCAGGTGGGGGCCCTGAGGGAGGTGGCTCCTGCTGGTCCTGCTGCCTGCCGGCCTTTGTCAGAGAGAGGACGGCGGCCACGTGTAAGGGGAATGGCAGGATCTTCTCCTCTGCCTCTCTTTTCTCAGGCTTCCCGTGCCCACAAATCCCTAGAGCTTATCTCAGAGTTTACCCCAGAGGAATTTGATCCTCTTGGCTGGCTGAGATCCCTGGCTCCTGACTCCTCCTTCTCCTAGGTGTTGTCCTTCCTGCCTCCCTCCCACAATGCCTTTGGCTACCCTTTGCCACCTGCCAGCCCTCATGCTACATCCCCTCTAACGAGTCTTCTAGGGTGGTGGTGGAATAAAGTTCTCTATCCTCCCTGCAATACTACCAGTCAGCAAACCCCTGTCTCCCAGAACCTGGCTGGAACTTGATCTCTGGTCTCCTGGAGACGGGAGAGTCAAGGCCAGCTCCCTGACTGCATTGGCACTTTGGTCTGGCATGCAGAAGGGAGAACGAGCTGGAAAAAACAGACGAGGCCCATGTGGGTTTCCCCAGTCTCAGCCTTCCTCATCCTGATGATGGGCTTACCCTGCCAAACAGCAGCCAAAGACGCAGCAAAGATGCAGGGGTACTTAAGAGGCCAGAGTCGCTGAGTGAGATTTCTGAGCATTTTGACAGATTCTGAAAAGCTGTGCCAAATTATGTTTCTGAACTTTTTATTGATTAGTGATTTCTCTTCTCTCTCCAAGTAGATTTAAAGCCATTTGAGCCCAGGCACAGTACCCCTAGGTTCCTGGCACAGGGCCCAATACATATGGATTGAATGCTCTTTAGAATTGGTCACGTGACTGATAAACTAGTGAAAGCTTGGCCGCAGCAGCAGCAAATGTTTGTTGACCATTTTTGGTGCCCCGGGTGCTGTAGGAAATGCAGTATGTTCCTTATCTTGTTGAAACTTTACAACTGCTCTTGGAAGGTAACTACTGTCTTTATTCCCATTTTACAGATGAAGAAACTGAGGCTCAGAGAAGTTCTGAGGCCAGGTTGGATAGAAAGCCATGAGAGTGTGGAGTGAGGCAAAAAGGGACCTAGGTCAGGAGCTCTGTTGAGGTTCAGGTAAGAATTCCGAAAGTAAGAAAAGAGCCCAGGAGAGGGACAAGAGAGTGGATTCTGGGATGGTGAGGAGCTACAATCAGAGGAAGCAGTTACTGGTGGGTACCAAGAGGACTCTCTGCTGCTGTCCCTGTACACCTCAAATGTCTCCCAAGGGTCAGGCATGGTTCTGTCCCTCTGTTACCCTCCTCCTAAAGTACACCTCTCAGGACAGAACAGTGTAGGGATCCAGGAGTCTCAGGGACCCAGTTCCCTCCTGAGGTGGAGGGGATAGCAAAAGGAATACACGGGCATTGACCCACAGAGGGTCACTTGCCTTGATCCCACCCTGACAAAGACACAGGCTGACTCAGCTGCCTCAAACATGTGACAGGAACACCCTCCAGGTCATTCATCTCTAGCCTGGTGAGAGGCCTTGAGCTTAATTGTCCCAAGGCCTGAACTTTAGACTTCCCCAGAAGAGGTAACAGGGCACTGAGGATGTTCTCTGAAACTTCTTCAGGGAGGCAGGAAAAGGGGAATGAAGAGCGAGAGGGAGTCAGGAAAGGAAGGCGGCTGGGCTGACACTCTTCTTGCAGCAGGGGCTGGGAGGCCCGGGGGAGACTGGCTGACTCTTATGGATGTTGGATACGGCATCCAACGGCAGGTTGGATGACAATGGAGAGAGAAATGATGGGGTGTTGGTGAGAGGGAGGGCTTTAGCTCTGAGGGGGTACACTGCTGCCCCACCCAGAGTCCCTAGGTGGCCATCTTCCAGACAGCGTGACCCATGGATTAGCCGAGGGCAATGATGGCCTGACTCAAGGCCAGCCCATCCCTAGCTAAGGTATGGCCAGAGAAGATGAGCTGGAGCAGCCAATCAGATTCTTCTCTTGCTAATTTTAGACAGCTTGCTGTCAAACACTGAACTTTAGGCCCAAGAGGAATGAATCATTCTTCATTTCATTGTTTTGGCTTAATTATTCTCACCAAATTATATGATCATACAATAGGACGCCTGTCACTTCAATTTTGGCTCTCTCAGTGTAAGGACCATTTTTGAGAAAAAAACCCAGAAATTTCATCAGTTTTCCTCAAGGGTCCTCAATCATTTGATATTTATTTATTTATTTAAAGATTTTATTTATTTGACAGAGAGAGAGACAGCGAGAGCGGGAACACAAGCAGGGGGAGTGGGAGAGGGAGAAGCAGGCTTCCCGCAGAGCAGAGAGCCTGATGCGGGGCTTGATCCCAGGATACTGGGATCATGACCTGAGCCGAAGGCAGACGCTTAACAACTGAGCCACCCAGGCACCCCAGTCATTTGATATTTAAAGGCCATTCTCTCTTTTTAAAAAAATGCCTTACTGAGGGCGCCTGGGTGGCTCAGTCGCTGGGCGTCTGCCTTCGGCTCAGGTCATGATCCTGGAGTCCCGGGATCGAGTCCCGCATCGGGCTCCCTGCTCCACGGGAAGCCTGCTTCTCCCTCTCCCACTCCCCCTGCTTGTGTTCCTGCTCTCGCTATCTCTCTCTCTGTCAAATAAATAAAAATAAATAAATAAATAAATAATTTTTTAAAAAAAGCCTTACTGAGATAAAATTCACATAACATAAAACACACCTTTTTAGTCATGGTAAAGTATGTAATTCAGTGGGTTTTCGTGTATTTGTAATGTTGTGCAACTATCACCATTAATCTAATTGCAGAATATTTCCATTAGTCCAGAAAGAAACCTCCTACTTCCCAATTCTTCCTTCTTCCCATCCCCCTGGCAATCACTCATCTACTTCCTCTCTCTATTGATTTGGTCTGATTCTGGACACTTACCTAAATAGACACTTATCATATAATACGTGGTGTTTCGTGCTGACTTTTTTTATTCAGCATGTTTTCAAGGCTTGTCTGTGTTGCAGCATATACCAATACTTTGCTCCTTCTTATGGCTGAATAATATTCCATCGTGTGGATATGCCGTATTTTGTTTATCCATTCTTCAGTTATGGGCATTTAGGTTGTTTCCATTTTTTGGCTATTATGAATAATGCTGCTACTTTTCCTGAACTCATTTACTAGCTCTGATTGTGTGTGTGTGTGTGTGTGTATTCTTTAAGGTTACCTATATATAAAATTGTGTCATCTGCAAATGGAGATTTGCAGTGTGGATGATTTTATTGCCTTTTTTTTTTTTTACCTAATTGCTCTGGCTAGAACTTCCAGTATAATGTTAAATAAAAATGGCAAAAGCAAGCATACTTGTCTTGTTCCTGATCTTACAGGGAAAGCTTTCAGTCTTTCACCATTAAGTATGACGTTAGCTGTGCGTTTTTCATAAATTCCCTTCATTTGAGAAAAGTCCTTTCTATTCCTAGCCTGTGGAGTGTTTTAATCATGGAATAGTGTTAGATTTTGCCAAATGCCTTTTCTGCATTAAGAAAACCACATATTTTCTTTCCTTCTCTCTATTACTGTGGGGGAGTACACTGGCCGGTTTGTATACGTTGAACAGCTCTCGGGTTCCTGGGATAAATCCTAGTTGCTCATGGTGTATAATCTTTTTAATATGCTGCTGGATTCAGTTTGCTAGTATTTTGCTGAGGATTTTTGCCTGTATGTTCATAAAGGATATTGGTCTGTAGGGGGTTTTTTGTGATGTCTTCAGCTGGCTTTGGTATCATGGTAATATTGACATCATAGAATGAATTAGGAAGTGTTCTTTCCTCTTCTATGTCTTGAAAGAGTTTGAGGAGGTCTGGTGTTCATTTTTTCATGTCAGATAGAATTTACCAGTGAAGCTATAGGCCTTTTTTTTTCTGAAGAGCCTACTAGGTTGTCAACCTTGTTGATTTTCCTTTCTTCAACTTTTAGCTGTTTTAGACTAGCTTCTTATTGGTTGATGACTTTTTGGGTGATTTAAATGGTATTCCAATATCACTTCTATCAACCTCATAAAATTCTGCCTCTTTTGCAAGATTTTAAATCTCCCTTTGTAATAAATTTTCATTGTACCTGCACTTGGCATTGTTTTGCATTGCAGTTGAGGAAAAGGAAGATGCGAGTTTGAATGAAAGCTGATGTTTGAGTGGGGCCTCATTGCTTATTCATTAGTTAACATTTTCGTGTTATGTTGTTTTGTTTACTACATAGCATCATAAATTTAGGGATTCAGATAATGACAACTAAGAATGCAAAAAGCCCCGTTATTCTAAAACCACCAACATCAAAATATATGGTGCTAAATTCAATAAATAAAACAAAATGTTTGCAACAGACTCTAGAGATCAGCATGCAGGATGCTTGTTAGGGAATCACTTTGGAATCAATGCCTGCAAAAGTGAAGGAAAGGAAGCAGGACTGAGCAGGGAAGTCAATCTGTGGTGAAGGGCCCAACAACAGCCTCAGCCAGTCCAGAGGTCACATAGGGGCTGGATGGCCCTTCAGAATTTTCTGCATTGGGGCAAAGTGTCTGGGCCTTTCTACTTCATGTTGAACACTCCTTGGATGCAAACTGCTATGGAAGGAGGTGGGACCTTGGTGAGGTAATTTTCGTGAGGGGAGGCACTCCCCAAAGCTGAAGCCATCTTCTAGCAACTGAGGGATAAGTTCTTCATTCCTGAGGGGGGTCTGGGAAGCCCCTCACAGTGCCACCCACAGATCTTGGCATATATGAAGAAGTCAGAATCTGCTGGGAGAGAGAAAAGAAAGCTTACTCAAAACTAATGCTGGAATCATTGACGATAATGATGTGAGAAAAAGACACATTAGACCTTTACCTTCTATCTTACCCCTACATTAATTTCAGATTAAAGAATTAAATGGAAAAGAAAACAAGAAATGCAGTTAAGTATTCCTCAGATAGAAGGAGAGGGGAAAACTTCGAAGTAAGATAAAGTGGTGCTAAGGAAATGATGAATAGATTTGATTACAGAGAAACAACAAAAGTTTTACATTAAAAATTGCATACAAAAGGGGCGCCAGGGTGACTCAGTCAGTTAAGTGTCCAACTCTTGATTTTGGCTCAGGTCATGATCTCAGGGTCATGAGATCGAGCCCCACGTCAGGCTTGAGATTCTCTCTCTCCCCCTGCCCCTCCCACTGCTCCCACAGGCTCACACATGCTCTCTCTCTCAAATAAATAATAAATCTTTTTAAAAAATTACACACAAAATCAAAAGGCAAACGACAAACTGGAAACACTGTTCAAGAAACACAGTCAAGGGCGCCTGGGTGGCTCAGTTGGTTAAGCGACTGCCTTCGGCTCAGGTCATGATCCTGGAGTCCCGGGATCAAGTCCCACATCGGGCTCCCTGCTCAGCAGGGATTCTGACACCTGCTACAACATACCAACTTTCAGGGCTGCTAAAGGCCAACGATGAACCTGAGGACATTATGCTCAGTTGAAGAAGCCAGACGTAAAAGGACAGATACTGTGTGATTCCATTTATATGAGGTCCCTAGAATAGTCGGATTTATAGAGACAGAAAGTAGAACAGTGGTTACTGGGTGCTGGGGGACGGGGGGAGTGAGGAGTTACTGTTTACTGGGTACAGAGTTTCTGTTTGGGATGATGATAAAAGGCCTGGAATGGATGGTGATGACGGTTGCACAACATGGTGAATTTACTTAGTGCTGCAGAACTGGACACTAAAAAGTGTTTAAAATGGTAAAATTTATGTTATGTATATTTATCACACAAGAAAAAAGAGAAAAATACCCCAACACTTCCACATTGAGACGTGAGCAAGCAAAAATGTAAAAGGGCAATTCACAAAACAACTACAAGAAAATGACCTCTAGGTGTATAAGAATACTTAATTTTTAAAATTAATTATTTTTTTAATTTAAATTCAATTAACATATAGTGTATTATTCGTTTCAGAGGTAAAGGTCAGTGATTCATCAGTCTTTTTTTTTTTTTTAAGATTTTATTTATTTATTTGACAGCGAGAGATACAGCGAGAGAGGGAACACAAGCAGGGGGAGTGGGAGAGGGAGAAGCAAACTCCCCACGGAGCAGGGAGCCCGACACGGGGCTTGATCCCAGGACCCTGGGACCATGACCTGAGCTGAAGGCAGACACTTAACTGACTGAGCCACCAAAAGTTGATGGTATTTTGATAGGGATTGCATTGAATGTGTAGATTGCTCTAGGTAGCATAAACATTTTAACAATATTTGTTCTTCCAATCTACAAGCATGGAACATTTTTCCATTTCTTTGGATCTTCCTCAATTTCTTTCATAAGTGTTCTATAGTTTTCTGAGTACAGGTCCTTTGCCTCTTTGGTTAGGTTTATTCCTAGGTATCTTATGGTTTTGGGTGCAATTGTAAATGGGATCGACTCCTTAATTTATCTTTCTTCTGTCTAGTTGTTGGTGTATAGAAATGCAACTGATTTCTGTGCATTGATTTTATATCCTGCCACTTTGCTGAATTTCTGTATGAGTTCTAGCAATTTTGAGTTGGAGTCTTTTGGGTTTTCCACATAGATTATCATGTCATCTGCGAAGAGTGAGAGTTTGACTTCTTCTTTATGGATTCAGGTTTTTTAATTTCTTTTTGTTGTCTGATTGCTGAGGCTCGGATTTCTAGTACTATGTTGAACAACAGTGTTGATGATGGACATACCTGTTGTGTTCCTGACCTTAGGGGAAAAGCTCTCATTTTTTCCCCTTTGAGAATGATATTCACTTTGGACTTTTCATAGATGGCTTTTATGATACTAAGGTATGCTCCCTTTATCCCTACACTGTGGAGAATTTTAATCAAGAAAGGATGCTGTACTTTGTCAAAGGCTTTTTCTGCATTTATTGAGAGGATCATATGGTTCTTGTCCTTCTTTTATTAATGTGTATCAGACTGATTGATTTGCAGATGTTGAACCACACTTGCAGCCTAGGAATAAATCCCACTTGGTCGTGGTGAATAATCCTTTTAATGTATTGTTGTGTGCTATTGGCTAGTATCTTTTGAGAATTTTTGCATCCATGTTCATCAGGGATATTGGTCTGTAATTCTCCCTTTTGATGGGGTCTTTGTGTGGTTTTGGAGTCAAGGTAATCCTGGCCCCATAGAAGGGGTTGGAAGTTTTCCTTCCATTTCTATTTTTTGAAACAACTTCATAAGAATAGGTATTAATTCTTCTTTAAATGCTTGGTAGAATTCTCCTGGGAAGCTGTCTGGCCCTGGACTCCTGTTTGTTGGGAGGTTTTTGATTACTGCTTCAATTTCCTTGCAGGTTATGGGTCTGTTCAGGTTTTTTATTTCTTCCTGTTTCAGTTTTGGTAGCTTATACATTTCCTAGGAATGCACCTATTTCTTCCAGATTGCCTAATTTGTTGGCATATAGTTGCTCATAATATATTCTTATAATTGTTTGTATTTCTTCAGTGTTGGTTGTGATCTCTCCTGTATCATTCATGATTTTATTTATTTGGATCCTTTCTCTTTTCTTTTTGATAAGTCTGGCCAGGGGTTTTTCAATCTTATTAATTCTCTCAAAGAACCAGTGCCTAGTTTCATTGATCTTTTCTACTGTTCTTTTGGTTTCCATTTCATTGATTTTTGCCCTAATCTTTATTAATTCTCTTCTTTTGGGTTAGGCTTTATTTGCTGTTCTTTCTCCAGCTCCTTTAAGTGTAAGGTTAGGTTGTGTATTTGAGACCTTTCTTGTTTCTTGGGAAAGGCTTGTATTGCTATATACTTCTCTCTTAGGACCACCTTTGCTGCATCCCAAAGGTTTTGAATAGTCATGTTTTTCATTTGAATGAAAATGAAAACAAATTTTCATTTGTTTCCATCATTTAAAAAAATTCTCCTTTAATTTCCTGGTTGACCCATTCATTCTTTAGTAGGATGCTCTTTAACCTCCATATGTTTGAGTTCTTTCCAAAATTCCTCTTGTGACTGAGTTCAAGTTTCAAAGCATTTTGGTCTGAAAGTATGCATGGAATGATCCCAATCTTTTGGTACCAGTTGAGACCTGATTTGTGGCCCAGTATGTGATCTATTCTGGAGGATGTTCCATGTGCACTTGAGAACGATGTGTATTCTGTTGCTTTAGGATGCAATGCTCTGAATATATCTGTGAAGTCCATCTGGTCCAATGTGTCATTCAAAGCCCTTGTTTCCTTGTTGATCTTCTGCTTAGATGATCTCTCCATTGCAGTGAGTGCGGTGTTAAAGTCCCCTACCATTATTATATTATTATCAATGTGTTTCTTTAATTTTGTTATTAATTGATTTATAAAATTGGCTACTCCCATGTTAGGGGCATACATATTTATAATTGTTAGATGTTCTTGTTGGATAGACCCTTTAATTATGATAGACCCTTTAATTATCTCTTATTACAGTCTTTGGTTTAAAATCTAATTTGTCTGATATAAGGATTGCTATCCCAGCTTTCTTTTGATGTCTGTTAGCATGATAAATGGTTTTCTACCCCCTTCACTTTAAATCTGGAGGTGTCTTTGGGTCTAAAATGAGTCGCTTGTAGACAGCATATTGATGGGTCTTGCTTTTTTATCCAACCTGATAACCTGTGTCTTTTGATTGGGGCATTTAGCCCATTTACATTCAGAGTAACTACTGAAAGATATGAATTTAGTGTCATTGTACTACCTGTAAAGTCACTGTTTCTGTATATTGTCTCTGTTCCTTTCTGGTCTATGTTACTTTTGGGCTCTCTCCTTGCTTAAAGGATCCCCTTTAATATTTCTTGCAGGGCTGGCTTAGTGATCACAAATTCTTTTAGTTTCTGTTTATCCTGGAACTTTTTTGTCTCTCCTATTTTGAATGACAGCCTTGCTGGATAGAGTATCCTTGGCTGCATATTTTTCTCAATTAGCACCCTGACTATATCATGCCATTCCTTTCTGGCCTTCCAGGTCTCTGTGGATAGGTCTGCTGTCAGTCTAATGCTTCTACCCTTGTAGTTTACGGACCTCTTGTTCCTTGCTGCTTCTAGGATTGTCTCTTTGTCTCTGAGTTTTGCAAGTTTCACTATTATATGTCAGGGTGTTGACCTAATTTTATTGATTTTGAGGGGGTTTCTCTGTGCCTCCTGGACTTGAATGCCTGTTTCCTTCCCCAGATTAAGGAAGTTCTTAGCTATAATTTGCTCTAATATACCTTCTGCACCACCCCCCTTTCCTCTTCTTCTGGGATCCCCATTATTCTAATATTGTTTTGCTTTAAAATGTTTCACTTATCTTTCGAATTCTCCCCTCATGATCCAGTAGTTATCTTTTTCTCAGCTTCTTTATTTTCCATAATTTTGTCTTCTACATCACTAATTATCTCTTCTGCTTCATTTATCCTAGCAGTTACAGCCTCCATTTTTTATTGCATCTCATTAATAGCCTTTTTTATTTTGACTTAATTCGATTTTAGTTCTTTTATTTCTCCAGAAAGGGAGTGTCTTCTATGGTTTTTTCAAGCCCAACTAGTATCTTTATAATTGTTATTCTGAACTCTAGTTCTGACTTATATCCATACTGATTAGGTCCCTGGCAGTCAGTACTGTCTCTTGTTCTCTTTTTTGAGGGGAGTTTTCCATCTTGTCATTCTCCTACCTTGAGGAAAGTGGTCGCTTTTCTATTTGTAGAATTGCAGCATTCTTTTCTTAGATCTCTGGTTGAGTTCACAGTTGTTCAGAATGATTTGATAGCTATCTAGCTGAATTCCTCAGACAAAACTAAGGTCTCCTACTCCTCCACCATCTTGAAAAGTCTTTCTTCCTTAATTTCATAAGTAACTTAAGGAGATATAAATGAAAAGATTAAGGTGTCATTTGTCATTTATAAAATTTGAGAAATTACTTTATGTTAATATTTAATTATGGTGTTTGTATTATAATACAGTTATGCTCATAACAGTAGTGTAAACATGTATAAACTTTCTGGAAAGCATCTTGCAAATTATGCAAAAGACGTTTTAAGTATTCACATTTATTGACCTGAAATCCAACCATGAGGACTGTATTCTGAGGAAACCAGCGGAGGTGCAGGCATCTGAAGGGTGCAGAGGCACCACGTGAACAAAGGACTCGGTGAAGTGAGGAAGCGAACTCTGCGAGTGTTTGTGGCAGAGAATTCCAGGGAAACAGGAGAGCAAGTGCAAAGGACCCAGGACTGGAGTGTGCCAGGTGTGTCTGGGGAAGAGCAGGGAAGCTAGTGTGCCTGAGCAAGGGGCTGAGTGTTAGGAAATAAGATCAGAAAGTTAGAGGAGCCAGGTCAGGGAGGGCCTTGAAGGCCACAGTAAGGACTTTGGACTTTACTCTGAATGAGGCTGGCAGCAGTTGGGGGCTTCTGAACAGAGGCCATGATCTAAGTTCTAAAAGGAGCATCAGCTACTATTTGGAACAGAGTCTCTTAAAGGTCAAGGACAGAAGAAGCCTGGGTTAGTTAGGAGGTTATTCCAATATCCAAACAAGAGAGGGTAGTGGCTTGGACTTGTGAGATTCTATTTTGATGGCAGAGCTGGTGGATTGGATGTGGGATGTGAGATAAAGGCAGGAATCAGGTGACTCCATGGGTTTGATCTGAACAATAGGATGAATGATAATCCTAATTACTGGGAGGAACAGCACTGGGGGAGAAGTAGGTTTTTGGAGGAAGGAATCCAGGGATTGACTCTGACAGTGAGGTGTCTACTCTGGTGGTCATATCAGCTTATTCTAAGGAAGTCTGTAATCATGTGTCTATCTCCTGTATCCCTTTCTGTCCTTCTTTGATGTTTCTTCCAGAAGACCCAATCTCTGGTCTGCAACTTCTAGCAGGGACTTTCAGACAAAAATGAAAGGACAAAGAAACTGTATGTTGATGACAAGGCACATTAACTTGTTACAGTAGCTAACATTATCAGAATGGAGGAGAGTGGAGTCTCTATTTGGGGTGAGGTACATAAGTGATGGGTCCCCATAATTATTCCGTGAAGACTTAACTTCAAAAAATTCACCTCAGGAGACAAAATGAATTAGTAGAAAGTGAAAACACTGACCAATCTGTTACATAAAGTGTGTGCCAAAATTGCTGCCAATTTACATATGTGTTTAAAACCAAGGAATAGGGGCGCCTGGGTGGCTCAGTTGATCAAGCGTCTGCCTTCAGCTCAGGGCATGATCCCAGGGTTCTGGGATCAAGCACCACATCAGGTTCCCTGCTCAGCAGGAAGCCTGCTTCTCCCTCTGCCTCTCCCCCTGCTTGTGTTCCCTCTCTCACTGTCTCTCTCTGTCAAATAATAAAATCTTTAAAAAAATTAATTTTATTTTTTATTTTTTTTAAGATTTTATTTACATACTTGAGAGAGAGAGCACGAGCAGCAGGGAGGGCCAGAGGGAGAGGGAGAAGCAGACTCCCCACTGATCAGGGAGCCCAATGCGGGACTCAATCCCAGAACCCTGGATCATGACCTGAGCCAAAGGCAGATGCTTAATTGACTGAACCACCCAGGCACCCCCCAAAATTAATTAATTTTAATATGTATCAATATGTAGGTATTTTAAATGTGCATACATATATAGTTATATTAAATTATGACAAATGAAAATATCTAAAACTTTAAACCTTAGTATTTGAAATACAATCAAGTATATTTTAAGATAGTATTCTTTTTTAAAAATGTTTTATTTATTTAAGTAATCTCTACACCCCAGGTGGGGCTCAAACTCATGACCCTGAGATCAAGAGTTGCATGCTCTTTAGACTGAGCCAGGCCAAGTGCCCCTTAAAAGATTGTATTCTTGGGGCACTGGGGTGGCTTAGCCGTTAAGCGTCCTGCCTTCGGCTCGGGTCATGATCCCAGGGTCCTGGGATCGAGCCCTGCATCGGGCTCCCTGCTGGGCGGGAAGCCTGCTTCTCCTTCTCCCACTCCCCCTGCTTGTGTTCCTTCTCTCGCTGTCTCTCTCTTTGTTAAATAAATAAATAAAATCTTAAAAAATAAGATCATATTCTTACACTGATTTTAACCCATTAATTTGAATGTTATGAAGAAAAATTGTTTCTATATATAAGAAAATATAAATAACAATAATTGTGCATTGACGAGGGACTTTTGCTCTGTTTTTAATCAAATTGATTTCCTCAAAATGTTCCAGTTCATTTAGTCCAAATCAAATTGATTTCCTCAAAATGTTCCAGTTCATTTAGTCCAATTCAAAGTAGGACTCTTGGAGTTACATATTTTTTAAAGATTTATTTACTTATTTTAGAGAGGGAGGAGAGAGCATGAGCAGGAGGGGGCAAAGGGAAGGGAGAGAGAAAGAGAATCCCAAGCTGACTTTGTGCTCAGCACAATGCCCGATGCGGGAACCAAGAGCCAGACACTTAACCAACAGCACCACCCAGGCGCCCCCGGAATTATGTTGTTGTTGTTGTTGTTTAAGATTTTATTTATTTATTTGACAGATAGAGACAGCGAGAGAGGGAACACAAGCAGGGGGAGTGGGAGAGGGAAAAGCAGTCTTCCAGCTGAGCAGGGAGCCCGATGCGGGGCTCAATCCCAGGACCCCAGGATAATGACCTGAGCCGAAGGCAGACGCTTAATGACTGAGCCACCCAGGCACCCCCAGAATTACGTATTTTATCCTTGTTGAAGCATAATACAATCACTGTTGGAATTAAAGTGACATTTAAAATGGCCATTACACTTCAACACGCAGGAGCTCTGAAAATATGTGCAGAAGACTCCCACTTGGTTGGTGGTGGCAATTCTGAGGCTAATTGGTGGCGCTGGGTCACAGGGCTATGCTCTAGCTGCAGGAGAGACTTTGAATGCAAGTTTCTGGCAGTTTTAGCTCCAACTGGGATGGGGAGCAGTCTTTGCCCTTCCATGAAGAGGTACAGCGCAGGGAATCCTCCAAGCACAGAGGGGTTCAGATGCTCCATAGCTAAAACAAATGACAAATGTCGGCTGCATATAACAGAAAACTCAGTTATTTTCTCATGGAAAAAGCAGTTCAGAGGCAGCCAGTTCAAGTCTGGGGCAGTGCCTAAACAGTGTCCTCAACACCATTCTGTGTAGCATGTCCACACGCTGCCTAATGGGTCCAAGACGGTACCTTCAGCCAGCACATCTAGGCTCAAGACCAGAAGAAAGGGACAAGGCAAAGCTTTTCTAGAAATCCTCAGCAGACATCCACTTACATCTCCTTGACCAGAATTGTGTCATGAAGCCCACCCTGGAAATGACAGAAGCTGGAAAGTTATTTAGCTGCCCCTCCAGCCCCGAAAGTGGAATTTTGCAATAACAAAAAGGAAGAAAATGGAGGTAAGGTGAACCATGAGCGCTATCTGCTCCGATTAGCCTCGAGCCTGAGAAGATGATTAGAATCACACACCTTCTCCCCGTGTGTTTCTCTAATCTGTCATCTTAAAGCCAACCTCGCAGGGGCAGGAGCTCTCCGTCCCTGGCACAAATGTGGGGGTGGGGTGGGGTGGGGTGGGGCTGGTGGGTGGGTTTGCTGTTGGCAGCGCCCATCACAGGCTGGCCTCCATTCTTCTCAACCTCTATGATGTCACACTGGAACTTCTTTCCTTCCACCCTGGGCTGCGGCTTCCGAGGCTGCTGTGGCCATGGGGCTCCTGGAGCCTAGTGGCTCTGATCTCCCCTGGGGGCGCGGGAGGTCCAGCCATGCCGCTCTTGAAGGACGCCGTGCCCCTCATGAAGGAGCCCCATCCGCCGCCTCAGGCCCCTCTTCCGTGGATCCTCCCGAGCCTGTTTGCCGCCTTCAATGTAGTGCTGCTGGTGGTTTTCAGTGGCCTCTTCTTCGCGTTCCCGTGAGTCTCCCTCTTACACGAGCTGCAGGTTTCCTACAGAGACAGGAAAACAGAGAATGATAGTACAGAGGCAGGGGAAGTGCAGAAGAGGGGCGAGAGGACGGAGGATAGCCCAGGCGGAGGGAACCGAATGTGCAAAGACACAGGTACACAGTGCTTGGTGCCTCTGGGAGCCGCAGACGGCTGGCAACACTGGGGGACATTCGGCGGAGTCGCTGAGGATCTATCACCAGTCTGGATATTTAGAGCAGCAGGCTTCAAGGCGTGTGGGTTCTGACCAAGTGGACAGGGTCGGCAGGGGTCGGGGGGAGCTTCAGGCCACTCTGGATCAGGGCTGAGCCCTGTTCTGGTCTCAGTTGCAGATGGCTGGCCCAGAACGGGGAGTGGGCCTTTCCCCTCGTCACAGGCCTCCTCTGTGTCCTCACCGTCTTCAGTCTGGTTTCACTCAATTTCTCAGACCCCGGCATCTTGCATCAAGGTGAGGCGCTGGCCCCTGGGAGAAGGAGGCAGCCCCTCCTGAAGGGCTCCTTCCATCTCCCTTCCTTGGGCCACAGGACCGTTTCACAGCACATCCTCATTTGCCCCAGCCCTGCCTCTGTCACTTCATTGTTTAAGCTACGCAGACGTGGAAAAACAGATTTCTGGAGGTTTTCCAGTTGCTTCGTGTGGGAGGGCCCGGGGAAGAGAAGCCAACTCTTTGAAACCCCTCGGTTCTCCCTTCGTCCTTCCCACGGCACAAACTCTTTAAAGCATCAGTCACAGTTGTCAATGACTGACAGTCCTCACAGAACTCTTCTGGCTGGAAACCTCCCTTCCCTTTGGATGCCCGTCTCTCTGTGCTTGGGCAGCTTGCTCGGTGGAGACTAGGGATACCCTCGCCCACCTCTTCCCCACACTTCCTGGGGCCATGACGCGGGGCGGCCTCCCTACCCCCGGGAGCAGCAGACTGACGGAAGGGCCTCCTGCTGCCGCCCAATCCTCTTCCCACGCCAGGCTCCAACGAACAGGGCCCCATGGTGGTGCATGTGGTGTGGGTGAACCACAGGGCCTTCCGCCTGCAGTGGTGCCAGAAGTGCTGCTTCCACCGGCCGCCCCGGACCTACCACTGTCCCCGGTGCAACATCTGTGTAGAAGTGAGTGCCTCTCTTGACTTGCCCACCTGCCCCCACCCCTCCCGCTCACACGGGGGCCAGTGGCAAGCGTGAACCCACGTCCGGCACCACTAAAGGCCAAGAGTGGCAGTAACTCCCAACCACCTTTGGTCACTCATGCAGGTCCCTACCTCTGCACCTGCACCCGCACCTGCCCAGGGAGGTTGAAGCTTGCCTGCGCAGGCGCAGACACGCACAGAGGCATCCACACCTATGCTGGGCCTGGTCAGGCCAGGGGGAGAAAGACACCCCTGTCTTACCCCAGGCCTGCTGACTCTAGCTGCCCAAGGCCGTCACGCCGGCTGTAGGCCCGGCTGGGAAAGCTTCGCCTGTCCTCTTCTCGTGTCCGGGCCGGAGGCTCTTCCGGGCTCAGAGTGCTTGTCTGCCTCATGCGCACAGCCTGCAAAGGCGTACAGAGGTGCCGTCTTATCTGGTCCTCACAACCCTGGGAGGCGGGCTGAGCAAAGGTATTACTATCCTCAGTCAATGGATAAGGAAACAGAAGCCCAGAGATATTCTATGCCCAGTCCACAGTTACACCAGGATGTGTCCCCAGAAGACCGGGCAGGCCCTGTCTCTGAAGGCCTCTTGACATGTGACCTTGTGAGCCGCAGAGACCTAACAGAGCTCTAACAGAAATGCTAGCATTAGGGACTTTGTGCCTGCGTTTCTCCCTAGGGATGAGACCCAGTTTGAGGGGCCAAGGGCAGGTGGCCTTTGGGAATGGGGGAAGGGGGGTGGGTAAAGCCTCAGATTTGGGGGCGATGGAGGCTGGTCCAGAGGTCGGGTCCTCGAGGCCTGCTCCCCTCCCTCTTACCCAGGACTTTGACCACCATTGCAAATGGGTCAATAACTGCATTGGTCACCGCAACTTCCGCTTCTTCATGCTGCTGGTCCTGTCCTTATGTCTCTACTCGGGTGCCATGCTGGTGACCTGCCTGATCTTCCTGGTGCGCACGACCCACCTGCCCTTCTCCATGGACAAAGCCATCGCGTATCCTTCCAGGGACCCATGTAGAGAGTAGTGGGGAGCGCGGGGGTGGCAAGGGGGCGGGATCACGAGGACAGAGCTAATGGCGGGGCGGGGAGACCCCCCTGGGACTAAGCAGGGGTGGGTAGGGCCAGGGATATGGGCGGGGCTAGGAGGGACTGCGAAGACTTGAGAATCTAGCAGCGTCATGGTGGGGAGTGCTAAAGGTGGCACGGGGCCTGGACAGCGGAGTGGGGTGAGGTGTACGCGGGGACCGAGCTCGGGGAGCGGGAGGACGGGGCCGGTTGGGGGCGGAGCTGTTGGGGCGGGGGCGGGGCGAGGGGCGGGGCGAGGGGCGGGGCCAGGGAGGGGATTCCGGCGGCGCTGCTCCTTAGCTGACGCCCAGCATTCTGGTGGCTGTACCCGCCGCCGGCTTCCTGGTGCCGCTCTTCCTGCTGCTGCTGGTCCAGGCCATGTCGGTGAGCGCGGCCGAGCGCTCCTACGAGGGGAAGGTACGCGAGGCCGAGCGGGGCGCCGGGGTACCGGGCTGTGGGCGGTCACCTTGCGCCTCCGGGAACCTCTGCCCTTTCTGCTCTTTGTCCGCCGCCCTGGCCCCTGACCGCCTGACCTCCCTCGAAGGCGCCTCATTAGCCCTTCTAGACCTAGATCCATCTCCAGTCTCACCCGCTCGGTGGTCACTCTCCCTCCCGCGTGCACTGCATCGAGGGCCTACTGTGTGCTAGGCCTCGTGTGCTTTATCTTGAACGATGGGTGTAGAGGTGAGTAAGGCTATATCCTGCGATTCTGTCGATAAGGAACCTGAAATCAGAGTAACACCCGCCAGACGCCTGTGAACGCCACGAGAAAGGGCCTGCCCTACGTTGAGTAACAACAGACTCACAGAGGGACTCAAGTTCAGAGTAGGACGCGCTGCTCAGTGGTTTTAAACGGGCAGAAAAGGGGGGGGGGGGACTAGAGCAGGTGAGGGGTGCAACCTGCAGAAAGGCAAGGAAGCCTGCAAGTCTGTGGAATGTGGATAGGATGGTGAGGATACAGTGCTAATTGGAGCAGAAGGTGGCGTGGGAAATCAAGTGGACGGCTTGGGATTGACCAGGATTAAAAGGCCCAGAAAGTCAGGTGGAGAATTGAATCTTGGTTCAAGGGAAGCCTGGGAGCCGTAAGAGGATTTCTGTTTTCTTTTTTTCCATACGGTAAAATTCACCCCGTTTCAGTGCAATTCTATGAGTTTTGACAAACATACAGTCCGGTCCTGTAACCACCACTGCAATCAAGATTTATAACAGTTCCATCACCCCCCAGAAACTCCCTCATGGTCTCTTGTAGTCAGTTTCTCTCCCTGCCCTCAGCCCCTGATCTGTTTTCTATCCCTATAGTTTTTCCTTTTCCAGAGACTGGTATAAATGGAATCACAACCTTTTGTGCGGGCTTCTTCCACTCAGCATTTGCGATCCATCCCGTTGCTGCCAGGATCAGTAGTTTCTTACTTTTTATCATGTGCATGATTGCGTCATATGGACATACTACCGTTTGTTTATCGGTTCCTGGACTGAAGGATATTTGGGTTGTTTGCAGTTTGGGGTGATTATAAATAAAGCCACTATAAACACTGGTGTATAGGCATGTGAACATTTTCATTGCTTTGTGGGTAAATACTTAGAGGAGTGAGGAGTGGTATTGCTGGGTTATATAGTTACTATGTGTAGTTTTTTAAGAGACTGCCAAATTGTCTTCCAGAATGGCTGCATTCCCATTGTGCATTCCCACAGGCGACATGTGAGAATTCTAGTTGCTTAGCATCCTCACTCACATTTGGTATTGTCAGGTTTTTGTTGTTGTTGTTTGTTTATTAGTTTTAGCCAGTCTAATAAATGTGAAATGGTATCTCATTGTGATTTTTTTTTAAAAGATTTTATTTATTTATTTGAGAGAGAGAGAGTGAGAGAGAGCATGAGAGGGGAGAGGGTCAGAGGGAGAAGCAGACTCCCCACTGAGCAGGGAGCCGGATGTGGGACTCGATCCTGGGACTCCAGGATCACGACCTGAGCTGAAGGCAGTTGCTTAACCAACTGAGCCACCCAGGCGCCCTCTCATTGTGATTTTAATCGGCATTTTCCTAATGACTAGTGATGTTGAGCATCTTTTCACGTTCTTACTTGCCATCTGTATATCTTGGATTAAATGTCTGTTCCAGTCTTTTGCCCATTAAAAGAATTGGGTTTTTTGAAATTATTGAGTTCTACAAGTTTTTTATATACTCTGGGTTCAGATAGGTGTTTTGCAAGTATTTTCTCCCAGTCTGGCTTGTCATCTCAATTTTTAAACAGTGTCTTCCAAAGATCAGAAGTTTTACATTTTGATGAAGTGCATTGTTGGTTTTTTTTCTTTTATAGACTGTGCTTTTGGTGTTGTAATTAAGAAAGCTTTGCCTAACCCAAGGTCACAAAGATTATCTTTTTTTAAGATTTTTATTTATTTATTTACTTGACAGAGAGAGACATAACGAGAGAGGGAACACAAGCAGGGGGAGTGGGAGAGGGAGAAGCAGGCTTCCCGCAGAGCAGGGAGCCCGATGCAGGGCTCGATCCCAGGACCCTGGGATCATGACCTGAGCCAAAGGCAGACGCTCAACAACTGAGCCACCCAGGTGCCCTCACAAAGATTTTCTTATATTTTCTTCTGGAAGTTTTATAGTTTTAGATTTTATATTTAGGCCTATGATTCATTTTGGGTTAAATTTTGTATACAATGTAAGGTATGGGTCAAGATTTATTACATTTGCGTAAAGGTTGTTCCAGCATCATTTGTTGAAAAGACTATCCTTCGGGGCGCCTGGGTGGCTCAGTTGGTTAAGTGACTGCCTTCGGCTCAGGTCATGATCCTGGAGTCACAGGATCGAGTCCCGCATCGGGCTCCCTGCTCGGCAGGGAGTCTGCTTCTCCCTCTGACCCTCCTCCCTCTCATGCTCTCTGTCTCTCATTCTCTCTCTCTCAAATAAATAAATAAAATCTTTAAAAAAAAAAAAAAAAGACTATCCTTCTTCCATTGAGTTACCTTTGCACATTTGTCAAAAGTCAGTTGACTGTCTCGATTAGTAGGTTTGTATTACGTCTTGAAATCACACAGTGTGAGTTCTCCAGATTTGTTCTTCTTTCAGAATCAGCTTCATTTCCACACACACACACACACAAAAGATTTCTGAGATTTTTCTTTGGATTACACTGAACCTATAAGCCAATAAGGAAGACTGACATCTTAACAATATTGAGTTTTTGAACCCATGAGCCCCTTCCCATTTATTTACTTCTTTGATTTCTTTCGTCAGTGTTTTGTAGTTTTCAATATATAGATCTTGTGTACATTGTGTTAGATCTTTTCTAAGTATTTTTTGTGCTATTATAAATGTGTTTTTAAACTTCATTTCTATTTGTTTATTATTTTAAGAAAATACAGTGGATTTTTGTTTATTGGTCTTGAATCTTGCAATTTTGCTGGACTCACTTGTCCTAATAGCTTTTTTTGTTGATTCTGCATGGAAAATCATGTCATCTATGAATAAGGACAGTTTTATTTCTTCCTTTCCAACTTCAATGGCTTTCTTTTTTTCTTCTTACTGCACTGTCTTAGATCTCCAGTACAGCGTTGAGTAGGAGTGATTAAAGTGAACATCCTTGCCATCGGATTCCTTTAGCAGGACAGTGACTTGACTAAATGTTGGTTTTGTTTTGTTTTTTTCTTAAGTAGGCTCCACACCCAATGTGGTGCTTGAACTCATGACCCTGAGACTCTGAGATCAAGAGTCACATACTCTACCGACTGAGCCAGCCAGGCACCCCAACTAAAGGTTGTTTTAGGAAGGCTGTAGTTGACCACATTGATGAAGGAGGGCTGGAGACAATGAGATAGCTGAAAGGACAGAGGAACTCTGTTTGCCCACCACCTCCCATCCCTACAGTCAGCACTCAATCACTCCAACCCACCCCTGTTTGGCTCCCAGCCCACCCGTGACTCCTCTGCTCTTACCCATTAGCCCTTACTCATCACCTCCTGTGGTCTGCATGCGTTCTCTCTCCAGCTTCAGTCCATCATTTCAGCCTCTCCGGGGTAGCATTCTCCCTTCCCACGTCCCATGGTTCTTTTGGCTCCCAGTCAAGCCATCGGCCCGTCCTTGCTCCACTGCTCAGAATGGGGCTCTCCCAGTCTGTGATCTCCAGTCTTAAGAAATCTGTATATGGTCTGCGCTCTGTGAGTCACTGCACTCTGTGATGAATGTGATTCATTCATTCAGGGCTCTCTCCCGTTACCTCCAGAACCCATTTCAGGCATTCATTCCCTTCCTACCTCCATCCCCAAACCAAATCTCCTGGGGCCCCTTGCTTGGCGCTTGATAGCAAGGGCTCTGGAGCCAGTCTACATAAATTCAAACCACAGCTTCCTATTGGCAGGGAGATCTTGGGTCTGTTACTTAGCCACCTGGTGCCTCAGTTTCCCCATCTGTAAAAGGGAGCAGCTTGGGTCGATATGTGTACAACACATACAACAGTGCCTGGTACAAGCCAATGCCCTATAGGGTGTTGCTGTTGTTACCATTCCTGCCCATCATCATTTACACATGTTCACGTCTCTCTGATCTTGGAAACAAAGCAAACAGTCCTTAACATCACAGGCCTCCCCTCCGGCTGTTGCGCTCTCCTCTCCAGCAGAGGCATGTTTCTTGGACGAGTTGACTGCTCACTGGCATCGTTCTTCACCTTCCCCAGCCCGTGCGGCCCAGCCTCTGCTCACTGTCACACTACTGTCGTGCTCACCACGTGGCCAGCGACAGTCCTAAGACTCATCTTTCCAGGCTGCACACAGCAAGCAGCGTGGTGCTGCATGCACCTGCCGTGCCCCCCCCCCCCAGCCTCTCAGGGCCCCGCTCTCTGCTTTCCAGGGCCACTGCCACTTTACCTGCCCCCTGGAGTCTTGGCACCCGCTGCCTGCTCTGCTCCCTCATCCCCTCTCTGCGCTGCCCTGACCACTCGCCAGCTGCCTGAAAGCTTAGGCTGGCTTTGTTGGTGGCGGTGTGTCCTCAATCCCCAGTGCAGTGCCTAGGACATTGTCGAGGCCCCAGAATATTTATGAGCAAATGAGTGAATCTATACACAAAAGAATCGATTCTGCTTTGGGAGAGAAGGAGGGAGGGAGGGAGAGAGAGAGAGAGAGAGGGAAGCCTGATGCCCTGACCCCCGGGGGAAGAAGGGCGGAGAACCAAGGCAGCAGGGAGCTGGGCAGGAGATGGAGTGAGAACATGCCCACTTTGGTTACCATCCTGTGGAGTGTGAGAGTGTTCGAGGCACAAGTTTGGAGCAGGAGAACTGGGTCTGGAGCCAGGGAGAGAAGAGAGTCAGAGAACTTCCGAGCTGTTGGATTCCGTTCACATCTGAGAGGCTCTCCAGTGGGGAGAGGAAGGTGCTGCCCTTTATTAGAGAGTTCTAATGAGCTCATTAGGCAATTATTTATCACTCCTTTAAGCGTTGGACGTCAACGTGTTTGCACACTTTGTATACATCTAATAAATCAAAATTTATTTCTCTAAATTTAAAATTCTAACTGTAAATGTCATCCAACTCTTCTAACCATTTACTAACCATTTAGTTAAAATTGCAAATGGAACACCAGTTTCCCCTAAATGCTTTAAACATATTAAAGTAGGCAAGAATTCAAAGTATTGTGATGGTTAGTGTTGCTTTTTGGCAACAGTGGGACATTGTGGAGGTGTCTCGACTTTTCCTCCCGTAGGTGTCAGCTGCCCCGCATGGAGTTCTGGCTCCTTTTGGTGGAGAATAGTGTCGAAGGTCAACATCTTCATGACAGGGACATGGGACATAGAGAGCTGGTGGTGGGAAGAGGTGGGCCTGGGCCACTTTTGGTCATGACAGACATTTTGTAGCCAAGGCTCTTGAAGTCAGGGTGAGAATCAGCTTGTGCTGGGGAGGAGGAGGAGGAGGAGGAGGAGGAGGAGGAGGAGGAGGAGGAGGGTGATGTGTAGAGGGAGGGGAGGGGGAGAAGTTGGTTAAGACTGTCCAGGGGAGGACTTGACCTTCACTGCACGGGTGTTCAGGAACTTCAGTCCAGACTTCCAGGGCCAGGTTATTTTGTTAGGGAAATCTGATTGGGCCCCAGGCAATTACCCTTCTAGATAGTGAAATTCAGTGAAGACACAAGTTTGGAAAAAATGAGAGGTGGGAAAGTAGGGAAGTTGGGGGAGGGGCGTGGAACTGTCTTTGGAGCAGTTTAGCAATAAAAGGAAGATCTGAAAGTATATCTGGAAGGAGGTGGCAGGAGGATGTGGTATGGCCAAAGGAAACAGAAAAGGGGAGGGTACTGCAGAAGGGATACAGGTGATGGGGGAGGAGCCCTGAGAAGACAAGAGAAGTGGGTGCAGTACCGGGGTTGCCTAGAGAGAGCTACTCGGAGGTAGGTGGGGTGGGGGAGGCCTTGGCTCCCTCTCCCTGCTTCTCTGCCCTTGGAGTCTTGCTGCCACCCTGAACTGAGCTGACGTTCAGGGAGGGCCATCGGGGGGTGGCCTGCCCAGTCCTGCTGGATCTGAGTTCCTCTTCTGGCCCTTGCCTCCCTCCAGTGCCAATACCTGCAGGGATACAACCCCTTCGACCATGGCTGTGCCAACAACTGGTATTTAACAATTTGTGCACCGCTGGGACCCAAGTGAGTTGGCAGACCAGGGGTCTGAGTGGTGACCCCTGGGGCTGAGGGGTGGGATAAAGCTGGGTCATCGCCCCTGGCCCCTTAGCCTAGCTCCCAGGCCCTTATACTCCCTGTTCTTCTTCCTTTGGGGTTTTCCACAGGGCATTGTGAGAGCCTCCGGAACCCGCCCCCTTCCTTGCCTTTGTGGGTTCTTGCCCCAAGGAATGGGGTGGAGGGACACTACAGCCTGGATGAGACTGGTCTGAGCCAGTCTCTGCAGGGCCAAGCCTTGGGCTGTGTGCCCCCCAAACTGAGGGGTACCAGGCCAGGAGGGCCACGACCCCTCCCATCTGGCTTGTTGCTTCCCAGGTACATGGCCGAAGCTGTCTGGCTACAGAGAATGGTGGGGTCTGACTGGGTGCCCATGCAGAACCTTCACTTCCCAATGTGCCCCTCAGTGCTCAGTCCCCCAGCCGTCCCAGGGCCTGGGCCTGGCCCCCAACCCCAACCTCTGAGTCTCTACAAACCAGGGAATGGTCCCCCAGGGAGTGGTGAGGCTGCAGCCCTCCAGGAGGTGAGGAGTATGCGTGTGTGTGTGTGTGTGTGTGTGTGTGTGTGTTGGGAGAGGGTGTCTGTGGATTTCACAGGTGTTGGGGGGAACCCTCTCACCCCATGTTGGGCTGGCCCTGAAGCTGGAGCACTCAGAACTTGAGGTAGGGGGATCATAGACCTGAGCAGTGCAGGAAATAAAGTCACAGGCCTCCAGAATACACCAGGGGGCCCTGGAGACAGGAAAGGAAAAGACCGCCCCACTCACTTGCTGGTCGGCCTTGGGCCAGTCACTTACCCTTTCTGGGCATCAGTTTTCTCAGCTATTAGTAAGGACTGAGACTAGTCCAGGGGTTCGTAATTCTGAGGGGGGATTCCTTTACTTAAAGACGGCTTTTTTACTCTGAAGCCCAACATAGGAAACACATGGAAGTGGCCCATTAGGAATGGAGTGGGGGTGGGTAATCACAGCCTCCCCTCCCCCAGGGCCCCTGCAGTGACACTCTGTGGTGCCAGGCCACTCCCTTTGCTCTGCGGGGGGGGGGGGGGGGGGGGGGGGGGATGGCGGCTTGGACAGTTTCTTGCTCCCCTGCTGGTGGGTCGTGAGCTGTGGGGCAGGGGCTCGGGGACAGCCCCATCCCTCCACTCTGTGTTTAGCTCCACGCAGGCCCAGTGCTGCCCCTGCTGTGGGACTGCCCCAGACGAGGCGCTGTCTGCCGCTCGCCCCTTCACACCCAGCGATGCCAGGAGCCCCTGCACCTGAACCTCATCTCCTGAGCCCCGCGTGGAGGCCTGTCTGTGCTCTGCCCTTGCCCACTCCCCTGGTGGGAGTGTTGAGACCCCCACCAAAGCCCATTAAATACCCGTTGCCTGCCTCCTACAACGGCCCTCCTGCCCTGTCTGTCCTGCGGGCCAGGGAGCTTGGGGGTGAGGGGGCCCTGAGGCGCTGGGACAAAGACTATGGGAGGGAGGAGCCAGGGTCCCATACTGGCTGGTTCTGCGACCTTGGGCAAGACACTCAACACTTCTCTCATCCTTAAAATGGAGCAACAGTAAGGACCACACCGGTGAAAGAGAAAACCCCGCGGTCCCAGTGATGTCAGCCCCGGCGAAGGCCCGGCCTCTGCCCTGCCGCACCCCTGTCTGACTGCAGGGGGCGCCCGCCACCTGGGAATTCGCCAGGCCGGCCGGTCCAGCGTCGCTACACTGAAGCCTCCTCCCCCCGCCCCCTCCGCGGGGGTTGGGCGGCCCTCAGGCTGGGAGTGCGCCCTCCCGCTGCATTATCCCGGGGTGGGGGTGGGGGGTCTCCATCACACTACAATTCTGCAGTCTTTCTTGCCAGCGGGCGTTACCCTGGTCACTCTCTCCTGTTGGGGAATCACATGCTGGTTCTGGTCCTGTCGCTGGCATGGGTCCCAGGCCCTGTGAGTCTGCAAGCCCCTGGGGGTTGGAAAGGGGTGGGGGTGGGGTGGGAGAGGAAGCCACCTCAAACTGCGGTTTCTCTCTGGAGACCAGTGTGTGACTTTGGGAATAGAAATGATGGCACCTTCCTGGAAGGCTGCCAAAGGATAAAATGAGGTGGCTTATGCCAAACATCAGGTACACAGTAGGCACACAATGAATGCGGCCGGTATCGTTATGGTTGTTTTCTCCACCCAACAGCTAACAGACCACCCAGCGTTCCTCCAAGGACCACCTTCTCAGGATTACCCGGGTCCCCAGACCCCAGATTCAGAATCTCAGGGAGGGGGGAGGGCAGGAATCTCAATCTGAATTTTTGTCAAGTGCCCCATGTGATCCTGCCCCCCTGAAGTATCAGAACTACCTTAGGAGGTGAGGATGGGCACCGACCCCACTGCTTCCGGCCGCCCTTGTATCCAGGTGAAATCAGGGTGTGGTGAAGGTAAGAGGAAGGGATGTCCCCAGAGGATCAGATGAACACCTCAGCGTCCTATGGAGGTGTGTGCCTGTGTGTGCATGCTCATACTTGGGGTGGGGGGGAGCAGGAGCCCATCCTTTGGGGGTGTCAGCCCAGCCTGGAGAGGTCATAACTCCAGTTCTCCATATGCTGAGTCCCTCTCGATGCTGCGCTTCCTTCTTGCTCCCGCCCAGAATGTCTTTGCTCAAACTCAGGGACTCCAGCACTTTCCTTGTCCCCTTTGCTCTGGTCTTAGGGGTCTCCCCATTCCAAGCCCCCTCTGTGTTCAAGCCTTTTCTCAGCTCTCATCCATGCTTAACTCAGGTTCTTGGGCTCTGGGAGGGGTGCAGGGTACTCACTGGCATGCAAAAAGGTAGCCTGGTTTTGGCTTTGTTGTAAATGCCTCCCGTGGCCATGTTTAAAACTCTTAGGGCCCCCATGTACAAGTAAAGCTGAAGCAGATTTGTCTGTCTGGGAAACCTGCAGTCCATGGTTGCATGGTGAGGAGAAGAGGGCATAAGGCCTTTTGAGCCCCCAACCCCAGGTGTGTATGTTGCGCACAAATCTGTTTGTCGCCTCTCTGGGTGGTTTCAGAGGGCATAGCTCAGGCCAGGCTGCCTAGCAGTGAGGAGACACACAGCCCTGCTCCCAGATGGGAGTCCCCAGGGTGGTCTGAGCCTGAGCCAGAGAGGAAGAGAAACCAGGAACCTGGGCCAAGACATGGATGGGGAGATAGTCAGGGAGCTGGCTGGGTACCCAGGTGTGCCTGCCTGGAGCCCCAGCTCCAGGGGGGGCCAAGAAGCCCAGGCCCCAGGGTCCGGGGAGGCCTGGTCCTGCTTTGCCTTGCTGCCTGTCTCTGCTGCTCTGCCAGGTCCAGGGCCCCGTGTCTGGTCATTAGGATGGCACCTACTGGGTCCCTGCCTCCAGCTCTACAGGGGACCCACCCACTGTCTGGCAGGGCCTTCCAAGTCTTAAGCCAAGTGTGTGGGTCATCTCCCGGAAAGCCTGGGACTCGGTTTCCCCAGTGGGCGAGGACATAACTTTTCTCAGGTTCTCAAAGGTGGCCATAACCCTTCCTGCCCTGGGACATAGATTCTGGGTGTCTCTCATCCCTCCCAACCTGAGATATCTAGGATTTCTTTAGGAAAGCCCCTTGGATCAGGCTTTTCTGCTCCTCAAGGGGAAGTGGATCTAGTTTGCCCCTTCCTTTGACTCCCCGCACACCTGTCCCCTAAGCCTTGGACCTGTCCTCAGAGAGTCTTTCCTTCCAGGCTGAAGGACCTGCACCCACCTTCCCTCTCTGCCCCCTCCCCACTTCTGCTGAGCCTGCCCTTGATTCTCAGATGCACCCCTTGGAGCCCTTGCCCCCTGATAAGAGCAGGGCTATTATCTGGGCCCAATTATGGGGCCAGCTCTCCACACACCCAGGAAGCCCTGACATCTCTCCCTTCCCTGGACAGGAGCCAAGGAGTGACCTCCCCCCTATGAGGTGCCTGGTACCCATGTGTCTGGAACCCCTCTGAGATGTCCCCAGTCCACACTTGGAACCTGATGGAAGGGTTTGGACCTGGGATGGGGAGCCCAGAAACAGCCATCCCTTCATCATCTCCAAACCTTTCCTCTGTGGGCCTTCTAGGAGGTGAGGGTGTGTGGGGTGGAAAGAGCACTGGGCTGGGTGTCCCTCAGCTCTGCTACCAACTAGTACGCTATGGGAGTGAGTCTCTTCCCTCTGCCTGGCCTCCCGTGGCTTGTCTGTAAACAGGATGATCGTCATAGCTACGTCACAGGTGGTGGGTCACAGGATCCTAACTCTTTAGAGCTGCAAGGGACTCCAGGGTCACCTTATCCAGCTGCCCCTCCACCCCCAATTTCACAGATGGGGATTAGAGAAGGAAGGGATTGCCTAAGATGACATGGTGTCCAAGCCAGGCGGCGTTCTCTGTTTGCTGGGCTGCCTCTCCCATTCCTGCTCCCAGGGACCATTCCAGAGGAGCAAGGACTTGGGCAGCCACCACAGGGCCCCGCTTTCCAGCCCCCAAGCCTCAGAGCCAGGCAGTGCATTTCAGCACAGGGCCTGGGGAGCCGATAAGAAGGCCCAGCTTAACTCTGTCTCCAGCACTGCGCTGGGAGTGATAATGATGCCCTGCCCAGCCCTGCCCATCCCACCCCACCCAAGAGGGCCCTGCTAGTGGTTGAGGGTGGAGTAGGGACAGATGGGGCAGAGGAGGTTGCCACAGTGTGGGATCGGGGCCCAGAATCCCACGGCGTCACGGAGCCCAGGCCCCTCACTGGCTGACCCTCGTGGGCACCTGGGCACAGTGCCTGGCACCCAGGTGATGCTACCCCGGTGCCCACATCCTGCTCTTCAGTTCCTGTGCCTGGAGCGTGCACGGCTGAAGGTTTGCAGGGCCCCATAATGGGTGACAAAACCTTCACCGAGCACCGCCCGCCGCCTGGCCTGTGTGGGGGTTCACATGCGCGTCTCTGATCCCCACAACCTCTCTGCAGTCCCCACGCTCGTTCTAGAGACGAGGGAACCAGCACTGAGCCGACAGGCCACTTCCTCAGGGTGACACCTCTTCTAAGCGGCCGAGCCAAATCCCTGTCTGCCTTTCCCATTGCACTGGGCTTCTCTAGGCAGTTCTCTTTTATTGCAGTTTGTTGCAGGAGTGCCCCTTATCTGCGAGGGTCTGCTCCGAGCCCCCGGTGGAGGCCTGAGGCCGCGGTCAGTACCGAACCCCGCACACACCCCAGTGAAGTTTGATGCATAAATGCGGCACAGTAGGAGATTAACAACTACAAATAACCTGGACCGATTCCAGCAGCCTGCTACAGTCAGAGGCATGGGAGTGTGGTGTCTCGGTCAGCCTTCTTGCGGCCGTGCGAGCTGTAAAGCGCCTGTGTGGGGAGGGGAGGTGACGGGATGACGTCACACCGTGACCGTGACGTCCTGTGAGGCTCCCGGGGGCCTCCTGGCGATACCTCAGAAGGAGGCGCATCTGATTCCAAACAGCACCTGGCTGCGGGTGACTGGAACCCGGGATAAGGGGACACTGCTGCCAGGCCGCCCGGGTCCCCTGCTGGAGAAGGGGACGCGTCCCTGCCCCTCATGGCGCTTTCCCTGGGACGCGTCCCGCGGCGCGTGCCGAGAGCTGGGGAGGTGCTCGACCGCTGGCAGCGACGGAGGGGGCGTCGCCCTCGGCGGGCGGGGCTTCGAGATCCCCTGGGGCCTCGGGAGGCGGGGCGCCGTGGCAGCCGCCGCCGGCCCCTGCCCGGTCTGGCGTCGGCTCCCGAACGGCCCGGCAGCGGGGCGGAGGGGTGCTGCTTCCGGGGGCAGCTTTGGGGCGCTGGCTCACGGAGGGCAGCCAACGAGGGCGTCTCGGGGCTGAAGCGGAGCGCAGGGCTGCGCTGGGAGTGTTCAAGGGACCGGCAGGCTGACCACCGGAAGGCTCTGCCTTCCCACACGGTCGGGGAGTTTCCTGTTCAGAAAACATAACGTGGCTCTATTTTGTGACCGGCCAGGGTTCCAGGCGGTCAAAAGCCGTGGTCATCGGAGCCCTGGGTCTGGGCTGGGCTCAGAGCCCGCTCTCCCCTCTCCCTGCAGCCTCTCTGTCTCTCGCCTCAGTCTCTGCTCCCGCTTCTCACCTTTCCCCTCCCACTGCTCTCTCCCTTGCCCCTCCTCTGCCTTCTCTCCGCCCCTCTCCCCGCCACCCCCCTACCTCCCAATCGTTCCTGGACTACAGCTTCCAGGAACGCAAAGTTAACCGTCTGGCAACTTTCAAGTAATACCTTTTAACTGATTCTTGGAAGCCCCTGCGCCTGGGTGTGGAACGCGCAGAGCTCTGGGGCCAGGCCAGAGGCCTCTCAGCACAGGGCAGCTTTGTCTGTCCTGACACGGGCTTCCTCCTCCCAGCCAGGCACATGCTCTCGAAGCTTCCTGGTAGGGCGGTTTTGCTGCTGAAATTGGAGATTCCCAAACTGCAAGGGTCCCTCCTGAATATCCGGCTTATTTCTCGGAGGAAAATCAAGGCACTGGCGGGGGGAGGTTCAGCTGGGCCTCCCCCAGATCACACACCGAAGTAGAGGCCAGGTGAGGCCAGGTTCCAGACCTCCTGCCTCTGAGTCTTTCCATCACCCCACCGTGTGCGGCCAGGTGGGTCAGAGGCCGGGACCGCCAAAAGGGAGGCACTCTTTCTTCCCCTGGCCTAGTAGCTCGGCTCCGGTGGGCAAGAGCACGGAGACAGCAATCCTAGCAGTACCCGCTGGAGTGCCCACTGTGGGGGAAGTGCTTTGCTCGCATGATCTCATTTAATCCTCAGAACAGCTTGGGAGGAAGGTGCTGTCGTTACTTTTGTGGACATGACCCTGGACAGTCCTCGGGCCTCTGTCTCCCTCTCTGCAAGGACAGAATTTTCTGGAGGCTCCTCAGGGCTACTCTTGCCCTGACCTCCTAGAAGTCCATGACTCTGACCAGGAAGGAGGGTCCCTGGTCTGGGGACAAGCCTAGGGCCACTGGCAGGGCTTACTGAATGACTCCTTGCGGTGGGGGGGGGGGGGGGGGGGCCACGCATTAAGTCACCAACCAAAGGTACTGAGCCCTGGGCAGGACCCTTGGCCATCTGCTCTGGAAAAGTCCCCTGCCCGCCCGCTGTTCACTAGATAGCTGCTCCTCAGCCACTGACAAAAATGGAAAGCCTGTCCTGCCTGCCCTTTTGCTGGCCGGGCAGTGGAACACAATGGAGAGGACACGGACTGGGCATCAGGAGAGCTGGGCTGGAAAGCAGGCCCTGTCGCTTCTGGTCATGTGGCCCTGGAAAGCCTCTGGCCTCTCAGAGCCACCGTTCCTACATCTGCAAAAGGGCAACGAAAGCCACCTCACAGCACTGTGGGGTTGCCCTGTGACGTTCACTACTCCGCACAAGCCACAGCCGAGTGGGTGTGGGGTTTCTGGGAAGGGAGCAGTAGGAGGGCCATACTCGGGCTCCAGTATTTGTCTCCATTTCCCCTCCTTGGGCTTCCTTTTCTGGCTCTGGATTAGGATCATTTGGAAATGACCAAAGCCAAAAATGGGCCACCTCTTTTTAAATCCCAGACAAAGCCAGGGTCACCTTCCTCAGGCGACTTCTCAGCTCCCTCTCTTCCCCACCAAGTGTCTGTCCCCAGGGGGAGAGCTGACCCGACTTGGGCTTGGGGCAGGGATGTGGCCCTTTCCTCTCTGCTCCCAGCTGGTACCATTTGTCAGTCCCTCTGGGCCCCTGGCTTCAGGGTGCCCTAGAGTGGAAGCCTCTGGAAGGTCTCAAGGTCTGGTTGGGCCAGGCTCACTCTGATGTCGTGGCAGAGACTTGGGCTGCACCCATCTTGGCCAAGAGGCTCTATCTGCCTTGGACACAATTCAGACCAAAGAGTAAAGGAGATTTGTTCCTAATGCAGAGACCAGAAGTAGGCACACAGAGGGCTCTTTGCTTTGGAGTTGAAGATTTTAAAGATTTGTTTTCTTTAAATATCCTGCTGCAGGAAAGAGAAGCCAAAAATCAAACATTACTGAGACATAAATTTCAGGTGGCTTTAAAGGAGCAATTTGTTTAGTTTCCGTCCCACCCTGTTTCTGCTCAGTAGGGTCCCGGGGACTTGTCCCTGGGGTTTGGTGATGGGTCCACACCCTCCTAGGCTCACCCATCCAGCCTCACAGGGAGGTTTCCGAAATACGAGATCCAGCCAGAGGGCCTCCAGGCACAGCCTGGCCCCAAGCTTGGTCCCAGGGAGGGTCTGTGCACATCCAGTTCAGGAAGTGGAGGTAACTTTCCTCCATCCTCAGCTGCATTGGCACTGTTGATCATACCCTCTTTTGTGAAAACTCTCTCTTTATCCTTGACCTCAGGGATCAGACACGTCTGACTCTCCTCCTGACTCCTGCTCGATGAGTCTTCCTCTCACCTCCCACCAGGAAAACTTCCAGGCTCTGTCCTGTGTCCTCTTCTTGCAGAACTCATGCCCTTGCCTTCAGCAGTGCTGGGCCCTGCCAGGGCCCCAGGCTCTGGCCTTAAGAGTTTTCTTTTTTCCAGCTTTACTGCGTTATAGTTGACAGATAAAATTATAAGGTATTTAAAGTGTACAACATAATAATTTACTATCTGTATACATTGTAGAAGGATTCTCCCTATTGAATTGGCCTTAATTTTCTGATTGAACGATTCCTTTGGAGTCCCACCAGAGGCTCGGGGTCTCTCCATAGCCCAGCACAGTGGGGAAAGGAGAGAAAGCAAAGACAAAATCAGCCATTGAGTAAGAGGAACACTTTGTTAGCATGAGGGAACAGCTGAGCAGGGTTCGAGGGCCTGGATCCTGGGAGAGGGCGTCTTGGTGTCCCAGCCTTTTCCCAAGCCTAATCCAAAAGTTGTCTCATAGCAGGCCTCGATCAAGAGAGGAGCAGAGTGGGAGGAAGACTCTGGGCAGCCTCATTGGCCCTTTTTACCCCCAGAGTCCCTGCTGTGATAGGGACCCCACCCCAGAGTCCCTGCTGTGGTAGGAGTAGGGGAGGGAGGGTCCTGGGTGGCGGAGCTTCTAGAGGGGAAACCAATCAAGGGCTTAGTGCTGTCATCTAGGGAAGAGCTGGTAAAAAAAACTGAGGCCTGGGGCGCCTGGGTGGCTCAGTTGGTTAAGCGACTGCCTTCGGCTCAGGTCATGATCCTGGAGTCCTGTGATCGAGTCCCGCATCGGGCTCCCTGCTCGGCGGGGAGTCTGCTTCTCCCTCTGACCCTCCTCCCTCTCATGCTCTCTGTCTCTCATTCTCTCTCTCTCAAATAAATAAATAAAATCTTTAAAAAAAAAAAAAAAACTGAGGCCTGAACTGGGATAATGGGACTAAAAATTCATTCACTCAGCAAATACTGAATAGCTACAATGTATCTAGGAGGTAATGAAATTGATTTTAAAAAAGAATGTGTTCACGCATGGTATAATTGTTAATTTTCAATTATATATATATATATATATATATATATATATATATTTTTTTTTTTTTTTAGAAAGAGAGAGCAAGAGCAAGGGGCAGTGAGAGATGGAGAAACAGACTCCCCTCCTGAGCAGGAAGCCTGACATGGGGCTCGATCCCAGGACCCTGGGACCATGTCCTGAGCCAAAGGCAGACACCTAACTGACTGAGCCACCCAGGTGCCCCTCAACTTTTTATATATATTTTTAAGAGACTGGAAGCAAGGTCATCAAAGGCTCGTGGTGGATAAGCAAGTATTTCCTGTTTGGGGGTTTCTGGCTGCCGATCTGGGTGTCAGGACACCTGCTCTCTTGGCCCAGTTCTTCCTCCGTGGGGCTGCGTGACTGCAAAAAGCCCCTCCCCTCTCTGGGCCTGTTCCCTCATCTGTGGAAGGAGGCTGTGGAACCAGAAAACCTGTGGCTCCTTCCAGCCCTGCTGTTACCTGAGGACATTCGGGGCCTAGGGGGTGAGGGACAGTTTCGCTGGCTTGGCTGGGGCTGCTCTGGTCTGCGGTGGGAGTGGCACCCCCAGGCGGGCCCCTCTCCTGGAGGGCTCCACAAATGGGAGGTAGTGGGCTGCCACCTGCTCAGCTCTCAGGCCCTGATCTCAAATTAGAATCACGCCTCTCCTCTCTTTACACCCATTCTGAAGCACGAGAGGCCTCCCGGACCCTCCGCTCGTGGCCTCATGACTTGTACATAGGGAGCCAAGACAGAGCCGCTGCCTTCACGGCCTCGAGGGCCCCAAAGCCTCAGTCAGGAAGCGAGGGCGCCAGCCAGGCCACGGGTAATGCATTGTTTATTGTCCCCTGCGTGCCAGACACTCACTCTCTGAGTCATCCATTCCCCACAGCGTTTGAGCATCCCCTTGGGCTCCGGGAGGAGGTGGTGAGGTTGGACAGGTAGAGCACCGCGCCCGCACCGCGCCCAGTCGCACAGCTGTGGCTGTCCCAGCATCCGAGCGGGAAGCAGCCAGAGTCCCAGGCTGTGCTTCTCAGGGCACAGGGAGATCTCCAGCTGCCCGTCAGACCCTACTCCTGACCCCCTGCCAGAATGTTGTATGTGGTAGCAGGGGGTTAAATCCATTTCTGATCACACCCATTGGGAAGACAAACGGGTTTGTCTTCCCTAGAAAATCCCACCGGCAGAATTGCTTTTCCCCTCTTTGTTCTCAGGCCTCTGGGTCCCCCAGACTCCCCAACCTTCTGTCATCTTTCTGTGATGAAAGCAGCCTCCTGAATGGGAGAGAATTTAGGGTCCCCAGCCCTCCTGCTGAGCCGGCTTCAGGGACCTGCTTCTTCCTTTCATAACTTCCCTATTTGGTCAACTAACTGTCCATTCCTCCCAGCCTGCTCCCATGCCCCCCCCCCCCCCCGCCCCGCCATACCACCGTTCTTTCTTTAAATTCTAAAAGAAGAGAACAGGAGGAAATTATGTCCATTCTCCTATCTGGCCTCAGATTTTAGGCAGGAATTTGAGATAAATAAAAAGTACTTTCTTATCAAATGCTATCACTTTTTTGTTTTGACTAGTGGCATTATAGTAATATTTTTTGAATATTCATTGCATTTGTTCAGGAATCTGGAGGATTGTGGGTTAATGGGCCCTCCTCAGACTAGCCTGAGTACATAAATACCATAAGAATCCTGTTTCGGTGGGTAAGTGCCTTTAGACCACATCTTGGAATATAATCTAGTTGGAAATCGAGGGCTGCCTGTAATTCTTAACAAACTCAAATCTGTTACGTCTTGGGTGGGATTCCTAACCTTGCTTATTTGACTCATAGTCCATATTTTATAGGACTGTTCTAAGGATTAAATGAGGTAAGGTATGGAAATGTGCCAGCATATAATGGGTGCTCTGTAAACATCCCACGCTGTTCACCACAGCGTGCTGTCCTGGGGGCTTAGGTCTTAGCCTCTCTGAACCCCAGGTTTTTCGTATTTGAGCTGGGGCAACAGTCCTGGAGTCGCTCTGACTACTTCAGAGGGTGGCAGTGAGGTTCCAAGCAGAAAGTGTGAAAGTACTTTTAGGCTGAGGGCACAGAGCGCAATTAAGAAATTGTTAGATGCATGTCCCATTGTACCACTTCATTGACTTGTTTTTAAAGAGATAAAGCTCCAATCCCCAAACTTTTTTTTAAAAAAGATTTTATTTATTTATTTGAGAGAGAGACAGAGAGAGCCCAAGCAGCGGGAGGGGCAGAGGGAGAGGGACAAGCAGACTCCCTGCTGGGCAGCGAGCCTGATGCGGGGCTCGATCCCAGGATTCTGAGATGATGACCTGAGCAGAAGTCAGATGTTTAACTGACTGAGCCACCCAGGCGCGTCCCCCCCTCCCCAGGTCCCCAAACTCTTAAGTCCTGGTTAGGACAGGCCACACCAAGCTCAGGACTCATGGAGTTGGGCCTTGCCTAGCTACACAGCTCTAGAGACCTGAGCTGTAATGAAGGGCAGATCTGCCCTCACCCTCTTTGCTCTCAGCTCCCAGCCCTTGCTTCTCAGGCACTGACTGTTAGGAGGTATGTGCTCTGAGAGTGGCCTGAATGCAGGGCTCCCAGGATGAGCTGACCCCTCACTTCACAGTGAGGCCCTAGGGCTCCTTGTCCCCTGCGTTGTCCCTCTCTCCCAGCGGAGCGGTGGGGGCCCCGGTCCTTGCTCTCCAGGGGGGCCAGTGACTCCTCCAGGCAGAGGTCCCCACGCCCACAGCCACTGCACACCTGCCCAGAGTGGGTGTGGGCTTAGGCTGCCCACCTGTTACCTCAGGGTCTCCCAAAGTATGCTGCGACAGCCTGCATGTCCCTTCCCCAGAGGACTTTGGACTTTAATAGGTAAGTATTTATTGCAATGACTATTGGAAAAGAATATAGCTAGCTCAAAAGAGGTCTGGCCTGACCAAGAATAGAAGGATTTGGAGAAAGGAGTTTTGTTTGTTTTTTGAGATGGGAGTTTTTTAAATGGAATATTTAAGGGGCGCCTGGGTGGCTCAGTTGGTCGGGTGTCTGCCTTCTGCTCAGATCATGATCTCGGGGTCCTGGGACCCAGCTGCATGTTGGGCTCCCTGCTCAGTGCGGAGTCTGTTTCTCCCTCTCCCTCTGCCTGCCGCTCCCCCTGCTTGTGCTCTCTCTCTCTCAAATAAATAAATAAAATCTTCCAAAAAAATTGGACCATTTAAAAGGAACAAGAGGGGCGCCTGGGTGGCTCAGTTGTTAAGCATCTGCCTTCGGCTCAGGTCATGACCCCAGGGTCCTGGGTTCGAGCCCCGCATCGGGCTCCCGCTTGGTGGGAAGCCTGCTTCTCCCTCTCCCACTCCTCCTGCTTGTGTTCCCTCTCTCGCTGTGTCTCTCTGTCAAATAAATAAGTAAAATCTTAAAAAATAAATAAATAAATAAATAAAAATAAAATAAAATAAAATAAATAAATAAATAGAAGGAACAAGAGAGGCTGCATATATTAACCTACTGCATGGACTCTGTGTTCTTTTTTTAAATTTTTTAAAAATTTAAATTCAATTAATTAACATATAATGTATTATTAGTTTCAGAGGCAGAAATCAGTGATTCATCAGTCTTATATAATACCCTGTGCTCATTACATTACCCAGTTACCCCATCCCCTCGCCCCCCCCTCCCGGGCTCAGTGTTCTTTAGCAAAGTACATTTTTTACAAAGTGAGGTGATTTAAAGTTGATTTGATGACAAATACCAAGTAGGAAGTAGAGCAGGTGATGTGCAGGTATGGAAACACCTGTGATGGGAAACTGACTGACTCGAACCTGGGAAAGACTGTTTTCCATCTGATGCTCACAACCATCCTGAGAGGATGTGTTCCTGACTCCGTTTCCAGGGGCAGGAACAGATGCAGAGAGGGGAGGGGAGGGGAGGAGCTGGCCGGTGGCCATGACCAGTCCTCAGTGGGGTGGCGGGGCCTGGAGAGAGGGCCCCCGCAGGACCACTGAGCCACGGGCAGCAGAGCCCCGGGCTGACGGTTCACGACAGTTCAGAGCGCGCTGCTGCGTCGGTGAGCTGTGCCAGGCAGGGGCTTGTCCTCAGACCAGAAACGGTTGCATCAGCCTGGCTGACCTCATGCCTGTGGCAGGAGCAGATAGCGAGGCTGACTGGGGCTCAGGAAAGGGGGACGACCAGAAGGAGGACCAGGCAGAGACATAAGGCAGGCAGAGACCTGCCGGGCTGGACACCGCAGGAGCCCAGAACCCAGAGCGTGGAGGAGGAACAAAGTAACACCCTCTGAGGTTCTTTTAACCACTGGTGTGGCCGATTCGAGTCTCCAACAGACTTCTAAAACCAGAACTGACAGTAGGTGAGAATTTGAGTCCAAGGACAGCTACAAACTGTGCAAATGCATCCCCACCCACCCACCCAGACACACAGACACTGTCCTTACCCAGCCCCCCATACACACACACACACACACACACACACCATGCGTGACTCAGGGTCAGGGACCTTCCTGCTTGAAGAACCGTCACAGATGGTTTTGTCCAGTGCCTCTTAAAAAATTCCTAGGGTGTGCCCTCACCTTTGGAATGACATGTAGCTGACCTGTCCCTCTGCCTTTGTTATTGTCACCTGAAAGCTTAATCGCTGCATCTCGTGGCTGCAGTTGCCAGAAACGTAAACACAGGTTCAGGTGAAAGGAACAACCAGGTACTGAGCACACTTGACGACCTAGCGCTATGCAAGGAATGACCTGTTGGGTGAAAAGGAACAGGGAGGGGATGAAAGATGAACGAGGCGGCATTGGCCTCAAGGGACTTAGAGCCCCTGAGGGGCAGGAGAGGGAGCCAGCTTGAGGAACCCCAAGTGACCAGCCAGCCGTAAGCCACTCTCAGTGAGATGTGAAGATGACTGACCATGGAAGGGTGCTCACAACGAAGTGCATGACTGTTCCCAGGGGCCAGAGCCACCGTCAGGCGGAGGGCAGAGTGTCAGGGAGGGCTTCCTCTTCCCGGGAAGCTGTGGGCACACCTGTGTTGTGCAGGGCTTCATGCACATTCCCCATGCACTGGGGCAGCGCGGGAGGTGTCAGCCCCCATAGACAGATGAGGAACCCGAGGCTCCAGGCGTCCAGTGCCCCAGACTTCGGCAGTTAAGGGTAACATCCAGATCCCCTGAAGGGGATGCCAAGCCAAAGAGTGGCTTGGGCCTGGAGGGCGGGGAGGGCCCGGGTTTCTCCAGGGGTCTGCGGGGAAGGAACAGATAAGAGAAGGGCAGGGTAAGCTGTCCTGGAAAAGCAGCTCTGGGAGCAGTGACCACATGTTATCCACATGCGAGGGTCAGGGAAGGGGAACGTGCAGGTGGAACGGGAAGGGCACACTTGTGGGCGGGTGGGAGGAGGGGCACAATGGTGGTTACGGCTGGTTGAGAGATAAAGATTTCTGGTACCAGTTAAGAGAAACCTCAAAAAACCTTCAATTCCAAAACTAGCTTTTGGTTTCAGAGATTACTCAACTCTCTTTATTTTTATCTTTAAAAAAAAAAAGACAGACAGAAAGAAAGAAAGCTTTTCTTAAGTCAGTCCTATTCTTTTTAATACCTGGAAGCTAAAATGGGGGTGGGGGAGAACAGCAGCTGCTGTTCACCCAGTCTCGGCCGCACTGTGGGAGCCCCCAGGAGGGGCTACCGAATCCCTCAGCTGCCTTCGGAGGCTTCACAGTCTTCTCCGTATCATCACTGGGGAAACTGAGGCCCCAAATGGTCAAGTACCTAGCTCTAGGCCACTTAGCAAGCACATGGCAGAGCTGAGATGTAACCCAGGCGCTCCCCGCCCCCCCAAGGGCTGGCTTTTTCAGCCCCGGGGGCTGGTTGCTTCGGTTTGGCTGGCTCCTGGCACCGGGCCCCCCTCCACACACCCAGCCTTTTCTCTCCTGCTGCCAGTCTCCTCAAGGTCCCTGCATCTTAGACATTGCTCTCATTTTGAAGTAAATTCCTCCTGACTACAAAAGTGAAACGTATCTATTTTGGAAAATTTGTGAAGTTTAGAAAAACACAAAGAAGAAAAATGGAAGTTCTCTGTAATCCCACAACCCAGAACTAACCACTGTTAACATTTTGGGAAATAGCCTTCCAGTCTTTCTTGTGTCTATCCATATGCATATGTAATAAAAATTACCACCACACTGTTTTGTAATTTTTAAAAAGAAACCTCTTTATTTATTTATTTTTGAGAGAGAGAGAGAGAGAGAGAGAGAGAGTGCATGCATGAGAGAGAGCAGGGGAGGGGGAAGGGGTGGAAAGAGGGGGATTCATCCTTCGGGACGGGGCTCCATCTCACAACCCTGAGACCAGGACCTGAGCCGAAGTCAAGACCGACTGAGCCACCCAGGGTGCCTCCCTGTTTTGTCTTTTTTTTTTTTTTTTTAAGATTTTATTTATTTATTTGACAGAGAGAGACACAGCGAGAGAGGGAACACAAGCAGGGGGAGTGGGAGAGGGAGAAGCAGGCTTCCCACCGAGCAAGGAGCCCGATTTGGGACTCAATCCCAGGACCCTGGGATCATGACCCGAGCCGAAGGCAGACGCTTAACGACTGAGCCACCCAGGCGCCCCTGTTTTGTCATTTTTAACACCTATTTAGAGAAGTAACTGACTAAACGACATATTTAAAGTGTACCATCTGATAAGTTTCACCCCGTGTGTACATCTCGGAAGCCGCCGCCACAGTCAAGATACGGAACACGTTCGCCACCCACAAACATTTCCCTGAGCCCCTTTGGGCCCCTTCCCTCCCTCCAGTCCTAGCCCAGCGCTGACACTCCGGCCCCGGGGGTTGCAGGCCAGGGTCCCGGGGCTGCGGAGCCGGCACCGGGCCAGGGCGCTGCCAGCTCTGGCTCTGTCGCATTGTGTTTCAAGGAGCGCGAACAATGCCGCCTTCTCTAGGCTCGATTTTGTCGGCTTCCTCCAGCCGCCCGGCTTCTGCTCTGGGGACTGGCCAGCTCCCCATTTCCTCCCTCCGGCTCTCAGCCCTCTGCCTCCACCAGCCCCCCGGCACACGGATCTGCCATCTCCTGAAGCTTCCGGCTCTCTGGAGTCGGCCTCACCCTCCTCAGCTTCCATAGCCTCTTCTGGGAAGGCTGCAGGGGTCCCTGGTGGCAAGTGCCACAGGCCTGTCGAGCTATTGTTGGCTCTCCAGGTGGGGCAGGAGCTGGGGGCAAGGGGGTGCAGCAGGCTCCCTGTGAGGCCCCCACACTTGCTTTGTGCTGCTTTTGACAGACAGCTTTCTGAATTTCATTACTCCGGCACTTGGGTGAGCAGGATTTCCTGAGTGTAATTTAATCTTTTCTCTATGACTCAGGCCATATTTGCAACCTCACTTGCTAATGTAAGGTGGCAGATGCAGCGTGCAGTGTGGGTGGAGGGCGAGACCAACCGCGCCGTTTTACTGGAACTTGCTTTCTCGCAGAGGCCACATATGGCCTCTGGCCTCAGAAGGGGGACGGCAGCTGTGTTTTGCCCGGCCTCTTGGCAGCGGCCTAACATGCCGCCGATTCATTAGCAAATCAGGGGCGGCAGCCTTCTGTCAAGTGGCTTTCTCATCCTCCCTCAGATTAGCATGAGGACACCCATATATGTGCATTATTTCAGGGTCCTCAGAGCGCTCTCACACGCACGCATCTTCTGTTCTGACCTTCACAATAACCCTGGGAGAAAAGCAGGGCAGGTGTTCCTGCCCATTCCAGATCTCTGCCCCACACTGGTCTCAGAAATCAGTCCCCGCTCCACCACTGATGTGGCAGGCAGAAGAGAAGCCCTCAAGCAGGGAGTGTAAGGGAATGTGTCTGGGACCTTGGGGTACAAAGAATTTCTTGCAAGCACCAACTGTTAAGAAAAGGATGAATATATTCTACTGCATTACAACGAAAAGCTGATAATGATGCGTCCGTGTAGGTAAATGGATTGTAACAAATGTACCACTCTGCAGGGGCTGTTGGTGGTCTGGAGGCTGTCAGTGTGTAAGGGCAGGAGCCATATGAGAACTGTTTGCACTTTCTGCTCTGTACTTTTGCTGTGAACCTAAAACCAGCCTTAAAAATAGCCTCTTTAGGGGCACCTGGGTGGCTCAGTTGGTTAAGTGTCCGACTCTTGATGTTGGCTCAGGTCATGATCTCTGGGTCATGAGATCAAGCCCTGCGTGGGATTCTGCACTGGGCATGGAGTCTGCTTAAGAGTCTCTCTCCCTCTCCCTCTGCACCCCACCCCCTCAAGCGTACTCTCTCTCTCAAAAAAAAAAGTATATATATAAAATGAAGGTCTGAAGCTTAAAAAAAAAAGCCTCTTTAAAAGGAAAAAAAAGTGGAAAGCTTCTGTTCCTCAAAAGACACTATACATAAAGCAAAAAGGTGCAAAATAAGACATTTGCAACACATAAATCCACACAGGATTAGCATCCAGAATATATGAAGCACTAAAAATAAGTAAGAAAAGAAGACAAGGAACACATCCACCACCAGGAGTTCTGCAAGAGAAAACATGGTCAGTAAACATATAAAGAGATGCTTAACTTCCTTAGGAATCAGGAAAATGCAAATTGAAGACACTAGGAAATACCATTTTACACCCACCGGATTGGCAAAGGATTTTTAATGGAGAGGATTGTCTGGCCGTGCACGCCCCTGCTCTGATTGCTGCTGCTGGGTCGAGACCCAAGCGGCACTTCCCCGTAGGGCACGCAGTGGGAGGTTCTGGGAGGCCGTTTGCCTTGTCAGAAAGCCTGTAAGCAAGCCCCATAGCTTTTCAAAGTCAATGGATAAATTGTGGTGTATCATAGAACGGAAAGAGACAGAACAAAGAACCCGCAGCTTCATTCATTAACAAGTGCATTGAAAGAATATGGTACTGAATGGCGTATTCGTTTCCTGGGGCCGCCTTAACAAAGTACCGTAGACGGGGTGGCTTAGACCCAGAAACGTATTCTCTCATGGTTCTGGAAGCCAGAAGTCCAAGATCAAGGCGCTGGCGGGGCCACGCTCGTTCTGAAGACTCCAGGGACGGATGTGTCCCACGGCTATCTCCTGGTTCTGGTCACTCCTTGGCTTGTGGCAGCCAGAACTCCAGTCTTCATGGATGTTCTCCCCATATGTGTGTCTCTGGGTCCAAATGTCCCCTTTTTATAAGGACACTAGTCATGTTGGAGTAGGGCCACGCTGACGACCTCTATGAAGGCCCTATCTCCAAAAAAGTTCACATTCTGCAGTACTGGGGATAGGACTCACAACAGTCCTTTTTGGAGGGGAGGGACACAATTCAATTCATGTCAAATAAAAAAGTGGCGGAATACATATAATGAGAGACCATTTATAAAAAGTTTAGGGATATATAAATATATATATTGAATGTTTAATGGAGAGGAAGGGGATGACATCTGCTACATCTGGAGTAGTGGGTACACTTGGCGGGGGATGGAGAGGCGCCTTGGGACTTCAGATACCTTGGGATTCTCCACTCTTAAGCCGACTGGCAGGTGCATAGCTTTGTTTGAATATTCTTTATAACAGGTACTATATGTGGTTTTTATTCAGGAAGCAATTCATAATAAGTGAACAGTTTTAAATAGAATCATAAAAAAAGGACTTGGAGGAGAGTATAGACAGCACTTTGGAGGACTTTTGCTGTAGAGGACTGGGGTGGTGTCTGGAGGAAAACGAGGGCCGTTTTCCCATCTTACTGTGAAGAGCTGAGTTCGGAGAGGTGAGGTGGCTCAGCCAGGCTGATGCAGCTGGCCCCGCTCAGCCGGCAGTGGCCCCGAGGTCCCCGACCACCAGCACCATGCTTTGTCCTTCCCGACTGGCTGCCTCTTTCTTGCGGTCGTCTTCGGAGCCCTTGGATGCTAGAGGCTGGTCCCTCTACTACCAGAACTCTGTGATTCCCGGAGCTTGGAACTAGAAGAGACCACACTACTACCTCTTGACGTACTCGACTGAGTTCCCTCTCACTTGCCCTTCTGCTGTGATATGAAACCAGTTTCCAGACATGTGCGTGATCGTGTGTCTCTCTGTTATACGCTGCAGGGGGTTCAGTGGTGTGGTACGAACACTGCAGCCGTTATGGAATGAATATCTCACGAGGATGAAAGGTCCAGCATATGGAATACACTCCGGGTTTTCTGACGGCGTGGTACAGGGACAGGTGGGGGCTACACTGTGGTGAGCAGAGCATAATGCAGACGGTTGTCCGATGACTATGTTGTACACCTGAAACAAAGGTATTATTGTGTGTCAACTATATTTCAATAAAAAATTATTGTAATCTTAAAAATAAAAATAAATAAAATAAATAAACAAGCCTATGGGAAAAAAGGAAAGAACACTACAGCTCTTGGATGGTCAACCTGGGCTGGAATCCTGACTGCATTTGCTATCAGCTTGACCCTTGGTCAAGTTCTTTAGCTTTGCCGAGCCTCATCTGCAAAAGGGGGCTAATGCCTACCTCCTAGGGAGGTACTGAGGACTGGGGAAATAAGGTGGGTGCCCAGCACAGGGCCTAGTGCACAGCAGGTGCTCAGTGAAGGTGGCCTCCTGTCCCTCTCCTTCCCCACTCCATGTCTCTCACAGGCAAGCCTGGGTCCTGTCTGCCTCTCCCTGGCCAAGTGCAGACCATGCACCCACATGCCTGCCCATGGAAGGGCTTCCTGTGTTATAAATCTGAGACCTGTGGGCGCCTGTGTGGCTCAGTCGTTAAGCGTCTGCCTTCGGTTCAGGTCATGATCCCAGGGTCCTGGAATCGAGCCCTGCATCGGGCTCCCTGCTCTGCGGGAAGCCTGCTTCTCCCTCTCCCACCCCCCCTGCTTGTGTTCCCTCTCTCGCTGTCTCTCTCTCTGTCAAATAAATAAATAAAATCTTTAAAAAAAAAAAAAGTAAATCTGAGACCTGTGTTTCTGAGTTGACTGTAGAAGGGTCTGAGCCGCTGTCCTGGAGAGAGTTTTACTCGCTCCTCCTGAGTGGTCATAAGGCGGTTGTCACTCAGGCTGTCAAAAGATGGCCCCAGCTGACCCCGCAGCTGTTGGGCAACCTGGCACTCGGTGCCGTGGGCTGGAGAATTTACTCCCTGCTGTGACCCCAAAACTCCCCTGGGCAATAGACCAAGTTCAGTTTTAACTCAGTTGGTCCATCAAGCAAAGGGAATATTATCCTCCTTGTGTGCCTAATTTTCCTACTCTGTAACATGACAGGGTTGGATGAGGCCATCTCTAAGTCCCTTCCCACAACAGATTCTGGACTTTTTGTCAGAAGTCATCTGAACCTGCAAAGTTAGCCCATAGAGACACAGAGGTCCTGCTTTACTTCGCTGAAATCCCAGAACATCTAGTTCCCCAGTGCCTGCAGGAGTCAAATCTAGCAGAAGTGCAGGGAGAGAAAGTCTCGGGTCTTAGGAGCCCTGGAAGAACAGCGTGGAGCACGGGGCGAGCCCACACAGGGCTGTCCACGGAGGCCCGGGGAGTGGGCACCGCCATCTGGTCTTGAACTCAGTAACTTCACCTCTGGGGGATGATTCTACGGAAATGACCGGAAATATGGACAATAGTATATGCCTAAGGATGTTTATCGCAGTATTGCTTAAACTTTGTTATGTACATATGAGTGAATATCAGGAAGCCATTAAAAATCATGTTATAGGAGATTTAGGAACTACTTACAATGCATTAAGTGAAAAGGTAGCATATATAATTATACCTATTGAATGATATAAACTATAGATGGACAGATGTATACACATGTGTATACTCAACATACAGAAGGAAGTATATCATGTTATTAGTAGCAGTTGCCTCTGGGTAGTGGGGTTATGGTAATTTTTACTTCATTCTGAGTTTTTTCATGTAATATAAGGGATATATTACATCTTTGCCTCTTTAGACTTTTCTATAAGTTCAAGAATTTTAATATTTCCTTAATATGCAGAAAAACAACAAAATGTTAAGATTTTTATTTTTAATAATGGCAAATACTTTTAATAGTGATAAAATAAGTACACACAACATAAAATTTATCATCTTAACCACTTCTAAGGGTAGAGTTCAGTAGTGGTTTTTTGTTGTTGTTATGTTTATTTTATTTTATGTTTTCACCATGATAAATGTACTCTTTAGTCCCCATCCTGTTTCCTCCATCCCCTCCCCACCCCACATTCCCTCTGGTAGCCATCAGTTTGTTTTCTATAGTTACGAGTTTGTTTCTTGGTTTGTCTCTCCCTTTTTTTCCCCCTATGCTCGTTTGTTTTGTTTCTTAAACTTCACACATGAGTGAGATCATATGGTATTCGTCTTTCTCTGACTGACTTATTTCCCTAAGCATTATCCTTTCTAGCTCCATCCATGTTGTTGCAAATGGCAAGATTTCATTCTTTTTTATGGTTGAAAAATATTCCATTGTATTTATATACCACATCTTCTTTATCCATTCTTCATTCGATGGACACTGGGGCTGCTTCCATATCTTGGCTATTGTGATTAATGCCCCTATAAACGTAGGGGTGAATTGGTGTTTTCCTATTTGGGGGGTAAATACCCAGCAGTGCTATTCCTAGATCACAGGGTAGTTCTATTTTTAACTTTTTGAGGAACCTCCATACTGTTTTCCACAGCAGTTGTGCTAGTTTGCGTTCCCACCAACAGTGCACAAGAGTTCCTTTTTCTCCACATCCTCACCAACACCTGTTGTTTCTTGTGTTTTTTATTTTAGCCATTCTGACAGGTGTGAGGTGATATCCCATAGATAATTTTGATTTGCATTTCCCTGATGATGAGTGATGATGAGCATCTTTTCATGTGTCTGTTGACCATCTGTATGTCTTTTTTGGAGAAATGTGTGTTCATGTCTTCTGCCCATTTTTAAATTGGATTATTTGTTTCTTGGGTGTTGAGGTGTATCACTTCTTTATATATTTTGGATCCTAACGCTTTTTCAGAAATGTCATTTGCCAGGATACCTGCATGTCTCAGTCAGTTAAGCAGCTGACTCTTGGTTTTGTCTCAGGTCATGATCTTGGGATCCTGGGATCAAGCCCCCTGTCAAGCCCTGCATTGGGCTCCTCACTCAGTGGGGAGTCTGCTTGAGGATTTTTTTTCTCTCTCTCTCTCCCTGTGCCCCTCCCCCCATTTGTGCTTTCTCTCTTTCTCTCTCTAAAATAAATAAATCAATCTGTAAAAAAAAAAAAAAAAGAAATGTTATTTGCAAATATCTTCTCCCATTCCATAGGTTGTCTTTTAGTTTTGCTGAGTGTTTCCTTTGCTGTGCAGAAACTTTTTTATTTTGATGTAGTCCCAATAGTTTATTTTTGCTTTTATTTTCTTTTTAGATTATTTATTTATTTATTTGAGAGAGAGAGAGAGGGCACAGAGGGAGAGTGAAGGAGAAGCAGACTCCCAGCTGAGAGAGCCCAACATGGGGCTCAATCCCCGGACCCTGAGACCATGACCTGAGCTGTAGGCAGACACTTCACCAACTGAGCCACCCAGGCGCCCCTATTTTTACTTTTATTTCCCTTGCCTCAGGAGACATATCTAGAAAAATGTTGCTACAACCGATACCAGAGAAATTACTGCTTGTGTGCTCTTCAAGGATTTTTATGGTTTCAGATTTCACATTTAGATTTTTAATCCATTTTGAGTTTATTTTTGTGTATGGTGGAAGAAAATGGTCCAGTTTCATTTTTTTGCACATGGCTGTCCAGTTTTCCCAACACCATTTGTTGAAGAGACTGTCTTTTTCCCATTGGGTATTCATTCCTCCTTTGTGGAAGATTAACTGACTATATAATTGTGGGTTTAACTCTAGTTTCCTGTTGTATTTTATTGATCTATAAATGTCTATTTTTATGCCACTACTATACTGTTTTAATTACTACCGCCTTGTCATATAACTTGAAATCTGGAATTGTGATACCTTCAGTTTTGTTTTTCTTTTTCAAGATCGCTTTGGCTATTCAAGGTCTTTTGTGGTTCCATATAAATTTTAAGATTGTTTGTTTAGTTCAGTAGCATTAAGTACGTTCACATTGTTGTGTGACTGATCTCTAGAACACTTTCTTCTTTTTTTTTTTTAATTTTTTTATTTATTCATGAGAGACAGAGAGAGAGAGTGAGAGGCAGAGGAAGAAGCAGGCTCCCAAGGAGCAGAGAGCCCGATGCGGGACTCGATCCCAGGACCCTGAGATCATGACCTGAGCCGAAGGCAGACGCTTAACCATCTGAGCCACTCAGGCGCCCCTAGAACACTTTCTTCTTGCAAAACTGAAACCCCGTGCCCATTGAACAAGAACACTGACAACCACCGTTCTACTCTCTGTCTATGAATTTGACTATTCCAGGTACCCTCATATAAATGGACTCATATAGTATTTGCCCTTTCGTGACTGGTGTATTTCACTTAGCATAATGTCCTCCAGGTTCACCTTTGTTATAGGGTAGCTATATATAATATAATTTCCTTCCCTTTTTAAAATTAATTTTATTTTATTATGTTAATCACCATGCACTACATCATTAGTTTTTAATTTCCTTCCTTTTTAAGGCTGAATAATATCCCCTTGTATGTGTGTGCCACATTTGGTTTATTCATTTGTCTGTAAATGGATATTTGAGTTGCTTTCACCTTTTGGCTATTGTGAATATTACTGCTGTGAACATATATGCATATCTCTTTAAGATGCTAGTTTCAGGGGCGCCTGGGTGGCTCCGTCGTTAAGCATCTGCCTTCAACTCGGGTCATGATCTCAGGATCCTGGGATCGAGCCCCGCATCGGGCTCCCTGCTCCGCGGGAAACCTGCTTCTCCCTCTCCCACTCCCCCTGCTTGTGTTCCTTCTCTCGCTATGTCTCTCTTTGTCAAATAAATAAATAAAATCTTTAAAAAAAAAAAAAAGATGCTAGTTTCAGGGCGCCTGGGTGGCTCAGTCAGTTGGGCATCTGCCTTCAGCTCAGGTCATGATCCCGGGGTCCTGGGATCGAGCCCCATGTTGAGCTCCCTGCTCAGTGGGGAGCCTGCTTCTCCCTCTCCCTCTGCTGCTCCTCCTGCTTGTGCTATCTCTCTCGTTCTCTCCTTCTTTCTCTCAAGTAAATAAATAAAATCTTAAAAAAACAAAAAACAAAAAACAAGACGTTAGTTTCAGTTCTTTTGGATACATACCCAGAAGTGGACTTGCTGGATCATATGGTAATTTTAATGTTCTGAGGAACCACCATACTGTTCTCCACAGTGGCTGCACCATTTTACTTTCCACCAACAGTGTGCAAGCGTTCCAATTTCTCTCCAAATCCTGGCACGTGTTATTTTCCAGTTTTTTGATAGTAGCCCAAAAATATCACTTTTAAAGAGGACCGGCCAAGCTGAAATTCTGCCTCTACCCTCTGAGTGCCAAATGCTGATTCTTGGGCTCGGCACAAAGGGGATACACAGAGAGAGGCTCATTACAAAGCCCCAGCTTCCCTGGAGCTTAAGGACCCACCGGGAGACCTATCTTGGCTGTGACCCATCACTTGGGATGCCACTGGAGGGACCTGGCTGCATGCCCCAAACTCATTTCGAAGGAGGGGCATTCAGGAAGTCCTCATGCAGAGGAGGGTTTATAACCCTTTCTGTAACTCAGGGCTCTAAAGGACTGATTTCAGGCCTGACCCGGAAAGTGCAGCACAGTTAACCATGACACACTTCTGGTTTCCTTACTTCTGGCCTCACAGCCAGGAGACTCCATGCCTAGCCTTATATCCTTCTGGCCTGGCGTCTGGAGCTGAAGCAAAAAGAGTGGGGCTGGGAAGCCCGCCGTCAGAGCTGCTCCCAAAGGCAGTGCACGGAGATAGAGGTCCTCAGCCCAGCTGGGGCATTGACAGGGATCTGTTCTTGGGCTCTGAGGAGGGTCAGAATAGGTCGTAAGTGGGCAGCAAAGCAGCCCTCTAAAGGTGAAAGCATCTCCCGGGTGACTGATGCCTTCGTGATGTGGAGCATCACAGAACCTCCTGTTTTTGCCCTGAAATAGCTGGAGGCAGAAGGATGGCCTAGTTTACCTCTGTAGGGCTCACCCAGCCCAAGGACACCACTTGATATCTCACTTTTATGCTGTGGCATCAAATAAATATTAATGTGTCCCGTATAGCTTACTACATGCCCTATTTCAGTTTCTGTCCATGGCATCTGTCTCCGAGAACAGAGTGTCTCTGGAACGTCCTTTATTTGGGATTGCTAGTGTCCGGGGCTCCCATCCCTTTTCTTGGCTCCGGAACCTTCTGCTGGTGGTTCGTGGTGAGGCGGAAGACACAGCGAGGGACAGGCCACTGTCAACCACCCTGAGACAGTTGCAGGGCGGCTCTTTCCCACGGCGGGGAAATTGCTGTCCATTTCAGCTTCGGGAAACCCATCGTCACCCCCAGTGACTCTCATCAGACAGAAACGAGTCTCCTCAGGCAGAAGTGAGGAGCCGTGACACATGGTCCCTAGCTCGGAGGAGGCCTGCGGGCCCATCTCCCACAGGGTCTGCCCTGTGCCCAGCTCTCCCAGAGGCAGCAGCTGCTGCCTCTGGGGGATCTGACGGGCCGGCACGGGGGTCATGGAATGGGCATGGGCATGTGACCGGTACCGACACAAAGGGCCCTGCGCTCAAACTGGCCCCACACTTGCTTTAAGGCTCTGCTGTTGCCAAAACTCTTAAGATTTTTTTTTTTTTTTTTACAAGGGGCGCTGCAAGTTACATAGCCGGTTCTGGTGGCCCCTTCCCGCGGCCGCCCTAGAGAACTGTTCCTTAGGGAAGGACTGGTAGGTAAGAGGGCAGCGTGCCCAGATGCCTCTGCCGCGTCGAAGCCCCCGCTCTGGAACGGGCACGGCGCGTCTCCCCCTGCGCGCTGCCCTCTTTCGGAGCCTCCTGCCTGCGCGCGCCGCTCCGCAGCCGGAGCCCCCACTCCCGGGGGGAAGCGCCCGGCGTCCCGGCCGCAGGGGGCCCCGCACGCGGTAGGTGCTCGCGAAGGCGTCGCTGGAGTAACTACCGAGGACTTCAGGCCAAGTCGGCGTCTTAGCGGCGAAGGAAAACAAAACCGAGGACTCCCGATGATAGAGTCAGGTTTTGTCGGGCAAGTGTGTGGGCAACAGGCAAGAGCAGAGGTGGCCGGTGGCGGAACTTCCCCATCGCTGTGTCTCCGGCGAGGCCTGGATATTATCAAACGCCTGCTGTTTCCGGGCGCTGCGCCGGGGGCCCCGACCCACCATCGATCTGCTCCGACGGCCTCGCAAGGCCTGGGAGCTCGCCCAACGCCGCGTGCGGACAAGCCGAAGACTGCGCGTTTGCCCGCGGGTCTGTTTGACTTCAGGGCCCCTTTACTGGCGCTCTGATCCTGGGGAAGGGTCGGAGATCAGCAACTTAGTGAAGGAGGATAGCTGCTGCTGCTGTTTTTTTTTTTTAAAGATTTTACTTATTTATTTATTTGTCAGAGAGAGAGCGAGAGAGCGCACAAGCAGGGGGAGCGGCAGGCAGAGGGAGAGGCAGGCTCCCCGCCGAGCCAGGCTTCCCCGAGGATAGCTTCTTATATGGAGCAAACAGTTCAGGACCAAAAGGCTGAGGAGTGTCTGCCTTAGAGCCTGGGGTATCTTTTTTTTTTTTTTTTTTTAAGATTTTACTTATTTATTTATTTGTCAGAGAGAGAGCGAGAGAGCGCACAAGCAGGGGGAGCGGCAGGCAGAGGGAGAGGCAGGCTCCCCGCCGAGCCAGGCTTCCCCGAGGATAGCTTCTTATATGGAGCAAACAGTTCAGGACCAAAAGGCTGAGGAGTGTCTGCCTTAGAGCCTGGGGTATCTTTTTTTTTTTTTTTTTAAAGATTTTATTTATTATTTGACAGAGAGAATGAGAGAGAGAGAGCACATGAGAGGGGGGAGGGTCAGAGGGAGAAGCAGACTCCCCACCGAGCAGGGAGCCCAATGCGGGACTCGATCCCGGGACTCCAGGATCATGACCTGAGCCGAAGGCAGTCGCCCAACCGACTGAGCCACCCAGGCGCCCAGAGCCTGGGGTATCTTGACCAGATGGACTCCGGCAAAGCGTGATGTGCAAAGCAGGACACTCTCCTTCCCGGTCTGCCGTGTGGGAGAAACCAGGGCATTTACCTCCGGCGGCGGTCGCTGTGGAGATTAAAGGGGACAGTTAGTGAGGACTAAAGTGACGGCCTCAAGGGTCTTGGATTGCCCTTCTCAAAGCAGGGCCTCCCTGCTTTCTGGAGACTCTTTCAGCTCAAGTTTGGAATATTAATTTAGTCTTTACCGAAAACGTCTGCCATCCAGGCTGTCGGGTCGGGCCGTGCTTGCCTTCCCGCTCTCCACTTCCCCTTCTTCCCTGAGAGCAGCCCCCGCCTTGGCTCGGCCTTGGCAAGCCGGCCTCTGCGTCCCCAGCCTGCCTGTGGCTGGGGTGACCACGTGACTGGCTCTGGCCCGGGCGACGCGAGTGGAAGGAGCCTCCTGGGACAGGGTGCCTGGCTGCGTGCCCTTCTCTTTCTCCCTACTTTGAAGAGGTTCCTGATATGTGAAACCACAGTAACTATTTCCACAGGAAAAGCCAAGAGAACCACAGAGATCGCAGCCCCAACACCACTGAGCACCAGACCCACCCGCTTTCGGGTATTTTCTTCTGTGAAACCAAGAAACCCCTCTTTGTTCAAGTACCTGCAGGTCAGGTTTTGTGTTGCTCGTAGCCCGTAGCCCGGTTCTGGACTGACGGACACGGCACTTCCTGCTGCTTTCACTCTTGGGTCAGGGAGGGCCGGACGCCCTTAGACCCTCCAGGATCCCACGTCAGCAGGACCTCTCCTCTCCTTCTGCAGACTTCTGTTAGACTGTTTTGTGCTCTGGGAGCCTGGAGGGCATGGCTGTCTTTCTCTGCTCCTCGTTTGCCCCACTGTTCGGTTCCCTCATCCACTCTGACTTCAATTTCCCATTTCCTTTGATGAATCCGCTCCTTGCAAAATCACCTTCCTATCACACGCGCTGAGTCAGTGTCCCCTCCCCACATCATGTGGCACATAAACACCGCGCGCACACACACACCTCATCATACACTTCTCTCCTGGGCTTTTTGTCTTTTATATTTTTCTTCTTGCTATATGGAGAGCCATAGATCTGAAACCCAGTGTCCTGATTATGCTTCTGCCCGATTCCATCTGCTCCTACCAGATGGAGTATTCTTAATCCACATATAATTTTAGAGTCGGGAGAGGTTGCCTCGGGGAGCAGACTCCCTCACCAGTGCACAGGGAGCTTGCCCTCTCTTCCTCCCAGCTGAGCCCAGCTGGCCTCGCCCGGGACCCACGCCAAGGAGGGTATAGAGCAGAGCCTCTCCAGGATTCTCAGTTGCAATGCTGATCTCGGAGGCCAGAACGCCCAGGCCACCCTGAGGGCTATTTGGGGCTATCTCCCCAGGCCCCACCCCCCACGTGAGCAAGTGCAGAGCGGGCCAGAGTCGATGACACACGAGGCAATCAACTGTTTTCTCTGCCCGAGCTCACTCCTACTGAGACAATGCTGCACTTCTGAGGAGACCCTGACCACGCAGGGAGTCCCCAACCCTCCCCAGTTCAGGAGAAGGGGGACGGTAGCTTTGCCACTGAAGGGGGGGGGGTCTGTAAGGAGCTCCTGGGGGGTGTATCTTACTGCAAGGGGTGGGGGAATCCCCCCATCTTTGTAGGAACGGCTACCTGCCTGGCTGACCTGCTGGGTTGTATGACCTGGGCTGCCCTGGGGATCAGCAGCTCTGGTTCCTAAACCGTACTGCATGCCTCCTTGCCCTTGCAGAAGGTCTGAAAGCTTTCCCGGCTTCCCTGACTCCTGCCCCGCAGGCACCTCTCCTGTCCTGGGAAGCCTTGCAGGGGTGTGGCCGGGAGATGGGTAATTAAGACTTTCTCCTGGGTGTCAGGAGGCTGTGGGCTCACAGTCCCCCACCCCCCTTGGGCGCTCATGGCTCAGGTGGGATCAACTTGTGGTCTGCCAGGCCAGCCCCTGCAGGGCATGGCTGAAAGTCAAGAAAGGAGCAAAGGGAGGGAGTACCCCAACTTTAAATCTTCCAGACGTGAGTCGAGGTCTCAGACTCCATGAGGAGGGGCCTAGTATATTTTGGAAAGAGGCCTCTTTCTGGGCTCAGAAGTCCTGAGTTGAGACCTGGCCATTTGACCTTGAGCAAGTTACTTTACCTCTCGGAATCTTGGAAGCTTCCTTCGGTGTGAAAGTGCCCTGTGAACTCTACAGGTCGCAGAGGAGGATTTCTGTAGCCAGGGGGCTGCGTCTTCTGTCCATCTGCCCACAGTGGGGACCCCCTTCTCTCCCGTGTTCTCTCTGTAGGCCCTGAAAATACTCTCTTGTGGAAGCCCCAGTGTATCCTGTCAAACAGGGTCAGACGTGCCTGCAGCCCATGTTGAGTATTTTCTGCTGTAAACGTTCTGAAAGGGATTTAAGAAAGTTGCTTTATAAATTATTTGGCTATAAATCACAGTGAAATTTGATTCGTTGATTTTTTTCAGTGACCATGGTGTATATTGGAAATTCTTAGAAAGCAAGAAAAGCTACAAGGAGTTCTCAGTGGATGCCACTCTACTGAATGAATGAATTTGCAAGCCCATTGGTCAACCAGCTGAGTCACTTAAATGGGCCATGGAAATCAGCAAGAACTATCAATTAATGTAGTGTGAATTCACAGCTCCCCACCCCCCAAACGATTTACCCCCACCCACTGGGAAATTGTTTGCTTATTTGTTTTAAATCTTGCTGGGTGATTCAAATGTGTAGCCACTGAACTGGAAGAAGTCTGGGCTGGGAGTTCACTGCAGCGGGCCCTAACAAGGGCGACGGCTCAGCAGGACCCCAGACTCGATTCCAGGAGGAAGGAGGAATTCTTGCAGGATAGAGGAAGTGCTCCCATGGGGAGGGGCTCCCTGCCACCCCCCTCAGGCCTTGTTCTTGGTGAGTTCTTATTTAGATCAAGGCCTGGTCAAAAAGGATCTAATCTCTCTTTGTTTTTGTATTTGCACTGTAATCAGTTGGTTTGTTTTTACTGCTGCCTTTCACTCAATAACAGCCCAGTTATCGTGTTTATTGTACTGCTCTTTTTATCTCCCACTGTTAGCAGGTCCTGTTGGCACGCAGAGCTGCGGAGGCCTGGGCCGAAGTTTGCAGCAAGCTGCTGGGGCTCTGCCTGGCCTTCCTACTTCTGCAGCAGGTGGCCTGGGGGAAGTCCTTGATCTTGAACCCAGACAGTTAGGGTCTGCGGGTGGTCCTGCTTTCAAAGTGAACTCCCCAGGAGTCTGGCCTTTCCAGTGTGAGCCCAGGAGGCTTCCTGAAAGGTGGCTCAGGACCTGCTCCACAAAGCCTCCAGCCCTCAGAAGCAGTGGGAAATGGGGCAGGGGAAGAGGGCTACCACCAGAGGAAGAAGGGTCGATCGAGCGTAGCACGTTTGAGTGGAATACCACAGACCACAGGAGCAAACCAGATGTGTGTGTTTCAGTGGGAGAACTCCCAAAATGTGCTGTGGGGGGAAAAATGCAAGTTGCCAAACCATGTGTGATACATGATGCCATCTCTGTGAAAACACTCCCCCCCAAAACACAATACAATGTATTTTGTGTAGGTTTGTATAGAAATAAAGGAATGGAAATGTCTCTATTTTTTAAAGTGCTGGGGCATACATATCAAACCCATAAATAGTAGTTACCCCTGGGGATGTGGGGAAAAGGACAAGTTCTGATGGAAAGTGACTGACAAAGAAACTTGAGGTTTACCAGTAATGTTCGGATTTTTCTTAAAAAAAGTTAGTTCACATATGCAATTCAGCTTATGTAATTACATTTGTAATTCTTTTTGAGAAATCTAATTTTTTGTTATGTAAAGGCAAAGCGTAGGACTTGGAGTCTGAGAGTGTGGATCGAAGCCCTGTTCCACCCCTGTCACCCCTACACTACCTGGCCACCGGAGCCATTATGAACCCCCTGCCTTCACTTACTGCCTGGGGAAAATGGGCATGAAGATAAAAATAGTAACTTAAGATGGCTTCCTAAAGAACTAAGTGGGCTGGTGGAGAAAGATATATATATATCTAGTTTAATTAGCGTTTTGTTTCTAATTTAGAGCCTTTACAAAGACAGGCTCAAAATAAAATCCAAGGTCTCTCCCCAGGGGCAGAGAAAACAGAGCGATTGTAAAGGAGCCACCATGAGTTTCCTAAGAATAGGTCATGTCAGACTAACATCACTTCCTTTGTTCACGGGAGAAGAGCGGAAGGGAAAAAAGCAAAGATTTACACTGCTTTGACTGTGCCCCAGGCTCTGTGCTGGGTGTACTCAGAGTTCACAACACCCTGAAAGTCAGGTTTCTCGTTTTACAGATGCGGAAGCCTGAAAAGGGTTTAGCCAAGTCAAGGAACATGCCTCAGGGGACACCGAAGATCCGGATTCAGATCTAGATTGACCCAGATCCCCAGCAGCTAACCGCAGTAGCAGCTGCAAGAAGGTCGGCAAATAGCCACTTCTATCCTGGGCTGTCATTTCATCCTCGTAAGGATGGTAAGTTTTATCACTCACATGTACAGGGGAAGAAAATGGGATGCAAGAGAGGTTGAATAATCTAGCCCAAAGTCACAGGTCAGTCTCATTCCAAAGTCCAAGCTCTTAACCGTGCTACTCTATGGCCTCCCTCCTCCAGCTACCCACTTCCTACCCCCCAGGAGATCCTGGCCCCCCCCACGGGGAGAGTTGATCAGAATCTCTGAAAAGTAGAAAGGGATAGGGCAGCCCACATGCAGCTCCTGGTGGCAACCACCACCCTAGAGTAGATCACGTTGACTGCTTATGGGGGTTGGGGCGCATGGACTCCCATGGCCATCTGGATCGTAGCAAAGCTTCTGATAGAGATGCTCTATAGAGCTTGGAGGTCAAGAAGGAGATGTGGGAGATGAAGTCTGATATCGCTTATGTAGTAGGTTGAACTGTGTCCCCCCAAAAGATATGTTGGAAGTCCTCACCCCTGGTACCTGTGAATGAGACCTTATTTGGAAAATAGGGTCTTTGTTAGATGCTATCTAGTTAGGATGAACTCATACTGGAACAGGGTGAGTGCTAAATCCAATGACTGGCATCATATAAGAATAGGGAAATTTGGACATGAAACACATAGAAGACACACACGGAGGGAAGAATGCCACGTAAAGATGGAGGCAGAGATGGAGGGACGCAGCAAAAGCCAAGGAATGTCAAGGATTGCCGACAGCCAAGAAAGGCTAGGAAGAGGCAAGGAAGGGTTCTTCTCTAGAGTCTCTGGAGGGAGCGTGGCCCTACCGACACCTCAGCTTAGGACCTCTGGCCTCCAGAACCGTGAGAGAATGAATTTCTGTTGTTTTAAGCTACCCAGTTTGTGGTAATGTGTTTTGGTAGCCCTAGGAAACTAAACAACTTGGTTACTCCATAGCTGATTGCATAATCACAAGATATCAGGTGGACTTGGGTAGTAGGACAGAGGGCTTTATCCTTGACCCTAATTTATCCTATTATCCTCTGGGATGAAAATCAAGAGTAGGTCTGCCAATCAAATAGGTGGATTATGCAAAACCTGGAGAGATGCTTAGTACTGAAGATAGAATCTATATTCAAAAACACCTCAACAAACTGAATAATGGGCCAAATTTAAAAGCTGAAATTTATCAATGACAAATTCCTTTATTTAGGTTCAAAGAATGCAGAATGAGGAACCCCTGGCTTAATGACAGCTCATATACTGAGAGATATTGGCCAAAGCTGAGTACGAGCCAACAGCGCATTGCAGTCAGGCCAAAGCTAATGCACGTTTAAGGTGCTATGCTGACCCGGAGAAATGAGACAGGCAACCCATGGGCATTTGGGCTGGTCTGGAGCTTCATTCAACTCTGGGTACCATCTTTTAGTATTTGACATTACTCAGCATCCAGGGAAAGAGCCAGAAAGGTGAAGAGTCTAGAAATGGTCATGCAAGGAAAATCAGGGGATCTAGGCTTGTTTCCCTGGAGACAGGAAGATGTGGGAACATGGGACATGTCTTTAAATACTGATGGGCTCTTGTGAAGCAGAGGGACCCAAATCAGTTATATAGTATTTTAGGAGGTGGTTCCTAACTCGAGGCTCCTCGCTGAGGCTGGCAAGCAGCAGTCTCAGGCTTCAGGCGAGGGCACCAACTGTTGGTTTTGCAGCATTCATCCTCTCGTTTTCTAGTAAGAGCACCCAGATTTCCTTTTCGAGACCATTTTAGCCTCACTTTGTCCATGGGTGCAGGGGTGGGCATACGACTCAGGCTTAGCCACAGTGCTCTATCTCTTCGGCCATAGTGATCTGTTCAGGGATGGGCATGTGACCCAAGCCAGATCAGCGAGTGTCTATCCCAAGCATTTTGTTACAACTACCAGGCCGAGACCCTCTCCTTCCACTAGGATCATGAAGCTGGCAGGATTGAAACCCAGAAAGCTGGTTCAGGAGACCAGCTTGCTAAGGTGTGAGAGGAGCCCACTTGAGAATGAAGCCAACACAGTATATAGAATCAAGAAATGGAGACAGAAAGATCTCTGCTGGTGCCATGTAGACACCTGGATCCAGCCATGACTGAAGCTTATTTGTGACACAACATAATACTATCCCCCTTTATGCGTTCACCAGTTTGAGTTGAGGCTTCATCACCTGCAGTCAAGTGTCCTAACACGTCACATCCACCTGTGAGTATGGCAAGCTGTCTGATGAAGACGTCATATGGAGGGAATAGTTATGGTTGACACTTACTGAGTATCTTCTATACGTAGAAATTGTGGTAGACTTATATTTTTTAAAAAAATTTTTAAAGATTTTATTCATTCACTTGAGAGAGAGAGAGAGCATGAGTGGAGGGAGGGGCAGAGGGAGAAGCAGACCACCTGCTAAGCAGTGACACGGGGGCTCAGTCTCAGGACCCAGAGATCTTACCCAGGCACCCCAGTAGACGTCGGGCGCCTGGGTGGCCCAGTTGGTTAGGCGACTGCCTTCGGCTCAGGTCATGATCCTGGAGTCCCGGGATCGAGTCCCACATCAGGCTCCCTGCTCAGCAGGGAGTCTGCTTCTCCCTCTGACCCTCCTCCCTCTCATGCTCTCTGTCTCTCATTCTCTCTCTCGCAAATAAATAAAATCTTAAAAAAAAAAAAAAGAAAGAAAAACAGTTATCTCTTGCAACTCAGACCCCATTTCCAATTCAGACCCCATTTCCAACTCAGCGGCAACTGCTTTCCACTTTTTGAGCTAATTCTTTGTCTATTGACTTCTCACTATGAAAGATTAGGATTTAGATCATTTGGCTCTCCCCATCCCCACCACACAACACACTTCCCATCCCCCTTCCTCCCAATTTAGTTATGTTGTAATTTTCTTTAGATCAACACTCACTGTTTATGTTTTTGACTTTGTAAACTCTATTCACAGCTTACGTAGTATACTACGATTAGTTTTTCCTGTACAACATCTTGTTTTTGCTATAGTTAATAATTACTTTTCTTATTTGCTTAGTATTCCGTATATCTGTTACTAATTCAATCCCAACCACTCCCCTCTTTGTGTATAAATCTCTAGTCAATATGCTCATTACACTGGCTGGTCTCAGTGTTGCGTTTCCTGAACAGAACCATCCCTTGGTCAGCCTTCTGACCTGCTCGGAGCTGGACTGGTCCCCCTCCAGGCCTCAGCCACAGCTGGTGTCCTGGGCTCTTCCCTCATCATCAGGTAGACAGTCCCTTTGCTCCTCACTTTTTTGGCTTTCAGCTCCTGAATCCCATTCCTTCTCCTTTCTTGGTTTACATTTTTGTTTTGGCAGAGCACACCCTTGAGTAGCTTCCTGAGTCAAAGGATGGGTGTGCAGAAGGCAAATTTTTGAGATCTTTTCTGAAAATGTTTCACACTCCCACTTAATCGCTGGGGATCGGATATCATTTTCCTCAGAATTTTGAAGATCTGGTTCCATTGTGTTCTAACTTCCAGGGTTGCTATTGAGAAGGCTGATGCCATTCTGATTCACTCTTATGTAACCTTTATTTAATTTATTAAAAAAAAATTTTATCCACAAAACTTGTAGTATCTTTTCTTTTTTTTTTTTTTTTTAAGATTTTATTTATTTGACAGAGAGAGAGAGCACAAGCAGGGTGAGCAGCAGGCAGAGGGAGAGGGAGAAGCAGGCTCTCCGCTGAGCAGGGAGCCCGATGCGGGGCTCGATCCCAGGACCCTGGGATCATGACCTGAGTGGAAGGCAGTCGCTTAAGCAACTGAGCCCCCCAGGCGCCCCAGTAGTATCTTTTTGTTGTCCCCAGTGAGCTGCCCTAGCCGGTCCAAAGATGAATACGTCAGTTCCCAAGGAGATCTAAGGCCAATGGAGAAGATGTCTGTTGGTTACCTGTGTAACACAGTTCCCCAAAAGTTAAAGGTTTAACACAACAGTCATTTGTTATGTCAGTTTCTATGGATCAGGAACCTGGGGACAGCTTAGCCAAGTGCCTCTAACTCAGTCTCTCACAGTAAAACCAACCAAGTGTCAGCATGCACTGCAGTTACCTCAGAGGTTTGAATGAGGAAGAATCTGCTTCCAGCTCACTCAGGTGGCAGCGGACTCACCTCAAGTCCTTACTGACCGTTGGCTAGAGACATCTGTTCCTTACCACATGGGCCCCACCCTAGGACAATGCCAAGTGGCAGTTTGCTTCCTCCAGAGTGAGGGCTCTGAGAGAGAGAGAGAGGGCAACCAAGTCAGAAGCCAGAGACAAGTCTTTTTTTTTTTTTTTTAAAGATTTTATTTATTTATTTGAGACAGAGAGAATGAGAGACAGAGAGCATGAGAGGGAGGAGGGTCAGAGGGAGAAGCAGACTCCCCGCTGAGCAGGGAGCCCGACGCGGGACTCGATCCAGGGACTCCAGGATCATGACCTGAGCCGAAGGCAGTCGCTTAACCAACTGAGCCACCCAGGCGCCCCCAGAGACAAGTCTTTTGTAATCAATCTCAGAAGTGATATCCCTTAACTTCTGCCGGATTCTTGTCATTACAAGGAAGTTACTGAGCCCAGCTCACACTCAAGGGGAGGGTATTACACAGGAGAGACACCAAGAGGCAAGGATGATCGTGAGCCATCCTACCAGACCTGCCTACCACAATAAGTGAATGGGTAATTAGCACCTATGTGGCGAGCACTGGGCGCTCCAGAGAAGAAATACCAGCCTTTGCCTGAGATCAGGGAGGGCTTCCCAGAAGCAGCAGCTTTGGGTTGAGACTTGAAAGATGAGTGGGAGATATCCCAGGTGGACTGGGAGGTATACGAGCATCCCAGGCAAAGGAAAAGTATGTGTAAAAGTCAGATGTGTGAAGAGTCTTGGTGGGTTCTGGAAGCAACACAGCAGAGGGTAAGCTGCAAGGCTAAGGTGGGAAAGGCCCGCTCCCAAAGGACTTGCATGCTCTCCCAAGGAGGTGGTGCTTTATCTTGGAGGCTCTGGGGAGCCAGGCCTAGGTTTCAGGAGAGTGAGATGACCAGATTTGTGTTTGAGCACCCTCTAGTCGCTGGCTACGTGGAGGAGGATGGCAGGAGCAGAGGTGGGAGGCAGGGGACCAGTGAGGAGGCTGTGGCAGGTGCCCAGGTGAACGTGGGGCCTGACCTGGAGTGAGGTCAATGTGACCAAGGGGGCCTTTACAGAGTCAGTGGACAGGGATCCAGCCTGTCTGTGTGAATGGAGGGGAGGGAGTGAGGGGGAAGCAGGAGTGAGTGGAGAGAGGGGCCGCACAGCACAGAGGGGACTCCACGGATGCCTGTTGACCGGCTAGTGCCTTGCTCCTGCCTCATGGTAGAGCAGGCGGGGTTGGCCCAGTAACGTGGGAGCCGAGGAAGAGAGGTCGGGGTGGAAATGTCCACCACCCCTTTGGGTCCCTGGTTTGGCCCCAGGAGGCCCATGTCTGAGTCCTGTTGGTTGTTCTTCTTCTACACCTCTTAGATGCCTCCCTATCTGTGGCTTGCTGCCAAGGCTCAGCTCCAGAGCCAGGGCTGAGAACTCTCCAGGGGCTTCTCAAATCCTCCCTCGAACCGACTCCAGCAGCTGTCAGAGTTAGACTCACCTTCGCCCTTCTGAAGTTCATGAAAGACCTTCAGGCCTTGACCTAACTGTCACTGATCTACCAGCCTCATCACCTTCTCCTTCTCTACGTGACTGGGCGAGTGAGTCACTTCTCAGTCTTCTGTCTATAAAATGAGGAGGTTGGGCCAGCGGCTCGGCAGAGTGTGTGCTGGCTTGCTGGGATTCCATCTCTCACCCACCTCTCTGGCTTCTGTGGGCCCTGGGCCAATTCTGGAACGTGCATTCCAGCCATCCTGATGGCTGTCTGCATTCCCTCCTTCCCTCTGCTCAGGCCTGGCCTGGGGAACTGTAGAGGCTGTCATGAGCTTAGTTCCTCATCTTAATTCTGCAAATCTTTTTTTGAAATTTGGTCTTTTTGCCATCTGGGCACTTAGGTACTAAGATCTGGGTGTCCTGTCCTGGGATCTACCCAACACACCATGAACTATTGGTGGGGCAGTCTTCCAGAAGTCCTATAGTCCACCCCTCTGTTCTGGGCATGCCTACTTTATTCATCACACATAATCTTTAATTAGGTACAGAAGAAACCTCTGTATAACACATATTGCCGATCTTGATGGTGAAGTTCTTTCTTCGATTTAGCCTAAATCCTTCAGGAAGCCTTAGACCAGAACAGAGCTACATACATTCTCAGGGCTCCTGGATAGAAAACTCACACTGGGTCCTGTCCCCCTCAGCTTTCCTGCTCCAGAAGTGGGGGCGCAGGTCTCCAGGTGGGAAGGGGACCCCTTCCTTTTACCTCCCGCCCTCTCGGACTAGGCCTAGCCGACAGCTGC